>NC_134384.1:4525208-5171666 GCF_035582795.1 Mycteria americana | reverse complement strand
AGGGGGAAGAGGGCAAGGGATCTGGTGCAGCCGGTGGGTTACAGCTGGCGAGGCAGATCCAGGGGACAGGGTTGGGGTCCCAGGGCTGGAAGGGGTGCAGGCTTGCATGCAGGTGCTGCCAGGCCAGGGGACACCCTCTTGCTGGACCCGTGCAATGCTGCTCAGGGAGGGAGGGTGCAAAAACCACCCCTTTCCCTCCATCCCCACCCTGGGCTGCACTTACCTTCATCCGGAGACGTGGGGAGCCCGGCCAGCTGTGCCTGCTGCTCCCTGCGGAGAGAAGCCCGGGTAAACCCCAAAGAAACTCCTGCAGCAGAGGCAGCATCCCACCCCCTCTACCCTCCCCCAGCCACCACGGCACCCCTCAACGGGATGCTGCTCCAGACCTGGGTCCTTTCTGAGCATCCTCTGCAGCCCGTTCTGTCCCTGTCCCTGTCCCCGCTCTCCCTGGCACGGGATCAGCAGCCCCCTCCACTCCCACGGCCGCTGCAGAGCCGCCACCAAGGAGCCCGCCGAAGCCGTTTCCAGCCAGCAATGAGTCACCGGCCCACGGCCGTGCTTCTCCTCAGCACAATTTTTTTTTTTTTTTTTTTTTTCCCTGGCTGCCAAGCGGACCTCGCTGCGAGCTGGCCTCTTCCCAGGCACCACAACAAACCCGGCTGCCGGCAGAGCCCAGACGCCATCTCACATCACCGCCACGGGGACAGCAGGCCTTAGCACATGCTCTTGCCTCCCCAAAAGTGCACTGGGATCACCTCGCCACCCCAAACCCCTTTCCTGGGTGCAAGGAAGTCTGGCAGCTCTGTAGCATCCCTGCTCGCTGGGGCCAGGGATGCTGGAGCATGCCAGGGATGGCAGGTCAGCTGTGCATGGAGATACAGGGGCTGCCGTGCAAACAGCCCTCTCTGGCCTCATGCCGGAGCCCAGCACCCAGCTGGGAAAGGGTTTGAACCCCCAGACTTTGCTCCTGGGTCTGGAAAGGGCTTTTCTCTCTCCTCACTGCAAGCCTAGGGGTCATTCCCCGGGAGCGGTGGCTGCAGGAGAAGGGGCTGCTGTGCCGAAATGATGCTCGGTGCCTCGGAGCGGGGTGATGCTCCGCCAGCATCCCCCCCTTGCTTGGCACTGCCATCCCTGTCCTGTCCTCACCCGCAGAGCCGTGGGGTGAACCCTTCATGCACATACCTCCGAGGCGAGGGGCTGGGTCGGCAGCTCGTCCTCTGCTGCTGCCGCCGTCGGGACCCCTGGGCGAGTCCCTGCGCCTCCTCTTCCCCGTCTCCCAGCGAGGTCCCTGCGAGCGGCTTCATTTGCAAAGCGCGGAGGCTCCAGGACCAGCACACCTATCATGAGAGACACATATTAGCTGCGCGCAGATGGGAGAACGCCTCTAAATGTTATATTTTTAAAGCATTTTCTCACCCAGCAGGAGCTCCAAGCTCCTCTGCTTAGCGTGGAGGCATCTGTGGGAAAAGAGGTGGGGAGGCCCGCTGCAATTCAGGAGGGTGCTGCTGGAATTCGGGCGGGCACGGAGCGAGGCGAACGAGGAATTTATTACAAGCCCCTTTTCTGTGCAGGGCTGAGGGTGGACTTTCCCGACTACCACCCCTGTTTCCCTCCCATGGGGTGATCCTCGCTTAGGGCTCATGATGTGGGTCATCTCCGTGGGGGGAGATAAGTTTGCACCCACCTACCGGTGCGAGCACCCGGTGCAGAGCGGGAGCGACCTGCTGTACCCTAGGCAGGGGACAGTCCAACCCCCGAGCATCCCCCTTCCAGGCTGGCTCCCAGATAGACAAATAGAAGAGATTCCCGAGTCCAGGGCAGCTTGGACATCTCATTTAAGCTGTTTTGCAATGTTTAAAAATCAGAGAAAGCTGGCGGAAAGTCCACAGAGTCCCTCTCCCAGCCGAGGGTAAAGTCACTGTGCAGAAGGGACTCTTTTGCAGGACTTGTCTCCTTGGGAGCTGTGCCCATGGACATGCAGATATAGGGCAGAAGGTGATTTTTTTTTGGCCAGAATAGGAAATGCAGCAGAGATTTAAGGGGACAGAGAGCAGGGACTGCTTGAAGCCCTGCATGCCTGTGCAAAGCCTTGGCCAAGCTCAGTCTAGGTCACCCCAGCACTGAGTGGGACCGTCACCCATCTCCCACCCGTGCCAAGTGGGGCCATCACCCATCTCCCAGAGCCTGCTCAGCCCTGATGGAGGTATAAAAGCAAGCAGCACTTGGCACCTGTCAGAACAAGCCCATTTCATGCCCACACACTGGAAATTGTCCCTGACACCTCTGCCAAAGGGCTTGGGAGCCCCCAGCCACCAGAGATCAGGCAAACTCATCACATCAGCGAGCATCAGAGTTTTCCCGAGGGCTGGTCCCTGCTGCAAAGCACTCGCTCCGTAACAGCCACAGCAGACCCTGCAGCCTGCTGATTTACTACAGCTCAGCCAGCCTTACACTCGCTCCTTATCTTTGTTTTACAGATAAAAATATGGAGGCACACAGCTTGTTTGCCCAGCGTGGCATAAATAACCCCCCGGGAAGCCAGACCGAGCGCTTTCCCTCGGCTCAGCAACTTTACCAAACGCTCCCCGGGTCGTTACCTGCCTGAACTTGTCTCAAGCAGCCGAAGGCAGATGCTGGGGCCACCCAGCTCGGACCCGGCGCTCGGCGCTGTCGGGTCCCCGGCAGACCCGGGAGGGGGGTCAGGGGATGCGGCGCAGCCGGCAGACGGTGGGTCGAGGGGTGCCAGGGCCCCACGCGGTGCAAGCTGCCGGCGGCAGAGTCTCCCCAGAGGGAAGAGCAACCGCATCGGCGGCAGAAGGAGCTGCCAGGGAAGAGCTCGATGCGAGAAGGCCTTTAAAGGACATGCACGAGAGTGGCTGGGAGCTCCCTGCGCAGGGCTGGGGAGGGCTGAGTGCTTTGCAGGTGGCCAGGCGACCTCTGCTTTTGGTGCGGGGCCAGATCCTGCACCCGCTCTTTGGAGGCGACTGCTCTTACCCAGAGCTGGCAGAGATTGTGGCTGCTCCCTCCGTGCCCGATGTCTGCAGAGCGGAGCAGACCTGAGTCTTGGCATCTCCCTGGCAGGAGGCTCAGGACGGGGCGGTGGCACTCAGGACCTCCATGGAGATGGGGGATCCCCCCGTGCCTTCATGGGGGGCACAGCATGGCTGACGAGGAGCCCGTGTAGCACCGTATTTGATGATGCAGGGAAACTGCTCTGCCCAGGACCCCCGTCCCTCCTGCCCCTCTTAGCAGCCCCACTTTCCCCCCAGCTATCACCCTCACTGCCCCTTCCCCTGCCTGACTCCTTAGCTCAAATCCATCACATCCTCTAAAGCCGCTTTCTTCCCCTAATGAGCTTACATGCAGTCAGACTCGATGCTCAGCGCTACAGAGGAGCAGGCTGCAGGCAGGCAGCTACTGTTAGCCCCCCCATGCCCGGGGACCCTGACGTACCACAAGGAACAAGGCAGGTCCTTGGGGTCTGCAAATCTCATAAGCCCTCAGAGATCAGCCAGCAAACGGCGTCTCCCAGCCCCGGGGCAGGGCTGGCCCAGCCTCACGCCCATCCGCCGAGAACGCAGGATGCGGCCCCAGGTCCAGGGAGCAGCCAGGGAGGGCTGAGAGAGCTCATCTGCAGCTTTGAAGCAGGAGCTGTGCTGTGCACACTGGGATGAGGCTTTGGAAATGGCCACCAACAATGGTCCCCACCAGGTCAGGATTTCAAATGTCCTTGAAGCTTCAGGGATGGGTTCTCCCCTCTTGGGGCAAACACCTCCTGCTTGGACCTGACCCAAAAGCAGAGCTGCTGAGAAATCATGAGTCACCTTAGGGGAAGAATAGCCCCAAATTCCCATGCTGTCTTCCCTGTAACACACATACCTAGCAACACAAGCTGTGGTATGCACGATTAGCACCAATCAATGACAATTAACACAGCCTAAGTTCACGCCACCAGCACCAAGAAGACACTGGACACACTGAAAGGCAGACTGGCACTGTCACCCTCTGCCCTGTATTATTATATATTCTCTGCCTTTGCTTAAAGTATCTTCCCCAGGATTTCCTCTCTTCCCCATCCCTCTGTTTGCTGTCCATCTCCAAGAGTTTCCAGGCACAAGGGGTGACCACTTCTGCTTCTTTTCAGAGGAGGATTTGCCGAGACACGCTTCCCAGAGTGAGCAGGTCGCCTGGCCCAAGCTGCAAGAGGGTGCTCAGGGCTTGCGATGGCAGGGCTGGATCCATTGCGCAGGTGGGTATGTCCATGCGTGTCTGTCCAGAGGCAGCTGAGCCCTGGGTGCTGTGCAGCAGTGATAACCCTGAGCAGCAGAGCTTCCCTTTGCCCCTTACCCCCAGTGCTTTCCCAGCCCCTCAGCGGGTTTGCTGTCTGGCTGGTATCTCGAACACAGATGAATTCTCCAGGCATGAATTGGGGTTTGCAGTAGCACTGCCAGTCCTGTCACTGGGCTAACTCGCCTCCAGGCACCCCTTTGTTTCAGAAAGGGGAGACTCGAGCAGAGGGGAAGACCCTTCCTTTGGGCTGAGACTCAGCGGATGGAGCCCAGCACCCGGTCGCTGCGACGCCATTCCCCTCCTTGCATTACATGAGGGCCTGCTTGGGCACATAGGTCTGAACTATATATTTTATTATTGAGTGCTCTTTCTACCCAAGCACAAAGTCTCTCCTTGACAAAGCCTGCAGCCAAGGCTCCTGTAGCAGGGCATGGAAGTAAAAGCACCGTCACAGCGTGATGCTGAGCAGACAGAGTACAAATGCCCCCGAGGACGGGCAGTGCAGCGGCAGAGGCTGGCACACTCAGGGGATGGAGGACGGAGACCTTTGCATACACCAGTGCCTTGCCATTGACACAGCCTGGTCCTGCTGGCCCCATCCCCACAGAGACCCTGCTTCCTCCCCGAGAGCAGCAGCCTGGCACCGGGCAGGCAGCAGATCAGGCTCCGTAGCCTCTGCTCCAGTGTGCTGGCAGGTCCACGGCTGCAGGAAGTTGCTCCATGGAGGACACAGACCTAAGGACACCATCGTGTTGGTTCCCCACACCAGAACAGAGCTTTTCTGCTCAAAAACTCCTCTGTTCCCTCCCACACACACATGCTGAGGGGTTCAATAAGAGGCAATGCCTCTCTTTGCAAACCACCCCATCCAAAGAGCCTCTGAAAGCATTTCCTAAAAGCCCCCAGGGATTTTTATGTATTCTTATTTTTAACCTGGGAGCATCGTGATTCCAATCATAGGGCCTCAAACAAGCAAAAGCAGCCCAGCTCCCCATGCACAGACCTGTTCAGTGGGGATGAAGACGAGCCTGCTTGGAGGTCTCCAGCCCAGAGAGGTGAGCAGCAGCAAGGGGCTGCGGGCTTTGGCTTTGCCCCTCGCGTCTCCTTCCAGTGAGGTCCCACCGGCGATGCGGCAGCCTACTGCGACGGCATCTTCCCAGGGCTCCTCCTGAAGCTGAGCTGAACTTGCAGCTCAGATCGCAGAGACCGTGGTCATCTGGATTATCCACTTCTCAGAGGAAAGCTGCTCAGACTGACACGGGCTGCTACTGCTGATGCGGCAAACATGATTTAATAGCTCTGTGCAGGGGGCCCAACCATAAAGCAACACCCCAGCCCTCCAGCAAATTCATCTTCGCATGGCCCTGACCTCCCCAGCTGACAGGGACCTGGCAGCCACCAGACTACCCAAGGGAAAACACGATTCTCTTATTATGATTAAAAGATTGTTGGCAAAAAAACAGATGAGAAAGAGGGGTTTTGCTTCTTTCGGTTCAGTTTTAAATTCCAGGTTGAAAAGACTGCTGAGCCGTCCCCTGAGCAGTTCAGCCTCACATCTGGGTGTCGCAGCCACCAGGTTTCAATGTAAAACTGCATCAGCATATTGGGGATTACGTGCATGTGATTAACAGGTTGTCACTGAGAGGCGGTCACCTCCAGGGAGAAGCAGGGTGACTTTATCAGCTCCCAGCATTGCTGCAGGAGGGGACACAGCAGCTGCCTGGACTTGCCTGCAGGTCCCGTTTGGGAAGGGGCAGCCCCTCAGGGGATGGATCCGGACCATCTTCAGGAAAGCAGCTGAGTTTCAGCCCTTTCCAACAAGGCGTTGCATGGACCAAGGTGGTCTGGCTCCTATGTGGCTCTGATGTCCGGCGTTTAACATCTGTGGATGCAGTGTTCGCACGCCTCTGCCCACCCGAAGGAGGTTCTCTGCTGTCTGATCATGATGCCAAGATGCCATTTGGGCAGTGGAGAAAGCATCTTGTCATGAAACTGGTTCAAAAATCACCGTCAGAGGATGGGGAGGCAGCAGAGTGGACAGATAACCCATGCAATTGCATAAAATTAATTATAAAATTAATTTCCTTAAAAAAAAAACTTATTAGGCCAAAAAGGGAATTCCCCCCCCCCCCCCCCCCCCGAGGAAGGTAAATCTCTACAAGCAGAAGCAGCAGATAAGGAACCACTGTCAAATATCCCGAATATATCGGCTGAAAATTATACACTGCCTTCTACGTACAGCCTAGGAAACCTCTAAGGCAAAGCTTCAGACCTTTCACTTCACCAACACTGCTAATAAATCAGGACAAAGACAAACCCAGCCCTGGCTCTCCCTCTGCTGCTGGATAAGGTTCTGCTGGACTATAAAACCTGACTGATGTTTTATGCCACGTCCACCTCTTTGCACTGTTCAGGCTGGATTTTAAAGTTCTTGAGAGGGTCAAGAGGAGTCAAAAGTAAAGTTTTCCATGCGGGTGCTACCAACTACCACATAAACAAGCAGTCTTCCACCAGCATGTCTAGCGTCTCCAGGGTTTGCTTCCAATTCTCCTAACATGACTGTTATCTTGCACGTACACCCCAGAGGAATCCACAGTCCGTGATAAGCTGCAGCCAAGAGCAAAAACAGGGCTAAGAAGTCTCTTTCCACAGTCCAGCGTAATGCTCCCCAGCAGAACAGGAAGCCCCCTTGCAGTTTGCAAAGCCGATCCCTGCTTGACTACTGTTTCTTGCAAAAACCACGTAGGCTGGCCCAAAACGCAGCTCCCAGTATCTCCAGATGAGTTGGAAGTGCAAGCTGCATACGCACGTAGCAGCCAGGAACAGCCTGTCAAAATGAGACTGTTGCCTAAAGAAACCAGTAAGCAGTTACAAAACCAAACATCCATCAGGGAGGAGACGCACACCACGGCCAGGAGATTTCAAACCATTTATTGCTGCCCAGTCCATAGAGATGCCAGGGCTTCCCCACGGTGCTCTAGATATACACGGCACGTGCGTTCTTCCCGTTCTTCTTCAGCAAGGACACCAGGAAGCTGAGGACCAGGTGAATTTTGGAGTTGAGTTTGTCCTCCGTCATCTTCATGTGACCAACACAACAGCCAGACGGAGCACTGGGGACAATGACACCAAGGTCACTTGGTAGAAGCTTTGCAGGGAAACTGCGAAGACCGCAGCCTGCTACCTAATAAAGCCAGAACAGCAGGCTCAGACCTTGAAGATCAGGGCACAATTTCTATTTATGTCATATTTTGGGCAGCCCTACAATAGCTTCAGTATACTCAGCCACTAACTCGCTGGTATGCAAACACATCAACAATTTGGCTCCCTGGAGGTTTCTTTCCTCCAGCTAATGTAGACTTTGAAGCCTCATCAGTCCACTGTCACCTAAAATAGCTTAAGAAATTCTTACTATAAAGAAATCCGTGCTCTCAGCATTAAGAGCATCACTTAATGCTTCAGAGTTTCATTCCTCTGGCTGGATCTAAACATTAATGAGAAAACTTGAAGCAGCAACATGTCACACCTACATGTTTTAATCCCTCTTCTCCCTTTGTAGATGTAAATGTTTATGAATTTTTAAATAGTTCCTGAAGTATGCAATGCTTCAAAATCTCCATTAAAACTCTAGTGCTGCCTCCTTCAGAGTCCATCCACCCTCTCCCATCCTTATCTTTCCAGTCCCCTGGGCCAGAAGGTGCCCAGACAAGGTTTCCAGTGGGTGTTTTCAAGGGTACAGCATAGAAATCTGGAAAAATCACACTATAAAAGCACTTTTTTAGTGTATCACTAAATACCTTGCAATGGGAAGTGCCATCATCACTATGTGGAAAACCAGAAATGTGACACAGAGCAGGGCCGCTTGCAGGCCCCGGCAAAACAGAAGAAAAAAAGGCAGATTTAAAACAGAAAATTAAAGTTTACCAGTTCTTCATCTAAACCCCACTCTTCTGCATCCTGAGATTTGTAAATCCAGCAGAATAGATAAACAGCCCAGCAGACTGTTGCTGCATCACCCGAAAACCAGCGTAGCCGTCAGAGAGAAAGGCCGACACGCACAAAACATACCACTTGTGCCTTGGCTCCTTCGAGCCAAGATAAAAATCACCATGGTCAATTAAGCCTAGTCCAGAATTATCATCTTCAAACAGCCTCAAATCAGTTTATGTCTTGATTCAGTGATGTGTTAAGGGCATTAAGAACTAAGGACCTGTGAACTCCACCGTGCAGCTTTGCTTGCTCTGGGCCCTCACAATGCTAGAAAAACACTTGAAATATGGAGATTTTGGAGAAGATGATGCTTCGCCTTGGGTACCAGGCTGCCACCGTGAGCGAGGAGAGGGAGGTTTGCCAGCTTTGTGCGAACCTGGAGCCATGAAGGAGCAACCTGCTTCATGGAGGGCTGACGCCAGTAAGGCATCGTACTTCTCAGCTGTGAGAAACAAAACAAGGGTACGCACAGGAACTATTGCAGCCTTGTGGCTCCTTTCTTTAACAAGTGGATCTAGGTTGACTAAAACAAGTAGGTATACCTGCAAACCAGACTGACAAGACACACAGATGCTCAGTCAAGCTCTTCAGATGTACAAAGTTATCAGAGATGCTGGCACAGGGTAGGAGACATCACAGCATACTCACCAAGCCACAGGGGACCTGAAAGCAGAGAAGGACTTCTGCTTCTTCTGCAGCTTCTTGCTGCCCAGTCGGGTAACATGGGGACCTGCTCGGCAGAAAACCCTTTTTTATAAGGGAACATATAGGGAAAATGGGCAACGTTTCCTCTCCAAGGGGAAATGGCAGCCAGCCTTGGGCCAGGATCACTGCAGCCCACCTTCAGGCGCTCTTCAAGTACTTGTGTGCTAACATTACTCCATTGATAATGCAAAAATAATGGGGGTTTTGTTTTCCAGACTAAAAAAAGCCACCTTTCGGGCACAAACCATCTACAAAAGAGTCACCTTTATGCAATTACCCCCCTCCAGGTGATGCGCAGCCCAGCCCGCCCACAGGTCCGCCTCTGCCGCCATCTTGGGAGAGGCGGGAAGGGAAGCGCCATCTTGAGTGTGGCAGGGCAGGAAGGCGGGAGTTGCCATCTTGAGTGTGGCGAGGTGCCCATGGCGGCAAGTTCTGAGGCAGCCCGGAAACAGACAAGACACAAAGATGACTGCAAACATATTCATTGTTTAACCAAGAACACCAAGTCTCGGGGCATGCGTGGGGCTGGGATGGCATCGCCCAGCAATAGCCCACCTCAAATCAGGCTGGCCGAGCGCAAGGCGTCGCTGCAAGGCCCCAGGAAGAGGCATGGGCACTTTGTGTGCCACAGCCCATGCTCGCTGGGGTGCTTGCTGGGTCTCCATCATGGTGGTCGTGACCCTCAGTGAGGGACTGGGCTGCAGCTACCACCACCTAATGAGCATCCTCTGCCCAAGGAAGCCATCGCCTTGCGGTTCCCTTTGGTGCTCACCTGGGAGGAGGAGAGAGAAAGAGGGGGGGGGCGGGGGGGTCAAGAAAAGGGAAACTTGCCGCCAACCACACTCCGGCACAGCTTCTGCGGTTTCCCACCACCCAAGGCAGACCAGAAACATGGAAGCTGCCACTCCCCAGAAGAGAGACCACAGCCTGGAGGGCACAGCATCCATCTCACCTGGCTCCTTCCAGCACGGCCTGCAGCGACTTCTTCAGAGCCGCGTTGCTCTGATCCAGAGCGGCAGCCAGACGGCTCCGGTGGGCTGGGGTGACCTGGGACGCAGAGGAGCAAGCTGCTCAGAGAGCTGCACTGCCAGGAGCCCGCCTGAGACCCCTGGGCCAGGTCCTGGGTCAGCCGCAGCCCTGGCTGACAGCTCACCAGCTGATCTGCAGGATCCAAGCCTGGTCTTACTCACCTGGCTTTGGTACATGGCGAGCATGGCCGTCACCAGCTTGGCATAATTCAGCGATGTGGCGAAGGCTGGGGCCTGCCGGCACAGGGTCAGGACCAGGAGATCGAAGAGCTCAGGGGGCAGCACCTCCTGGAAGAGAGCCACGAGCGGGGAGGAGAGCTGGTCCTTGCTCCAGCACTGCTGGAGCTGGCAAGGAAACCCGGGGGGACAAGGGGGGATCCCCTCACCTGCCGCCCCAGCACAGCCTGCACCACCGGCAGGAGCTTCTCTGACAAAGGCACCTCCAGGACTTGGCTGCAAAGGATGGCGAAGAGGAGATGTGATGCTCACACGGCCTCGCTGGTGCTCCTGAGCTGCTGGAGCCAGCCGGACCCATCGAGGCAGGCACGAGGACCAAAGCAGCGCTGTCGCCTTACCTTAACCAGTATCTTACCTTAGCACCAGTCTCACACAGTCTGGCTCCAGGCACTCCTCCACAAGCTCGCACACCAGCTTGGTCTGCTCAGCACCTGTAAGGGCAAAGCAGAAGGGTGAAGAGCCTCCAGAGGCTGCCAGATCCACGGGGATGTGCCTGACCCTTCCTGGCACCCCTTCAGACACCCAGAAACCACGTAGTGCCCCCTTCTACTGCTCAGGATAATCCAGCTTCCTTTGCCCATCTGCAGCAAGGGTTTAATTACCACCAGTCCCTAGGAAAAGGGGATGCTACTGTGGCAGGGATTCACACAGGACCCTCTTCTCATGTCACCTTGGGGCAGTTTTGGCCCCAGCATTAGGAGCTGTCAGGAATCCTCACGTCCATGGAGAGATGGCAGTTGTTCTTCGGGAGAGCTGAGGCTGGAAACCAGCTTGGCCTCTCTCTCTCCATCTCAAGCATCTGTAAACCTATCTCCCATCCTAAGTCCCAAGTGTTCACCTGCCCAGATAAAACCAGCACCATCCCTCCATGTTTCCTAACACACATTTTGGGTGATAAATGCCTCCCAGCAGAGAGCACTCTGCAGCTGGGGCTTCCCTTCCTGCTGAAAGCAGCCCACAGCCCCTCCGCAGCTCCCTCAGCTGCTCCCAGAACAAGCCGTGCCTCCTGCGAGCCCATCGCACCTTCCCCCGGCTCCCGCAGGACCGCAGCCACCAGGACTCGACAAAAAGGCTGGGAATACTTAGAGCAAAATGAAGCGAGGGCAGCCATGAGGTGGCGGGAGGGCGGCTGGGTGAGGGACAGGACCTACGAACAGAAAAGGCAGGAGATGGGAATGGCGGCGAGGGAAATGAGGGAAATGGGGTGCAGGAAACCTCTGCCCCCGCACTTACTCGCCTGAGAAAGAGCTGCTCTGCCAGGATGGCTGCGCTGGTGTAGCTGAGGTCGGGGGTGAGAGCCAGCAGCCAGCTGCAGAAACACACCAGGAGGTGCTCCGGGCACGTGGAGAGCTGGAGGAAGGAGCACAGCCCCTCGAGCTGGGGACGGCAGAGGGGACAGGGACGTTAGGGACAGCAGCAGGTCCTCCACGGCACCCAAGACGCTGAGGGGCTCACCTGGCTGGGAGAGCAGTTGTTCAGGACATGCAGCTCGGGTGGGATGCTCAGCTCTGACTGCTGGAGGGAAACACGCAGTCCTTGAGTAATACACCAAATAAAGCAACGCACAAAATACAGCTCGAGGGCTTTTCTCTTCCCTACCACCCCGGCTCTGGCCAGCACTGACCCTGCAGGCTGCCCATCATACAGCAGAACCCTGCGAGGTGGAGGCAGGTATTAGCACCTGAGCCCGGAGGAAGTGGCAGCAGGGCTTTTTATGCCCCTCCGGTCATCCCCATGAAACCCACCTCCTCTCCCATCCCTTCCAGAGGCCCTGGCACGAGCCCATTCAGACCATCAGGTCCAGGAGAGAGACAGAAGCAACTACTTACATTGTTGGACTCCTTCTGCAGCAGCATTTTGAGCCTCGGTCCGTGCACCTGTGGAAAATGAGGTGAAGGAACAGAAATCAGAGTGCAAAGACTCACTGGCTGGAAGGGGAAAGCAATCCCTGCCCGATACCTGGAGAAAGGACTGGACCTCCGCTGCCGGCTCTGCCTGGGAAATCTTCCTGGGCTCCCTGGCTGCATCCTGCTGGGAGCTTTCCAGAGCAGCTCCAGCCAGACTCTGAGCAGATCTGTCCCCTGAAGTCTCCCCAGGTACCTCCTCTTCCACCCCTGCCGCATCCCCACCCTCCTGGGTTCCCGGGGGGTCAAACGCTGCCTCCTCCAGCAACAACCTCTTCCCCTCTCTCTTCTCATCCAACTCCAGGCTCTCCTCCGACACTTTCTTGCGCTTCCCACCTTGAAGCGCAGAGTCAGCCACGTCACCGGCAGTGCCGGGCTGCTTGCTGAAGCACCAGTTCAGTTTTCTTCGCCTCTCTGGTTTGTTCTGGGCAATTTTCCGGCACAGACACTGAAGCTGCTGCTGGCATGTGGAAGACAAGGGAATGGGAGGTGGGGAGCGCTCCTCTCCCCTCAGTCCCTGCCGGAGCAGATCCCCCAGCGTCCGCACCCAGGGATCCACGTGGGAATCCTGCTCCACGGCCTGGAGCAGCTGGCCGAGGCAGCCCCCCGGCACCACGGCTTGCACCACGAGGAGCAGGGAGAAGAGGTTTCTCTGGCACACGACAGGGAGCAGCAGCAGACGCGGTTTGCTGGAAAAGGGGAGAAAAGGGAGAGGCAACACGTCAGAGCAAAGCCCCGAGTCCTTATTGCCAACCTGCCCTGCGGAGCAGGGTCTAACGGGACTAGGAAGCAAGAGGAGGCAGCCAACACCTTCGCCAGCTTTTGCAGACACAAGCTGGAAGACTGGCGGGTCCCTGCTACGATCCTGACTTCACGTACGGACCGTTGCACCGGGGGGAAGAAGATGCCCGGCGCCAAATTGGGCACCCAACACGCCAAACCTCCCATAAAACACCGAGTTTTGGAAACGCAGCCGACTCACACAGCCAGGGCTCCCTCCGGCCCCTCCAGCGTGGGCTCCTCGGCGCACAGGGCTGCGGTGAAGGCCTGCCAGGGAAACGCCTGTCCCGGTTCCTCATGGGCCTGGACCCGCTGCAGCATTCGGAGGGCAGCCAGCGTCCCAGAGGAGCCGGAGGCAAGCGCGTGGAGCAGGAGGCGGCACGGCTTGTCGAAGCTCTGCAGCCAGGGCAGGCAGGGGGGCTCCATCCCTGCTGGGGGGGCTTCACAGCCACCTACAAGAAAATCGGGGAGAGCCTGACACGGGTGACACCGAGAAGGGTGCGGGGATCGGTACATCCAGGACCCGGCCAGCCGTGCTCTGGAGCAAGCCCCGGGGTCCTCCCTCACCGGCTGCAGTATCGGGGGCTGCCCTTACCTGCACGCAGGGGGTCCGTGCTTATCCTGGTCACCCGAGGATGCAGAAGCACTGCCGAGGACCACAGCCGGGCCAGAGCACCGGGAGCTCCCCTGAGCCCTCTAAAACCGCTTCGCTCGCAGCTCAGCGCTCCCCCCGCTGCCCTCCCGGGGGGCCGAGAGGGAAAACCCCCGAGTCCCCCCGCCCCACTGCGGCCCCCTCCTCCGGGCACAGACCAGCCCTAAGCCCCCCTCCCCGGGGCCCGCAGCCACCCGGCCCTGGGGCTGGCCGTGCACCGGCCCGGTTGTTGCGCTGCTCGGTTATTACCGTGCCCCGGTTATCAGCTCCCGCCCCCCGGCAAACCACGCCGGGCACAGCCGCCGGGGCAGCCCGCACCGGGCAGCAGACACTCACCGCGGGGAGAAGGCGGAGGGCAGGGTGCCCGGTGTGTCCCCCCGCCAGGGACTGCCCGGGGCCGGTACCGGTAGCCCGGGGCCCGTACGCGCCACCCCCGGGGCCAGCAGCGCGCGCCGCTTCCGGGCCCGCCCCGCTGGAAAAGCGCGCCGCGTATGCAAATCAACCTTGCATGCAAAATGTATGCATTATGCAAATGACCACTTAAAGCCAAACCCCAACACACACACCCCCCCCCCCAGCCCTCAGGGGGTGGTGTATCCCCCCCCCCCGGAAGGAGAGCCCCAGGCAGCGTTACCTTACACAGCCCATTTTATTTCATCATTTCCAGATTTGGCTAAAAACAGTTTAAAACAGGGACCCCCAGCTGCCCGGCGAGCCCCCCCCCCCAGCCCTGTGTGCATTAAAAACCCCCACTGCCCCCCCCAGCACCCAGCCCAGCCCCCCGGGCCTGGCTACCCGCGAGGTCTCCCATGGGTGCAGAGCACTGCACTACCAAGGAGGTGAGGGCAAGAGAAGGGGGGGCTGTGCCCCACTGCCCCAAGAGCCCTGCAGCTCTGTCACCCCCCGGCTTCCTGGGGGGAGCGGGGATGTGAGACCTGCTGGGGCTTCAGCCATCGACAGGGGGGTATTTTCCCATCCCACCCCACCCCTGCAACACCCCCCATGGCCGGAGCCACCCCAAACCCATGCTGGGAGCAGCTAAACACATCAGCAGCAGATGCTTTCCGCTCCCAGAAGACATTTCTTTGCCACCAACAGCACCCAGGCCCAGTGGGGCACCCCATGGCTTAGTCTGAGTCGCTGAAGTCGGTGAAGAACACCTCGTTGACATAACATGCGTGCCGAAAGTCTGTCTCCATCAGGGCCAGGGTGAGAGCCCATTCGAGCATGCAGAGCTCCTCATCCTCCTCATCGGAGCTCTCCGAGGAAGAAGAGCTGAACTCCTGCAGCACAGGAGAGAGGATGAGCCCCAGCCTCGAGCCACGTTGCACGGCCATGCCGTGCCCCGGCCCCCCGGGACACACCACCCCACTTACAACAGGCACCCTTGGCCGCTGCCGTCTGTGCCGTGGCAGCCGGCCGGCGGGCAGCTCGTGCAGGTAGATGCAGTCTGACTTGAATGGGCAGCGGCCGCGGTTCCGGACAAAGAACTTGCACCTGATTTTCCTGGGGGATTCAAAGCACAGTTGCGAGCGCAGCTCCTCGAGCAGCACGGAGCCCGCAGCCCTGCAGCCCACAGTGCCATGCACTCACCCCGTCCGCGCCTTGAAGGTTTCGATGAGCTTCGCCTTCTCACCCACGTCCGAGACCCAGTATTTGTGGGGGATGTAGTAACTGGAGGTGACCCGGCACTCTGGGCAGGCCCTGGGTGAAGGCAATGGGTGCAGGTGAGTCTCCCAGAAAGGGAGCAGGGAGCACGGGCTCAGCACCCATGCTGGGTGGTCCCACCTCCACGGCCTCATCCAGCATCCCCGTCCCCATCACAGCTCCCAAGTGCCTGTTCCCGAAGGAAAGTCGCTCCAATCCCAAAGCCACATTGCCAGACCCAAGGAAGGATTTCAGGGTGCAGGAGGGGTGACAGTGACCACCCAAGCCATGTCCCCATCCCCACTCACTTGATGACGGCACTCTGGAAGTCCCGGCTGCGACGCCACTTGCGGATGCAGCCCACGCAGTACGCGTGGCTGCAGTTCGGGAGGATCCCAAAGAGCCGCTCCTCTGGCAGCGGCTTCTCGTACACCCGGTCCATGCAGATGCCGCACACCACGGCCTCGCTCCGGGCCCTCAGCGCCGTGGTGGGGACCGGGGCTGCCACCGCACCCAGCTCTGTGGGGACCTGCAAACAGAGCGGCACGGCATTGCAACTCCTCGGCTCCATCACTGCCCCAGCCTAGGGGACCGACGCGGGGTGACGGGGACTGCCCGGACTGCAGGAGACCGCCAAGCCCACCTCTGCAGAGTCAGTCCGTGTCGCTGTCTCCGCCACTGCCTCTCTGGGGTCAGGAGAATTTGGATCCAGTCCCAGCCCTCGCGGGTGGGAGCCTGCAGGCAAGAGAGCTCTTAGAGGGGAAAAGCACATCCCGCCCCATCATCAAAGAGGCGGGCTGGCTGCTCGGAGGGCACAGGCTTAGCAGTTAAAGTCCCCACCTAAAAAAGCTGCCAGGACAGCTTTCCACAGCCCCAGCTGGGCCCCCTCCAGAGATGGGGGGAGGAGGATTTGGGTCAAGGGCAGACACATGCACAGGATGCTCCACCCTGACCACCCCAGTATCCTCAGCCCCACTGGTCCCCGGGCACCCTAGTACCTACCTGAGGCACCCCGAGCTCGTGCCGAGACAAATTCTCCACCGATGGCCCCACGGGGGACATTATCAGGTGCTGGGATGTTCTCATCTTTCTCTTCCTCCTCAACCTCCACGCCTGGCAACTTGAAGGCCATGTGCGTCATGCTGGGGACAGGGCGGGCCGAGCTGCACCGGGCTCCCCGCCAGTGCCGGGCCACTGCCGCAGGCACGCTGCCGGGCTCTGAGCCCCCGTGGCCGGGGGGCACGGAGCCGTAGCGGGTCCCCACTGGCACCGACTCCTCTTGGATGTGCTGGTAGCTGGAGGAGCCCAGGGACAGACAGACAGAGGGTCCCGTCAGCCCAGCATGACACCTCCTGGCTGCCAGCCCATCCTCGTGGCATCAGGCCCCCTCCTCACTGCCCCTTACCTGCACCGCTCTCCGTAGCTGCAAAACCCGCTCTGGAAGTACCTACAGATCTGGGCTGACTTTGCGTCGTGCGAGAAGCGGCAGTTCTGGCCCCATCGACAGGATCCACGGGCAAAATTCCTGCCAGCCGGAGAAGCCGCATGACCGGGGTCAGACCCCCGCCCCAGCCACCCCAAAATCCCACCCTGGGTCCAGCTTTGCCTGGATGGGGCCATGTTTTCGGGGCCCCCAGGCTGGTGTCCGGGCTCAGGAGCCCTCCCTGCCCCAGCCAGCCTTATCTCCTGGCTAATTGCAAAGCAAACGAAGCCCAGGGCTGGGCCGGGCCGGCCGAGGCACAAGGTTGGGGGCTCTCCCGGGGGCTGGAGACAAACCGGGGGTACGGAGGGCTGGGGCAGCCCCCGGTTCCCCGTGAGGGCATGGGAAGGGGCAGGAGTCCTCGGCTTGGGGCCGGCAGGGAGGGGGTGGCCGGCCGGGGTGCTGCCGGGGACCCCCAGCCCCGGAGGGAGGGCAGCCGGACGGACAGGCTCAGTCCCCGCCAGCCCCTCACCCTCCAGGGAAAACGGGCGGGGGGAGGTTCAAGGGCATCACAAACCACCCTCTGCCCCACAGCGAGGGGCTCCAGCCCACCCCCAGCCCCCAAAAGCTGCTCCCCGCCGCCTCCCCCCAGACCCTACCTGCACAGGGGTCTCGGACAGCCCCCCCGGGCCCTGAACGCCCCAGATGCCACCAGCGAGCCCGGCTCCATCTCCTCCCCAGCAGCTAAGGGGGCTGGGCGACCTCCCAGGGCTATTTATGGCCTTGGATGGGCCGGTGGGCGCAGCCGGTCCCCACCCAGGTAACCGTCACCTGCCCGGCAGGCACAGCGGCTTAACCCTCGCCCTGCCGCTCCCCCCACCCAGCGGGGACCTTTTGGGCTCCCTGTGTCCCCAGCTGCACGGGAGAGGCTGGGGACAACGCTTCGGCTCCCCCCGGGGGCACCCGAACAGAGCGGGGAGAGGGAAGCGTGGGGGGCTGCAGCCGCTCCCCGCAACCTCCCGGGTGTTCGGACCCGGCCGAGAGCAGAGCCCGGTGCCAGCACATGGCCGGGCTGTCCCGCAGCCCATCCTCGCCCATCTTGGGGTGGCTACGGCCAGGCTCGGCTCATTGCCCACCTTCACCCCGCAGCAAGGGCCACGGCAAAGATTTGGGGCAGGGAGCGCTCGGCTTTGAGGCTGGGACCCCGCTCACGACCGGCTCTCGCCGCTTTTAGGTTTAATGGGGAAACCCCCATCAAACCCCAGCAGCTACGAGACCTGGGAATCACGGCAAATCCCTGGAAATCACAGCAAATCCCGCAAATCCCATTGCCTCTGCTGGAAACCCTCCCAAGGGCAGCCCCTCAGGGGCCAAGAGAAATCCCACAAAGAAAGGCTGGACGCTAAAAGGTTCTTAAATATTTAGTTCAGATTTATTTAAAGTCAAGTCAGTTTGTGGACACTATTTATATTATTAAAAACACTTGGAGGTTTGTAGTTCTAGCAAAAATATACATTTCAGTTTGAGGGTTGTTATACTGTCGAGGAGGGAAGAGCAAAAAGTTCCTCAGGTGATGAGCACGCGAGTCCCGGGAAGGACAAATCCCCCGGGCTCCGTCCAGCTCACGCACGTCTCCGGTGCCTTCCCCGAGAGGGCTTCAAAGTGCTTTAGAAACGGTAATTCATAACACCCCTGCGAGGTAGGGAGGGGAAGGGGCTGGGCGGGCAGAGGGCAGGGAAACTGAGGCACGGCAAGGAGCTGGAGGGCAGCAGGAGGGGCAGGTTTGGGATCGGCCAGCCCTGTGACATGGAGGGGAAGCCCCGCGCTCTTCCCCTTCGGGTTTTAAAGGAATTATTGCACCAGGGAAATCTGCTACCCTGAAGAGGAGGAAAACGAAATAAAACCAACTAATTTGCTCCCACAACCCCTCCTTGGGAATATCAGTATTTTAATAAGGCTGCTTGGGACACACGGGACCACGAGCTGCAGACGGGTATGTGCTGCTGCTTAGGTCAGACACCATCATCCGGAGAGGGGACCGAGCCCTTCCTGGGTCCGTCCTCTCTCCCAGAGCCCGGGTGACGCAGCCCCCCCACGCTGGGGTCCCGTCCTGGGCGCTGGCAGCACCGTGGCCTTTCACTACAGCTGTGAGAAGTTACGAGGTAAAGTCCCAGAACGGCTCTGGGTTTAGGCAGACCCCGGAGCTGTCCCCGCACTCGGGATGGCGGCAGAAGGCAGGGCAGCTTCCCCGAGCCGGCCACGCTCGCCAGGAAGCTCCTGCTCATTGTGAGCATCCCACCCTCTCCCTCCCCTTTTATAAATACTTGGCATTTACACTGGGTTTTACACTGCAAAGCTCTTTGCAACCAATGCACTAATTCATCCTTGCGCTCCCCCTCCGAGCAGAGAGCAGGTGACAACCCAGCTCCCCTTCACAGAGGGGAAACTGAGGCAGGGCAGTTAACAGACAGGTCAGTGCCCTTTCAGCATCACGAGCACGGTGGGCTGGCCGTGGCTTTGCTTTCCCCTCGCTCGTGTTGCCGAAGGCTTTGCTCACTCGGGTGCTCACAGGAGCCGTGCTGCCGGGGAGCCTCTGCTGCCTGCACTGCCCTGCAAAACCCCCAGAGCCCCCCGGGGTTTGGCCAGGGAGCTGCAGGAGAAGCTGCGAGCCCTGCCACCTAAACACCCACCAGTCCCAGGCCTGCCCCCGGCCCTTTTTGGTAACTCCTGTCTGCGCAGAAAAGCCTGGGGAAGCAAACAGGCTCTGGCCTCTGCTCTGAAGGTAAATTTTTACGAGTCAAACCCTTTTCCTCCCCCCTCCCCCTCCCTCCCTCTCTCATACTGACGTGCCGAGGGGCAGGCTCCCTCTGAAACGGGGGTACCGGGAGCAAGGGCTCCCACAGCGCACTCGGGGGAAGGCAGAGATCACACAGTCCCTCTGGGAGACAGGAATAGGCCGCGCAGCGAGGGGGGGGCTGCAGCTGAGGGTCTCTGCTAGGACAGCCCTACCCGTCTTCAAATACTCTGGCTTTTCTTTGGGAAAGAGAGAAACATCCTTTCATTACACTGTCCTAGACTTCACGGCTCAGGACTACGTCTTCAGAGTGCAACATAAAAAAGAAAATAAAGACACACTGTAAGTGCTGTTGCTGGCCCCGCCGGATACCCGCACCACGCTCAGGTCTCCTAATGACCAGAGCATCCCCCACCGATCCCAAGCTGCCGCAGGAACCCCATCGTCAGGGCCATGTAAACCGGCCGGCCGCTCCAGAGGCCCCGGGGAGCAGCTGAAGAGCTGGCCCGTAGTAACGGAAACAGTAGCTTATGATTTGCCTTTGTAAATTTGTTAGTGTGTGTTAATGGAAGCCCTGGCCTAGCAGGTGGTGGCTGCAAAATCTTACAGCATCTTGCCCTATGTACCGTATGTGGGTCACGTAGAAAAGTTTCCAGTAGAAGAAATGGAAGACATGGGGAAAGGTTTTCTTTGTTTCTGTACAAAGAGTCTTGATGGGAATCCATGGCTTCATTCTCATAAATAACAGGTCCTTAGTACATGTCCTTGTAGATCTCCTGTAGAAGCGGGTGCAGAGATGTCTCCGTCTCTGTCTTCTTGATCTTCTGCACCAGCTGGGCGTGCTCCGTCACCAGCTGCCGCAGGTCGGCCATCTTCTGCAGCAGCTTGGGGAAGAGGTACTGGGCATCCGGGTGGTTAGACTGCAGGTGAAACTCCAGCGCTCGCAGGATGTTGTCTTGGATCTTCTCCACCTGCTTCACGTTCATCAGGCCAGGACGGTCTGTGGAGAGGAAGCATGGTAGCTGTAGTGTTACGGTGTAGCCCTCCAAAGCACATGCTCCTGCTGGGGAAAGGGAGACGGGGACTGTAACCCACCCACCGTGACTCCAGCCTCATCAACTACACAAGGGGAGAAACGTGCCCTTGGACAACATATCCCACAGCAGCATATGAGAAGGAGATGCCACTTCTGCGCTCCTTGTTCTTGGTCCAAGCTTGCTAGGTGTCACCGCCACGGAGAAGCTTTGGTTTTGGAACTGTTCAGTTCTTCTCTCATCCCCCTAAGACACCCCTGGCTGATCTCAGAGCCAGCTGCAGCTCAGCTCCCCCAGCCCAGCCCCAACCACCTCTAAAGTACAGGAGGACTCTTCCGGAGACTCGCACGGCCAAGAGCGCTTGCTCACCTCCGCACAGGATAATGGCAGCCACAAACAGAGACAGGTCACTGTCATCCAGCTCCAGCGCGTTGAATTTCACAGCAAACTCGAATTTGGGCTCCATGATCTCGTTGAAGGGCTTGCGCAGGCTACGCAGGAACTCACGAGTCACGAAGCCGTTCCCGTTGGCCACCAACAGCCCATCCTTGTTCATGATAGAGGCCAGCATGGCAAAGATGGCCTCGTGCACCCCGTACTTCAGCAGAGTCACTTGGTCGTTCAAGTAGAGGCCTAAGAAGCTGGGGATGCTCTTGGCGAACTCCGTGAGCTCCCGCACGGTCTCCACCGTGGTGCACTGGCAGCGGTAGAAGACGTGCACCCCGATCTCCTTGTAAGGGGGAATGCCGTTCACTAGCTGTTTCCAGACTAGCCCCTTTTCTGCCTGCCACAAGGTGTCCATGTCATGGATCACAAAAGGCTGTTTGAAAAAGAAGCAAGCAGTTAGGAACCTGCCGCGGGGACTCGAGATACCAGCTCTGCCAAGGACGCTCACATTTGTCTGCCTGTCAGTGCCCGAGCAATCCGCATCCGCCCACAACAGCACAAGTCTGCAGAGCACTGGGAATTTTCCCAGTGAGGGGCAGGACGTGCAGAGCCCACCTGGCCGCAGCTGGGAACTGGTGCATGTGGAACAGCTACGGCAGGAGGGAGATGTGCAGCATCTCCCAGAGAACAGCCTCCCATGTTGTTTCATGGCCAACCCCGCCTGCCCTGGGGAGGAAACTTACTGGGGTGCTGCTGGCCTTCCCGGTCAAGATACCTCTCGCCTTCTTTTTGGTCATGTTGAAGTTTTTCAGGTAGGCGTTGTAGATGTGCTTGGAGAAAGCTTTCAGGTCGGCCACCTGCGGGTTCTGGCAGCTGATCTCACTCGCCGTCAGTCCTGCCACCAGCTTCCTCTTCTCTGCCTCCGGCATGCGGCCAAAACGGATTGCTGTCGGGGGGGCAAAACCGATGGGTCAGGACTCCTGGGGTCGCGTCCAGGGAGGCAGCAGCCTGCTCTGCCAGCGCAGACAGAGGTCTGCTGGTGAACACCTGCAGCTACGCCAACACGATGCTCCTCCAGGGCTGCAGCTCCTCTGGCATCAACACCTTCATGAACCAGCCCTTGCCAACACAACCTCACGCTAAGCTCCCATCCCTGCTCCTCTGGGCTCTCGCACAAACCCCGCTTCCCACATAAACACCTTTGCTTGGCCAGGAACAAGATGGTTACACCTGAAGTTTAAAAATCCCAGCGTAGAAGAGCAATCTGTGTGTCCAGTTCCCTCTGGGTCAACCTGTAAGGGACAGCCATGTGCCAACAGCCAGCCTGCACGGTGGGAACGAACAGCCCCTTCTTGTACAGAAGAAAGGGATGAAGAGTTAAAGACTCAAAGCATTGGGTTTGAAAGATGATCCCCAAACAAGAAGAGAGCCATGGGATAAAGCAAGCTACATACAGCCTCCCCGTGCAAACCCTTCGCAGAAGGGCAGATGGCCCCGTGGCACCCAGCTGGCCAGGCCTGTGGGACAGCGGTGACACTCACCATTATGCGACATGCCCAGCGAGAGGCATTTCTGGAAGCGGCAGTACTGGCACTTGTTCCGGTTCTTCTTCTGAATCTTGCAGCTCCGCTCGCACTTCTCGTACTCCAGCTTCATGCGGATCGTCCGGCGGAAGAAACCCTGCAGGCAGGTGGCACAGAGGGGGACGCGGAGCAGGGGGACAAGGGAACAGCAGTGTTAGCACCTGTGGTTTTGGACCGGGCTGGTTTATTATCCCCAGGAGCCTCATGGAGGTTCAGCCGGGCGGGGAGGAGGAGCCCGGGGTCTCTTTGACACAAGCAGAGCCTCTAGCTCAAGGAGAGGTCCTGCAGTGGGAGAAGGGGGCTGCAGAGGAGGAACTGTGCAGGGCAGCCCGCGGTCCGGTGCCGGATACCGCGTGTGTGATACTGCAGGCAGCCAGCAGGGAGGGATGGAGGAACAAGCTGCGGGCCGGCCCCAGCCTGCAGGAATGTCTGGCAGGACCTGGGCCACTAAGGCAGCCCCGCTGGCATCTGCTGTGGGGGAAAGAATTTCAGAGGCACATCCAAGCTGCGGCCAGTGATCCCAGGGGGATAAACACACAGCTCACTGCTGATCTGCAGTACAGAAAGCATCTTTAAAAGCAAAGCCAGAGTCCCCATGGGGACAGACGGATTTGCCTTACAAAACAAAGCATGGTGGGGCAAGATTTGGGCCGTACGCATCTCAGGTGCCTCCCCCAGGACAGTATTTGTGTGCCTGCCTCTACACTCCACACTCTCTGGACAGGTTGCAAATTATTTTTTTTATAATCACTCAATCCTGCATCCCTGCTTTGCTGCAAACCTGCTTGTCTGAAGAGATGGCATGCTCCCTGGGGTCTTATCTCTGCTTGGCATTGCTGAACCCAGCCCTCCCTAGGGCGTACGTACCTTGCAGCCCTCACAGGCGTGCACGCCGTAGTGAAACCCCGAGGCTTTGTCTCCGCAGACCCTGCACTCCACGTTCAGCGCTCCCAAGGCCGCCTCCTCGCAGCCCATCTGCAGTTGGTCCGACAGGGAAGGAGAAGAGCTCTGCGAAAGGTCTGCAAACACACAAAGGAATACGTCCTTTCGGGTAGCAGCCACAAGCCCAGCGTCGCGTCTAACTCCTCCAGCCATGGGGCTGAGGAGGGATTTCCAGCACTGTCCCAGCCTGCCACTGGCATTGCATCTGGGCAGTGAACCTCTGAGATCAGGCACTGGCTGCAGGCAGATGCCACGCACGGAGCCAAGAGTGCCCCAGTGTGCCCAGCAGCTCAGAGACTCCACATCAATGCTGATTTCTTCCCTCTGGCATTCGTGTCTAGGCAATGAAACCCAACCAGCAAATTTTATAATCCCCAGTTGGCAGGCGGCTGGCACAGGGCTGCCCGGCTGGAACGGCCGGGGCTCTGGAGGAGCCTCTTCAGCAGCAACAAACCTTCTCCTCCAGCTCCTACAATCAGTTTGCACTGACGACTTCAAGAAGCGGCCAGAGAAGTGTTCTCAGGCCCCCTGAGAGTCCTCCCCATCTGGGGCACAACATTACCTGCCTGTCCTTTTAATTTCCATCTCCCAACCCGCTGCCAACGGCTGTGCAACGACCTCAGAGGAAGAAATAAGCCTCTCCACCATAGCTTGGCTCTCGATGCGTTATTTCACAAAGGGAAGAGATTAAAACAAGCCAAACTCCATTCACGGGCAGGTCATCTGCCCTTTGCAGCTGAGCACGCTGCCCGGAGGACGCGGATGCCTGGATGCTCCAGGGACAGACGAGCTCCTGCAGCTCTACTCACCTGTGTAGCTGCTCGAAGGCAGCGAGCTGTCTGGTCCTCCACTTGGGTCTGAGGGTCTGCTTGCCACCATCACTGCCTTTTCCTCTTCCTCCTCCTCTTCCCTGACCTCAGGTACTTCCTCCTGTAGTTGTTCCATAATTGATCACCCCTCAGTGCCAAGACTGCAATCCCTGTCATAGCTCTGGCATCATCCGCGTCTATCCGAGATGGACCCTACCAGGCTGTTCCTGCTAGCCTGTGGGACAGAGGGAGAAACGCCTGGTGTCAGCTCTGCACGCAGAGCGTCTCAGCAGCAGGGTGGTGTGTAACCACGCTCGTCCTGCTCTGCTTTCTCTCCTTATCCAGGGAGACAAGCAGAACCCGGGGCCTTTTAAAGGTCACTTTGCAACTCTGGTATAAACACTCTGTAGGACTCAAGGAAGCAAAATCTCACCGGAATCATATTTAAAGCCCAGCAGACAAAGCCCAGACCACAAACCAGCCCAGATGCCACCCAGGGACCTGGGCTCCCCAGCTTGCAAGTCCATAGCAGAAACACTGCCTCAGACAATGTCCCCCAGAGCCGCCAGCGCCCTGGGACGTCACGGTGGTACCCAAGGCCGGGGCTTGACAGAGCCAACACCACCAGAAAGATTAAGGTAGGGCTGGCTTCACCCTCCATCCCCACCCAGCCAAGGCAGAGCTCGGATCGAGGGCAGCGGCTCATCAGGCTCCATGTCCGTGGATGGGAGATGCTGGGGGAGCAGGGCTCGGCGCGGCAGCAGGCAGTGGCCAAAAGCCCCTGGCCTGTGCGAGCCGTCTGCAAGACTGATGGCTTCCTGCCATCCCCCACACTCACGCTCTTTCCCGTTACAGTGCTGCCAGTTACAGCATTAGTGTTTATTTTCACTCGTCGTGTTGTAACTGGCTCCAGCTCCTCTGCCAAGAGCCGCAGTGTTGAACGTGTTGCTGTTGCTCCGCGCAGCTGCCGGGCCGTGCTCAGCCACGGGGTCCAGCAGCACGATCGCGATGGCCGCACAATCCAGCTAGTGTCTTAATCCTGGGTTTCCTGTGGGAGGAACGGCCCCGTCCTCCCCGCTGTGTGCTTCCGCTCCTTGTTTGCCTTAGTCCATCCCAAATAGCCCACAAAAAACTCAAGCCGTGCAAGCGATGCATCGTCGGTACCGTGACCGTCGCAGAGCCATTGCCACCTCCCTCCTAACCATGCCGGATCTCACCCGAGTGTCCAGCTCACGCTGCAACATCCCGGCGCTCGTTTACCTCCAGCTCTTGATTCCTAAACTGACTCTTGTCAGTAATTAATATCTCAAGCCCAGTCTATGTAGAGTTGCACCCACTTCCTTAAAGGAGCTATTTTTAAGTGGAGAAATATCCATCAGAAAAGCCACTGAAATCCAGCCTCCACCAGGAAAGCCTCGATTTGCAGGCACAAGTTAATCTGATGCAGCATCTTCAAGCCCTCATTAGAGTGCAGTGAGCAAGCTACTTGCAAGGGACTCGTACAAGGGCAACCCCCAAGCAACAGGACAGCCTGCGACCCATGCCCAAGCCCATGCCACAGCACAGGGCTTGCAGGGGGAGGGCAGCAGCGACCCAGGACTCCCTGGGCTCATTTTCCCTCCCGCAGCAGACCCTCATGCCCAGCACTTTGAACTTGAGCCGCAGCCGGCTCCTTGGATTCACTGGAAAGCCGTCAGCGCCAAGCAAGGTCAGAGCTCCCTGCGAGATCAAGCAAGCAGCTGAGAGGACAAAACCTGCAAGCAGGAGGTCGAACGCAAACACGTCGCAAAGCCAGGACACGAGTCACCCCCCGGAGCCGGCGCTGCACCGGACCCCGGGTCTCCCACGGGCGAGGGTTTGCTTTTCCCCTCCATGCTGGGAATTCAGACTGCAGGACAGATGGCTTTGTTTCAAGGAGAGGTACGTTAGAGGCAACTAGCAAGCACGACTGCCCTGCTCTCCTTTACAGCAGGAGCAGGCAGAGGGGTGCTTAGACAAGGGCAGAGCGCTCCCTTCCCGTGCCTCCGCAAGAGCACTAAGGGACCATTGAAGGGCTGTGTTATCCTTGGCCTCCTCTCACACATCCCACGCGGTGGGACATGGCACACAGGCAGGAAAACCTATTCATCGGAGATGGAGGGTAACGAGCTTGATCGTTTTGAAGGCTATATATAAATGAATGTACAAACATCAGGAAAATGCTTTTGCCTGGAAGAGCAGTTAATGGGGGAAGCTTCTGGCAGGAGAAACTAGTTTACAGTGAAAAATACATTCAGCAGCAGCTTAATGAGCTTCTTATTAGCCCTCCTTTGTCTCTGGCATCCAGCACAGGCCACTTGCTTTAAACTCAGTGCGGACGGAGCCCTCTGCTTTGCATAGATGCCTCATGGCACATTGCCGTTGGAATAACGCGGGCAGATTCCTTCAGCTGCATCCCTGGCATGCTGTCCTCCATCTGCCGGGTCGACTCAGGACTATGTACTCCCGGGGTGGCAGTGAGTTTGTGACATGCAGCTTGCTCCCCAGAACCCACCAAAGCAACCCCAAAACTGTGCTTGGAGTCGGCCCGGTTAGAGACAGGCGTGCAGCCCTGAGAAGGGGGAAAGCAGAGGGCACAATGCGCACAGACAGCAACGCCGGGCTCCAGCTAAGGCTCCCCATGAGCACACAGGCATTATGGGAAGGATGAAGATTCGGATCCTACCCTTTGAGAGTGGCTGGAGAGCCAAAGAGAGAAAAGCTTTTACCAGAAGGCTCTGAATGTACTGTTTTAATACCTCCTTGCAGGCCAAGAGCACAGGGGCCTGGGCAGAGGGAAGCTGCGAGAGCTGTTTGCACACCTGCCTTTCCCTTAGCCCTTCCCCTGTTTTTTAAACAACAGAGATAGAGGGAGAGGAGGGGGGAAGAGGGATTGATTTCACATGGGAGGCTGCACCCCCTGCCTTCGGCACATGAAAGGCCGAGGCAGCCGCCGCCTGGATGAAAGGCAGGGCAGGGGCCGTGCCTGCGCACCCCGGCGTGGAGCGAGCCGGCGTGGCAGGGCCCCCGGAGAGATGCGGACCCCCGGCCCTCTCCTCCGGGCCAGGGGCAGCGGCGTGGCAGCATGCAGAGACTGCGGAGATTTGTCGAGGTTTCACAGGCGCTCCTCCGTTCCCCTGCGAGCCCCGCGGTTCAGAGTGGGGTGTCCTGGGCAGCTGGAACTCCCCAGAGATTTGTCCAAACTCTGTCCCCCTGAGCGCGAGGAGGGACCTGCCCTGCCAGCACGGCCATGGGCAGGCTGTTGCAGCCCCGCACCTTTGCAGGATGGCACCGGGGATGGCTGTGTGGATGGCAGAGGATGGCCAAAGGCCCCATCTCAACCCCAGGATCTCTCCATCCTTTCGGTGCCTCCACATCCAGCTGCCAATAGGGCAGAGCCAGAGGAGGGATAACTCGGTCTCCTGTCCTTGGCTAAAAAGCCACCCACTAGAGCACAGCACACAAGCTTCGAGCTGCAGGGAGAAGGGCAGAGATTCCTGCCCGGCATAGCCACCCCCTTTTTCCATTCAGCAGCTGTCACAGGGCAGCGATGGAAAGAGAGGATGGAAATGAGGACAGGGACTGTGAATTCCTTCCTAAGCTTCTCCGGAGAATCCGGCAAGCTGTTTCCCTTCCTCTTCCCACAGGATGGGAAGGAGCAAGAGGGCAAGCATCTCATGACTTGCTCTGCCCTTGCCTCAATCCCCGTTCCAAGGAGCTTCGGTAACCCTGGCTGAGACAGCAGCCTCCCTCCCGGGAGCCTGCAGCCAGCGGAGGGTGGGTTGGTTTGCTGGCTCCGGGCTCGGGCAGATGCCTGCTGGCTGCCCCGCTCCCACACTGCAAACAGCGTGGGCAACAGGTTTATCTTTACCAGGAGCAAGAGCTGGCATCTATGCCAAGCTAAACCATACGGCAGGAATGGGGGGGAAGACACACGGCACAACGAGAGGAGGAAAAAACCAGGAACAAAAGTTACCAGGAGACAAATCTTCAGCGTGGACCCCCTGCAAGAAGGCAGTACTTCTCTGGAGCTGACCAAGATCCCAGCCTCCAGTTCATCAACCTGCAGCTTGTACTCTTTTGGCCCGAGAGCTCCTCGCCGCTGATTAGCATGTAAACCCTGGAGCCAAGTTCAGAGAAGCAGAAGCTGACAAGCCAGCAAGGAAGTGCCCGTTTCCCCACGGTCCGTGCGCAGGAGGGGTGGTGGGGCGATGTGACGGAGAAGCCCGGTTTCTCACCAGTGTTCGAGTCCCACACACAGAGCGAAGCGTCACAGGAAGGGGACGTGCGTTTCAACACAGACACCCGGGTGCTGGCAGCCAGACAGCCACAAAATAAGAGCAAGGAAGTGCTCGTAATTAGAAGGACCTCATCTTTAAACCAGGTGTAGTTTCGCTGGTGGTGAGCTCAAACAAGGTAATTTTGGCATGCTCACGGGAGTGGAGAGAGGACGCCCGCCCCCATTTCCCTCCAGAAGAACATACGTTTGTTTCTAATATATTTATACAGATGGGATTGACCAAGTCCCCATTGCAGTCTGGAGTGTCACCACACAAGACCCCTCCCTGGAAGATGGGAGTTTCCAGGCAAGGCAAAGTGCCAAAAAAAGGTCCAAACCTAAGGGCCAAATCACAGAGCTGATCCGCTCAAAGCAGTTGTTCAAGTTACTGTAAAAGAGGTCACCAGGAATTGTGAAAGGAAACCAATTTACTATGGGAGCACTTCTGGCTTGCATTTCTGTTCCTCTGGACAAAAATATTAGCCAAATTCACAGTCAACAGAAGTGAATCCTTTTGGAAGGGGTGAGATGAGAACTCAGCCCTCTGTATGGCAGCGCTTTCTGTGACATGCAGCACATATTGAATCCACAAACAAAAACTGAACTGAATCCATAAAAGAAAAAGATTGCAGCTTGTTGGCCATCATTTGCAGATGTCCCTTGGGTTGTGTCACTGCTTCCGATATCTGCTGATCACATACCAGTTTCTGTTCCTCCTCCTACACATCAGCTACTACTAATAAAAGCTGAATAAGAGCTAAGTAGATGCTGCAATACAGGAAAGGTAACTAAGTGCACAAAACAGGAGAGACAAACATTGAAAACATGTTTGTTTTTGTTCCTGAAAGATCAACACACCCCCTCATTAGCTAATGAGATCTCAACAGCACTGACTACCCAAGTGCTTCCTCCCTTACTCAAAGTCTTGGCCGCAAGGCAGGCTACACACAGAAATAAACTCCTAGAGCTAGCAAGGAAGAGCCCTTCCACGCAGCCCTGGCCAGCGCTGACACTCAGGGCCAGATTTTCCCCTCGAAGCACCTGCTCAGACATTGCACCATGCCCCAGTCCAGTCCCATGATCTTCTCTCCAACGCTGCTCTGTGCAGGCGATCTGCGTTTCACCAAGTACGAGCCCAGCCGACGAAGCAGCAGGGTGCTGCCAGAGCTGCTATTACCGTGTTGCTGCTAATTACTCAGGAACATGTGACAGAGGGTGCAGGAGATTCCCTCGCTTGCCTTGAACAGCCAGGCTTGCCAACATGAATCACACATCTACCACATGTTTTAACTCACACACTTCCTGGACACTGACGGGGGGAGGAAAAAAAAAAAAAAGTTAAAAAGGTTACAAAACATGCTGGATTCTTCTCTTTTTGTACCGCCATTGATGCTGTCCCCAAAACCAGGTCACGGTATTTTGCTCCCAAAGGAATTTCCTGCTTTTTCACCTGTGCTGGCTTTCTTCAGAGAGCAAGAGGTATCGCAGACACAGAAGCAAATCAGACTTTGGGCAATGAACTCACAACCAGGTGCGAAAGGGGGGGGTCTGCCAGGCTGCTCTTCTCTTTCAATTCGTCCTCCAGGAGCTGCAGACATCGCTGGCTTCAGCAGCTCCACACATGCCTCAGATGCGCTCCAAAATCTTGAGATGGCAGATACTGGGAGAGGGTTAATGCTTCTACCGGAATCATCCCTACGCACCCTTCCAGCGGAGGGACTCCCTGCCCCCTTCAGCCTCTGATGAGCCAGGCTCCTTTTTTTTCCTGCAAAAGGCAGCTACCTTTTGCAGAAGGGGTAACAGCAGGGCAGGCAGTGAAGGGCTGAGCAGTTGTTAGCTCTTACCTGAAGTCCTGCTTCGTGACGTTCAGCAAATTCTGTGAACCCCCATACCTCCATTTCCTTCATCATCAAAAAAAAAAACCACCCAAAAACCAAAACCCCACCGAACAAAAAAAAACCAAACCCAGGACTTTTACAGTGCTTCCTTCCTGATCCTGTCCTTGCTGCATTAGCTCACAGAGACGGCATGTTTTGGAAGCGCAGAGGAATACGTCGGTGCCAAGTGTCATTGTTTATTCCCGTATTACGGATTTGGACACCTGTTTGCAGTCACGCTCGCAAGTCTGGCCTCCCCGGCTCCAAGTCAGCACACCATGCCGCTTGTGACCGTCTTCTCCTGTTGTACATTCCTATACAAAGCATTTCCAAGATTACTTTCAGCAAATAAACTGGCACATCTCATCCTGGCAATTGCTGACCGATATTTGTATTTTGCTGTCAACTCGGGACAGCCCAGAGCGCCCAGGGGCAGGAGGGGTACGTGGGTCTGACCCCCTGGAACGAGGACCACAGCCAGGAAATTAGCAGGTACCAGAAAGGTGTCATCACCGGGGCTTCTCAGAGCTGGAAACAGCATTTGAGAAGATCATTAAGTCTGGTAAGGAGAGAGGATCATCCCCGCCGCACCCCAGGGCACAGCAGAGGTGGCTGCGAAGCCGTGGCAATGCTTTGGGAACACGGCTGCAAACCTAACGTACACGCTGCCGGGAGAGAGGCACAGAACAGCTTGCACGAGGCTGAGGAGATGGTTAAGTGTCCGCAGGGGACTCTGAACCCACGGTAGGCACCCGCCGCCAGCCTGGCATCTCCTGTTTATCGTCCTCCAGCAGCCTCCACCGCTGCTCCACAAGCAGCTGCTCCACCGCAGCTTTCCCATCCCTGCTTCTTCTCTGCAAGTGCCAGAGAAGCCGTCTGGGATATATTCCCCTTTCCTTTACTATCCTGAAGGCAAGGAGGTTGGCAGCTCAGAGAACCCCCTGAACCGCTGTAAGCCGATGCTTTCTGAAACTCCTGAAGTCCTCTCGCGTGTTACTCCAGGGCACTCGGTTTGCTTACGGACCCTTGTCCTCCCGAACCTGAGCAGGACATGTGGAAGGATCTGGTTTCAGGAACATCAGTAATTATAGAACAGGGCTGACGAGGGAGGAGCTCACGGGAACAGCAACAACGCTTCCCAAGGCACACGGTGGGCACAGGGTGTTACAGGCTCAGAGCAGCATTTGAATGGAAAATCAGGAAAGCGGCAAGTGGAACAAACTGTCACTGCAAACAGGAGCACTGGCGGCAGTGAGTAAGGCCGTCATTTGGCAGTGCTGCGCACACCAGGACACATCTTAGTTTTCCTGAAAGCCTCAATGTCACTGGGACACCAGCAAGCGTCACCCCTGCTTTGGACGGGGCAATCAGCTCCCCAGAAAAGCGATGAGGGTAGAAAAGTAGCAGCAGGCCAATGCATCGCTCTGGATCACACACACGTGTGTGCAGCCGGCCGTAAGTTTTACTGCTAGGCTGCCAGTGCTCCCAGATCCAGGAAAATGCCCACAAAAACAGTAGCAAGCCTTCTCCTTTTTGCAGCGACTGAGATTTTAGATCCCATGGGCTGACCAGGAAAAAAAAAAAAAGAAAAAAATTAAAAATCCACCAGCCTGTAAGTTTTGTTATCTTACACTTGGACTCCCAGAAAAGTGCTACTGGTTTTCTAGACCTTAGCAAAATATCCTGGGCACCAGCCACGCCGCTCTGATCCCAGGGCGCAGCTGACAGTGAGCGATTATGCCCAGGCACAAGTTCAGATGATTCAGCAGGGCCTGGGAATGTACGCACCGAAACGGTTAGAACAAATCACCATGTTCGCTGCATCTCCATTTCAACCACAGAGCAGGAAAAGTGAGGGAGTCCGGGTATGACTGCATCCATCTCCGTACGGAAAACTCCAGAGAACATTAGAATACCTTTGTTATAACACAAACTAGTTCAACACCCTCTTAGGGAACTGGAGAGGAACGATGTTTCCTTACTATTTTTGGCCACATTCACACAGCAAGAGCCGACTGGAGGAACAGAGGTTTCCCTGCGTTTTCAGCAGCGATACTACGAGCAGCGATCATGTCAGCGTGATCCTGCCAAGACTCCTCTGCCAATTAGAGGATCGCACTGTGCTCTGACCATTTGGATTTCTGCCTCAGCCCCTAGAAAACAAAACGCTTGAGCAAAGCATTAGCACCTTTCATAACATCCTCACGCCTTTGGCACCGTCTTGGGGGTACGGAGAGAGGAGCAGAGGTACACAGCGAGCCAACGACTACCACTTCCCGACACGACCAGCTGCTGGGAGCTCAGCGGGCTCCACCAGCTCCAGCCCCAAGCTCATGCTCACCAACAACCCTTTTCCAGAGATCCCTGTGTCCCTAAGTCCCACAACATAACACCTATCCCATGGACATGAGAGCCCATGGATTTTTTTCAGAGATGTGGGTCTCTGACCATCAGCCCTCGTGGGGTTAACAGCTTTCAAGGTCCAACAGCTCTAGCAGAATCCATATAATCAACTTAAAGGTGAAAAGCAGATTTAGGCATATTCAGAAATATTCCAGATTTGCATGAAGATGAAATCAAGAGTTGCATTGAAAAAATGTTTGTAAAAAGTCAGGCAGGATAGGGATTTGAGCTTAGGTTCGCATCACCGAGGTGACTGCACAAAACACTGCTTATTTTGAAGCCATCTCACCCGTCCTCTCTTTGGCCTGACAAAGCCTTTCCTAATGAGACATTCATTAGGCAGTAGTATGGTTCCAAGTAAACTTTGTCTTAACAGACCATCAAAGAAATGCTTCCCTATCAGCTCATGTAGGAAAGCTCATCTGCCCTTTTAAACCACCGGAACTGTTCCCTGTCTCCATCCCACATGTCTATTAAGGGGTTGAACGTGCATGTTCTGGTTTTTGGTATTTCAAGTTCCAGTTCCCAGACCAGGGCAAACCAGAAAATGCAGCATGAGGGCAATGATTCTGGTTAGCATGGACATTACCTGGCTGTTGCTATCCACAAGCCTCAGAGATGTGCTCTGGCTTGACCCAGCACCACAAGAAATGTTTGTGTTTCTGGCTTGTGCTTTCATCCTGCCACCTCCTCCCTGGCCAGGATTCCCCTGCAAACCACAGCCCCCAAAAAACCCACACTTTCGAGCAGAACCTGTCCACGGGAATCCCGAGGGAAGCACCCTGACACACACACACACGTACGTCAGAGCCCTTTGCAAAGCCAGTTTGAAAGATCTGACCCAAACGATCTCAGATGTTCACAAGCTCTTGGCTAAGCCTTGGAGGACACAGACATTTTCCAGATGCTACGATCGTAGCAGTGAATATTAGAGCATTTCAAGAAGGCATCCTGAAACTAATTTACATCTCGAGTCAGTTCTGCTCTGAACCCTTCGTGCAATCAAGCAGGGCTCCAGTGAACATCATGCCAAAATATTTATTTTGGGGAAGATGCATTTCACAATCTCCTTGACCAAAAAGCTTCATATTGGCATCAGTTGTTCCACTCTAAACCCTGCTTTGGGAAAGTCATTTCCTAGGCATTCTGCCAATGCAAGCGCATTTCAGAGTATAAAATAAAAAAAAAAGAAATTACTTCTACAGAAAAATCTTATTTGTAATCACTGTGGAAATCACTTCCGCTTGTCTAGACCTTCCCAGAGCCTCCAGAATTATTGCAGCAGTGAGAAGCAGTATATATCTGAATAGTGCCACTTCTAGAAAAGCAGAGATTGCTCTGCAGCACCTGATGAGAAAGCAGCTACACAGCCTGACAAATCTGTGGGTATCAGCAAGGGCAGTTGATCCTGCTATAAAGCAAGGGAGCCAATACAAACCACAAAATAAACCAACATCTCTAAAATTTCATAGGCAGGGCAAGCCAGGCTGTGTTTTGGCAGCAAATAACCTTTCAGGCATAAGCACTGTAACATCATCTCAGGCAATTAAAAAATAATTTGCGTGTCAGGTCCCGCTGCACAAAGGAGCCCAAGAGTCTCGTCGTGCTAATTCCTCAGTCTCTAAGAAAATTTGCAGATTTCCAGTTCATAATTCAATAGCCACAGATGAAATATTCCCCCAAAAGGCAAACAAGATGTACTGTACAAAAATACATATTTGTCAACAGGCAACAGGCTAGAGAGACGGAGACCATTAACATCAGTAAGCAATTCTGTACAACAATGCTCTTCTGATCAGCAAAGCCTCACGTGGCTCATGACAAAATCCTCTCCGCACGCTGCAAAGATCCTTGCAAGCCCAAGTCTCGAATGCCAGACCAGAGACAGCACAACAGTTGCACAAACTTGACACAGAAAACCACATCTCTGTCCAGCTAAACACCTTAGACACGTGTTGCGGCAAAAATAAATCCACCCCCTATGCGCAGACAACCACAGCACCGTTAGAAGCTACACGCAGCGTCCGGGTGCAGGGCAACCGCAGTGAAAACTTTTGGGCATTGCTTCAGAGGTCTGCAGGGAGGACACCGTCCCCCCCAGCCCGTGCTGACCACCTCCTCAAAATCCCTGTCCCAGCTCGGCTGTAACCCGCTCAGCTTTGTCCTAGCGAGGCATTATGTAGCGATAGACGGTATCGGTACTGCTGCCAGGTCGCGTGTCCGGATCGTTAGGCGATTATTTACCCAAGTATGGTCCCTGATCTCATGCGCCCTCCCCAGTTTACAAGAGCCAATTTCAGTCGTAAAAATCAGTGAAATAATCAAATATTAAGTTGCTATACTTTGACAGTAACCGTCAGCTTAGAAGAACAGGATTAGACCGTGATACTCACAGCATACTCCTAAGCATAATCCATAAAGATCGTATTCAGAAACTGAACAAAAACAAGGCACAGAGTCGAAATTTAAAAAGAAATTTAAGGAAGTTTAAGCTCATGGACAAAAGTGAAACTTGCTGAAAGCAAGCTGCACTTTCTAGGCTCTTCCCTGTCCCGAATTTTTAAAAACATACGTAGGACAAGTGCTTTGGTAGATCACCCGCGTGCGAAAGGGAAGGGTTACCTCTCCGGAGCAGCTGTCCCCGTCTCCCTGTCGCCGAAAGCCACCGTTCAGTTACCATGTCAGCACGAAGAGCTGAAAACCGAAGTAATCTGCAAGAGAACATAACGCGAATTTCCACAGCTGCGCTGAAGGCCAGATATTTATGCCGCTGGGAGAACTGTGCCAGATCCAGCGATAGCTCTGAAAATTAAACACACCTCTACCGCACGCTGAAACCATAGGCTGGGGTGACTCCCCTCACGCCGTGGGGAGGCAGCCACCACGTGCCATCGCAACCGTCTCCCCCGGGCTCCGGCAGCTTCTGCAAACCGGGAAGTAGAGCAAACTCCCGGGTGTCCCAACAGAGATGGTCCCAACCCCTCACCAGGCTTTGAGCATCAAGATGTCACCTTTGCCTTATGTCACCTGCAACCAGAGGCCAATGACCCTGAGCTTTTATGACAATGCTTGAAGTTGATGGTAGAAAAAAGTCTATGGTGGCCATAAGGTGGCTTGTTTACTCAGCTTGCTTAATCCACCTTTAAGAGTCTGCCAGAAAGTTACTGCAACTTTAATGAACTTCCCTCTCGGGTGGTTGAAACTTAAGGATTCAACAGAGTTCATTCACTCTTCTTGGTTTTCCTGATAACTTTGCAAATAGCCTTGTACGAATTTCAGGCTCAGGAGAGCAGTAAGAGACCAAGACTGGAAAAAAATGGCTTACGAGGCTTTGAACTAGAGGACTTAGAGAAAACATGTTCTATTTTTAGACACAGTTATGCAGACTAACTGGACTAACATATTAAACAAAGATGTTGCGAACATGATGCTACTTGAACCCAAGTACCCTCCCTGATATTACCCCGGTTTAGCTGCTCCTCCTACCCCAATGGAAAAGCCCCATTTCTTATCGCTACCTCCAACACGGGATGACTTGCAAGGCAGCCGAGCGCCGGCAACGAACCCGGCATCGCCAGCCCCCCGCTGAGAGGGGCAGCTCGGCCGGCAAGTTCAGGGCAGAGAGAGAATCCCACCCCGTGCTGCACGCCCTCCTGCACCTCCTGGGTCTGACACGGCACCGGGAGCCGCAGCTGCTCAGAAGAGGATGAAAAAAGAAAGCAAATCCCCTGCCCCAAAAGCCCAGGCTGCCGGCGCACTCACACGAGCGTGAAGGGCGTTTCCTATGCTGCCGAGCAGCCCAGGTACATCCAGGGGAGGGCATGAGTGTGAGATCCAAAAAAATAACCCCAGTCCCTTGCATTGGAACATGATTCACAGAATCGTATAGGTTGGAAAAGACCTTTAAGATCATCGAGTCCAACCGTAAACCCAACACTGCCCAGCCCACCACTACACCATGTCCCTACGCACCTCATCCAAACGGCTTTTAAATACCTCCAGGGATGGGGACTCAACCGCTTCCCTGGGCAGCCTGTTCCAGTGCTCGATAACCCTTTCGGTGAAGTAAAATTTCCTAATATCCAGTCTAAACCTCCCCTGGTGCAACTGGAGGCCATTTCCTCTTGTCCTATGGCTTGTTACCTGGGAGAAGAGACCGACCCCACCTCTCTACCCGCTCCTTTCAGGCCGTTGTAGAGAGCGATGAGGTCTCCCCTCAGCCTCCTTTTCTCCAGGCTGAACAACCCCAGGTCCCTCAGCCGCTCCCCATCAGCCTCGTGCTCCAGACCCTTCCCCAGCTCCGTTGCCCTTCTCTGGACACGCTCCAGCCCCTCAATGTCTCTCTGGGAGTGAGGGGCCCAACACTGAACACAGCATTCGAGGTGCGGCCTCACCAGTGCCGAGTACAGGGGACGGTCACTGCCCTAGTCCTGCTGGCCACACTATTTTTGATACAAGCCAGGATGCCATTGGCCTTCTTGGCCACCTGGGCACACTGCTGGTTTGCATCAGGATGGCTCTTTCTTCCGGTCAGCGATATAAAAATCCCAGCCCCCTTGAAGAAGGCGATTGCCCTCACTTTACAGGCAGAGGGGCTGGGACAAGCCTGCCCAAAAGTTAGCCGGCGAGGGAAGGAGCGCAGCTCCAGCGCCCAGCCCTCTGCTTTAGCGGGGGCCATAAAACCGCACACAGTAACTTCATTTTCACAGCAGGACGTTAAAGCTACAGCAGGTTTCTCATCCCCTCCCTCCCAAAACGGAAGGTAGTTTTTCTAAACACCCCAAAGTTTTTCTTTAACCTTCCTTATGAGAAACAATAATAAAGTCATTACAACCCCACTGGCACACCAGGAGCGGGGTTTCTTCATCTCCACCGGCAATAAAACCCATCCCTGATTCAGTAATGAAGTGTAACGTTGACACTGTCAACGAGGGTGTGAATCACGCGCTGGGGAGCGCACAAATCACGCTCTCCCATCGCAGATCAGAGCACTTTGCTGCTGCTGCCGCCAGAGATCTGAGAATTAAAACTAAATTACTGGCTCACCTCACCCTGCTTATAGCTAAATGCCAGGGCATGCCCCACCACCATCACACACAAGGCAATACTTGTGCCAGCTCAGCCGGGCACGGAGGGAACCTGCCGGCACATCCCTCCTGAGAGCTTCCTCCTGCATCCCTGGCTGACACACGCTAAGTCACGGAGAAAGCTCCCACCTCAGCACAGCCTGGAGCACGTTTGGACCAGGAGGGGAAAGGGGTTCTCTGCTGAAGGCAACAAGGGAGTTTGCGTGAAGAGAGATGGCGGGAGGAGGGCCAAGCGGAGCAGAAACGAGAAACGGGACATGGGCTGCAGGCCCATGACCTGCAGGCCACCGGTTCAAGAGATCAACACTGCTACCGGCCTTGGGACTCCGATTCACGGGGCGGCCGCAGCAACATCCTCTTTCCACGCTCGGATCCCTCTGCGTCATCGTGATGGACGTTGCCGGGACCCTACGGCACGTCCAAAGCCTGCTTGCCTCTGCCCACCCACGACCCGTTCACAGGGGCTTTCCCAACGCGCGGGGGCTCAACGGACCGATTCCTTCCTGCAAGCACGATCGTCCCTCGCGTGCAAGAGGCCTCCCAGTACAGCTGTTGAAGGGGAAGGTGGCCAAGGCTGAGATAAGTTACACCAGGACGCTGTTTGAAGCCACGCAGATACAATACAGTCGATGACAGACAGATGCTTTGGGAAAAGCATAGATGGGGTGGTCACAGAGGGCACGTATTAGCTCCCGCTCTACCGCCAAGCTGCGTCTTCAGCCGCTTTTCCTCTCTGTGCCTTGATTTTCCATCCAGGGACACTAAAACACACCTACCTCGTAAATAGGTTTTGAACCTTAATTCCTTGGTTTCTGTAAACAGGTTGGAGGCTGTCTGATCGTAAACCAGTAAGGCTGTTAAACAGCATTTGAGATGGTCAGTGCACACAAACTTTTGGAATTATAGGGAGGCCAGGAGGCCTTTTGACCCCGCAAAAAAGGGGAGGTGAAAACTCATCTGGGGAGGAACAGTTCAATGTAACAACAGGATCCTTGTTGGTTATAACAACAGAGCTTGGAGCTAACCAACGAGGAAGGAAAAAATGCAACAGGTTGGTAGAACAAAACAAAGGAGGGAAGCAGGAGGTAAAAGAAAATTAGGTGTCATGCTTCAAGGTCCTGCCACATACCTCTGCACGCTCCTTTACCTTTTACCTAGGATTTTTACAAGCGCTTTTAAAGCTAATTAAGAGTTACATTCAACCTAGCCTGCACACAGGTACGACCTTCCTGCATTTGGCTACGAGCGTTCGCAGTGCGGGACAAGCAACCTTGTGCAGAACTTTCAAGTGCTTTAGAGCCACTATTTAATAAAGGCGGCAGGACCTCTACTTTATAGGTGGAAAAAGCACGGCACAAAAAGTAAACATCTTCTATCTGGGATCTCAGGGAAAGCAGGAGCAGAATGTGGAGATACGAGGGATGAGAAAAGGACTCTCAGATCCTTTCTCCTCAAGCAACGCCTCACCCCATGCACCCCTGATGGACCATCCCGACCCTCTTGCTTCTCCTCCTTCCAGCCCCAGACCCCAGCAGTGCCCCTCACTGGTACCCTAAAACCACAGCCCAATTCCCCCTCTGCCACCCCGCCCCGGCAGAGCAGAAAGGCAGACTGTCCCCCCCAGCCTCCCACGGCTGGGCCACATCCCTGATTTCCCAAGCAGGAACGAGAGCCTGCACCCTAAAGTCACCCCTGTGTCCCTGCCCTCCCCGCCCCCTCCAAATCACTGCCCCCCCAAATCCCTCCCTGCCTCCTCGCCGCTCAGCCCCGTCCCACCAGAGCTCCCTGCCCCTTCCACCCCACACCCTCGGAAAGCCCCCACGCACCATCTCCTCAAACCCAGCCCCACACAGAGCCCCCATCAGCCCCCTACTCCCCACAGCACTGCCTGCCCCTCCACCCCACACCCTGCCTCCTACCTTCTATCCCCCCACGTTTGCAATGCCCCACACCCCATGTCCCTGTCCCCCCCACGCCCCATCCCTGCTGCCCCACACCCCATGCCCCTGTCCCCCCCACGCCCCATCCCTGCTGCCCCACACCCCATGTCCCTGTGTCGCCCACACCCCCGTCCCTCACACCCCCCCATCCCTGCTGCCCCCCACCCCGTGCCCCTATCCCCCCCACAGCCCGTCCCCGCTGCCCCACACCCCATGTCCCTGTCCCCCACACCCCGTGCTCCTATCCCCCCACACCCCATGTCCCTGTCCCCCACCCCGTACCCCTATCCCCCCCACACCCCATCCCCGCTGCCCCACACCCCCGTCCCTCACACCCCCCATCCCCGCTGCCCCACACCCCGTGCCCCTATCCCCCCCACACCCCGTCCCCCACAGACCCCTGCCCCACACCCCTACCTCCCCACGCCGTGCCCCTGTCCCCCGAGGGTCCCCACCTCCCCCGCCCCGCGCCCCCCGGCACCCCTGGAGCCCCCCCGCCTCCCCACAGGCCTGGCCCCGCTCACCTCCCGCGGCGGCCCCGCTCCCGGCCCGCCGCTCCCCCCGCCGCCGGCGCCCCAGCTCCCACCCACACGTCACTGCGCCCGCCCTGACGCCACCGCATACCCAGCGCCCCTCGGCCAATCGCCGCCGCCGGGAAGTCCTTACCGCATCACCACGGCAACGGCCCAAGCCCGCCCCGCCCCGCCGCGCGGCGCCCCCTGGCGGGCGCGGACCACACTCTCCGCCATGAGGCGGGCGCGGGGCCTCATGGGAAATGTAGGCGCTGCCCGCGGGGCATGCTGGGTAGGGAGCGCGGGGTGGAGGCGCAAAATGGCGGCGGGCTGCCTGAGGAGCGCGTCTGCAGCGCTGCTCCCCCTCTGTCACAACAAATAATTGTAAACTGTGATCCGAACTGGGTTGTCCTGAGACACTGCTGCCCTACCCTAGCTGGACAAGAAAGTTAATCTTACCTAAACAATGTGCCTTTGTCTAATAAGCAGGATGTGGCTGGCAAAAGCAGAAGTTTAACTGATGTATTACTAGCCCAGTTAGTAAACCATGAAGAACTGCCAAAAAGGTAGGAAACTAGGGGAAAGGTAATTCCGGCAGGGGGAGGTGGTGACCACCGGCCCCCTACCCCAATTGTACCGCCGCCTCAAACGATGAAGTTGAAGAAGAACAACTAGGCATGCGTACTAATTTACATGCCGGGCGAAGAGATTTTAACCAATCATTTAATAGAATAACACTGCATATGTATTAGGAAGTTGAATATGCTAATGGTTTGTGTATAAATAACTTAATTTGAAAGCTGGGTGCGCTGTCTTGAGACAGACACTCGTATCTGCGCAAATATGCAACAAAACGCCTCTGCTCGCTGTGTGTATTGGTGTTCCGCACACCGGGTAAAAGAACCCCCATTTTTGGGGGACAACACCTTGGCGTCACGGCCACCCGGTCCCAGCGCCTGCGGGCTGCCCCGCCGCGGCTGAGGGGGACCCGCCGCTAGGCCCAAGCCTCCCCCCGGGCCCCACGGCCGTGGAGGGAGAGGGGGCCACGGCCGTGCAGCGCGGCTGGGGGGAACTTGCATCCTGCGAGGGCAGAGGGGCTGGCAGCCTTCCTGGGAACCCCCCACTAAACCCTCCCGGGTCAGGCCGCTGCGTGGCTGTAACCGGGGACGTGTCTCGGGGAGGAAAGCCCCGGAGGCAGTGCTGAGCTCCGTGTCCCAGGCAGAGTGGCTCGTCCGGAGGCACTCGCTGCGGCAGGACCAGAAAAGGAGCCAGGCACGGGCTGCTGAGCCCTCACCGGGCAGCCCTGGGCAGGAGGCCTGGCAGTAACCGGCATGCTCCAGCCCACGCTGTGCTGGAACGGGGAGGGAATAGGGATTGGTCTCGGGCAATGAAACCGGGACTTGAGGTCCAAAGAGCTGCTGGCACCAGCTCTGCCGGGGCCGGTGTTTTGCTGGACGCTATGGGACCATCACGACACGCCGCTCGAGGTGCCTGCGGGAGCTCTGGGGCTCTCCTCCCCTTCCCGGTCTGAGCCCCTCACTGCTTTCTGCCCCCCCTTCCCCAGGGCTCAATCAGCTGCCCGCCGGGGGTGTTGCAAGCCTTCTGCTGTTGATGCCATTACTTGAGGTCTGTGAGGAGCTAATTTTATGCCTTCACACCCTAGGTAAACCACAGCAGTGGCTAATCTGATAAGTGGTGTTCTGTTTAAAAAGCACAGGCCCTGTTCCCACTGCAGTTACTCAAGGAGCAGCACAGAGCTGAGATGATGCCCCTCGTTAATGCAGATGGAGCCACAATTAGGATTTGGCCCGTCCTTCCCGAAAACGTGGAACCCCAGGCCAGCGCACCAAGACAGCAGAGTCTGGGCAGAGCTGCGGGCTTGGGGCTGCAACAGATTCACGTAGAGAGCATCAAGGCTTGTTTCTGACCCTGCAAATGCTCACGCACGTGACGTTACCCCACAGAGAGCTCCAGGAGGTTTCCCACAGGAGACCCCCATGGGCGTGCGGACCCCGCACACACCCACGACGCTGCTGCAGGGGCGGGATGGTGGGAGCGGCGGAGAGCTGCTCTTTCCCAGCAGGAAAGATCCTGCTGCAGGAGTTTATTCTCAGTCAGAGGTGCCAGGGTGCACGCCGACGATGCGCATCAACTGCTGACTTAGGCAAGCTCCAGCCCTCGGTCGGCCGCTCTGGGAGGATGAGGCAGATCCGGGCGCATCCAGACTTGGCGGGAGATCAAAGGGAGGTGCTGACGCTGGTTCCGGCTCTTCCCTCCACGCCTGTCCTTGTCTGCGGCAATTAACGTATAGCTTTGTGCTGCACGGGAACTCGGCTCTCGGGAGCAAAAGCAACGCCCTGGTGAGCTGCTTTAATGCAGCCCTGGAGTTGGTGAGAAGCGATGACACTGTCACCGGCAGGGACGCGGCCCCACGTCTCCTGGGGTCTGCGCACAGGATGAGAGCCCTTGTGACAAGGCTGTGGCATGGAGCCGTGGAGACGGGTGGAGGTGGCCCTTCTCCTCCCTGCCTAGGCGTGGCGTGTACCTGTCCTGACACCTGATCGGGGATGAGATTGAGCTAACGAAGCTGACGAGGGAGGATGCCGTTTCCCATCAGTGCATTTCCACCCCAGCCCATTTCCTTCCCAGCACAGACCGGCATTTGGCACCCTCCCCGTTCTTGCTCTGCCTGCGGATCGCATGGAGCAACGAGCGGCTTTGCCAGGGTCACCCTGGGAGGCTACAGCGATTCGTACCACGGCTCCCATGTGCCTCGATGAAAGTCAGAGCCCCGGCCTCCGGTGCAGTATGTTGGGAAGGTCTCGCTCCACCAGAAAACCTCTGCAAAGTGGAGGGATCCGGCGTCCAGGTGGACCGGCCAGGATGGCACAGGGCCAGGCAGGGACCCCAAACCTGCATGGGGACTGCATGGGGCTGTAGGGGCCATGCCGCTGCTCAGAACCATCCTGCTGCGCCCCAGTGCAGCGGGAAGGAGGAGGAGAGGTGATGAATTTGACCTGCAGCCCCTGCAGGGCCAGGGCCACCACGGCCATCACCGCGAGGGCCGCAGCCACCCGTGCCCTCCCCGTGCGTCGGCGAGGCTGCGTGGGACCGGAGCACGGGGCCACCCCGTCACCCTCGAGGACACACAGAGCCACTTTGTCCCGGGGCAGCTGCGCCGCTCCGCCGGCACCCGCAGAAACGGCTTCTCTCGCAGTCAAACACAATGAAAAATAATTATAAAAAAGAAACACTAAAAACTCGGGGGGTGGGGGGAGAGCTGTGTGAGCAAACGCTGAAAGCCACACGAGTAGGAAATAGATTGTAATCTCCCTAACGAACTGCAGTTAATCAGCGTGAGCAACTGTGAAGCGGGGTTTGATGCAGGGCTTGCTATCAGAGCCTGTTTCCAGAGGGGACCCATATGTGACTGGGGGGCTCTGTGCCCTGTACGATAAAGACCCCAACGTCGCGGGTGGATGGGACTGTATTTAAACAGAAGTGCTTGGAAAAACTAACCCTGGTGTTGGTGCGGGGAGTCTTGCAGTCCGAGGGCAAAGACTAAACAAAGCCCAGAGCACTGTTACCTTCCTATATAAGCACTTAATTAATCATAAGGAGGTGTTGCCCCTCCCAGAAGACACCCCTGTGCCAGCCCTGCCACCCAGAGCGGAGTTCATCGTCTATGGCCAGTTCACCAGCATCTGTAGCCCTCTTGGTCCTCCACAGACCAACCCAAAATCCACTGGTGGAGCCTCTTTCCGCGGGTGCTGTCTGATTTCTTTTAATGGGCTCTTTTCTACAGTGGGAATCAAAACCCTGCGCTGCCGAGGAGGGAGGTCTGGTGCCTGCAGGGCCACAGATGTGCGGGGAAGGGTGTCTGTGGGCCAGCGGCTCCAAAAGCTTTATTGTTTGTTGGTTTCTGCTAACATCTACGTGACTCCACTGACTGACAACCACCTTCAGGGAACGCACGTGTTAGTTAAGGACACCCCGGCCTTTCTGTGGGGGCGGCGAGAAGGCACCGCTCCCTCTGCCAAGGCTTTCCCTGGCAGCCGCCGTCGCAGGGCCACGCACCCAGGGGCGCAGCGGGCGATGGGTTGCTGGTAGAAACCAAGCTGGTAGAAACCAACCCAGAAGGGTTGCTGGTAGAAACCAAGGGGGAACTGCAGCCCTGGGCCACGTGCTCCAGACCCACCAGTGGCTTTTTTTTTTTTTAGGCAGGGTGGAAACCAGAGTCTGGGGAGTTGAGTCCAGGTCCCACACCTGGGCAGCCCAGAGGAGATGGCCCCGCTGCCTTCTCCCCAACGTTGGGCTGTCTGAGCCTCCTGGCACGTTGTGTCTGCAGCCCTTCTCCGAAGAAAGTGGGAACATCTCTGCCTTATACGTAGTCACCTATAGGCTCTGTGCTGGTCCCCACTTGTCTCCATCCAGAGACGGCCGTGTTGACTGTGTCCGCTCGGAGGGACGTGCTGGGCCCCGCAGTTCCCCACTGGGCTCTACCATCCTGCCGGGCTAGTTGGCGGGCTCTGTGGCCATGGTGTCCGCGTCCGGAGGCGGCGGCACGCCGCTGTTCCCACCATTGCTCACGTTTTCCTTGCTGTTGTCCCTTGTGGGGTCGCTGCCTTTATCCTCCACTTTCTGCTTGAGTTTGAGGGAGGAATCTCTCCGGGAGAGGAGGGGTTGGTAGCCAGCGAAGCCTCCTCCACTCACGTTCGTACGCTTGTCTGGGGACGGACAGAAAAAGAGGACTGTTTACCTGGGGTCCAAACTGACCTTTCAGCTAAAGAAAAGGGGTGCGGGGTCTCTCCTTGCCAGAGGTGTTGGGGTGTCTTCTCTGAAAGATGGGGGTCCTTCCAGCCCCCGGATGCCCCCGAAGAGGGGAAGATGGGTGGGAGCCTGGGCTTGTGCCCCAGCGTGGCTGTGCTCAGGAGGGGCAGGGGAGGGTGTGATGGCTGGTCTCCTACCTCCCGGCCCGATGGGGTGCATCAGTCGGTTCATCTGGACGTTCCAGTGCTTGACGTTGGTGCTGGCCTGTCGCAGCTTCCGCTGGGCCACCTGGGAGGGGACAGAGGAGAGGGGTGAGCCGGCCACCTGACAGCCCCTGACCCGGGACCACGGGCAGGAGTTTCCCTTCTCCGAGGAAGTCCGGATTGGAGGTTCCCTCTGGGATGGAGATCCAGCTCACCCTCCTCTAGGTCTTCTGCTCCTCCTCCAATCCTCCCCCCTCCACACACTCCCACTGCCGACATTGCTCTGGACACCAGGGCTGTCCCCTCGGGGCAGGACCCGCTTGTCCCATCTCAGCCACTGAATCACCCCGTGCCTGTGCACGGCACAGCTCAGAAACCCCCCAGGCAATGTCAGCTTGGTCCCCCCAAAGCTGCTGGGTCTTCCCCAGTGTGGAGGTGACTCAGTGAGGGCTGGGAAGTCCCCCGGGGCTCGTGGAGTGAAGGGACGTGGCACCGATGTGATGCTCACCATGACGTCTTGGTCCACCCGCTGCCTGTTCACTCTCACTTCTTCCAGCTGCTTCTGTGCCTCTTCCAGGCACTTGTTCTTGTTCTCCATCTCCTGCTTGAGGACTTGCTTCTCCCGCTGAGTTTTGATGATGTATTCCTCCTGCTCCTCCTTCAGCTTCATCAGCTGCTTCAGCTTCTCCTCTTCCTCAGCCAGTAGCCTGTCAAGGAAGCGCAAGAGGTGAGGACGTCCCTCTGCCACTTCACCCACCAGCTTCCCCCATCCCTGCCGGCACACTGGGAAGTCACCAGCACACCCCAGTATCCCGGGGAGCACTGCAGTGCCCTGGGGAGCATGTCCCCAGGCCCAGCCACTCCCCTGGAGTGGGGCTGGTTGAGGAGGCTCAGGGATGCCCTGGTCCTACCTGGCCTGTGCGTATCTCACGGACTCCTCGTCCTGCCGTGCTTTCACCTCCTGCTGCAGGGCCTCCTGGAGCCGCTCCTGCATGTCCTCCAGCTCCAGGATGCGCTTGCGCTGACGCTCTGCCTCTGCCTCCTTCAGGACCATCTCTGCCTGCATGGAGGCACGAGCCTACGGCAGGGAGAGCAGCCATCAGCACGGGCGGCTGGCAGAGCCACCGCCGCCGTCCCCAGGGCCCCCTCACCCCTGGGTCTCCTACACCAGGGAGCGGGAGAGCTCCAAAGCAAGGCTGTTTCCCTGCTCAGGGAGACACACCACGTTGTTCGTGGTGTGGAGACACACCAGCGCTGGCTGCAAGGTCAGAAATGGGCTCCCTGGGCAGCCCGGCACTAGCACGCACCTCTTACCTGCCCCCCAGCTTCAGACACCCTGGGGCAGGTTGTCCTCGTCTCCTGCTCCTCGGGTATCTCACCCCTCCATCCCTCGTCTCCTGCTCCTCGGGTATCTCACCCCTCCATCCCTCGTCCCCGGCTCACGTACGGCCCCGGGGAGCCCCGAGGTGGTAGGTGGCAGCAGCGTAGTTGCGAGAGCAGGACGTGCTCCTAAAAGCTCCTCCAACCCCCCTGGGCTGCCACGGGCAAGGGACGGGGAAGGAAGCACCCACCCCATGAGTGATGCAGCCCTGCGGCAGGACGCGCCACAAGGACGCACCCACCTGCTCAGCCTCCTGCAGCTGGATCTCCAGAGTCCTCTGCATCTCCTCGTGCTGCTGCCTCCGCCGCTGCTCCTCCTCTTGCAGGAGTATCTCTGCCTGCCGCTGGGCCTCCTTAAGCAGCTCCAGCTCCTGCAGCTTCCGCTCCTTCTCCTCCTGGAGCTGCTTGAGCCGCTGCGTCTCCTCCTCCTTGGCTGCCTTGCGCTGCTCCCGTTGCTCCCGCTGCTCCCGTCGCTTCTGCTTCAGGTCTTTGTGCAGGGACTTCTTGCCCTCAGCCTGCAGCCGGATGGCAGTCTGGATGGCTGGGGAGGGAAGGGGATGGTCACTGGGGACATGGTGGGGGGCACAGGGAAGCTGGGGAGGGGGCACAGGGTGGGCACGGACCTAGCGTCCACTCCTGGCGCTGCCGAGTGTCGGAGGCACTCATCTCGTAGGTGCGGGAGGAGGTCTTCACGCAGAACATGCACCTCTTCCCATCCCGGTCGGGCAGCACCTGCAGGGAGAGGACACAGGGTGGTGTTACCCCCCGTACCCCACCTTAGCCCCGCTTTCTTCAGCCACAGGACTGCGTCTCCCATGCTCATGGATGTGAAACTGTGTATTCTTGGGTTCCCCTTCCTGGGGTCCGAAGGGGGTCTCCTGGGTCTCCTGCCCCCGAGCTGAGCATGGCCCAGGCTGTACCTCCACGCAGCAGTGCTTGTCCAACGCGATGCTCCCCTTCTTCTCCTTCCGTTCCTCGCTCATGTAGTAGGACAGGACACTAGGCTTCAGCGTGAACCACCGCTCTGACCAGTTCCTCCTCAGCTGGCCCTTCTTCCAGAGGTAGCCCTGCGCCCGAGAGACACGGGGATCAAAAACGGGGTGGGGGCAGGACAGGGTTTGTGCCCCAGGACATGTGGGCTCCTTGCCTGTTTGAGCACATCCTCGATGACCTCCTGGTATACCTCCTCCACGGCCATGCTGACAGCCTCCTGCTCGATGCCTCGCAGGAACCGCCCCGAGTTCACCATGTCCAGGAACTGCCAGACCGTCAGCCCCCCCTGCCCCTGCGGCTCCTGGGAGAGGTAGTCATCCAGCTCGCAGGAGTTCAGCTCCACGTTCATGGCTGCGCAGATCTTCTTCAGCAGGTACTCCACCTGCGGGGACGGGGAGCTCAGTGACGGCGAGAAGCGAGAGCTGTCCCCACCCCACCGACCCATTTTGGAGAGCCCAAGTCCACATCTCTTTCCAGCCTGGAGATGCAGGACCGTTATCCCAGAGGTATCACCCCTTGCAATGGTTGATGGCCATGGTCAAGGTGTTCCAGGCAGCAGGCAGGCTCAGGAGCCTGAGGCTGGGTAAGAGCTTGACCACTACTGGGAGGTTTTTCCTTTTAACCACGAGGCTGAGATGTTTTTGGCTTGTTTGTCTGCAGAGTGAGAAAACTCTGCAGAAGTCAAGGGCCTGAGGGAGAAGAGACCGACGCTGTCCCCCACACCCAGCCTGCAAGGCAGGTATCTCAGACCATGGTCCTGCCCTCAGCACCGCTCTGGTTTCCAGCTGATGTTGTAAAAACACTGGGGAGGAGCAGGGGAAGAGATCCCTACGGGGGAGATGAGCGTCGTTTTGAAACTGTAAATAAATTGCTTTGAGAAGAGCTAAAATTGTTGAAAATAACATGATGTCGGGAAGACTTATTTCAGCCCAAGTTTTGCTGCCAGCTCTCCTCTACCCACGATCTAGGGACCACGGAGGGTGGGTGACTGCAGAGAGCCACGCAGAAAGGTGAAACACAGCAGAGTCCCTGCACCCAGCTGGATTTTTTTACATCATCTACCTAGGAGTAGGCCAAAAATTTAATGTAGTTTCTTTTTTTTTTCTTTTTTTTTTTTTTTTTTCAAGCTCAGCCCTGTAAGCACAAAGATGATTCAGTTTGTCATGGTCTGGGGAACAGGAAACACCTCTCCCGGGGAGCAGGAAGTGCGGTCGCCCTCCTACGTCTGCGCAGCACTGCACTTCTTGTCTTTTTTTGCCCTGGTTTTTTGGTTTTTTTTTTTTTTTTTGGCTTTTCTGCTGATCTCAGGAGGTTGATGGTGTAGAAGCAGATGGCAGCTGCTTGACCAGCTGAGCTCCTCCTGGCGAGACCGCTCTTGGCTTCTGAGCTTGTCCCTCCTCCCCGGATCTGCCCACCTTCTCTTTGGGGTTGATCTGACCCCCGGAGAAGGGAGCACCTCCCCCTCCAAATGCCAGGTGGAATTTGGAGATTTGGAGATTACTGCCAGCAGCTTTGCAGGGCAGCCGGGGCAACCTCGCTCTTAACTCTCCAGCCGCTGAGCAGGGGGTGAGCGTCTGGTGGCAGTGGGCAAGGAGAGGGACAACTGGGTCCGCTCTGCCACTGCCTTCATGGTGGCACGGGCTGAGAGCAGCACGAGGGACGTGGCCCCGTCCAGCCTGACAGCGATTTCATGGGGAGCAACCTCCCATTTCACCAGACTTTAAGGGTTTCTTGTCATCTTCTCTTTCTCCCCCATGAAAAGCAGGAGGAGTCCTCCAACACCATGCTCGGCTCAACCCCGGGGTGAGATGGAGGGGCTTTAGGCAAGGGACCAGCCCCAGCAGGGGCTGAGCTGCAGATGCTCCTTGGTCGGGGCTCTGAGAACTGGCACATTCATGTCACAGCAGACAAAAGAGCTTGTTGCTGTAGGCTCGGGCCACGGAAGAGCACTATGGACCAGCCCACACCTCATCCGCCAAGACATCTATACTTGAGAGGCTTCAGCATTTCGGAGGTGTCCTCCCAGCTGCTCCCGGGTCACCCCCCTCTCCCTGGGGGTGGCCATGGGCATAGCGGGGGGTGCCCAGGGCAGACAGCCCCCTCCTCCCACTCCCGGCCTGTTCCCTCTCACACCCTGGAGCATCACATCTTTCAGGATGTGGTGGGACATGCCAGGAAGTGATAGCGGGATGTGTCACCCCCAAACGGGGCTCTGCCAGCACGCAGAGCCCTGGGAGGATGGGGATGGGGGGCAGAGGGAGGTCCTACCTCGTCTGGCACCATGACGAGAGGGTATTTGTCTTCAGACAGAAAGTTGAAGAGACACCAGAGCTTGAAGGCATCTTGGTGGGATACGACGCCATTCCCATTCCGGTCGGGCTTGTAATTCTTCTTTGCGGTCAGGGTCCAGCAGAGCTCGTCAAAGTTTTCCTTGACAAAAGCACCTTCCTCCACCTGTGGGCAGGAGCCAGGCGGGTGAGCGTGGTGCTGCAGGGCTACGGAGGGAGTTTCTGGGGGGGGAAGCGCTGGAGGGAGGGTGGGCAGAAACCCTCACACCTCAAATCTGTCCCTGATGGTGAGAAGCACGGGGTAATTGATACGCGGGACCCACAGCTAGAGTGTAAGTGGGCACTGACCCACGATGCCAGAGTACACGTCCCCAGCACAGGTCCCCTAATGCGTGCAAGCGAGGCATCCCGGCCGGGAGAGAAGATGCTACGGGACCACTGCGGCACCCGGGCACCACGGCACGGCCACGGTGGCTCAGCCATGTCCTGCTGGGCTTTGGAGCACCACCAGGAACCCCGTGGCAAAGCCCACCTCCCCAACACCTCCATGGCTTCGGGTTGCTCTTGTTATCCCATTTGACCATAAAGAGGAACTGAGGCTCAGCGAAGGGAAGTGATGGGCCCCAGGCAGGCAGCAGCGGAGGCAGGAATGACGCCTCCATCAACCTCGGCCCCGCTGCCTGTCCGTGAGCTTCTGCGACCGCTTGCCCGGCATCACGAGCTGCTTCATGCAGCAATTTTGGTGCGGCACCGGGGAACTGTGACGGGGGCCAAAGGAGCCTGGCTGCATCTGGCTGCTCCATTCCAGCCGGGTGAGCTGCGCACCGCCGGCACGAGGGCAAACCACAGCCTGCGGCGGCAGAGCCGGAGAAAAACCTTTGGGTGGCGGAAAGCTGAAAGCCCCTCTTACTAGGAAAACCCACTTCCCCTTCTCAGGCCACCTCTGGGATTTTATTAGCCATAGTGAAACCAGAAGAGGCTCATCTTCCAAAGAACCACATGGGAAGCTGGAAGGATTTTGGCTGCTCTGTGACGGGGAGATGGGGCTGGGCTGACCTTGGGCAGCTGCCTGCCCCGGGTAGAGGAGCTGGGGAAGGCTCTGCCCTCGCTCGCTGCAGACCAGATCCCTGCAGCTGAGATCTGGACCGGGCTGGGCAGCTCCCGACCAGCTCAGGGCAAGGCAAAGACTGGCACGGGGACCGGCACGGAGCACCGCGGAGAGGCACGGCTCAGCCCCGGGGAAGCGGCAGGGGAGGGAAGGGTTACTGCACCCAGCTCCGGGCTCCCCCTTCTTTCGAGCACACAGTGGAAGAAAGTTGTCAGTCATTTTTCCTCTCCTCGCATGCCTGGAGGAAATGAGCACCCAGCCGCAAAAGTCTCGCTGTGCCAAACAAAGGTGCCTTTGAGCCACGCGGAAAAAAGGGAGAAAGCCCCTGCCCACCCCAACCTCTGCTCCTGCCCCGGCACCTCATCCTTCTCCCTCTCCTCCTCTTTGCCAAATGAGGTCACACCTCAAATTTGAACAGGGGTGGAGAGGAAAAAGGGGCTGATTTCTCTCTCTGAGCCCTTTAGGAAATGTGGGCAGAGATGCACCTCCATCCAGAGCCTGGATGGAAAGGGCTGACTTCATCCTTGCCAAGGAGAGGTTGAGCATTAAACATTTCTCACCCGTTTTGGCGTTCACCTGAGTGCTCCCCAACTCTCTGTATCCTTTTTCCACCCATCAAGGCGCGGGATCTCCAAGAGCAAAGGGCAGCCGAGCCGTGGGGCTCCCATGGGATGCGGGAGCAGACCAGGAACCGTGGTGTCCCCACCGGAGACGGAGCAGGTCGGGGGGGGGGACGGGACACACACGACGGCCAAGGGGCTCACCTTATCCAGGATGTACTTGTTGAGGTACGGCATGTAGCCCTGGCTGGACACCGGCCCGTCGTCATCATCGCGGAAATGCTCTTCCAGCGCCACGGGATCGTGGGGGATGCACAGCACCGTGTACAGGTTGTGAGACAGCACCTGGCCGAGCGCGAGGGACGGGGAGAAGGTGAACAAGCTCCAACCCATCCCCACCGTGCCACCCACCCGCCCGGGGACCGTGCCCTGCCCGGCATCACCTCCCGGCAGCCACAGCATCCAGGCATGGCTTGCGTTTGGCAGAGGGAGAGGGGAATATTGTAATCCATATATATATATGGGTTATATATATGGGTTATATATATGGGTTATATATACGGGTTATAATCCCAAATACAAACCTCAGGGAATCACTTAGAAACAGGCAAAAATTGAGGATTTTTCCACATTCGTTTCTTTTCTTTCTTGGCACATGGGCAACTTTTTTGTTTAAAAAAAAGGGCTGTTTCAAACGTTACAGAGCAAACAGGACATGCTTTGATCAAGAGAAGATGATAAGCCACCCCAAGCCATGCTGTTTGGCAGCTGCCCTTAGCGATTTCTTGAAAACATAACCAACGACGGCGCCCAGCCTGGCAGCGCTTGCTTTCTGCCAGTGGGGCACAGAAGGACGCGAAGATGAAAATAAGAAAAGATTTATGAGAAACTAAGAAAAGGTTTTGTCTGGAATGGAAGCAGACAAGGGTGATCTGGAGACAAACCATCTCCAGAAGCAGTCTGCGAGCCTCACCAACCAGCCCATTTTTCTTCAAATCCCCCAAAACAAAGCATGTTTTGAAGCTCTCGAATTTCCCACGTGCTGGAAAGCCCACGCCGCTGCCGGGCCAGCGGCCAGAGCCCGGAGCGAGGCTGCCCATGAGCACCACCAGCATCTCCGGCTCCTGATGCCGGGCAGGCGGTTGTCTCCTTGTCTTTACCTCCCAGCAAGCAGGAGATGGTTAAACGAGGGTCCCAAACTGATGCCGTCCCATTGCACCAGGGGTTGCAGACAGCTGGCCAAGGTTTCAAGGGCTGGAGGAGATGGTGTGCAGCATCCCCGCTCCTCTCCGTGCAGGGCTGGAAATTTCCTTCCAGCAGGAGAGGAGCTGCCGGAGGCCACGCCGGCTGCTGCAGCTGGAGATGGTTCTTGCTCAACCAGATTTTCTTTCTCCTTTTCACCCTCCGGACCCGATGTTATCAGCAGGACTCCACCCAGCGCTCAAACACGAGCGGGCTGTAGCCCTGAGCGCTGCTGCTACGGCTGCGCCTTTCTGGGTTCGGTGCAGCCCCGGGGTCCCCGCAGGGGTGGAGAGGGATGGAAACACCCTGGGCATCTGCCGGGATGGCTAACAAATCCGTCAGAATGGATCGAAAGTTTGGGAATCGTATCCCGTCCCCCCTTTCCAATGTGGGGCCTCGTCCCCATCCCTAGCACCTCCTCTCGCAGCACCCCAAAAAGTCCTTGGAGGTCTTGCATGTGCCCCCGGCCGTGGCCGGCACCTCAACCCCTCCATCCGCCCTGGCACGCTGCAAACCACAGCCCCTCCGCTCGCCGGAGCCGTCACCTACAAAAGGAAAGCGGGGCAGGGTGGGGAGGAAAGCCCCGGCCAGGCTGATGGCGGGGTGCCCGGGGCCGGGGCTGCCCCAACCCCACGGAGAGAGGAGAGGGGGAAACCCTCCCCCGGGCTCTGAAACGAGGGCTAGGAGGGGAAAATAACGGGGGGGGAGAAGGGAAGGGGTGCTCTGAGAGCGGTTTGGTGACACAACCTTTCCCCTGCGGGGTGCAGGGGATGGCCGGGGGGGGGGGCAGAGGTCTGCCCAACGCCCCCGAGCATCCCAAATCCCTCCGAGCACCAGCCTCGATGCTGTTCTCCACCCTCTCCCCTGCTCTCCTGCCCCCCATCACCCCCTGCTCCCACCCCTCCGCAGCCGCCCGCGGCCGCTGCCGACGCCAGCCAGAGCCGGGGGTGGAATATTTAACGTGGCTGGAGAATGGCAGCCCCTCTTCTTCTCCCCCGTGGGAGATGCCGGGGGCGATGCCAGGGCTGGGGGTGACCTTTCAGGCTGGAGCCTGGCCGAAACGCAAACCCCTCTGGCCCCGGAGGGCTGGAGCAGGGGGATCGGGGCTCCTGCACCATGCAGGGAGCGTTGCTGCTGCCTCAGTTTCCCCATGTCCGAACAGACCGACCCTGCTGAGAAAATCAAAGCCTCCCCGGAGCTGGGGGTGCAGGGAGTCCTGTCCCAGGGGACGCCAGTGCCAGGGGTCTTTGCCAGAGGCGAGGGTCCCTTTAGCTGCCCATCTTCCGCAGCGAGGAGGTTGGGAGCGGGGACTGCTGCCTCGCTGCCCCATCAGCCGGGGCCCCTCGGCTCAAGCCCAGCCCCGGGACCATCAGCTCCCAGCGTCGGGGAAGGCTTTCCCCATTGCTCGCACGGCTGCTTCAGACCTCTTACTGGCCAAACTGGGACCCACTGGCTACTGCCAAGAGCCTTTTGTGCAGGCAACAAGCAGAGGAGCTTTCAGTCCAAGCCAGGCGCCTTCCTCCTGCCCCCGGGGGGGTCCAAAACGGGCTGTGCTGTGCTAACCCAGCCCCCCGAGGCACCAGTTATACCCAGCGACCCGCACGGGTTATGGGCTCTTTCTCCGAAAGCGAGCAAGAGGCACCTCCCCTGCCATTTGCACCCTGAGCCTGCAACCCCAGGCAGCGGGTGGGGGATCCCTCTGCCCCCCGACACGCATTTAAACCACTCGCCTGTCCCCCTGCCTCCTCCTCTCCGCTCCCCAAGGGCTTTGCTGCAGCGGGCAGCCTCAGGGAGACCGAGCTCCGCTCAGCAAACCGCTCCTCTCCCTCTACAACAGGGACAGGAGCGGAGCAGAGGTGCCAGAAAGCACCAGGACGGTGCTCGGTGGCTCCCACCCGCCTGCCCCAGCCGGGCACGGGCACCCCAAAGGGCTCAGCTCTGCCCCGCCTGCGGGAGCCGCATCCCGCATCCCTGCCAGCATCCACCGAGACGGGGAGCGGCTCCCCCAGCTCGCCCAGGGAGGATGCGATGGCACGGAGAGGGTAAAAGCTCATCCAAGAGCAGGGCTGGCGTGTGCCCGCGCTGGGAACAGAACTACCCGACATCTCTCGACGCGTAGCACTCAACCACAAGACCGTCTTTCCTTCCTGTGCAGATACACACCTACACTCACACATACGTACGCACGCGCTTGCTTGCATAGGAGTGTCCTGAGAGAAAGAACTCAACTGCTGAACCCAACGGCTTCCCACAGCTTCGCCATCACGCTTTGAAACGCTACTAAATTTACTTATGCAGTTGGCTGGAGAGAGGTCGGAGCAGTTAAGCACCCAGCTCCCACGGGCGAGCTGCTCATCTGCCAGCAAAATCCCACCCCAGCTCCTGGGGCTGGTTTTGTTTCTGTAGGTGCAAATGCCGTGAACGCCAGCATTTCTCCCACCCTTGTTCAAGACCCTTCTTGCAGCAACACGCCTGGGTGAGGGAGCAGAACGCGGCCCGGCTCGCACAGCCCGGGAGGAGTTTGGAGAGGGCACGGCCACCACGGTTTTAACACGTTATTGCTCAAACCTGCGAGAACCTGGATTTCTTCTGCACTGAACCTACGAGCAGAAACGCCGCTGTTGGCTCGCGTAGGCTGGGGCAAACCTGAGCCAGCGTTTGGCAGCAATGGGCAATGGAAACGAGCTCTCCTCCGCCTCGAGGCCGGTGGAAAGTTATCCAAAGTTGAGCTCTGTCGTGCCACGGCGCAGCCCGACCTGCCCCCGTCCCGTCTCGGTGCTGAAGGCGGGTGGAAAAATAACGAGGGGCGAATCTCCCTTCCCTTCTGAAATGTCACCCTGGGCAAAGCCACCGCGGAGACGCCGGCCCCAGCATCCCCGCAGCCCCTGCACGAGGGTTTGCAGCTCCCCCAGCCCCCCTGCACTAACTCTCTAGGAAATTGCTGTTAAAATTAGGGTCTCTGTGGCCTCAGCATCGTCGCTGGCGATAAAGATCTTGCAAGATGAGCACTGCACGTGTTCACGCCGGCGCTTTCGGGACCGGCAGCACGCCTGGGCTGGGCTCAGGACCCAAAGCCCGGGTGCAGGGGATGCTCTGAGGGGAGCACAGCAGCCCTGCTCGGGGATTAGCAAGGGGAATTAGGCTCTGGCCTACTTTGGGATTTTCCTTAATTCCTTCAGATATTTCTACAGTTTTAAGTAGGCGAGCCTGGCTCGCAGGGCACATGTACAAGGAGTTTCTGGGGAGCAGCCGAAGGCTCTCGGCTGCAAAGGCAGCGGTGGAGCATGAGGAGCCTGGCTCCCGCTGCTTCTCCTCCAGACCCCTGCAAACAAACCCCTTAATTTTGGGGCAAAACACGTCCCCCCTGCCAAGCCCAGCACTTCCCCTGCAGTCCGTCCCAGGGGAAGCCCTATAAAGTAGAGGGAATAGAGGAAAAGAGGTTAATTTGCAGCGTTTCACAACTCAGCTCACAGGCTGGCAGCAGTTGCCAAGTCCTGACGCAACATCTCCCCGTGTTTTGCATGTTTCTAGCTCAGGTCTTTCCTCTGCATCGCAGCCCCCTGCTCCAACCGGCATTTCCAACCCCGGCGCCAGCCTAAGAACCACAACGGGGCATTTACACGGCAACAAAAAAGGAGTCCCATCATTTGCAAAGGGAAAAAAAAAAAAAATCATCAATAATTATCGTCAAAGCCAAGGTGCAACCTGTCGGATTCGACCAGACCCCGTCCCAGAGGCGGACAAAAAAGTTTTTAAAGCCACAACGGTTTTGACGAAGGGCTGAATGCAGGAGCCCTCTGCAAAGCTGCTAAAGGGGTGGGAGAGAGGGGAAATCAGAGATTTTTTAAAAGCGCTGTGTTATTTCTGGCCAGACCACCGAGGAGTTTTACTTTAAAAACGGTCTGCCTCTACCTCCCGACCTGCTGGCTGAACAGGAAGCAGAAATGTGGGTGCTCTGGCAAACAAGAAAATATAAACCGAGTTTAGGCTGTTAGTTGGGCATAAAAAGCCTAAGAAACCGCAAACAACTAAAAATTAGATATCTCCTCATTTTCACCTAGAAAATACATTTGAGCATTAACTCCCCCCACCTTGTTTTTTAAAGGGAGACAAGGCAGAGCCAGCAAACCTCACCAAAACCAGCGTGGCGGCGACAGCAAGGTCTTATTAATCCTAATATTTAACAATTCCTCCGTGGAGACCCAGGGGGGACGCAGAGCATCCCTGGAGCCGCTCGGCCCCTCGCAGCCCACCTGCCAGCCCCGCGCCGGGGCCGTCCGAGCCCCCCCGAGGACTCACTTTGAGCTGGGATTTGGAGACCTTGCCGCTCTTCTCCACATCCAGGGCGGTGAAGGCGTACCAGATGGACTTCAGCAGCTCCGCTCGCAGGTCCATGGCTACAGGCGGCGATGGCAGAGGCGGCTCTGTCGAGGCCGAGGATCCGGTTCCAGGAAACCGCCTGCCTCGACAGCCTTGGGCGGCGGGGGACGCGCGAAGCAGGAGCGCCATCTGCTTGGGCGCGCCCCGGAGAAGCCCACGGGCCACATCTTGCCCCCAGGGGCCACATCCTGGCCCCGCGGTCCCCTGGGCTGCAGGTCTTTCCCCCCCGCCCCACGGACAGATCCCCCACGCCCAGGGAAGCGCAATCCAGGGCTCACGGAGCACAAACAGGAGAGGGATTGGTAACCCTTTGCTAGCTCAGCCTCCGGATCAAAAGCTTTCTCGGCCTTCGTGTTCTGCGGAGAGAAATCCCCTCCCTGACTCAAATAGCAGCTTCCTCTTCTGAGATTTAAATGAAGAGCTTCCCCTCGCAGCGGGAGACGCGGGCTGCGCCTTTGGGAAAGGTTCCAGCCCTGCTCGTTTTGGGATCAGGCGCACCAAGGCAGGCGAGGGGAGATGGAGCACCAAGGAGACGTAGCCCGCTGCAGCCCGCCCGGGTTATGCCCGTTCCTTGCCTGCAGAAACCTCTTCCTCTGCAAACTCCTCGGGTATATCCAAAAAAAGACAACATCCGATTGCTGGGAGCCCGCGCTGGTGTTAGGTTTACGGTTGGACTCCATGATCTTAAAGGTCTTTTCCAACCTAAATGATTCTATGGTGCTCTCTGCCCTGGCTTTGTCCACAAACTGCCCGGGGCTGAGGTACGCAGCGGAGGGGCTGAGCTTGCTCCTGCTGGGTTGAGGAAGCCAGCCCAGGTCTCTCTCCCCAGCTCAGAGGGTTGTAGGACGTGTTCACAGACACATTTTCTTGTAGGGGCACAATTCCCTAAATCTGGGCTTGCAGGAGTCCTTGGAAGAGCCGAGGCCTGAGCTGAGGTTGAGGAGACAGCTCTTAGCCCCTCTAAGACACACGCTGGGAGGTCAGGGGCTACACCCCTGCACTTTCGGTCAATTCAAACAAACCCCCTGAACTTCCTTAATCCTTACACCTGCAAAACAGTAACACCCATCCCACCCTCTGCCACCCACTGGCCCCAGGGACCGAAAGAGAGAAGGGTGCTGCTTTTTTTAAAAAGAAAGTGTTTAATTTGTTTTTATTTCAACTCAGTATTTAGATCCAAGTCTAGCTCAGCCCCCAACAAGTGCTGGGTGGTTTCGGTGGAGGGAGCGCTTTGCTCTGCTCCACAGCGCTGAGTCTGCCAAGGAAGTTTGCTTGAGAGCGGAGTGTGATAAAGAGATGGGAGAATTACTGTCGGAGCCAGGCCAGGCACTCGCTCCAGCGTCAGGAACCGGTCACCACGCCAGACGCCGAGCCCAGGACAGCCTGGGCTTGCTTTGATGGGGCTTTATTGCTTCTGTGCACATGCTGCCCCCTCGTCCCTTACCTGGAGGGGTGGGCAGGAAAGGGGAGCTTTTGGACCGTTCCTAGAGGGAGAGGGCAGGAAGTGCCTCTCCAGAAATATTTTGCACTCCCAGAGACTGCCGCAATCTCTGTGGCTCCACCTCTACTGCAGCAGACCGGCAGGTCTTGGAAATCTTAGCCATGAAGAAATAAATACTAAAAGACACAACCTGCCGTCTCCTCCAGACAGAGGGAGTCAGTGCCCAAGGCAGGGAGCAGGGAAGTTGCTGCTCAGAGCCCAGGAAAACAGCAGAGCCTCCAGGAGAAGGCAGCAGCCAACTATCTTCGCCATCCCTCCTTGGGGAGAAGAGCCCTTGGAACAGGGTCACTCCGGTAGCCCAACGCTGCCGGCATCAGCCCTCACCGCCTGCGCGGTGCGCACGCTGGCCGCTGGTCTCAGACACCTTCCCTCGCTCGTGTACTGCACTTCCGCGTGCCAGCTGGCCCGGTTCCTGCAGCTCCCGCTGCCCCCGCGGAGAACAGGCTCGGGCTGCCGGCTCTCCCTGCCCGGGAGGCTCTGCAGGGTCTCAGCACCCATTCTCAGACACGGCTGCGTCAAGTGTTACAGGTTCATGCTGGATTGCTGCTGCGGCCATGCTGATGGCTTCCTCCAGGCTCTGCTGCTCTTCTAACTGGTGGAGGAAAGGGAGAGAGATAACACTGTCGTCCCAAAAGGTGGGCTCGGGAGGCACGGGCTCACTCAGGGCAGCCCCAGAGTACGAGGGACCGGCAGCGGGTGACACGAGGGAGAAAGCGGCAGGGCAAAGCAGAGAGAGACCCGGCTACGATGGGGAAAGGCTGTTTAAACGGAGGATTCTGCAATCCAAGGAGCACGTCCCTGCTCTCCTCTATACACAGGGCGTCTGGGAATTAAGGAACGAGCACCCTGGGCAAGAGGAGATGGAGCAGAGCAAGAGGGTGAGTGCTGAAGGCAGTGGGTGGATGGGGGCATGAAGGGGAACGTGGCAGGAGCTGTGCGGTACCTGCACTGCGATGTGGGTGCCATTGGCGGTAGCCAGCAATGCCACCTGCTGATGATGGAGGGATGTGATGGCTGATTCTTCAGACATGACTGCCCCAGAAGTGACTATGGTAACCTAGGGAAAATTAAGATAAGAAACAATCATGTTTTAAAAGAAAATGCAACTCCCTTTAGCAGGCTGTTTCTCACAGGGAAAAGGGAAGGTCCCAGTTTTGTCTGTACCGGCTGTGTCTCGGTGCCATCCGCGTTGGCCACGGCGTGTGTGTCACCACCCGCCAGCTCTTCCTCGGGCACGGGGAGGGCTCCGCTCTGCGTCACCATGCTGATAGCACTGCCCAGGGCCTGCAGGTCTTCCTGTGACAAACTGACCTGGGTGGGATAACAGCGGATGCTCTCAGCCAGGATGGCTTCTCAGGAAGCCTTACGCAACTCCTGAGTTTAGCAACACAAAGGTCTCAGCAAGGATGAAATAATCTCTCCTCCTCTGCATGCAAGACTTAGGGCACAGAGAACTCCGAGGGCTTTGCCCAGGGTCACGGGCAGAATCGAAGGAGAACTCACAGACCTCAGGTCTCCAGCCCTTCCCTTTCTACCACACCTCCCCTTCCCATTTAGCATCTTCTCTCCAGGCTTTGAAGGGACAGCTTGTGCATCGCTGCAGCAGGCAGCATCTCAGACGAAGAGGAAACAAGCGTTACTCGTGGCAGCTGTTTCCTTTGCCCCGTGCCACAGAAGGGAGTTCTTCCCAGTCAGCATACGGGCAGCTGGTAGAGGGAAGTACAAGAAAAGCACTGCCGTATACGGACAATGAAAAAACAATCTCCAAATCCAGCCTGTGTCAGCAGAGACTGGGAGCTGCCTCTCGACAGCTGTCCGGGAGGCGAGGGCTGCCAGGCGCTGCGTGCAAGCCTGGGCAAATGCCTGCAAGACCAGCAAGAGGGAGAGCTGGGGACCAGAGGCCCATTCTTTACCCTCCACATTAAGACTGCAGGAGTGGGGTAAAGCTGTAAGAAGGGAGCCCTCATGACAGACAGAGCCCATGAAGCCCCAGGGTCTGTTTTATGCTGAAAAAAAGCCTTAAAAAGAACACCAAGGCTGGGCAGAGGCAGAATCTTACTCAGTTAACTGCTGTCCCCCACATGCTGGAGGCTGTCAGTGTCCATACCTGCTCTGTCCCATCCTGAGAGATAAGCGAGACCTGTGTAGGCATACCATCGTCATCTTTCTCTTCCTCTTCCTCCACCTCTGACAGGAAAGCAATATGCTGGCTCTTCAAGGGGGAGCCTCTGTCAGCAGCAGCAGCTGAGTCAGGGAAGGGGAAGAGCAAAAGGGGCGAGAGAAACACTCATCAGAGCGTGAAAGCACACGCCTGACCCCAGGACCTGCCAGCTGCCTGAAGGGCCAGCACAGAAGAGCACAAGACCATGACGACAACGGCCCAGTGTTGGCCTGGGAAGAAGGGTCTTCGCCTCTCCCTGTACTACAGAATGGGCAGGAGTCCATTCCCAACCCGTGACATACAGCGAGGACCACAGGGAGCCCTCTTCTCTTGTCTGTGACAGATCTGGGTTTGATGGGGGAGGCAGGAGGCCACAGCACAGACCTGGGTCTGAGGGAGGGGAGCGGCCGCAGGCTCTTGCTGTCATCTCTCCCCACATCCACACGGCCTGACCCAAGCCTGCCGCAGGCGATGGCAGAGTGGTTGCTCACCCTCCAGCTGCTGCTGTTCGTAGAGGGCCTGTTCGCTCTCCTCCGTGGCCTCCAGCTCGCCGTGGCTGCTGCGCTTGTGCATGGCCAGCGTGGAGGTCTGGCGGTAGGTCTTCCCACAACTATTGCAGGTGTAGGGCTTGCAGTGCGTGTGGACCACGTGGTGCTTGTAGAGGCTGGAGTACTCTGTGAAGCGCTTTCCACAGCCCGGCACAGTGCACATGTACGGCTTCTCTCCTAGAGCAGAGGCCACAGAGCAGAGTTTAACCCACTCACCCTCCTCATGCTCTGGGAAGGGATTCCCCATCAAGAGGGAATAGCTGGAGACAGACCACTGGAAAAGGTGGAACAATAAGCAGCCCAATAAAGCAATTTCTGTTTCCTTTAACTCGCCGGCTACACCCAGATCTACCCCTGCGATGCCTGGCCTGGAAATGACCATTTCAATCCCACAGACTTCCCTGCTGCCACAAGCTGTCAGCGCAGCCAGCTGACTGGGGAGGAGCTGTCTGCATTTCAGCCTCTCCTCCTCTTACCTGTGTGGATTCTCATGTGGTTCTTGTAATTGGTGGCACTGGTGAAGCCCCTTCCGCAGTTGGGCTCCGGACACATGTACGGCCGCTCGCCTGTGTGCGTTCGGATGTGAACCTTGCGGATGTTGGATGTGGTAAAAGAGCGGCCACAGCCCACGAAGGGGCACTTGAAGGGACGCTCACCTGCATTGACAGAGTAACACGGATGAGAGTCCAGCTACCTGGAGTGCCCTGGACACCCGTATCCCTTCACTCCTCCACAGTATTACACCAACAAGACCTCAGATCAGACCCAACTGCTGGCACGTTTCCTCTAGCAACACTGGCATCCCTACCCCTTTTGCTCTGCTGTTTGTAACTGAGTTGAGAATCCCTAGTACTACTTCTACTACCCATCTACTTCTGCCTGAAGACAACTTCAGTTCTGCCTTGCTTCACGCAAGATACAAAAAGGCATGTCCTCGACAAAGGCTGAAGCAGTACTTTTATCTTGGAGACCCTTTCAACGGGGAGCTCAGTTCTTCTCCTGCACTGCTCACCTGTGTGTGTCCGGATGTGTTTCTGTAGATCCCCAGAGGTTTTGAAGGCTTTGCTACACACGTCTTCTGGACACTTGTAGGGTTTCTCACCAGTATGTGTTCTCACGTGGCTCTTCAGCCCGTACCCTGTCCAGGAAAGAAAACTACAATTAAATTTTATAATGAGAAGGAAATAATATGGCAAGCTGTGTACCACCTCTCAGTTCGTGCATTTTTGAATGTCTGTCCTGTGTCTGCAAAGCTGAAGGGGAAGAAATATCCAAACAGCCTCACAACACCACTGACAACTCAGCTTCTTCCTATAACTCCTTTAATCTGTCCATAATCAGTCAAGTCCCGGGTGGTCTCCCATGCTGCAGTTCCTTCTCAGAAGGCTTTAAAAGCTATGCTCATTGTGCTCTGCTGGAAAAAAGCCAGGGCTGATACTCAAGAGTGGTTTGGACTGGAAGAGAAAACAAAATTTGCTCAAAAGAGAAATTGTTACCTGTAGCAAATGCTTTCCCACAGCTTGGGAAGTCGCATGTGTATGGCCGGTCACCTGTGTGAGCACGTTCATGTACCTGGAAAAGAAAGAACAGGTCCCTAAAATGAGGTCCAAGACAAGGAGGAAGAAAAACAGTGTGGAGAAATCTAGCTAGTGGAGAGAATCTGAAGTCCTCTGTTGGATTTCACCTTGGCCAGTTAACACATCTGGATCTCTTGGGGAGCCAAGCACATAACTCAGCCTTTTGTACAGCAGCATTCTGATCTGGCACTGTAACACGGGGAGGTGTCTGGTCTGCACACTGCGTGACTGCATGTTACCTGCTTTACCTTTAGATGGTGGGCGGTGGTATAGAGGCGACCACAGCCTTTGTACCCACAACGGAAAGCTCTACTGCCGACCTGCTGCCCCTTCTCATTGCTGTGCACTTCCTCCTCCCGCAAATCCTGCTGAGACACATATGGAGGTTAATTCAGTGAGCCACTACAGCAGGCTTCGCAGAGCCCACACAAATCATTTCCCTCCTCGCCATACATATGCGCTCCTTCAGTTATCCTCACAACAACACATTCCTACAAACACAACTTGTGCACGTATGGTAAAACCCAGGTGACAGGGCAGGGGACTGAGAACCAGCATTTCCCATTCCCACCTCCCAGCCCACTGGGTGTTCTTGGACACATATCTCACCTCTCTGTGCTTCACTTAGCTCATTTGTAAAACTTGCAGCTAATATATTTGCTAACCTTGCAGAGAAGCCACAAAGCTTGTTTAATTACTAGTTGGTAAAGCACTCGGCATCAAGAGGAGTTCAGCCTAGTTTCAGAAATGCATCACTGAAAAATTCAGACCTGGGAAGGGATGTCGCTGGAATCCTCGCTCTTCATATGGCAGGTTTCTGTCACTCCCTCCTCTTCCTCGTCAGACACCTACAAGCAAAGAGGCATGGGTACTGTTCATACCTCCCTGTTCATGCTCCCATGGAGCAGGTGAGCAACCCAAGCAGGAAGGCATTCACATCACCAGTGCCACCCCACTCTTCTCCAGAGAGCTAGGGGAGGCTGGCCCTACCACAGCAGAAAGGTCTCCATCGGCAAATCTTAATGCTGCCCAGCTGAGCACTGTATCAGCACACTCCTGGTAGCCCCTTCTCACACAACACCATGAAGATGGGAGAAAATGGCAGCACCCAAGACATTCAGATGGAGCGCTGCAGTGACAACACGTTAGGATCTGAAGCTATTTTGGTTTCTGAGGCCTTTGTCAACATGGGGAACTAGCCATAACTTAGCCACTCCTGACATGTAAAAGGTTAATCTCGATCTGCTGCCTGAATCATCTGAGGAACAGAATATCACACCCCGGTGGCATTATGAGAAACATAGCAAACAGAAAGAAAACACCTTCAAGGAGGGACATATAAAGCAAGAAAAAAAAAATCCAAGCTGTATCACAGCAGCTCTCTGCTCTTCCCAAATCTGTGCCTGCAGCACTCTGTAGGAACTAGCTAGAGGCTCCAGCAGGAAACTGCCCCATTCTAGTCCTTAACTGTCAGCCACCTGTCAGTGGTGGCACTCTCACAGGAGCCCTGTTCCGTTTCTCTTTTCAAAGCTGGCATTGCTGAAAAACAAATATACAGAAGTACTAATGAAGGGAGGACGCTTAAACCCCAGGCCAAACGTGGACTACTACACCAGCCCCTCAGTGCTGCTGGCAGACCGTGAAAGAGGCGTCGAGTCCTCACCTTACTGGCATACTGCTTTAACGCGTTCATGGTCTCGACATCAAAGGCATCGTCTTCCTCCTCTCCAGCCAACTCCTCTAGCCCGGTTTCTGCCTGCACTTCCAGGATGGTGCTGCCAGGTGGCATGATGACAGGACGATGTATGTAGGCAGTGGAGCCATCCTCCAGCTGGACAGCCTCGAAGGTGCTGGGGTCATAACTTTCTGCAAGAGGAAACCAATAAAATCAAATGTAAAAGAGCTGCTGAGCGCGAGGCACTCTTCATCTCCCTGGGCCACCTACAGCCTTGGAAATCTGTGACTCTTAGCAGCTTCTACTGCAGCTGCCAAGGGAAGAACAGGAAACACGCTTTACCTTTAGCTGTGTTGTGTATGTAGGCCATACTGCCATCTTCCAACACTACCGGCTGACCATCTTCAAAAGCCACAGACTCTAAAAGAAAAGAAAAAAAAAACCCCACACACCTTATTGGAAGACTGAAGTGAGTTTCAAGCAACCTTTTAAGAACAGAAAAGGGAGGTGGCATACAAGGAGCTTGGGAGGGTGAAGGGAGGACTGCCCAGAGCAAAAGAGTTCTTTCTACCTGCCCTTTTACACTTTGTGGTGGCTGGGGAGGATTCCTCTATGCCGCTCTGGTGCCGGCCACATGAAATGAATTCCCATCACCTCTCAGATTAATTAATGTCACCTCATTTCGGAGATGACATTGGCTGAGGGGTCAATGACCAAGGTGGCATTGCTTCCAACAATCTCCCCCCTCCCCCCCAAACACCTACTCCAGAAGTAATGTATTATCTCACAGTTCAGAGGAAATTCCTGTCCAACTGCTCCCACATCAAACCAACTTTGTTTGGGCTCTGTAGTTGGCACGAACACAGCACGCAGCTTACTGGCCTTGCTTGTAGACTTGTGATCTGTCAGACTGACAACTGTGGGAGAGCCCACAGGTGAAACAACACTTAAACATTTGCTTACACCACCAGCAAATTTGCCTTCTTGTCAGATTGCTAAAAACTTTTCAGGAAATCACATGTTCTATGTCCTTGCTCATTCAGCCTCAAAACCACGGGCAAGAAAAAATAAACCCTACACCTATATGGACTTCTTAAAGCTAGAGCTAATAGAGGAGCCCAATTGTTGGAACACAGACAATTGCAGTTACATCTACAGCGTCCTTCTAAAAAGAAAGAGGTGAATTTATGGTCCTCACCTTTCTGAACTGTCACCTGATGGATATAAGCTGTGGTCCCATCTTCAAGTTCAATGACTTGCCCTTCAATCAGTTTTTCACCTGAAACAGTTAAAAAATTGCCATCAGCGCTGCCTGCAGAGTCCAGTCTTTCTGGTCCCACGAGCTGTCCCCTTTGCCCCATCTTCTCAAGGGAACCAGTCCCACAGAAGACAGCAAAACTGTTACTTATAAGCTGTTATTTATCAAGCTTTCCCCTGAATAGCCATAGAGGCACTTAACTTCCCAGAAGTGCTGGAGCCTCCCTTTCCTAGTCAAGAGGATACAAGACAAAGAACCTCAGTCATCACTTGTTTACAAGCTGCCCTTCACAGCCCTGTAAGCCAAGAAGCAGAAAGAATGATGTGTGCTAAGCATTTTGGATCTAAAGTAGAAAGCAATTACACTTGTGCCGGAAAAAAATTCTGCTAGGAGCTTTTAACGGCATCAGCAGGGGCCTGAGATTTATTTTCTTCTACTTTGGTGGAAGACCAACTCTTGGAAAAAAATTACAGGACCTAAAGGGACCTAAAGTGCTGCTACCCTTGATGGGTTTTGAAGACTAGATTCTTAAAATAGTGTAACTCTGAGTAACTCTATAATAATGTTTTTGTTACCAAATTATTTGATGCAGAGAGGACATTGCTCTATCCCACTTGAACGTGAGGAATCCAGGTTGCTTTCACCTGGCGCACAATGTTTGTGGGGGTCACAAAACCCGGTGGTTTTCAAGATAGTTCAACTCCATAAACGTAATAAACTTGCATGTTCACGTGGAAAAGAAAGCAAGAGAGCAATCCCCAGGACATGAAGCCTTGCAACTCAACCGTCCTGTTCCTCAGGCTGGAAAACAGCGTGTTCTTTTTCTCAGTAACAGTGGGCGGTGAAAGAAGCAGCACCTCACAAACAACAAAATAAGGGCAGGTGTTGAATTTGGCACTGATACCGCTTCAGTTAACCAACACTGAGCTCAGCACCCCTTTGAGTGAGAAAAGCAGTACTGTGAACCAAATTCTATGCATGTCAGTGAAGTAAAACATCCTGCTTAGCTTCAGGGGAAGTTTCGGTTGAACAGAGTCCTGCAGGCCATAGAGTGAATTCCGTTTCCCCAGTAACCCCGGAGAGAACAGGGCTCACTCTAGTCTGAACAGAACCTTCATTTTCTACAGCAACAGCTCTCCCACCTCCAAAGCTTTACTTCCAAACCAGAGGCATGTTTTATTTCTGCTGCGTCACTCTTCTGTGCAAATCTAACAGATAGTTGCTAGCTTCCTGTACAAAGCGACCGTACAAGAGGTATGACAGTTCGCGTGCCACGAGGGCACTTTTGATATGCCCGACTTTAATTTCACAGGGTCAATCAAGAGACTTTTAGACTTCGCAGCCTGAAGGAACCGTTACCTTTGACAGCCTGCTGAATGTAGGCTGTCGTCCCGTCACTAAGGGTCACTGCTTGCAAGCCTAAGCTCTCCATCCTGCCCCGATGACTGGTCCTCAGACATGAATTTCACTTTACTCAGCGTGCTCGCAGAGAGCACCGGGACCCAGAGCAAGAGGTTTGTGGAACAGCGAGTTGTCTTCTTTGTTGCAAGCCTTAAATAAAAAGAACAATTCAAATTTTATTTTCTCCCAACATATCTAGGTAAAGTCTCCCAACTTTTGCACATTAAGAAAGGCTCAAATGGCAAACTATTTTGGAGATTATAAAGGATTAAAGTGGACAGAAGATCCACTCTTCCCATACCAATGGCAGGCAGGGCTAACAACCTATTCCACAGACAAATATAAGAAAAAGCTTATCAAGCCAGTGAGCTGACAGACTCTTTTTAGAGATAGTGTAAATGCCACATTCAAGCCCTTCCCATCCTCCAAATGATCTGCAGGGAAGGTTTCCAAGTACTTTAAAGCCAGAACCTACAGGCTGAGGGTGTCCTGTACTGCAAGAGACAGGGGCAGGATGATGAGCTTTGTCCCTGGAAGCATCCTCATTCTCTCTTCCGTTTCCTGTCTAATTCCCAGCCTTCTGAGGAACAGAATGTCAGGCTATAAGCAGATGATGTTAAAACATCCACGCCCCCACGAGTACACTTTGCGAAAGAGGCACTCTGCTGATAGATTATCTTTAAAGCAGCCACAGTGGATTCTTCATGAGTAATCTCCGAGATAGCCTAATATTTTATCATTTTGATTTCCAGGAACAAGTCTGACCGCTCTGTCTGTCGCCGCGGCACCCAGGGGTGCAGCCAGGCTTCGTGCCACCCTTAGTGCCCTCTAACCCAAGCGCTCCCTACACCCCACAGACAGCTCCTCTCCAGCTGCAGCAGATTCTGCCTGCTTTTAGGGCTGACACCTCCCGAGAGGCATTGCAGCTCGCTTCCCAGCGACGGCTCCTTCCCAGCAGGGTCGCTGGGGCATCGCTGGGGAATCGAGGCCCCTTTGAGCTGCTATGGCTGCCATGCAAACCGATGTCAGCGCTGCTGGAGGGGCCGCGACCCCTGGAAGGGATGGGGCAGGCGCTGCCTGAGGAAAGCCAGGTGTAGGCTGCGGTGTGAAGCCACCCGGGGGGTGACAGGGGACGCGCGTCCCGCGTCAGGGCGGGCTGGGGACGGGGCAGGGCTGGGGCCAGGGCAGGGCCCGGCGCCATGGCGAGCCCTGAGGGGAGCGGCGGGGCGGGGCAGGCCCAGGTGCCCTGGGAGTGGCGGGGAGACATGGCGGGCCCCCTCCGCCCGTGGTGTTGGCCAGGAGGGTGGCGGCAGCAGCTCGCCGGGGCCCGGCTGGCCCTCGGCCGCCATCTCCCCCCTCCCCTCAGGCCTCCCCCACCACCACTGGCACCGACCTGAGAAAACCCGACGGGACCGAGTCCGCCGCCTGACCGCCATGCACCGGGGCCCGGCCCCTGCTCGCCCCGCCCCGCAACCCGCATAGCGACAGCGCTCACCGCCGCACCTCAGGCTCCTGCAGCCCGTCACCCAGGTTCCGGGGCACCGCGGCCCCGCCCCCCGGAACTGGGCTGGCAAGGCCGATTTAGGAAGAACGAGCCGCTGTGCGGTCAATGCGCATGAGCGCAGCTCGGCAGCGCATGCGCAGTACCAACATTGAAGCCGGAAAGGCACCGCTTGTCCTCAGGGGCCTTGCCCTGGGACAGGCCTTTCCCAGCGGGGGTCAGCGCAGGCCTTCAGCGGGCCCTGCCCGCGTAAACGTGATAAGGAGGTTTGATAGCACTGAAGCCCAACGGGGGAACCGGTCCTAGCAGCAAGGCCTTGTGCCCCGGGAGCTCCTCACGCAGGGCCTGTGTCCCGCCTCCTTTCCGGCGGCTGCTGAGGGGAAGCGGGGGCTCCTGGGAGGCGTACCCTCATCGCTGCGCGGCGAAGCGACGGAGGAGCTCCTGGCCTGGTAGTCTGGGACAGGAGGCAAAGACACCGCAGCCATTCGTTTAACAGCGAAGGAGATGCGGACAGGAAACTGCCCGCCGAGAGGAGCCGAGAGGCGGGGAAGGTGGTGCAGCCCTCCAGCACCACTCTCCGCCACTCCCAGCATGGCGGCCATACCATACTACGCTCTACCACTCCCAGCATGGCGGTCTTACCGTGCCACTCCCAGCATGGCGGTCTTACCGTGCCACTCCCAGCATGGCGGCCATACCATACTACGCTCTACCACTCCCAGCATGGCGGTCTTACCGTGCCACTCCCAGCATGGCGGTCTTACCGTGCCACTCCCAGCATGGCGGCCACACCGTGCCACTCTCCGCCACTCCCAGCATGGCGGTCACACAGAGCCACACTTCGCCACTCCCAGCATGGCGCCGCGCCTCGCGGCCGAGTCTCGCGAGCTCCTCCCCTATTTATAGCGCGCGGGGCGCGGCCCCGCCCTTTCGGTCCCGAGCAGCCGCCGCCATGAGGTGGGTGCCGGCCCGCCGCGCCATCCGCCGCCATCCGCCGCTGCCGGCGGCCGCGGGGCGGTCCGGGCTGTTGCCGGGGTGCGGGCGGCGGGGGCCGATCGCGGGGGACGGCCGAGGGGGAGCGCGGATGGGCCGGGCCGGGCTCGGGGCGCTTGTCCCCCCTCTCCGCGGCCTGCAGGAGGCCCAGGCGGGGTAAGCCCTGAGCCCGCGTTGTCTTTCCCCCCCCCGCAGCAGCAAGGTCTCCCGCGACACCCTGTACGAGGCGGTGAAGGAGGTGCTGCAGGGCAGCAAGACCAAGAAGCGCAAGTAAGAGCCCTGCGCCATGGCAGAGGTCCCGGCGCTTGGCCGGGGTCTCGCTCCCCTCCCGGCCCGGCTGGGCCCTCACCTGCGCCGCTTCCCTCTCCCTTCCCTCAGGTTTGTGGAGACGGTGGAGCTGCAGATCAGCCTGAAGAACTACGACCCGCAGAAAGACAAGCGGTTCTCCGGCACCGTCAGGTTCGGCATCCTCTTGCTCCCACCCAGCCTTCGGCCTGCGCTCCCCCCTCTGCCACCGGGCCCTGCCCCGGGGCGGGCCGGCTGCCGCGGCGGGAGGACGCAGCGCTGAACCGCTCGGGTAGTTCAGACCGCCCCAGCTAAACGGGTGCGGCTGGACGGACCCCTACCCTGGGTCTTAAAACATGAGGGGAGGTGTGGGAGGCCCCTGTGCTGTCCCCACCGACCTGCTGGAGAAGGCAGGTTAGAAGCTGTGGAGGAAGATTCCCAGGCGCTGCGGTAAGGTACCTCCGTGATGGCTCCCATGGAAGCGTGCGTGGCGCTGGCGGTTCGTAGTAATTCGGACCTTCTGTCCCCAGGCTGAAGTCGACTCCACGGCCCAAGTTCTCGGTCTGCCTGCTGGGGGACCAGCAGCACTGCGATGAGGCCAAAGCGGTTGACATCCCTCACATGGACATAGAAGCGCTGAAGAAACTCAACAAAAACAAGAAGCTGGTGAAGAAGCTGGGTGAGTGGTGGTGTGGATCAGGCTCCGAGTACCCTGGCTAACTTGGGAGGGCTGGGTAAGCAGGACAGTTTTCCCTGTGCTCAGATTTCCATGCTGTGGTTAAGTGCAGGGAATAGAAAGCTGACCAGAGTCAACCTGAAGTACAGAAATCTGTCTAGAAACTACTCAGAAAAGCAGACAACCTGTTAGGAGTGCAGAAGGTCTGACAGGTCAGCCCTCCAGGAGTGAGGTTGATTGCGCTCCTCCGGAAGGAAGGGATATGGGGAAATTACTGCTGTCTCCCTGAAAGCTTCACCCTTCGCTGGTGTTCCTCACTGGCCCAGTCAGGGAGCTGGAGTGCAGCAAAAGCCGAGTAAAGCTGGAGGCGAAAGCTTGATTTAGTCCTGCAGTACTTAAATGAACAGAAGGAAATTTGCTTATTTTCACTTGATAAGAGATAAAACCCTTAACTCCCTGCAAAGTCAAAGTCATTTTGATACATATCTTAAGCAAACAAGAAAAAACTTCCCACTCAATCCATAATTAGCCATGGAACCATATGTAGTTAGGAAATGACATAGGATACCATGGCTGCTAGCTAAACCTCTCCGAGGTGTGCGATCCATCCGTCCACACGTGCACAGGCTGCAGTAGGAGGCTCCTGGTAGAGCTTGGAGTTCAACGTTGGTCACCTGTGGCTCACCAAATGCTTCAGGGAAACGAACTACGTACAGTAAGAGTGCGGGACTGCCGTCAGGATGAGGAGCTGAGTGCTGGCAGGCTTGGCTGGTGTGATTTCAGCTTAGTTTCAGCTAGTCAGGGCTCTGGGAACATGAAAATGCCCATGTGAGGGAAATGGAGCAGCGCAGCCTCAGTTGAGCTGTTAGTTCCAAAGCTCGGTGTAGGAGCTGAGAGCCCGACCTTACCTACATTGGTTCTCTCCTCACAGCTAAGAAGTATGATGCCTTCCTGGCTTCCGAGTCCTTGATCAAGCAGATTCCTCGAATCCTGGGTCCAGGTCTGAACAAAGCCGGCAAATTCCCTTCTCTTCTCACTCACAATGAGAACCTGGTGGCCAAAGTTGACGAGGTCAAATCTACCATCAAATTTCAGATGAAGAAGGTAAAGCAGGGCTTTTCCTCTCCAAGGCAGCCACATACTTGAGGGTTATTTGTCACGGGTGGTCACTTGTACGTGGCTGCGATCTGCGGTCTGGGCTGTAGGTGTCCATCGAGCATCTTCCTAAAACAGCAGCCGGTGAGAAGCAGCCAGTGCTTCTCCTCTGCAGCGAAGGGAGGCCGTACCCGGGGCAGTCAGCTGCTGGCTGGAAAGGAGGAGTAATTTATCTGCGGTGGAAAGATCTTAGAGCAAATGATTAGGAGATGATCTTGATGTTTCAATGCTGAGCGCAATCAGTCATAATTAACGCTTCTTACAGTAAGTGGGTGACACTTGCAGGGTGGGGTCCCCGGCCAGGCATGCCCCCGTGGGTCTGTGCACGCAGCGGTGCTTTGCCAGCGGCGAGTTTGGGACTTGACTCTGCAAGCGAACTTTGGAGCAGCTCTGCGGATGTCTGCTCTTGCTGTCAAGAGATACCAAGGCGAGCTGACTGCCTAAAACCAAAATAACCCTGTTCGGGCATTTTAATCTCACGTTGGCAGTCTAAACGTGACTCACGGGTATTACTCAGAATTAACAGCTCTGCTAGCTGAGGTGCATCCTTGGACTCCAGCTGATCTGGGCCTGGGGGCACAACAACTGGGAGGACACAGCAAATGTGATAGTTTGCAAATGCTGGAGCATTTTAAGTAACTGAGCTAATGATGTCCTGACACTTAGCCTGTCAGCTCGCTCGTAAATCCTTTTGTCTTCAGCTTGTGGGGAACATTGACTTACAAGCTTCTCAGCGAGGCTGGCAGGCAGAGGCTTGGCCTCTCTGTGTCTTATGTGCAGAAAGAAAAGGCTGGTGGCTGGTGCCCAAAACAAAAAGTGAAGCTGGCGCCATGCTTAGCAGTGAACTTTGGAGCTAATCGTCTGTACTGCGCCGGGTTAGCGGTTTGCAGGGCACATGCCAACGCTGCCTAATGAGCGGGGTGTGGGAGCGGAGTGTAAACCAGAGGTCTCCTCCTGCTCCAGCACAGCTTGTTGCGCGTCCTTCCCGCTTTCCCCGTCTCCTGAGTCACCTTTGTGCTCTGAGGAAGCCAGACCTACCCAAGCTGTTGTTCAGGGATGGCATCCAGATGCTACCAGACATGTTCATGGGAGCCACATGCCAAATATAAAGAGCTCTGTGGAAACACCCGTGGATAAGCTGGAGAAGTTGTGTCCAGCTGACAGAACATGAGATAATTTGATACCCTGATGAGTTTAGATCAGTGCTAGGCTGTTTTGTCAGTCACTGAGCTGTAATCTTTGATTTTTTCCCCCCCAAAACCTCTACCTGTATGAGTGACCCTGGTGTCCGTGTCCCCCAGGTGCTCTGTCTGGCTGTGGCCGTCGGTCACGTGAAGATGACAGAAGATGAGCTCGTCTACAACATCCACCTGGCCATCAACTTTCTGGTGTCCTTGCTGAAGAAGAACTGGCAGAACGTGCGTGCTTTGTATATCAAGAGCACCATGGGGAAGCCCCAGCGCCTGTACTAATTGGGCAGCAATAAACTTTTAGGACACCTACAGCTGTGTGTTGGTTGTGTTCCTCCCAAGCTTGTTGGGAAGGGTTTGCTGAAGAGCTGCTCGCTTCCTTGTAGCGAGAAACGCTGTGCTGAGCTGATAGGGAGGTGAATGCAAGCGGAGTATCGGAGCTTTTGGGGGAAGGAGCCTCATCATCCTGCTTTCAGAGCAGGGTGGGGATGGGGGGGAACAGCTCTGCTTGCATCCACAACAAGCAAACGGAGGTGGGTACCACAGCTGAGGGTGTGCAGCGCAGGTACAGCTGCTCAGAGGTGCTGTAGCCCCAAAATCCCCCAGCTCGCCCGCAGAGGGGAACCCTTACCTTGTGCTGCGGTCGCCTGAAGCCATCCTGTGTGCAGAGCTGGGGGGGGCACTCGCATTTATGGGCTTCTGCTGCCCCTGCAGTGACCAATGACTGGGGCCACGGGGTCCTGCCCTGCTCATAAGGACTTCGTGGATGTCTTCCAGCTGGTCCCAGTTACCCATGATGTAGAGGAATGGGGGGGGGGCGTGGGGTGGGAGCTGCAGCTCAGCAAGGGGATTGGGGCCAAGGTGAAGACTGTTTTCCGTCCCCTCTGCTTCCCTCTGAGCTAGTCCCTGTCCAGCTCTCCATGTTCTGGGCTAAAAATGAGATACGTTGCATCTAATTAATGTATATAAATAAATACATTGTGTAATGACTGGCGAGCTTATGGAAATGTGTAGGATTTAAGCTTCTGGGGGACCAAAAAAAACCCCTATGCCCTTGAAAAGAGCTTGTCTTAGCATCTGAGGGAACAAAACAATGAAAATAGCTTTGGATCCTGCTGTTAGAAACCTTTAAAATAAGCGTCAGAGCCAGTTTTTGAAAGATCAACACAACACCAAGAAATTCCATTTAATAATTAAAAAAAGACAATACAAAATGCAAACATTTCTTTTTACAAAGTTCAGATACATTTTTTTTTCTTTTAATCAAGTGCAAATAACTTCATGAACTACATCTTTCTCATTATTTTAATCGTTTTTGCTGGAGATGGTAAGTCGTGGCCTGCTGCAAAAGGCAGATATAAATATTCCAACATGAAAAAAAAAAAAAAAAACCCAAAAAACCAACAACCCTGATTTCTGTTCACCGCGTCGAAACATTCAATACATCCGAGGTGGCTGATGATGCGGTTTTCAACCTTTCAAACCTTTTCTGGGTCATGGGTGTGGGTGAAGAGAGGGACTGAACTGCAGTGGGGGGGGTCTGGTGGCCCCATGGACTTTTTGGGGGGGTTTATTTCAGATATTTGGTGAAAGGAGGGGGAGGAGATGTTATCAGGTGTCTTTGGCCATTACAGGAGGAGGTGCTGCCCAGCTCGCCCTTCCAAAATGGCTTTAGGGGAGCGGAGGTGGCCGGTGCAGTGACAGCGGTGGCAACCAGGACACCCCAAGGCTCCGGGAGCCGCAGTCCCAGCAGAGTCAGAGCGACAGCAACCCCGCCGTTAAATCACAAAGAATTAATAAACTCCTCTGTGAGCACGAGCGGCTGCGTCGCACCGGGGCCACCGCAGCGGGGTTAGTCATTGCCAGGTTGTTTTTATTTTTGCTGTTGTTTTTTTTTTTTTTTTCCTTCTTCTAAATATGAAAGACCCTTTCAACGGTCACCGCTCTGCTGCGACTGCCCCAGAGCAATAAAAAAAAAAAAAACAAAAACCCCTCCAAATCCCTACAACAGCTTTTGTGCATCAAAGCAGCTGCTTTCAGACACCAACCAAGTGACAAACAGCTCAGCCCACAGATGTTGAGCTTCCAAACAGGCTGGGAGCTGGGCGGCAGGAGGGGTAAATCCACAGCTGGGATGAATCAGGACAGACTTTTCCAACCGACGCATCTTGGGGACAAACCTCGGCCCCCTTTGCCAGCGCTCACCCGGCCCGCAGCCCCTAAGAGAGCCCAGAAGAAGCTCTCGGGGTGCTGGAGCAGCACGGGTTGAGGAGGGAAAACACGGGCGAGCAGCTGCCTCCCCGTTTTGGCAAGGACTGACCCGGGGGGACGTGTAGGGCAATAAATAATTGTTCATTAAGAGCAGGGCTCGCCCCAGATGTGGTCGAGGGGAGAGCAAGAGACAAGCGGGGATGGGAGGGGAACTGCCAACGGGAAAGCTGTAGGCAAGCCGACCACATTTAGTCCTGGTAGCTCCAGGTCTTTGAGAGGATGAAGATGGGGATGAAGGTGTGGGGAGGTGACAGCTGAGAGCCGGTTGCAGGGCTGGAAAGGGAGCGAGGCTTGGGGAGGAGGAAGAGGGGTGACTGGTGGCAGCGGTCTCCTGTCCCCAGGGGTCCTGTCTGGCCGCGTGAAGATGCTGGGGGACAAACCCAACGGTGACGTCCACCTGGCCATCGTCCCCAGCCGTGCCTGTTCGAAGCTGGGGGAAGGCAGGCGGTGGTGAAAGGGGGGGTGGCAGGACGGGGTCCCCCCCCCCCCGGGATCCATGCCCTGAGCTCCCGCAGCATCCCGGCAGGATGAGCACGTGGAGAGGGCTGGAGCCAAAAGCATCTGAAGGGACTTGGAAGCAACGAAGCTTCCCCAGAGCCAGGGAGGGATGCCTCTCCCTCCAGGGATCTTCATACCTGGGGGAGAGATTTTGGGGCTGAGCGGAGGGGCAGCTCCCCTCTCCTCCCAGCGCGACCCTGCCTCGGGACCTGGCCCCGGTCGCCCCCGGGTCTCGCCTCGTCCCTGAGCCCCTGTAGGGAAGCAAAACGGTTTGCGACAAGAGGGTGATGGGGCCGAGTTTTGCATCCTCCTCGCAACGGGGTTGACCAACCCACAGACCGCGGCGGATGGGCTGCAAGCACGCAGCCACCCCAGCCGCTCCATCTCCTCCGCGGACGGACCGAGACGCCTCAAACCCCCTGCAAAAACTCACCCCATCACACGCCGAGCAGGAGAGGCCCCGTCTCCCCCCCGAACAGGGGTTTTTATCGGGGACAAACACGGCAGAAAAGGTTGCAAGGCCTGAAAACGGCATCCCGCCGGTCAGCGGCAGCCCAGGGCTGGGTTTGCTTTGGGTGGGTGGTTTTTTGGTGGGTTTTTTTTTTTTGGTTTGTTTTGTTACAAACGCACATTCTCATTTCTCAGGCAGGTATAAATATTGTCGTTTCTAGTAGAAAAAAAACACTTCCCTCTAAATAATATAAAGAAGACTCAAATGATTGCACTTAATACATATGAAAAAGGTAGAAAGGAGGATATCCTAGTGCACAAACATTTACTCCTGCTCTTCACAAAGCTTGCTTTTTTTCCGAGTTACTCTTTGGCAGAGCTTGTAAGAAAGTCTGGTTTCTTGGCACAAGTGTCTGGGGTGGGGGGGAAAAAAAAAACCCGAACCCGGCTGAAAGACCTTCTCCTTTGCTCCCTGTTTGCTCCCGTGCAGCCAGACATTGTTCTCCGGGAACGTGGCTTGGCTGTGCTTTCCTCCCAGCGCCAGCGCGGCTCTCTGGCAGGACGGCCACCGGAGCCACCATGGTTGCCGTTCGCTGGCGCGCTTTGCCGATCTCTCCTTTGAATTTTCTTTTTAATCAAGTATGCTTTTTTAAAATTCTTTTCCCCCGATCTCTGCAAAGCGATGCCGACACCCACGACCCAGGCGCTGCGATAAATACGGCGTTACCTTCTTGCCATCCTCTGCGGAAGAGCTCGGTGGGGCTGCAGCCGGTGCCAGCCCCATGGGCTGGAAGGACGATGACCCCCCCGCGATGTCCCGGGCTGCCGGTGGCACTGGGGAACGGGGACAGACCTGGCATAAAGGAAACCAAAGGGAGGACAGAGGCTGGCGAAAGGACCGGTGCTTCGGTTTCCTAAAACGAAGAAGCTGCTTCGGAAGAGAGGAGCGCCTTCGCCGGCGGCTGGATGAGACCGGAGCATCCCCCCCCGGCCAGGGGCACGGCTCTGCGGGGACCGGCGGAGAAATCGTGGGGGTACGTCTGCGGGGCGAGAGGTGGCGGTCCTGCTGGAGCCGAGCGGAGGAAGGAGGAAATCGGAAAGGAGAAGGAAGGGAGAAGAGGTTTTCCTTGGCTGTGGGGTGGCCCGGGGCCGGCGGGGGCGCGGGGGGCTATTTGTAAGGCCGGAGGAAGCTGGAGACTTTGGAGCGGAGGAGTTTGATGAAGGAGCGGGGCAGCATCTCCTTGTGTTTCTCCGTGTACTTGAAGTAGTTCTGGGGGTGCGCCAGCACGTCGAAGAAAGCTTTGATGAGCTTCTTGTCCTGCGGGGAAGCCAAGATGGAGGGGGGGGGGGTCACCATCCTACCCCGTGCTCCCCCTGCGGCTCCAAACCGAAGCCACGAGCGCAGGGAGGGGATGGGAGCACACCCGGGGGGAAGGGTGCTCCTGCATGCCAGCAGCCCCCGGAGCCCGGGGCAGCGAGGACCTGGTGGGGACACGCTCACCTTGAGGATCTCCTGGTGGTTTTCAGAGGCGTAGAGCCTGCCGTCCCGCACGATGTCCTCCACCAGCTGCTCGTAGTCCTCTGCAACACCCAGCCAAAAAACACGGGCAGAGCATGAGCCGTCACTTGTTCCCAAACCTCCGGTCCCCATCCCTGTGTCTGCTCCCCCCAAATACTTGGGAGGTGTGAATTGGGGTGACCCGGCTACCAAAGCGGGCAGGGAGGCACCGGCGTGCCGGGATTGCGTCCCTCCGCGCTCACCGTCGTAGGTGACGTAGGGGATCTGGAAGCCCCGGGCGCTGTTGGCTTCGCTGGTTTTGAAGTTGATCCACAGTTTCCGAGAGCGGGCGGTGAAGGCGATGGGCCTCTCGTAGGTCTGGCACGTCTCGTAGGTGGTGATGGAGGACGGCGACGCTGCAGGGAACGGCGAGGGGACGTGTGATGCCGGCTGCCCGTCAGCGGAGCTACCCCCGGCTTTACCGCGCTTAAATGCTCATGGTGAAGGGGGCACCAGGGATGGGGATTGTCCGTGTTCGGCGAGGCTGAGCCCCCACCCAACCCTCACGTTACACACCGGGGATGTTGTTATTCCTTCTTTGCTCTGGAAAGCTCCAAACAGGGCTTTTTACCCCAAAAACGAAGCGCTGAGACCCAGGCGTGCAACCCAGCCCACACTTAGCGCATGCACGTCCCCCTGATCTAGCAAGACACCGGGGCGGCGGGGCGACGCCGATCCCCCCGCTCACCCAGTTCCCCAAAATCCCCTCCTGCCGCCCGGGGACGCGGCTTTCTCCCTTTGCACGAGGCAGCTCTGCCAAACCCCAGCCTTCTCCTCCCCCGGCTTCTCCCGTGAGCGCCGCGGCACGCTCGGTTACCTACAGTTTTTCCGCATGACCAAGACGTCGCCGCACTCGTCCTCGGAGGGGAGGAAGATCTCCGGCACCACGATGAGGATCTTGCGCTTGGGCGGCGGGTTGATGTTCCAGGTGCACTCGACGTTGGCGGGGTAATTCCCCGGGTAGTTGGGGGACTCGATGTAGCCCGTGTATTCGCCCAGCTCCCCCCCGCACTGCCGGTCTGCAAGGCACGGAGAGCCGGTTCAGCTGGGAACCAGTGGCACGGGCACTGGGATGGGGTGGGTTTACTGGGCAAGGGGGGGGAAGTTCTCTATTAGCACTGCTCAGTGCATACCCCCATGCCTGCCTGCATGCAGAAAGCACAGAAACGACCCAAAACTCTATTTTAAGGGATTTTTAAATGATTTTGAGGAAGGACTCCAGTTCACGCCATGCCTGTCCCCCCCTCCATCGCACCCCAGCTCGCCTACTTTTGCACTGGGACACGGAGGTGGAGCCGTCGAAGTCGGTGGTGGTGTTGCCGGGACAGGCGATGCAGTAATTCTGCCGAAAATCTGGCTGGTAGGTGCCCACGGCGCAGCGGATGCAGCGGTGGACGCTCGTGTTGTAGTAATGCCCGGGGGAGCACTGGACTGGGGGGGTCAGGGAGCAAAGGGGGCTGCGTCAGCCGCCGGCTCGGCCCCGCTGGGTGCCCCTCTCCTCGGGGACCGGCTCCAACCTACCTTTGGTGTCGCAGTCCTGGAAGGAGAGGGCTCCTTCGTGACGGGTGGTCAGCCCCCCGCCGCAGGGGAAGCAGAGCGCCCGCCCCACCTCGGGCTGGTAGGACCCGCGGGGACACGGCTGGCAGGGCTTGAAGCCATCGGCCGAGTGCTGGCCGGGGGGACACTGACCTGCGGGCACAGGCATCGGTCAGTCCCGGCACCCGGTGTGCCCCGGCCTCTCCCACCCCATGCCCAGCTCCTCTCCCCCCCGGCCTTGGCAGCACCAATAAATCCGGAGCAAGCGCTGCCCTCGCCGGGGTCCCCTGGTGAGACCCATCTCACCACCACAATGCCCAAAATGGCAACTTCTGGGGGTCCCGGGGACGCTCAGGGCTTTCCCCTCTTCTGGATGGGGGTTGACGGCTGATGGTCGAGGTTCCAGCCCTGGACATCCCCTGGGTGTCCCTCCCGGCCCCCCGCCGCCCCTCCGTGAGCCCCTTACCCGTGCAGCCGGTGATGTTGGTGGCTCCCACCGGTCCGAAAGCATCACCGCGGGGACACAGGTCACAGGAGAGCTGCCCTTCCTTCTCCTGGTAGGTGCCGGCGGGGCAGGGGACGCACTGCTCCGTCTGGCCGTGGTAATAGGTTCCCTGCGAGCAGCTGACTGAGAGCCAGGGGGGGACGTCAGTGATGCGGCGGGGGGGACGTCACCGCTGGGGGGGACGCGGCCGGTCCCCCACCCCGGGCACCCCACGATGCTCCTTACCACACTTGCCGCCCAGGCGCTGCTGGCCCGGCCCGCAGCTCTCCTGCCGCTCCGGGGCCACGCTCAGCTTCCTTGCCACCTCGTACTCCATCCCGGCGAAGCGGAGCAGGAACCGCTCCTGGTTGATGGATTTCTTCAGGGCTTTGATGGCCGACTTCAGCTTTTTCTCCACTCTCTGTCGCAGGCAGTGCAGGTTGCAGCTGGCTGGGGATGCAGGGGGAAATGGGGGTGCAGGGGGGCAAAGGGGGTACAGGGGGAAACAGGGATGCAGTGAGAAGGGAGGGATGGAGAGGGAAACCCAGCAGGATTAAAACCATCTCCCAAATGCTCAGCTGCAAGCGCTGCCCAGCACATCCCAGTTCGGTGCGGGATGAGGACCGGTTCAGCTCTCCTTGTTGCATGGGGATGGCACCATCCCCCTGGTCCCACCACCAGCCCCCTGGTCTCACCACCAGCCCCCTGGTCCCACCACCAGCCCCCTGGTCCCACCACCAGCCCCCTGGTCCCACCACCATCCCTCTGGTCCCACCACCATCCCCCTGGTCCCACCACCAGCCCCCTGGTCCCACCACCAGCCCCCTGGTCTCACCACCATCCCTCTGGTCCCACCACCATCCCTCTGGTCCCACCACCATCCCCCTAGTCTCACCACCATCCCCCTGGTCCCACCACCATCCCCCTGGTCTCACCACCAGCCCCCTGGTCCCACCACCATCCCCCTGGTCTCACCACCAGCCCCCTGGTCCCACCACCATCCCTCTGGTCCCACCACCAGCCCCCTGGTCCCACCACCATCCCTCTGGTCCCACCACCCCTGCCTGCACCCAAGACGGGCCAAGCCAATGCCGTGCCCACCTGTGATCTCCTCTGGCTTGATCTCCGCCTCGAACTCCAGCGTGATGCGCGTCACCTCCTTGTTGGAGGAGTTGCGAGCCCGGCGGCCCTTCCCCTTCTTGGATGAGTCGCACTTGAGGTTGACAAAGGCGACCTGGCAGTCGGAGCAAGGTGCCGAACCGCCTGCGCGTGGGGGGTACAAGTCAGGACCCCATCCCATCCCTCCCAGGGGGACGGGCACCCCCGCTGCCCCCCCGCCATCACGCCCCACCTTGTGCCCCAGCCTTCCCGGCCTCATCCTGCTTGCCCTTGGCTCGCGGGTGCAGGTAGCACTTGGCATCCTTGATCTTGAAGGAAGCCTTTTGCTTGATTGGCGCAGCGACAGTCTCTAAAAGAAAAGGCGGGCGCTCAGCAACCCTGGCACGGGGCAGCCCGGCTGGCGGTGGCCGTGGGCACCCCGGGAGCCCCCTTACCGAGGCACTGCTGGCTGCTGTTGGCGGGTCTCTGCTGGCCGCCCTGCCGCAGGACGGGGGTCCCGCAGCTCACCGTGTAGCTGCTGTCCGACTCTGCGGGAAGGAGGAAGGGGAGTTGGGGGATGCCGGGGCAGCTGCCCGGTCCCCGCCATGGCTCTGCTGGGGTGATGCAGGGAGGCAGAGCTGCACCTTTGGGGGGACAATGCCCAGCACCCCGCCGTGGGGATCCTGCACTGGGACCCAACCCACGGATCTACACCCAGCGATGAGCCCCCCGCAAGCATCCACCTTCCTCCCTCGCCCCGGCCACTACGTGGGTGCTCTGCACCCTGGCCGTGCAGCCGCTCCTCCCCCCCCCACCCCCCCCAGTTTGGGCCATGCAGGGAAATGGGGACTCCCCTGCCCGTGCCGGCGGTGGCACCGGCACCAGTACCTGGCAGAAAGTGGGCCTTGGAGGCGCAGGTGAGGGCACAGCTGTCCTTCTTGCCCATCTTGTTGCAGGTGAGGGTGGCCCGCGGCGGCACCGAACCTGGCAGGCATTTCACCAGCTCTGAGGGACACGCGCCGGCTGGTGACGACAAGCAGGGACGCCTGTGGCTGGCACAGCCCGGGGACACGCGAGGGACCCCGGCACCCTCCCGGGTCACGGGAGGATTCAGTGGGGAGGAGAGGGTGCCATGGGGACCCCGGACCAGCATCCCAACCCCCAGCTCCTCCTTGGGGATGTGAGATGTGACCGCTGGGATTTCAATTTTTTTGGGGGGGGGGGGGGGGGGGGGGGCAGCCTGTCCCCGATGAAGGGGACGCAGTTGGGTACCAGGGCACGGCCAGGGCCATGAAAACAGCTCCTTTAGGGACACTTGCTGGTGCAAAAGCTTACGGCCAGCCCCGAGCACGGTCAAAAAAGCAACGAGACAACCAAGGGCAGAGGGAGCAGGGCAACACCTTACGGTACTTCCCATCCAGACCCACACCAGATGGACGTGGGGCCCCAGCCAAAAGCAGCCTTCCCTGGAGCACCCCCGCGCCGGGATGCCCCCAAAACCCCTGTGCTCCCCCCCCCCCCCCTTAATCCCAACAGCCCCAAGGGATGGAGGGGCCATGGGGCATCGGGACCCTCTGGCTGGGGGATGTCCAGGCTATGCTGGAGCGTCCCCGGCCGCGATGGGTCCTGCCCCAACGTACCTATACAGTCCTTTTTGTTCCAGTGCAGCTTGCAGCCGGCAGGACAGGTACACTGGTAGCTGCCGGGCGTGTTGATGCAGCCGAATTTGCAGCCCCCCCTGTTGATGCTGCATTCGTCGACGTCTGCAGGGAAGAAAGGAGAGGCGGTGGGCGAGGGGCAGCGGCGGGGGCCAAGCGGGACCCCCCAGCTCTGACACCGAGTCGCTGCATCGTCTCAGGGCTGTGATTTTGGATGGATAAATTGCACGACCCGTGCCCGGTTGGAGACAGAGGGACGCGCGCTGCAGGGCGCTTCCAGCCGTGTCTCCTCCCTGCAGCCACGCCAGCCCCACGGGGACGAGGGAAACCCCGACTGCCGGTGTCCTCGAGGGCCAGGCGGTGACGGGTGCAGCCCACCCAGGCTGAGCCCGGCCCCGGCCCCGCGGCAGGCTGGGGAGCTGCGGGGGGCTGCAGACAGAGCCGACATGGAAGCACTTAGCAGCCGAATTCAAAAGGCAGCTGCTCGGCAGCCCTGGCCCCTCTCCCTGCGGCAGGGACCCTCCGCCCTGGCCCAAAAGAGGGGTCCGATCCTCCAGGCCTGGCACAAAGCAGGAGCGGCCGTGGGGAGCGGCCAGGGATGGAGCTGCCCCCCAAACACCCCTCCCTGCCCGGCTCCCCCTTCTCGGGAACATCGGTGGGAGCCGGCGACCCCTCCGTTGCAGGGCCGCACCCAGAGCATCCCGGCGGCTGCGCTGGCTCGCGCCGGCTGCGTATTTTGGGAGCAGGAGGAGGGTTGCCAGCCCTCACCAGCTGGGCAGCGCCGGAGCACCCAGCCTCGTGCCGCTGTCTCCCCAGGCCGACAGCACCGCTGCCGCGGCACGCTCCGGCAACCCCCCAAAAGCGTGTTTCATCTGCCTCTCCGCTTCCCGGGGCACCGCACGCCCCCGCCCTTGGGAGCTATCTGCCTTGTGAAACTTAAATCAAACCCTTTTGATGTTCCCCTTCCCACCCCGTCCCAGCTCCCTGCCAAAAATGCCGGGGATTTCTCCCTCTCTCCCGCTGCAGACAAGTCGCAAACTGTTCCTGTCGCTCCGTTTGAAGTTGCAGACACCAGCGTCTGGCTGCAAGCCCCCTCCCTGCCTGGCCCCAGCTCGGGGTACGCAGGGAACCGACCCTCCCCGTGAGCCCTTGGGGTATCCCCAGGGGTCCCGCAGCAGCCGTGCCGCGGGGCTGCCCCACCCCTGGGTGCCCCATGTGCCTCCCCGGGACCCGAACCCGGCGGGGTGAGGGGCTGCTCCTGCCGGCATCCAGCCGGCCCTACCTCCGCAGTGGGTGAGCCCGTACAGCATGTAGCCCTTGTTGCAGAGGCACTGGAAACTGCCGGGGGTGTTGATGCAGAGGTGGTCGCAGGTCCGGTCGAAGGAGCACTCGTCGATGTCTGACGGAAAGGCAAGGGGGAGAGGTGAGGGCTGGCGTGGCGGAGGGGCAGCCCCCGGCACAAGGGCTGTCCCCTTGCTGCTCCAGTTGCTCCAGCAAGCTGGGGGCTGCACTGGGATGCTGTGGGACCCTGCACTGGGATGCTCCGGGGATCCTGCACTGGGATCCTCGGGGACCCTGCACTGGGATGCTCTGGGGATCCTGCACTGGGATGCTCTGGGGATCCTGCACTGGGATGCTCTGGGGATCCTGCACTGGGATCCTCGGGGACCCTGCACTGGGATGCTCTGGGACCCTGCACCGGGATGCTCCAGGGATCCAGCACTGGGATCCTCAGAGACCCTGCACTGGGATCCTCTGGGACCCTGCACTGGGATGCTCAGAGACCCTGCACTGGGATCCTCTGGGGATCCAGCACTGGGATCCTCTGGGACCCTGCACTGGGATGCTCTGGGGATCCAGCACTGGGATCCTCTGGGACCCTGCACTGGGATGCTCTGGGGATCCAGCACTGGGATGCTCTGGGACCCTGCACCAGTATGCTCCAGGGATCCAGCACTGGGATCCTCAGGGACCCTGCACTGGGATCCTCTGGGACCCTGCACTGGGATTCTCTGGGGATCCAGCACTGGGATCCTCGGGGACCCTGCACTGGGATGCTCTGGGGATCCAGCACTGGGATCCTCTGGGACCCTGCACTGGGATGCTCCGGGGATCCAGCACCGGGATGCTCCGGGACCCTGTGCTCCCACCCTGCCTCCAAGCTCCCCCCTTGCCCGGTCCAGCTGCCACTATATGGGAGCAGCATCTCCCCCCGCCCCAAGCTCCTGCAGCCCCTCCGCACCCCAAAGGGGCCAAACGGGGCCAGCACCGTGCCCTTGGCAGGGGGGGGCTGCGGGAGCCCTCGGTTGCTGCCCGGCCAGGGCCCTGCCCTGTGCCAGGGAGGGACGCTGCGCAGGCAGGTCCTGCCGCGGGGACGGTGCCAGCGATGTCTGCTCGTCCCCGTGGGGCACCTCGCCGGGGCAGGGAGGTCCTGGCCGGGCGGGTGAACCCAACCCGGCGGGTTTGAGCATCATTTCATTGGCTTCATTAAGTTAATTGCTGTGCTCGCGTCAAACTCCCAAGAGCGCAGAACCTGGACGGAGATGAAAGTGGTCACGGCCCTGCAGGGTGCCAGCCCCCTCCTTCCCTGGCCACGCTCTTTCAGGAGGCAACGCTTGGGCTCACACACGCCCGCCGTGCCGGTCCGGGCCGTGGGCTTGGGGGGCAGAGCCCCGTGCTCCCCCTGGGACAGGCCAGAGACCTGCTGGGTCGCTTAAACCTTCTGGGTTTATGTGGGATGTGCAGGAGGATGTTGGGACAAGGAGAAAAAGGTGAGGAAAGCAGCGTGGAGCAGCCAGCTCCCTCCGGAGCAAGCAGGATGCATCTTCCTCCTCCCCTCCTGCCCTCCAACAGAGGGGGGAAGGAGGAATCCTTTTGCAAAAGCCATTGAAATCCTCGCTCTGCCTTGAGGGCTTGCAAAAACGGCGCGTCCCCGAGCAGGGCACGATCCGGCCCGTGCCACGAGGCGGCTGGCAGAGGGGGAGAGGCAAGGCAGGACATGTCCCGCTGCTCTTCCCGTCCCCCGTCCCAGGGAAACGGCAGCCTCTCGAGATGGGAGGAAGCAGCAGCTGGTGCGTCAGTGCGTGTGCTTTAGCAGCGAGCTACGGTCGGGATGCCGCGGGATCGCTAGCAAAAACTTTGTGCAATAAAGCGAAGCGGCTTGGGAGAAGCCCAGAGGTGACAAGGGTGGGTGCTGAGCTCAGGGTGCCCTCCCAGGACACGTGGGGTGCTGCTGGGGTCCCCGGTCCCCTGGTATGGGTGCTCCGGAGCAGAGCCACGGCCCCAGGCTCGGGGCGTGCTCGCTGCCAGGGATGCTCCCTGTGCCCGGGTCCCAGCCCACGGGGCTGCGGGGAACGTCGTGACCATCATCCCAGCCCTGAGGAAGGCCGGAGGATTTCACCTGGCATCTGCCTAATTGCTGGCTTTAACTCTGCCGCGAGAAGAGCCCAGAAATCCCCAGCGCGGGAGCGGGGCTGGGACGGCAGCCCAGCTCTGCAGATCAAAGCGCTAAGCCCCAGACCAGAACCCAAATCCAACGCTAATCCCCCGAAGGATGTACGCGGTCCAGAGGAAAGCAAAGAGGAATGAGTAACCGGGCCAGCGCTCCTCCCGCAGCCGTCGTGGGAGGGCTGAGAAATGCTGGCGAGCAGGGAGAGGTGACGTCCCCGGGCAGGGCAGGGTGCCAGGGTCCCGCCGCCCCTTACCTTGGCAGTTCCTCTCGTTGATGAGCAGCTTGTAGCCCTTCTTGCAGCTGCACTCGAAGCTGCCCACCGTGTTCCTGCAGATGTGGTCGCAGCCGCCGTTGTTGAGCCGGCACTCATCGATGTCTGGGGGGGACAGGGGACGCGTGTCAAGCCCCGGCCGGGACGCTCGGTCCGGAGAGCAGGGTCCTCCCCTCCGGACACCGTCCCCACCAGGAGCCGGCAACCGGAGGGAACCCTTTGGGCTCTGACGGTCACCGGGGGAACGTGGCTGCTGGTTTTATCTGGGTGCATCTGGGGAGCCGATGCATGACACTGGGGACACCGGGGACACCGGGGCTCCTGGGCTTGAGTCCCCTTGGAAGTTTTAATTTTTAATTTCTTTCATTTTTAATTTCTTTTAATTTCAAAACTTTTAATTTCTGCAGGTCTCAGCATGCCCCGGAGCAGAGCCAGGAGCCAGGGTCTCCGAAAGAGCCTTGCAGCTGGGGGAAAGCACCAGACCAGAGTCTGCAGAGTCACAGGTTTGGGCTAGGGGCTACTTTTGGGGATCAGGAGCAGCAGGAAGAAAGAGCAAGCTGGGAGGGGAAACCCCCTCCTTCAAAAACAGCCTCTCGACAAAATAAATACTTCTCAACCCTCACCTCTCTGCTTGCCATCCCCTTCCTGCCATAATCAAAGCTAAAAATGACGATGCCCAATAACTGCAAAGAGCCCCACCAACCTGGAAAGAGGCTGGGACTTTGTTTTAGGGTTTTTTTTTTTTTCCTTTTTCAGCTAATCACAAAATTTACTGCTAGGAAATGACCTGTAAAATGTAAGGAGACCAGGAAGAAGCAGTTGCCTTCCCCATCCCTCCATCCCCCAGCCACCAACGCCGGGGCGGCAGCTCTGCCTCTCTGGGGCTGGGGCTTTCTTTTTACAGCTGCGCGGGAGCGAGCCGTAAACCAGCCCGCAGCCGTAATAAAACCCCCAGACACAGGGGACGTGGCTGTGGGTTATTGCGCGTTCCTGGAAACTGCAGAATTGGAGAAGCGGGGGGGATGCCCTGATAAAATACCGGGGGGCAGGGGGTTTCTGGAAGCAGCCAGGAGGTAGACAGGCGGCTCGCGGTGGGACGGGCTTTCCTTTCAACCGGGGTCAAGTTCCCGGAGCTGCCGAAAGACACAACGCAGGCGCTGGCCAGCCCCGGGGTCACGGCGTCCCCTTGCCCGGGGAGGGGGGGCAGGTTTGGGGTGGCTGGGGTAACCGGTCTGGACGGGTCCCCCTTGCAGGGGCAGGGGGACGGGGACGCCGGCGGGAGCGTGCAGCGGCACGCAGCATCCCGTGGTGTCCTCCCCCAAGGGGGACACGGTGCTCGGACCCGGCTGGACGGTGACCACAGAGGGACTCGCGCCTCTCCGATTCCCAGAGCGGGTGCGCGTTTCCTGCGCACCCAGCCCCTACCCATGGGGAAACTGAGGCAGCGGGGTGGAGCGAGGCGGGACGGGACCCTCCAGCCCCACAAGTGCCATGCCATCCCCTCCGCCTTGGCCTGACCCCGCTTTCCTCCTCCCCGCTTCCCGGGGGAGCGGGGCCGCTCACGGTGCCTTTAGCAAGGCGGCTGCTTTCCCGCGCCTGGGGGCGATCCCCGTCCCCACCCCACGGATGCAAACACCAAGCACAAGCGAACGCCGCCGGCGACGTCAAACCGAGCTAAAGCCGAGCCTTTTCTAAGGGCACCGAGGACGCAGCGGGGGGTCTGAGGCACCCGAGGGTGAGCAGTGAACGCCCCGGCCCCGCGCGCACCCACCTACCTTTGCACGTCTTCCTGTCAGGCTGGAGCATGAAGCCCATGGGGCAGCTGCAGTGCACGCCCGTGGCCGCGTCGTGACACTTGCTGTCGCAGCCCCCGTTGTTCACCGCACACGTCTCTGCACAGAGAGGGGAGAGAGCGGCCGGGGTGAGGGACCGGTGTTTAACAGGCCGGAGGGGCTCCCGCCACCCACATGTCCCCATGCCACCCAGGTGTCCCCACGCCACCCAAATGTCCCCAACGCTGCAGCCCGGGAGAGGCAGCGAGCGCGAACCTCCCTGCAGAACCCACTGAAACCGCCCCCGGCTTTTCACGCAGCAGTAACGAGGTCACGGAGCCGCCGAATTAATAAACACCCCGGATGGAGAGCGCGAGGGCCGGGGCGGGTAAGGCGTTAATGTTTGGTGATCCCGCAGCATCTTCCGCCTCCGCAGACGGCCCGGCACTCGTTGCCTTTCCCGTCGCCCCACCACACACCCAGGTGCTGCTCCCCGGGGATTTCAGAGGTGAAATAAGGGTGCCTGTGATTCACCCTAGGTTGCAGGCAGCGCTAAGGCAGGAAAAAGCACCCAGATTTCCTCGTTCGCCGTCCAAACCCCTGTGCAACCCTCCCGCCTTCCGACAACCTGCTCTTATACACTGGGTATCTGCATTTAAGGTAGAGAGGGGAGCGGGCACAGCCCTGTCCCCTTGTTAGGGGATGCTTCATTCATCGCAGGCGGGGAGCAGAGCGGTGCCCGGCCGTCCCGGGGAGGACGAGGTCGGGGACACGGGCAGGGATGTGCAGGCAGAGCCACTGCCTGTTGTGAAACAACGGACGCTCGGGGCGCTGGGAAAAGCGGAGGTGGTTTGACGGAGGCTCTTTGCTCCCGAAACTCGTCAGCTTTTCAGCTGACGGAGGGAAAAGCGGCTCCGTGGGATTAATCCTGCCGCGCTCAGCCCCCACGCTGGCATCGGGGCCACGCGTCCCCCCGAAAACAGGGTCTGGTGGAGTCCAGCTTTGGCAGCTCCGACGCGGAGGAATTGCGTTTCCAAGTGGCAAAGTCACAGCGCTGGCTGTGCAAAACGCAGCCAGAGCCAGGTCTCGCCGGGGGTGCCCAGGCTGTGGCTCCCCGGGGATGCGGGTGCGCGGTCCCGGTCCCCCCCTGTGGGATGGCGGGGGGGGGGGGTCCCGGCCCCCTCGCTGCCACCGCTGCCGCCGCTACCACCATGCCACAAAGCCACGGGTGACCCCACGCCGCCGGTCCCTAACCGTCACCCGCCGCTCGGGCACGTCGGCCAGGCCAGTGTCGCGGGCTAATCTGGGAGACGCTTCGCGTAATTAGAACACACACACAGAGGCAGGCAGCATCAGTGGAAAAAAAAATCCGATTTAAAAAAAATGCTAATTATTTCAGCATTATCAAAGTCAGCTGTTGCTGGTAGGACTAGAAGGGACACTAATTTAAACGAAGCATTTTCAGCTTGACAGCTTCCCTGTGAGATCAATCCTCAATTTCGGTCCTAACCACCAGAACAATGGTTTGAAGTGCATTAAGTTGTTCACAAAGGATAATAAAATATTCCTTTCAGAAGGCTGGTTGCTTGGATAAATGAGGCATTTGGGCTTCAAGGAACCCAAGATGAAAATGCCTTGAAGAAATTCCTTGGAAAGAGCAAATCCCAGGTTCTCCCGCTCTTTGCGAGCGCCGCATGGGGTGGGAATGACTGAACCATCCAACCATTTGCCGCGGGGCGAGGGAGCTGGGATCGCTCTGTGCTCATCTTGCCGCTGCTATTTTTATGATGTCCCATAATAAGAGAACAAAAGGGACCGTTTTATGAAATTAATAGCCCGCACAATTACAAAACTTAACAGCGAGGGAGGGATTTCTGCCGATATTATTCCTCCAGCCAGGTCCTCACGCCGCACACAGCCCAGCCATGCCGGGACCGTCCTCCCCCCCGCGGTGCTGGGACGAAGAGCGTGGTGCGGGCAACACCGTGCCGAAGGGAAGGGAAACTTTCTGGAAGCCCGATGAATTATTTAACGCCAGCCTTTGTTCCAGCAGCTGATGCAGAAGCAGCCTAGGGAGGATTGATTTCACAGCGTTGCCGCCGAGATGAGACGATGGGCTTGGTGCGGGCTCTGCTTTCGGCAGGACCAAGGAGCCGGAGAAGCGGCCGCAGCGGGGAGGACGGGGCTGTCCGGGGAGCGCGGTGCCCTGGGCACGCTTCACCATGCTCAGAGCCTCCTCCAGTGCTGCGGCACCCATCTGCCCCCCCCCAGCCCCTTTGCACCTTTGGGAATTTCGGCCGAGATGTAAAGCAAACCCTACCCGCCGTCCCGTGCAGGATGCGGCCGGCGCCCGGGGCGTGCACGGGGTGGGAGCTGAGGCAGCGCGACTGGAGCCCCGCCGCAAACCCCTTTGCAAAGGGGGGACCGTGCCCTAGGCTTGCAAAAAGCTCGGAGGGGGCTGCTGGCGTACCTGCGAAGCAGCGGAGGTCGGGCGGCGTGGGGCCAGGTGCTGGAGCGGGGCCCCGGCAGAGCGGCATTGTTTGGCAGCGCCGGCAGCCCAGGGGCTGCTCCCACCCTGGCGCGAGCCAGCGTGACTCACCCAACCACACAGGGCTTTGGCGAGGGCCTCCATCGCTCGGGGAGGGAGAAGACAAAGCAGCTTGCACGCACACACACACTCTTTCCCACCCTCCTCCATCCCAGCTCCAGTCTCGCTTCCCGACCGCCGTGCCACGGAAACCTTCGCCCCGCTCGGCACCCTTCGCTGTCACCGGGGACCGACGGAGCCCCTGCCCGTGCCCCCGCGGCACCCTGCCCACGCACGCTCCAGCTTCGCCTCCACCGGCCGGGAAGCAGCGATCGCAGCGGGATTGCGATCCCACGAGCCTAAGGAGATAATTGCGCGGTAATCAGAGGGATTACAGCCAGGTCGGCTGGAGCGCGGTGACGGCGCGGAGCTGGGGGTCCCCCCTTCTCCCGCTCCCAGGGCTCTGCAGAGCTCCCTGAAAGCCACGGTCGGTGCTCCCTGCCTCCAGTGAGCTGCGGACCCACAGCTCCTCCTGGATGTGCTTGGGGTTTGCATGCACCCAGCACATCCATGAACAAGATTCCCCACCGCAGACAAGTCGCTGCACCTTCGGACTGCCTCAGTTTCCTTGTCGGTGGAGCAGAGGCGTCGCCTTACCTTTGTGAAGGGCTTAGAGACCTGGCAGGGGTTGCAAAGAAATCCTCGGGGAAGCAGCTGAGGTGCCCAGCCCAATAAAAGGTCATCGCAACTCTGCACATTGGCCACAGCTCTGCGATTTGCTGCGGCTCTGGGCTGGGTGCCTCCGAGCACGGTTAGCAGCTTTGCTGGGCCGAGCCCTGGGACGCTCTGAACGTCCCCGCGTCCGCAGAGGGGACCGTCCGTGAGCGGGCGGGCTGCGGGAAGGGGTAACTTGGGGAGCGCACGGCCGCATCCCCGCCACGCAGCCACGGCGGACCGCTGCTAGCCCCTCTCGGGCTTGCCCGGCGGTGGTGGAGGAGGCAAAACCATTGCCGCAGCCACTGGAAAGCGGATTATCACCCCCTGCACCGGGCTGGATCGACCAAAGCAACGCGAGAGCCCCCGCCTCATGCAAGCGCAGCCAGGGGAGGGTTTCTTTCTCCGTCCCCCAAAAGCAAAGTCCGCTCGCAGCCCGAGGCCGGGCTTGCTCTGCGGGGTTTAAAAGCAGCAGCGGGGGACAGGGTTAGTGAGACATGCGGTTAGCGCGACAGCTCAGCCCCCCGAGCCTGGTTATGATCTCGAGATGAGAGACCGTCTACGGTTAGACCCCTTCGTAGAGATAGAGAGAACAAAAATATTTACCATTAGAAAACGTCTCAAGGATAACGTGTTGCTGGAAGTGTCTCTCCCCTGTTTAACATTATAAAAAAGTGATTTAGAAACGGTGCCCAGCAAGGAGCTCGGTTGGTGTCACACGTCAATGGGTTCGACTCCGCTGCCTTTCCAGCCTGGTGGAAATTGTCCCTTTGGGTTTTTTCTCCCCCCTCCTCCCAAAAGAGCCAAAACCCGAGGTTTGGGTGCGGTGCTATCGACTCCTCCATCACCCTGTCCGAAGCATCCCGTGCCCCGCAGCCTCTCCAAACCCCCTCCGGTTTTTCACGCTGCATCGTGCTGGCCGGAGCCCCGTGCGAGAGGGAGGAAGCACGTTACGAGGAGCGTTAGTGCAGCCCGTTAGTCTCGGGAACCAGGTCCTCGTCCTCGCTGGAGCAAAACCAGCGCGCGCTGGGGCGGGTTGCAATCCCTGGGAGGAGCCGTATGGACGCTGCACGGCCGTGGGCTGCAGGAAGGCGACCGTGTCCCGCCGGTGGCACTTGCACCACTTGGATTTAGCAGCCAAGCCGGTGGTGAGCCCAAATTTTGGGTAAGCTTGGGCTGCTCAGCCTCACCCCTGCGTCGGCGCACCCGGGTGCAGGAAGCCCCGGTGAGGCACAGCACAGCCCCGGGGTGCTGAGCACCCAAGGGAGCGTGTGGGATCCTGGGGGGTACAAACGGCCAAGAAGGGGCTGAGAGCAGCCCGGGCAAAGCCGCAGACCCCCAAATCAGTGCTAAAACACCCAGGGATCACTTTTGGGGATTGCCTCAAAAAATTAGCTTGAGCTTTGCCCTGCAAAGGAAACTCTGCCTGGCACCACTCATCCACGGCTGGGAGACGTCCCTCCTTCGTCCCGGTCACTCTGGGGAGGGGACAAGGCACCCCAGCACTTGTTTTTGCTCCCGCATGGGGACAGAGCCCCGTGGAAGTGCTGGACCAAAGCCGGAGAGCCCTCGGGTGAGCACGGAGCTGGGGTGCTCGGGCCACGTGGAGCCCATCACCCACGGGACCGAGCAGAGACGAGCGCATCCCTGCTTAAGGAGAAACGACGCCGGGTCCACGCGGAGGGGAGGATGGTGGAAGGGGAAAAGAGGGGAAACGCAACCCCCGGCTGTGCCTGCGCTGTCCCGGGGGGCTCAGGCTGAGGGCAGGGATACAGCAGCCGGGACACGGGGTGCCAAGGCTCCGCAGGGACCGTGTCCTCCTCAGGGAGGTTGACGTGCATGGAGGAGCACGCGTGGCATGCCCACGGCCACCCGCCCCGCGTCCCTGTGCCCTGCTTTCTCCTTCCCAGAGCCCTCCCAGACCGCGGTCCCTTCGCTTTGGTGTCCCCAGCATCGACCCGGCAGCGGGGTCCAGCCCAGCCCCGGCTCCCAGCACCGCTCCCGGCACTGCCGGCTTCACAAAGCTGGGGAGCATCGGCGGAGCCGCCGCAAGCCGCCTGGGCGCAGGTCAGGAAATCAGCCATAAAACTTGAGCTGAGTTTAGTTTCCTTCTCCATCTAATCGTATTTCCTCCCCATCCACCGCCTCCCGCTCCGCCGGTGCTCGCTGCAAGCGGGGGAACGGCGACGGCCCTGCTGCACCCCAAATATCGGTGGAGGGAGCCGCAGTGATGCCCTGGCTTGCAAATCTTCCCGGAAAGCCAAAATCAGTATCAGCTGCGGCGGCCCGGTTTGCACCTCCCTGCGGGCGCTGCATCCTGGGCTGCTGGAGGGCGATTTTATGTGTTGTTTTTTTTTTTTTTTTTTAAAAAAAAAGGCTGCTTTTCGAGCATAAATATAAATATATAAGGTCATCGGCCTCCCCTCCCGGCTCCCCCTCCCCCTCGAGCCTGCAGACATTTTGGGAGCCATTAGGGCTGGCCCTGCTTTGCTCAGAGGCATGTTATTCATTATCTGCATTTTTAAAAGCAGCAATAAAAAGCGGAAAAATGAAAAACACCGGCCGTGGCCTAATGAAACTGTCATTCAAAGGGGCTGATCGTGCTTCCTGCCGCGTGGTGTGATCTGAAGGGAACCTGGACCAGGGGCCTGTCCCGGCAGCCCATCAAACGCACCGCGTACAATTTCAAAGCCCATGGCCCGGGGAGCGAGTTTGCGTTTCCCCTCGCTGGAAACTTTATTCCCCTTGAAATGATGAAATATTTCAGAGGAAATGGGGAAGGGGCGGCGGAGGGAGCACCGGGGAGGGGGGGAGGGCTGTTTGCTGAGCCCCGGCTGTAAAACAAGAAAGGGTGGTTATAAATATCCGAGCAGGTACCTCGGCCGTAAATCTGCCGGCGGGGCATCCCCGTGGGGCGGCCGCCGGCTCCCAGCGGCCGGAGCACAATCCCGCAGTGTTCCCGCGGTGGGGCTGGGGGGCCGGGAATCCCCCGGGGGACGCGGGAGCCGGGCGGGCCCCTTCCTGCGGAGAGGGGGCTGCAAGACCGCAAGGGGTGCAGAAGGCGCGGCGGGGGGGTTCGGGCTGGCGCTGCTCCTAAAATCCTCCATCGCGGAGTTTAATTTTCCTCGGGAAGGTGGGTGAGGGGAGAGCTCCCGGGGACGTTGCGGCTCCGGTGGGAGATGCCTCCCCAAGCGGACGCGGCGCACGGCGCGGGGATGAAAGGGGAGATTTTGGCACCGAGGCCACGAGGACGAGCGATTTTGGAAATGCCCGAATCCCAGCCCTCACGCCCGCGGCACCTGGGGTGCAAGTGCTGAGACCCTCCGGCAACCGGACCCCTCTCGAGCATCCCCCAAATCACGAGATGCTTTGGCGAGCTGCTCTCCCACCCCCCGCAGCCAGCGGGTCAGAGCATCGTTTTGGTGCCAAACCTCCCCGAGTCCTCGCACCAACGCAGACGACACGCACGCAGGGACCCCTGTCCAGGACGGAGCCGTTTTTGGAAAGCGCAGAGGGTTTTCTGTTCAGGCACAGCAGGGACACGGGAGCCAAAACCTCTCTCTTGCTTTCAATTCCCTTTTCTTTTTTATTTTGCAATAAGAACTCAAATGTCTCGAGCAATTTGTGGACTTAATCACTCCCCGAATGTAACATTTTTTTAAATCAAATCAGCTGTTAAACAGCACAAGCATATGAAACCAGTAAAACTTCTATCTCTGTTTGATGTTTTACAATTTGAAAACACACACAGGAAAAGGACAATTTTGGGGGTGGTTGAGTTGTCGGGTTGTTGGGGTTTTGGGGGTTTTTTTGCAAGACAATTGTTCCTGAGCCGAGGCCCCACAGTGCCAAGTCGGAACGGATCACCTCAGCCAAATCTGTCCCCGCCGTGTCCCTCCCCGAATGCTGCCGGTGACGGTGACAGTGACAATTTCTAGCGCGGGGACATCCTCACCCCTCTCACTCCAGCGGCATGGAGGCAGGCAGGGACCCCTGCCTGCACCCCGGCACAACCGACCTGTCCCCAAACGGCCCCTCCAACATCCCCGCGGCCACTTTTGCCCCCCGCGGTCGAGCAGCGACGCGTCCCTGAGCATCGGTACCCGCAGCATCCCTCACGCACGCGCCATTTCTCCGATCCCAGCGAAAGGAAACGCCGCGTCCCCAAAGCTTGGAAAAAAAAACCCCAACCCCTTCATCGGGCCAAGAGCAAATTGCCCAGGGAGGAAGACGAGCCATCCCGCACCCCGACCCCCGTCCCCGCGGCCAGGCAATGGCTCGCACCTACCTATGCACGTCACCCCGTCGGAGTGCAGCAAAAACTTGACGTGGCAGCCGCACTTGGGCCCCTGGTCGGTGTCGTCGCAGGTATGCTGGCAGCCCCCGTTCCCGTAGTTGCAGGTCACTGCGGGAGGCAAAGCACTGGCCGTCAGCCGGGGCCCCAGCCCTGCATCCCCAAGCGGTAGCATAAATCCGGCTTGGAAAAACCTCGTCCGTACCCTCGGAGAGATGCCTCCTTCCTGGATAATTTCTAAAGCCCTTCAACTTTCCCTGCGGGAGCTTGGCAGATGCAAACTGTTATGCGGTTTCTCGCGTCTTCCCTTTGCATATCTGCTAAATGCCACCGGCGGAGCCCGAGCAAAGGGGGCCGCTGGCCTGGTTGCCCCTGACCCTGGAGCTGGTGTTACAGGGGAAGGGTGGGACTTTCCTGAGGTCTGGAATGACTCAGGTGCTGCTGGAAATCCCTGCCAGCCCTCCCCGGGGGGCAAGGCGTACTGCTCATTGAGCTTGGAGGGATAATAGGCTCATAGGATTAAAACTCCATTTCATCAGCGATTTTACACGTTTGCTGCAGACAGCAAATGAGGAACAAACTAAAAATAATTGCATAAACACATACATATCTATTTAATAACCCTGGCAGTGCCAGTGAGATGCTGGCAGGAGATCAGACAGGCTGAGAGCACCCTGTCCCCCGGGGAGAGGATTCCTGCGCTCCTCCCCTGCCGATCGCGCTCTCCCTGTTCATCTCCCTTGAGAAAGCGAAACGGTGGGACAGGGACAGGGTACGGTGGGACAGGGACAGGGTACGGTGGGACAGGGACAGGGTATGCTGTGCCTCTGGGACCCCCTTTAACTGCCATTTCAGCCCGCTCAGTGTAAGGGCACGATGCCTCGTGGCGACACGGCAGAGGGGAATGCCGGGAGCATTGCCAGGAGCAAGGGCAACGGAGGCAGGGCCAGGCACGCCAGAGGAAAACGAAGCCAGAGGGCTTCAGGCTCGATAACTCAGCTAGTACCAGGGGGGTGAGGGCTTCGCAGCAGGGCCAGGAGGGGTCTGTACCACTGGGACAAGGTTAGGGGTCCCCGGGATGCCGCATCCCCATCCCTGGAGGGCTCCTTACGTTTGCAGTCGCGCTGGTTCTTGGTGAGCTCGAAGCCGGGGCGGCACTCGCAGGCGATGCCCCCCTTGGGGGTCTCCCGGCAGATGTGGGCGCAGCCGTGGTTCTTGTTCATGCAGTTCATTCCTTCTAAAAGAGAGAAGGAAGCAAAGAAAAGCTCCAAAAGCTTGCCGGCGCTGGTCCACAGCGGCAGAAGGATGTCTGGGGTGGAATGGGGATGGAGAGATGGGGGCAACAAGGGGAAAACCTTGCAAGCGAGGACCTTAGGGGGGACAGGATAACCCCGGGCAATGCCTCGAAGGGCAGCACCTCCTAGCACAGAGCTGCTCGGGAAGGTGGACAAAGCCACCCTGGAGCCTTGAACCTTTGATTCCCTCCCACTGCCTCGGGTAAGACCCCGCTCCCACGCCTCGGGGCAAGCAGCGGGCCAGAAGCTGCTGCTGCCCACCGGCCCTTCCTGGCACCGACGGGACGGAGCGCTGCGGCTTCTTTTTGGAAGACGAGGAGGACGGGGTGAGCACGGTTGTGATTACAGACCCCCGGGCAGGCAGCCGTGGCATTGTTCAGCAGAGCAAGGAAGGGTTTTGGAGGGGCAGAGCTGGCTGCCGGCGGGGACAGCCCCGGAGCTGCTCCGCCAGGATGAGCCCCGGGGCCGATCCCGCAAGCTACAGGGTGCATCGACAGCTCGGGGAGGATTCACCGGCTGGCAGCGCCTGGGGAACGAGGGGTTGGGGAGCTGCCGGTTCCCATTATCGGAGCTGCCATTTCACCCTCGCTGACCTGTCCACAGCCCCCTCCCGCCCCAGCCCCTCTTGGGGCACGGGGACGCCCAGCTGCAGAAAGCCGGGTTCAGCAGATGCCGAACGGGGCATTGACGGGAGTTTATGAGACATTTAACAAACCCCACAGCAAGCCGGGGATGGCCCTCCGGGAGATGCAGCTGCCTGCTCAGGGCCTTTTTCTGGCAGAGGGAGGGGGTCAGCTCCTTTCCAGGCACCCGGCGCTGAGCCCACCGCGGGGTGAGCGATGCCGGCGTCAGGATGGGGGACCGGGCAGAGCTGCAAGCCCGTGGGCTGCCAAGAGCCTGGGGCAGGAGGGTGAGGGAAGGTCCTTACGGGGTCAGGGCACCTCGAAGGAGGATGCTGAGATGCACCGAGCATGCACGGAAGGGTTAAAAACCCCAGGCTGGAGCCTGTGGGTGTCCCAGGCTGCTCCCCATCACCTGCCCAGCAGATCCCGCCTGGCTCTGCTCCAGGACAGGGCGATCATCTGTAATTGCAGTGGCAGGCAAGCCCTCTGTAATTAGAGCCTCCCGCCTCCAACCACACCAGCCCTCCCTTCCCTGGCCTCCCGTGCCAGGGCTGGGAACCCCCAACCTGCGGGGAGCCCTGCTCTGTCCCCCTGGCACCCTCCAGCCTGCCCCGGGGCCGGGATGCTGCTGTGAGCCCCCACGCTCCCCCCAGCCCTGCCCTGGGACCCCCTGCGGCATCGCATGCCCCAGGGACGTCGGGGACAGCCAAGCGCGCTCAGCCTCTCCTCTGAAGAGCGGCTTTTCTCTCCCCCTCTTTTTTATTGCTGCTCTTCACTAGCTGGCAGCATCTCCGCTGCGTCCCGGGTACCACGGCGGACACAGGGACCTCCAAGGCTGACCCTGCCCTGCCGCACCGCTGCTCCCCCGGAGATGCCACCTTCTAGAGAAGCCAGATCGCAACGGCCGGCAGTCTGCAGAGATCCCCTGGCCCGTCCCAGCAGAGACGCAACCTCTGGCGTCCGTGTGTCCTGGCTTCCCTCCAGGCCAGGACGGCCGCACGCTGTTTTCCTAAGGCTCCCCAGGCGATTCCACCCGGGCTCGGCATCCTCCTCCGCTGCACGATGCCGGGACACGGCAATCCCTCGGTGCCTACGGCCACCGCCCGGGAAGGGAGCCCTTGAGCTTTGCACCCCCTTTAATCCTTCCTCTCCCTGCAACATCATCATCTGCTCTTGCACCGGCACCATGCGAGGACCCTGCTCGCCTCTTTTGCTTTCGGTGGCTCCGCTGTCATCGTCGGGCTGAGCGCGACGGGGTTTAAAGGCACCGACACCCCAGCGAGCCCCAACCCTTGGCCTCTCCTTACTGGGAGGGACTGTCCAGTGTGAGGGAGAGGGTCACGGTGCTGCCGGAGCGGGGCCCTGGGATCCGTCCCCCGGGTCTCCCGACCCAGCAGCATTCTCCCTCTGCATCAGGAGGGAGAGGGGAAAGCAAGAGGGAGATTAGGAAACAGAGAAAGGGCAGAGGGAAAGGAGAAAGCCTCCTGCCAGGGTAGGTGAAGAGAGACAAGGAGCTGGCAAGGACCCCAGAAGGAAGGAAGCAGCCGTAACCTTGAGGTTTAGCACTCCCATACTGAACGCAGTTATTGCATTCAGTATTGGCAGTGCCCACAGAGCCGGTAAAGTCAGAGCAGGCTTTAACATCGGACCCCAACTTGTCCTCAGCTCTCCGCCTTTTCCAGGCTCGCAGCCCGGGGACCAGCCGCAACCCTCCCACCCCTTGTCCTCAGCAGCCGCTCCTGAGCCCGAGCTCAGGGACCGCGCAGCAGCTACAAAATCAATCTCAGGGAGCAGAAGCGACGCAGACATCCCCGGGCCAACAACGCTCTGCAGCCGTTCAGCTCAGAAACCAGCTCAAAACCCAGCACCTGCGTCCCTGTCCCCACTGGGGACCACCCACGGCGTCACCGGAGGGACGGAGCAGCCAGCTCGTCCCTCCCAGGCAGGCAGGGGATGGGGACATGGGAGATGCCACCGCGGCCGCTGGGCTGGGCGAGACTCTCCGGGGAGCTGGAGGGACCGACGCAGCTGGGAAGGGGGAAGGAGGAAAGCAAAAACACTCAGTCGGCTTTGCCAAGCAGGGGAGATAAAAATCAGCAGAGATGCAAAAATCTCTCATTTCCTCCTATTTTGGCTAAGAGATTGCTCCAGACGGCAGCAATTTAGAGCTGATATCGAGACGAAGGGCTCGGTGCTGCGCAAGACCTGGCAGGAGAAGACGAGTCTTGCAGGGTGGTGTGAGGATCTCCGGGTAGTTTTTATTTAATAAAACGCTCTGGATACAGGATTAATGTCCTCCGTTCGGTATTATTGTGCTTAAGGGGCCTGGGAGGGTTTTGTTACAGAGATGTTTATTAGCCTCGCAGCGTCCTCTCCCAATGTGCTCAGAATAAATTTGCTTTTAAATTTGCAACACCGAGAAGGGTCACGAACCAGCACCCAAAGCCAGGCACCGTGCAGAGGGCGGCCAGGGGCGACGGGGGACAGACCTGCCCGATAAAGGCAGGGGACGGAGGGTGCCCCGGGGTGGGGAGACGGCGTGCACTCACCTTCGGGGCGCTGGATGCAGGTGTGCTGGTTGTCGCTGAGGAAGAAGCCCTCCCGGCAGAAGCACTCGTAGCTGCCCATCATGTTGACGCAGGTCTGCTGGCAGCCGCCGTTGCCCTCCGAGCACTCGTCCAGGTCTGCAAAGGGAAGGTGGCAGGGGGTGAGCGTGGCTCCGTGGCACGCCGAGGGAACGGGGAACCGGCTGTGACAGATTTGCTAGGCAGCAGATTATTTCTGCTTTACATCCGTGATCCCCCCAGCTAGAAGAAAAGGGGGGTGCTTTCGGGCTGCAGGGGATGAAGGCAAAGCCCACCAAGGGGTGGGTCGCAAAGGCCATACGGCTTCCCCGGCTGATGGGCAAAAAAAAAAAAGTCCAGCCTCATTTTACAGAAGGGAACACCAAACCACAGAGAAAGGGATTCTCCTCGTCCCGGGACCCCCAAAGCACCCAGGATGCTCGGCCAGGATGCCGGCTGCAGCTGCCCCCCCTCCCAGCCCCTCCGAGCCCGTCGCCGGCTGGGGATGCCTGCACTTCATTAGGGGGAGCTGGGAAACCTTAGCCTGGAGCGGGGATAATTACTTGTAAGGAGACTCAAATCCCCAGCAGCTCTGCTGCCCTCGTGCCTGTTTTGGTTTAACAAACCAAGGCTGGAAGGGGCTCGAAGCGCACACCCGGGGCGGCGGCGATGCCCTCGGCCTGGGCCGCTCCTGCTCTGTCCCTGCGAATCCCTCACTTAATGAGGAGCAACAGCCCATTGCTCTCTCCAGGGAGTTTTTGGGGACAGCGGTCCAAGCTGAACCCGCCGGTGCCCCGAGGTGCCAGAGCAACCAGGACGCCGGGCTCGGGCAGAGAGGCAAAGCTCCGCCACGGCCGCCCCTGCCCCCTCCGCCCGCGGTCCTGGGGCCGGGCAACGGCGTCGGGTCGGGGAGCGAGGGGCCCCGTGCCAAAAAAAACCTCCCGTGAACTCCAGCGTTGCAGAGCCGGCGGCCGAGGGGAAAGCTGAGCCCCGTCAGCATCGGCCACTGGAAACGCCGGAGCAGTGGCTCGGTGACGGCGCGTGCCGGGGGGGGGCTCCCAGCCCCGGCCCCCCAGCACCGCCCTCCTCCCTCAGCAGCACGGCACGCACCGAACCCCCTTGCTTTTGGACAAAGAGATGGACGGGCTGACGGATGCCCGAGCAGCGCGGGTGCCTCGCACCGTGCCCCAGCCCCAGGCAAGCCCCGGGGGATGCTCAGAAATCAAAGCAGGGCTGCAGCTCCAGCTGGGAACCGCCCCGGCAGCAGAGCCCAGGAGCACCCCCCAAACCCGCTACCTTGGGAAGGAGGTGTCGAGAACATCACCTCACCCCGGGCGCCCGTGGGGCAGGCTAGGGCTGACAGCCGGGCAGAAGGAAAAAGGGACGTCCTCCGCGACGGCAAGAGGCTTGCGGCTTCCTCCGAGGCTCGTCCCAGCCAAGCTACGTCCCGCAGATGCCAATAACTCTCCTCAAATCCCCCCGCTTATAACAAGGGCTTAACGTCTAGCGACTTCTCCTTCAAGCTCCGCACAAAAATGAGGAGGCAGCCATTCACACCTGATGGCTGAAACGGGACTCCGCCGCTCTAATACCTGTTTCATTAAATACAACGGAGATGGGGAGAAGCCAGCAGGGCCCGTGTCAGGACGGGGGCTCGAATTCCTGTCCCCGTTCAAAAGGTCGGCCGGGGTGGGTGACGAGGGGGGCGGTGGGCTCGGGTGGGCTCGCACCCCAACCCGCCTCCGCCTCGGCCGCTGCCTGCGGTGCCAGCAAAGCCTGGGCATCACCCTCCTCTTTGCTCTGCTTCTCTTTCGTTTGGCTAAGCGGGGGTGCTTGCAGGCTGGGCAAAGCACGGTCAGGATCGGGGGGAAGGAGGATGGGGAAAAAACCTGCTGGGGGGCATCTCTGCTGCCCCCCGAGAGCAGCCGCTGAGCAAACCCAGCCGGAGAGCAGAGGGTCTCGACATCCTCCTGTGTAAAATGGGCTCCGGGGGATAAACCTGCACCATCCCTACGGCAAAGCAACGCGGCCGAGCTGCTGGGACGAGCCGAGGAAAGGCTCAAGGGGGGAGCCGGGGCTGCCCCCCCCCAGGTCCCCCCTCACCCGGCTGCTCCCCAGCCACCTCCATCCCCTCCCACCCAACTCTGTAAACACATGACGTCTGCGGCTCACCAAGCCCGGCTTTCTTTTCTTCTCCTCGGGCTCATCCTCCCCCGGGAGAGGAAGGCAGAGCCGCCCGCCCGCGCCTCCTCCCAGCTGTGTAAATCTCCCCCCTCCCCGAGGAGGCTGCAAAGATCCCGGTGATGGTGGTTAATGCAAAGCGTATGTGTCCATAATCCCTTCCCCCTCCTCCTCCTCCCAGTGATGAGCTCATTAATGACCCCTCTGCAGACACTAATTAGAGAATAGCATGAGCTCCAGGCGGAGGGAAGGCAGGCGGCCCCATGCCCCGGCGATCCCACCCGCGGGTGCCACGGGAGGAAGCGGGTGCCGGGGCGCGGGCAGCCCGGCCGGCCCCAGGGCTCTGCCGGGAGCTTTGGCTTCGCCGCGGCCGGATGCAGTTTGGGGCGGTGGGAAGTGGCGGGGAGGATGCACGGCCGCTCCGTAGGCAGATGCCGGGTTTGTCTTGGCCCGGAGATTATTTACCCAGTCCCTTCGCTGGTTCCCATCCCCACCGTATTTGCTATTAACTCATCTATTTTGGCAGGTGCAGGGCTGACCTCAAGCACGAGCCGAGCGAGCGGCAGGGCCCGGTTGAGTCCCACCGGCTGGTCCTGCCTTCGGCAGCAGAGCAGAGCTGCCGGTCCAGCCGCTCGCCGCAGCAGGACGCGGCCGCGGGGAGGCTGCGACTCACGCCCGGCATCCCCAAACCCAACCCTCCCCGTCTTGCCTTACCCCAGCCTCCTCCAGCCTATGGATGGACCCATGGAGCAAGTTTTTCTCCCAGCACGGAACATCCTCCCTCGGCATCGCCCCCGTGCAACGGGGAGCAATCCCGTCCCTGGCGAGCCATCGCGGCACGGGACACGTCTGGCTTGCTGCCCTGGGAGTGCCACCACGGTCCCCCGGCTCTGCAAGGGGCCTGGGGGGGTCAGAGCTCGGGAGGTGCCCGGCAAAGCAAGCCAGCAGGCTGGTGCCAAGGTGCCAGAGCCGCTGAGCGGCCGCGACACGCCGGCATCCCACCCCGCCGTGCGCCGGGGGCCTGTCCCTCACCTAAGCAGTTGTGGCCGTCGTGCGCCAGGCGGAAGCCGTCGTAGCAGGTACAGCGGTAGTTGCCGGGGATGTTGACGCACTCGTGGACGCAGCCCGCGTTGTCTTCCCGCTCGCACTCGTCGACGTCTGTGGAGAGAGGAGGGCAGGAGAGCTGCGGGGCTGCCCCGGCTGAGGACGGCCAACTCGCTGCACGGGCGCTGCTCCCCAGCTCCAGCGTGTTTGCGACCCGGCCGATATTGCGCCCTGGGGTCTCCGCTGTCTCTGCTTATTCCGGCAGGTCCCCAGCTCCGTCGTCACCCACAGCATCCCTCCACGCCCTGCAAAAACATCCCCTGTCCTCCCCAGTCTAGACCCTGGACTTCCAGCTAACCTTAAAGCCTCGGCACAGCGCAGCGGCCTGGGGAGAGCTCTGGGAATCCCACGGGATTTCCCGACGGTGGTGGGCAGAGCAGCCCGTCTCCATGGCGAAGCCTCGCTGTGCCTGGAGCGCGCCTTAATCCCTCTGCTATTTGTACTCGGCCCATCCCAACCCTGGACCCGCTCCGAGCAGAGCTGGGAATTTTTCCCCTGCCCCGCTCCTGCTTTCCTGGTGCCGCTCCTCCGAGGAGCCCATTTTCTTTCCATGCCCCACTCAGCTGCATATATCTATCTATATCTGTATCTGTATCTATCTATCTATCTGTATCTATCTATCTATCTGTATCTATCTATATATCTATATATCTGTATATATATCTATATATCTATCTATATATCTGTATATCTGTATCTATCTATCTATATCTATATCTATATCTGTATCTATCTCTATCTGTATCTATCTCTATCTCTATATCTATCTCTATATCTGTATCTATATCTCTATATCTATATCTATTTCTATTTCTATATATATCTATATCTATATATCTGTATCTTATACCTATATTTATATCTACATCTATACCTACATCTACATCTATACCTATATCACCTATACCTATACCTCTATATCTTCTTTTTGAGCTTCTCATGTTTTATCTGCTAACCTAGTTTCGCAGCCTTTGGGTTGGAAATCCGGCAGGTAAAAAAAGCCCAGCTTTGTTTAAAACAAGCCCCAGGTGACCCCTCCTGGGCCTGGGCAGCCCCAGCCCAAACGCGGCTCTTCGCGGAGCAGGGGAGGGAGCGCGATGGCCGCCACCGCCGCCGGCGGGGACGGTCACGCTCCCCTCCATCCCCACGTATCGCAGCGTCAACGGGCCAGGAGTTTGGGGCAGAAAAGGGGAATAAAAGGTTTGCAGTGGGCTGGGGTACACGAGCAGCCCTTTTTGCAAGGGCAGGGGACGTTGCTGGCGAGCCACCGCCTGCCTCCGACCTGCCGGGGCCGGCACTCGCCGGAGGGCTCCGGCTCCAGCGGCGGTGGCATGGCCCTACCTTTGCAGTGCTTCCCGTCGCCGGTGTAGCCGGACTTGCAGATGCACTTGTAGGACTTGGGGGTGTTCTGGCAGATGGCGTCGATGTGGCAGTTGTCGGTGCCCTCCACGCACTCGTCGACATCTGCAAGGGGAGAGGTGGGGGGAGCCGTGGGGGGAGCCGTGGGGGGAGCCGGGGGGAGCTCTCCCCGTCTCCCCCTGGGAGCCATCACCCGAGGCGATGAAACCAAGCAGCCCTCCAGCTTTTTAACCCACACGCGAACCAGAAAGGCTCGAGGGAGCAACGCTGCTGCTTTGCTCCTTAGTGCCTTCGCCACACCCAGCCCTGACGCAACGGGTGATGGGCTCAGGACTGGGCGCTGGAGCGGCGAGCGCTCCCAAACCGCGCTGCCGGCGTCCCCGCTCTCCTACAACAAACCACCCTGAGACTCCCCGACCGTTTTGCGCGTCTGATGGTAGGAAACACCGCTCAGGCGCCCATAGTCCCGGCTGGAGCCAGCCCAGGCAGAGGTGAAAGTCTCTGTCTCCAATTAGCCATTTCCTGAGCCGACCAGTCACCCAAATAATCGTCATCGTTTTCTATTCTTAGGCGCGGAGGAATGTGCACGAATTAGCAGGGACCGCATTAAATAAACCTGGGAGCCGGGAGCGGGAAGCAGGAGGGAGAACTGGGAAAAACATCAAGGCTTCCTCAGGGGCACAGCCAAAATCCGCGGCCCCCTCGGCCCCCTTTGCCCCTCGACCCGCTTATCCGGGATGCAGCGCCGTGGTACCCGGGCCGTCACGTCCAGAGCATCACGTGCCCGTAACGGCCTCAAGTGGCGATGCCCAAGGGTCTGCCATGGCGGGAGGCCGCGGGAGCGGAGGTTTTAATGCTATTTGGGAAACAGAGCAGCCTCGAGCGCGTGGGGCGGAGGTTTATGAGCGAGAAGCTGCTCACCCGGCTGCTCTCCGCCTTCCCTGCGCAGGCAGCGAGGGAGATGCGGTGCCCCGGAGCGGGCTCATCCCCCTCTCTGGCTGAGGATGCCTGGCAGTGCCGTAAGGCAGCTGGGGGCCCCCGGGGGGGGAGGTGGGGGCTTGAGCATCGCCCCCGGCCCCTCGGCTACGGGCAGGGCTCCCAGAGCACCCCAGGGCTCCCCGGTCCGACTCCGCGGGCACGTGGAGAGCGTCAGCGCTGCTCCCGGGGGGGGGTTGGCCTCCGCCGCCTCCCACGGAGACGGGGAGGGTCCCATCAGGGAAGGGGGACCTGAGGGTCCCTTCAGCTTCCCTGTACCCCATAAAGAGGAGCCTGAGGCTGCGAAGCTCCAAGCCGTCTTTAAAAAGCTGCTTTTCAGCAACCCCAAGAACAGAAGTGCTCCGGGACGTCCCCAAAGACATAAAACATCCCTGCAAGCCGCGGGTGGGCAGACAGCCCTGCCAGCCCCGCCGGGACGGGGGCCACGGCTACGGGAACGCTGGCCCAAGCCCTCTCCCGGCCACCCCGGCGGTTTTTTGCCGGGAGATGTGAGTCACCCGGCCGGGGGGAAGAGAGCTTTGCCTTTGCACCAGGGAGGCGGCACGTGCCTGCGCATTGTATAAATATTTACAGCCCGCATTCATATTTGTTATTTGACATTAGCCATGGCCCGCGGCCACCACGGCCTCCCTTGGGCCATTAATCACCGGCTGGAGGCTGACCCACCGCGGCGGGGACGACGGAGGGATTGCACGGGGGACCGGCACCCTGCTCCCGGCCGGCACCGTTGCCTCCAGCACCCATGGCAGCGGCCGCAGTGCCACCGCGCTGCGACCACCCCAGCACCCGACGGCAGCCCCGGGGAGAGGCTGGCAGCCCGCCCTGTGCCGGGGGTCCCGCAGGGGCTCAGGGGGGCCGTTGTCCTTTCGGGGAGCTGAGCGTGGCTCAGGTTCAGTTCCTCCCCGGCCAAACTTCACATCTGGCTGCAAACCCTGTCCCTGCCCCGGGGCACGGCCGCCCCACCGCACCCCTGACCCGCCCGCAAAGGCCCCGTCCCACAAACCGAAAAGCAGGCGCAAATAATCACGGGCAGAAGACGACCTGCAAAAGCCCCAGGAGCGCAGAGCTCGCTCCTTCCCCACCACGTTTTCAGGCTTAAAGAGCCTTTCGGCACAGGAGGAAGCACCTCCATCGCCGGCGAGCACCGTTGCTCGGCATCGCAGCGGCTTCGCCTCCGGCTCCAGCATCCCTGGCTGGGGCTCTTGGGTGGGTGGCGGGAGGGATGCGGCACCGGAGCGGGGGGACGCGGGGGGGACATCGAGCGCTCACCGCTTCACGGGCAGCGACGGGCACGGGGACGTGACGGCAGCGAAGCTGACGCTGACCCAAAGATCTACTGAATTTGCAAACCCTGGTCCTGACCCTGTGTGGTTCGGAGCCCTCCCTCGGCTCTCCCCCCCCCCCAGGTTATAAATCACAGCTCGATGCTTCGAGCCGATGGTCCCAGGGCGAGAGTTGCCGGGTCCCAGCACCCCAGGCACCCACCCTGACGTACAGGTGGGAACCAGCACCCAAACAGTACGGACTATCCATCAACCCCCATCTCCTTCCCCTAAAAACACCCAAACCGTGAAGCATCCATCAGACATCACATCATTGACATTTTCCCAGCCTTTTGCCAGAAATCTCACTTATTTTGGGGTTTTATTTTCTATTTCTTTTCCCTCCTGTGCCCTCAAACTCAAGACAATGAACAACGTCTGCGCGGCGCTGAACACAATGCCGTGCCTTTCCCACTCGCACATGTATATTATTTTTTTTTTCTATCTTTTTTTTTTTTTTTCCATTCTGTAACTTCAAAACTTCTCTAACTTTGGAAAGATTACACAGCAGCAAAAGTACAAAAGAAAACATTATAAATTTGCCACTCTGTAATTTTTCCAAAGCTGGAGACATTCTGAAAGGTTACAGGATTATAAAAAAAAGGGAAAAAAAAGGGGAAAAAAGTGTGTGTATGTGTGGGAAGGGTGAATAAATACCCTCCTCGGCACCCCAGGAGCCATCCCAAGACTGGCAAAGATCCTAATTTCAGAATGCTGAAATTTTGGCTCCTAAGAAGTATCCTTCAGAAATGATGTAGTGAATTAAAAAAAAAAGCCCTCTGAAAAACTAAATTTTTGCATTTTTGTCAACACGAGCGGCGTTTTCCCACGCGAGGGAAGGTTTGCCGTCAGGACAGCCTGCTTTTCCCGCAGGAGAATTTTCTCCATCCAAAAAAACGCCCGCGGCCACGCTGCAGGTGCTTCCAGCCACCACCAAGGCGCGAGGGATTTCATTTTCAAGCCAAGCAAAGAGAAGATTTTTTTTAAAAATCCTTATTGATGTTCCCATCCTTATTTGCTCTTGCAAAATCCTTGCTGGGGTGCGCCCTGCTCATCCCCCTGCTCGGGGGGGAGGCTTTTGAAGTCCAGATCCCAAACCCAGGTGGGGTTTTTGGGGGGGTTTGCCGGTCAGGACCCTCTGCAGACCTGCACGAATAATCAAAGATGCCCTTTTTCACCCAAAGTTGCCTGAAAAGGGCCCAAGCCGGATGGTGCAGATGAGCGCATCGTGCCCCCAGTCCCCAGAACTGGAGGATTTTGCATCAGGTGGGGAATTTAATTTTGATGAAGATGCCGAGTCCCGTCGGGGACCCACGGTCTCGCCCACATTCGGCGGCCCCTGCTCCCTGCCCAGCCCCACCTCCCCATCCCACCACGCTTTGGGGCTAATTAGGGCTCGTCAGAGGGCAAGAGCATCCTCGGCATCACCGCCACGCCGTGCCGGGGGGTTTGCGGCGAAGGGCAGGAGGCTGCGGCGTTCGCCCCGCGCCTCGGGCGATGTTTTTTATTCCGTTGTGGGTGGGATTTTCCAGCGCTGGCTGTTGGGCCCCGTTCCGCTCCAGCTGCAGCTTTATTCTCCATTTCAAAGGCAGCGGAGGCAGACAGTTTCAACGCCACTGCCATTTCGAGCGTGCCAAAAGCGGGGGGACCGCCAACCCCCCGGGACCGGCGTGCACCCACCGGGGAGGTGAAGGGCTTTGACTGAGGCCGGCGGGGAAGGCGGTGGCGGAGCCCTTGGGCACCTGGGTCCCACGCTTGTGCCCTGCCCTGCGGCATCACGCCGCCCGCGATACGTGACAGTGAGGGGGGATAAAGCAACAGCTTGTATATTTTTAGAGCCTGGATTGAGGCTTTTTCCTCGCTTCCTTATTTTGTTTTTTAAAAAAATAATAAATAATAAAGGATGGTTTTATCCATAGGCTGAAAGTCCCAATAAATTTGAGGAGGGGGCCAAAACAGGGCAGCAAAAACCCACCAGAAAACCCCTAAACAAACAAAACCACCATCCTTTTTCTCTCTTCTGCAAGCGCTTCAGCTTTTTCTTTCAAATTAATTTTATTCTTTATTTTTCTATAGGCATATATATTAACAGCCTGTCTGTATAGGGATGTGTGTGTAGCTGTTGGCAGACACGCGGAGTTTCCACTCAGCCTTAATGCCAAATTAAAGCTTTATAACTTCAGTAGCTCTTTTTACCAGGGTATTAATAACCACCTCAGACACTGCGGTGCAGTTTATTAATCATTTGTTCGCCCGGGGAGCTCACGAGGGCGACTCGTGCTGTGCCACGCCGGGACGGGCGCAGGGCACGGCCGCGCCTGGCTCCAGTGCAGGCGATGGCATCCCGCCGGGAGGGGCCGGGGGCCGGGGGCTGGCGAGAGGGGAGGAAGATGCTCTGCGGGGCGGCTTTTGGTAAATCGGTCAAAGATGCGTCACCTGAACTGGAGATCTAACTCGGGTGCTGGGTGACGGCTTGTTGCCGGGAGGGGGGTGCCGTGCCGGGGATGCCGTACGGGGGATGCCGTGCCAGCGGTCCCTGGGCGGGTACCGGCGCTCAGGTCGGGTCGGAGGGGATGCCTGCATCTCACCGTGCGATGGAGACCCCTGCACCGGCCCCGCTGCAGGAGCCCAACGCCCCACACGTCCACCCAGCTCTCCCGAAAGCAGGTGGGACCCGGCAGATGCAGCCGCGGTGCTTGGCCCTGCGGAACGACGGAGCACGGATGAAGGAGGAGGAACCACAAGTCGCAGCGAGGAGCTGGGGGGGGGGGGGGGGTCCCAGCCTGGTGACCCCATCGCCCCATGCCCAGCCCCCGCTCTGCACCCCTCGCCCTGGGTTTTGCTTCCCCAAAGCTGGCAGCGCCCCAAAAGGGGCTTCCCCCCCCCCCCATCGATGCTTCCCACTCCCACGAGGGCAGAACCATGCTGAGCTCCCCATCCCCTGCCCCAGCCCGGGTCATCCCGAGGGGTCGCAGACCCACCACCAGATCCGGCATCCCCTGGGTTGGAAACGCTCCCTCCATCCCGATCCCACCTCCTCGTGCCAACCCCGGTCGCTTCGGCTCAATTCAGCCGCGATTTCTCCAAGGAGGGTTTGATGCTCCACGCCAACGGCGTGTTCATCTCCCCGGGGAATTGTCACGGCCGTTGTTGTTCCTTTGGCTTATCAGGCCGACCAAGCCTTGCCTTCAAAAAATGTGTTTGTTTTCGGCTTTGGGAGCAACAATCGCAAAATCTCCAGTGGGGAAGACGGCCTGGCCAAAATGCGGCCGGCCGGGCTTCCTCCAGCGCCGCGAGACAGAGCAAACTTTATTTGCCATCCCAGGCTTCTCCTAAAGTCTCTCGGGGGACTTATAATTTTGAAAGTGAAGGTTAAGGTTATTCATGCATATTTTTTTCCTAAATGGATTACTCCGGTGCGACCGTCTGCAAAGGAAAAATCTATATAAAAATAAAAGAAAAAAAAATAAAAACTCCCGAGCAGTTTGGAGACAGCAATACATCTCCGCACTGGAAGACTCGAGGTGTCTGAATATTTATACTCCCGTTGGCAGTTACAAAAAAACTCTTCTTCCCTCCTTCCTACCCCCCCCCCCTCCTCTTTTTAATCTCGGTACAGGCATGTTAGACGCCCTCAGTCAAAGATCTCCTTTGAACTGCTGTATGTTGAAATGTTTACAGTTTTACATTTCATATTTCAGAGGGGTGGAGGGGACAGGCACAACAGTCGCACACTGTGAATGCATGAGAGGGAGGAAAGCGGAGGCCAAGGGGGAGGAGGTTCGGCGGAGATGGGAGGGGAATCCAACAGCATCTCCACGCTGCAATTGGAAAATTTTAGACTCCTAAAAAAAATATATATATATATAAAAAAAATAAAAAAATAATCCCTGGCGGCGTAGGCTCTGCAGGTGCATCCCCACCGAACCCAGCCCCTCGCGCGCGATGGTGGCTCCGTCCCTGGGCGGCTGCGCGGCACCGGCCAAAAGGGCTGGGTTTACCCACGGGTGACCATCGAGCTGGGCTGGGGCCAGGGTCCCACTCAGGACGCCACGCTGGGTGGGTGGGGGGGGCTGCGGGAGTGCCAGGGGCTGCAAACTGGGGTGCCAGGGGCTGCAAACTGGGGTGCCAGGGTCCCCCAGGGAGATGCTGCATCTCCCCCCCAGCCCTGTTCCCCTGGCACCATCTGAGGGGACGTGCAATTGGGTTGCAGGAAAAGGGGGCGAATCCCAGTTACGGGGGTGCTGCCAGAGGAGCATGGCAAGGGCAGATCCGGGTGCTGCCTGGTACAAGGGGAGGGTGCAAACCTGCCAGCCCTTGGGCTCCATCCTCCCCAGGGCACAGGGAGGGAGCGATGCCGGCAGCCGATGGGCACGGGCACTTGTCCGCCGAGAGTGGGAGCTCAGGACAGGCTCTTCTGCCTGGCAGGTTGTGAGACGGACTGACGGATGACAGGATGGGACCGGGGGTGGCATTAGCTGTCCAAAAAACAGGGGAGCTGTGGGTACGGCAGCAGCTTGGGGCCGTTCGGGCAGCTCGGCGTGGGGACCGCAGGGAGACTTCATCCCAGCTGAGTGCGTGTCAGGAGCCTCCCCGGGGTTATTTGGATTTATATTGTCAATTCTCCTCTTGAAAGCTTTCCTAGCCCTAAACTGACCCAATAAACCCCGCCGACAGCCAGGTCCTCTGGCAGACACCCTCCAGGCCCGGTGGATGGCTCTGCTAAATCCTTCCTTCCCTACAGACTAAACTTTCCGGGGTAATTCAGCGCGAGAAATGAGCCAGCAAGCCCTACCCACGGTGCGATGGTATCACGGCAAAACAAGCCCATCCGACGGGAGAGGAGCCGTCCCCAGCCCGTGACAGTCACCTGGCGAGGGTGGCTGTCCCCCGAAAGGGCAAAGGCTTCGGTGAGGGGTGATGTCCATCCTTGGGGCATCACCCCGCAGATGCAGGGGGGATGCCCGATGCTGTTCAGCAATATCCTACTAAAACGTGCCCCAGGCGCCCGGGGTGGCTTCCAAGAGCTCAACAACGCTTGTGCATGCAGAAAAACAGGCGATAGTGGATTCCTAGGAAAAGCACGGTTTTCATCTGCCATAGGTGATGCCGGGTCCGTGAGTTCAGCCTCGTCCAAAAGGGACCGGGTCCAGGGACCTCACATCCCCCAGCATCCCTGCGGGCACCAACCTTCACCCCTCCGCATCTGCTTCCCCCTCACCACCCCGCGGGACCCCCCAGCAGTGGCTCTGGGGATTAATTCTCCATCCCGAACCCCTCTCCCGGCTGCAGAGCGGCCGGACCCGCTGGGTCTGCCCAGTGCCTTCGCCGGGGGCCGGGAGGAGCCAGCACCATCCCGGGCGTACGGCGGGCGATTTACCCCGGCGCAGGATTGAGCTCACCTCTCTCCACCCCCACTCCACCCCTCTCCTTCCCCGAAGGGATCTGTCAAGTCTCTGCACGATGGAATTTTACTTTGCTATTTTAATGCAATTCTGGCGCAGGCTTAAATGGAACTGGAAACCAAAAGGCCTTAATAAATAAATATTATGATAAGAAATGAAAGCAATGCATACACTCAAGATAATTTGAGGGGGGATAAAAACCTAAGCATTCCTTTCTAAGCCTAAATCATAAAGCTTTACGTGAAGCTGGACGCCTTCTTACCAAACCTTTGCCCTGGAAAATCTCCCCTGTGCTTGCCCAGACTGCCCTCCCGAAAAGTCGCCTATTGTTTTAAAAACACTTTAAGCCAGATAAGACAATAGCCTTGAAATTCCTTCTAACTTTGTCGGTGACAGGGCTCGGGACGACCATGCGCGTGGCTGAAATACGCCTGTTACTAATGCCTACAAGAGATCTTTAATTATATCCTGCGCTCCTATATTTCATTCACACACTATTTAATCTCGCTGTACGCATAAACACGCAGCTACTACAATAGCAAGAGCCAAAGCTGGTTTTGATAAATCTTGCATACTGTTAAGCACTATGGGGAAGAAAAAAAAAAAAAAAAGAAAAACCAGCAGATTGTATAGATAGTGGTGAATTAAGGAGAAAAAAACCCCTTGGAGTCAGCCAACAGGACCATGCACATAGGGCTGTGTGTGTCTGGGCGTGCGCACGCACTCCTGCGCGTGTGTATAGAGAAAAATCCCAGCTAAATATAGAGGTGCTATAGAAAACCTAAGGTATAGATAGACTATACATAAAGCTACATGTGTACGTTCGTGAAGGAGAAACTCTGGCTCGATACGGGAGTGGCGAAACAGAAAAGCCTGAACTTGATAACGATGGGACATACCTCTCTGTTCTAGAGACAGGGAAAGAGCTCCCGTGTTTTTCAGGCTTTGCTGTGTTCAGCTACCCGAAGTTTTCTGCAGCCCACACCCCTATAGCACAACGTTTGAGATTCAACCCGCGCCTATGTAAAACAGACAAACGCAACCTCCCAGCATTACAGATACCCGCTCCGCCGTCCCTTCCCTCCGCCCCAGCCCGAAACGAGCCCTCCTCGCCCGCACCGCCGGGGGTGTTATCCCCATCTCGCAGACGCCGAAACCCGAAAACCAGAAAAGCCCCCCAAGCCCCTCCGAACCGCAACATTTCCCTCGTGAGGGGTGCAGACTTGTTTGCCCACCCTAGTTTGCTGCCTCTGCACCCCCTGCCTTGAGATAAAGAGTCCGAACCAAAAAAAATAAAGTGCAAGAAATGCAACTCATTAAAGAGTTTACAAAAAACCAACCCCAATCAAAGGCAACAGGCAAGAATATCTGCGAGCAACATTTCAAATCCCCTCCACTGTTTGTTGTTATTGCTGCTAATTTCTCCAGCCTGCATATAAAATCCCAGATCTAAAGAGGAGGTCCGGCTACCTAATACACACATCAAACAGCAACCCTTCGAGCTGGGAAGATTTTCTCTTACCTTGACTGGCTTTATTTGCCAGCGTGTTTCCAGAGTGGAGGAGAAAGAAAAGGATGGAAAATCCAGCAATCTGCAAAGCTCCCATTGCAATCCCAGTCTGCATGGAGGAGTGGGGGCAAGAAGGGGGGATTTCTAGTGCTTTAAAGGAAACAAGAGGCTGAGCATGCGAAGGGAAATCAAGAGGAGGAAGGGGCTCTCTTCTTGCCGGGTGTGAGGCAGAGGGAGGGAAGGGAACTGAACTGATGGAAAAAGCTGCTCTGGGTTCAGTTTGGGGCTCTTGGTGTTGCTAAAGAGGAGAGAGTGAGGGAAGGAGACCCAGGGCAGTTGGAGGAAAGTGGACTCTATCGCCCTCTCTCTGGCGGCTGCTCTGATCCCTTCTCCTGCTCTTTTTTTTTTTTTTTTTTTTTTTTTTCCTTAAATAATCCCAGCCAATTCCAGTTTTGCAAGAGAGCAGCAGCAGCAGCAGGAGCAGCAGCGCTGGAGGGGGGAAGCAGGCGCCTTGCCCTGGTGCTGGGGACCTGAGAAAGGGGAGTGGAAAGGAGAGCCCCATCCAAGCAACGCCCTTTTTCTCCCAGCCTTTCTTTCTTTCTATTTGGCTTTGGTTACTCCTTCCCGGCTCCCCCCCTCGCACCCCCAAGGCTGGGCTTTGCCTGCAGGAATTTACAGTCTGCGCTGGAGGAGAAGGGCCAGTAGCCATGGAGACTGCTTCCCTGGGAGCAGGGAGGTCAGGCGGAGACCATGGGCGATCAATGCATCAATGCAAAGCCCCCCGCAACCCCCAGACCCACCCCGCACCTCGCAGCCCCTCGGCCAGCCGAGGGCTTGGGGTGGCGGCGAGGGGAGGGGGGGGGCAAGGGGAGGCGTATGGCATGGGAAAAGGCAATGGGTGGAAAAGAAAAGGGGAAGGAAAAATGTATAAATAAGAAAGGGGAAAAAAAAAAAAAAAAAAGAGTTTGCAGATGGCACGACCTGGCTGGGCTCGGCGGCTGCGGGAGCGTCTTGGGGTGCTGGGCCGGTGGAGAGCGGGACCAGAGAGCAGCTCTGCTGTTTGCAAGGGAGAGGTGGGGAGGGGGGACTGGAAATAAGGGCGGAGGGGGGAAGACAAAGACCTTTCTGAAATATTCAGGGGTTTTTTGCTTGCTTGCGGGAGCCTCTCGCAGCCTGGCATCCCAGGGGTGCAGGGGGACCCTCTGCCGCACCCCGTGACCGTCCCTGCACTGGGAGCTGCTGGTACCGTCTCTCTTCCAGGGTGTTCCTGCTCCCGGAGTCAGGAGAGGCATCGCCAGCCAGGAAATTGCAGCGGGAGATAAGGCTGGGAGCCGGGAGCGGGGCCGGGAGGAAGGTGTGCTGGGGTCCCACGGCCCCAGCAGTCATCCTGCCCACAGGGTCATCCTGCCCACGGGGTCCTCCCAGCCCACTGTGCTGCCCCTGCAGCCTCTCGTATCCCCTTTTGTCCTAATAACCCCTAAAGATACGATACAGGCGGCTGGAGGCGATGGAAGACGTCCAGCTAAGCCGAGGTACCCGCTGCCATCTCGCTGTGGAGAGGAGGGGAGGGACCGCGGCTGGACAGGAGGATGCTGAGGAGTCCCTGGGTCAGTTATGCTTTCCCTACAAAAACGCATAACCCTTGGGCTGCCTTCAGGGGACAGGGACCTTCCCTGCGGGAGGAAGTCTGCAAGAGCAGGTCTGCTTTAGATAGGATAGATGCAGCGCGGCTGGCCCAGGAGAGCAGCACGCGTGGAAACTGGGAGCTCCTCTGCACGCTGGGTCTTTCCGAAGGCAGAGGCCAAGGGCAAGGCTCTCCCTCCCAGTCCTGCAGAGCCGTCCTGCACTCATGTAGCTCTGCTTGCTGCTAGCAGGTCCCCCACGCAAAGCGTCGGGGTCCTAACCCCTTGCAGGAACCGAACCCCTTCCAGGGGAGCAGGAGACCAGGATCAGCTGAAGGACAGATGCACAGACACGCTCGTTACACCCAACACGAATCTCCAGCGTTCAAATTCAGGTTTGCATGGTGGCTGCAGGTGAACCCGGAGCCAGGGGTGTCTGCCTGCCTCACGTCTTCCAGCCCACCGTAGCTAAAAGGCATTTCTCAACAGGGACGACTGGCCCTGCCATAGCCCGGTTGGATAAGAAATCCAGCAGAAGAGCACTTGCACCGACATGACCAGCCCCAGTAACTCACAGCACATCTCGCTACGCTATATTGAATCAAACCAGTAATGCAAAATCATTCCTGGCACAGCCAGGCTACAGGGCAGCCTGGGAAGGGGCAGAGGCGCAGAAATGATTCTTAAAGCTGTAAAATAATTTTGTATATAAAAATATGAATACAGAGGTGTCATCGTTAGGACGTATCGGGAGAGGACCATGACCACCCAGTGGGAATCTGCTATCCCGCTCAGCACTACCACTGGAGGAGGCTCCTGGCTCTCCCGCAGCCCCAGTCTGCGCCAGGAGCTCTTGGGGACGAAGGCTGCTCCTCCTCGCGTGCAGTGCCAAGCGGGAAGGGGCTCTGGTCCTTGCAGCCCACGGCCTGGCACAAGGCAAGAACGTCGCTAGTGGGATGCTACCACCCTCCCACGGGCATCGGCTCAGCGGCTGTGGCAGCGCTTTTCTTTCCGGGCTGAGATTTGCCATGTAAACACAAGTCTCTTATGGCTGTCGTAAGAGCAGAGTCAAAATGGAAACTCTCCGCTCGCTTATGCCGGTGGATCCCTGTGCCCGGCTGCCGCACCTCAGAGCAGGACACACTCGCATCCCATCCCGTGATCCTTTATCATCATAACCAGAGGAAAACTAAACAGTCCTCCTTTTTTTTTTTGTCTCTCTAACCTGTCTTCTAAATCTGGAGACCGATCTCAAGGCATGAGGGACAAGACCTTCAGCGATGTTGATTTATAACCGAGCTTCTAAATTACAGGTTTACGCATTAGTATAAACACCCATAAACCAGTCTTAAATACACAGTATCGTATGTAATCAAAATGCCAAAACACCGGGCAGCCATGTGACAGCACGGGGGGACGAGCAAACTCCTTGCGTGTGCCTGGACTGCCTCGGCAGGGACAGGTCTCCGGCCAAATGCTCCCAGTTAAACCAGTGCCTTGCACTGGGGGATGGATCTTGCCTTTGAAGGCAGGTCCTCGGCTGCGGCAGCATCGTTCATACCACGGGGAGCGAAGGGGCCGAGCCCCTTGTCTCGCTCCTCCAACGGGGCTGCAAAGCACCACAGCAAAGCAGGGGGGTTGGGGTGAGCTGCTGATGTTCAGAAACTCCCTAAAAAAATATATATATAATCTTGCTTTCTTCCAAAAGCATGCCGCCTGGTTGAGCAGAAGCAGGGCCGATGGAGGTCCCGGGGCTGCGCACGCCACGGTGCCCCTGCGAGCGCAGGGCCGTCCCCCTGCCCGGCGCGCAGATGGGGAAAGTCAGGCAGATGGAGATTCCCGAGATCACACAGGGAGTCTGGAGGGAGGGCCATGAATCACACTTAAATCGCCTGCAAGACAGCCCGGCGCTTCGGCCCCGATGGCTCCTTACCAGCTCCTGCTGCCGCGGCGCGGGGCTGGCACGGATCCGTCCCCAGGAGCCCTCTCTGGAGCCCTTCAAAAGCATCGGGACAACCCGACCAGCCCGAGCCGTGTGTGCACACGTGTGTCTGTGTGTGTGTTTCGGGCAGGGAAGGAGGTAGCAGGACTCTCCTCCCCGCTGCCTCCACTCCCCATCGTGCACTTCTGGGCAAAATCCATTTGCTTTGGCTTCACGTAGGGCCAGAAGATTTGGTCCATTGTGCTGCAGCGCTGAAGAGCCGGCGAGGAATTGTCGACCATGCTGAAACGGTTACATGGGGAGTAATGAAAATTTACTGCACCCTGCTCCAGTCCCTAGCCAAGAAATAAAAGCAAAAGATCACAACAGGCATTTTTTTAATTTGAAGCAAAATTAAAAAAAGAACGGATCCGCACTTAGAAAATAACAACCACATCCACAGATCAAAGCAGCTGTTCTCCTCTCATTCAGGGTTTTAAGAGGTTTCTGCAGCTACAGGGATGTTTACACAGGGAGAGAGATACATACATTGTGCTGTCTTGATGCTGCCTCTCCCCCCTTCATCTGGCAAAACATTCCCTGGGAGGCGATATGAGGTCATCCCTAGACCCTGTGTTGTTTTCCTCAAGCTGCAAGGCTTCGGGGCAAGAGGCAATTCATTTCCCATTAGCACACACACATTTGCACTTGGAACCCTCCCATGCGTATTTTGCTGGGGGAGCTCGGGACGGACGGGGGGGGACCAGCCCTCGCCAGCTTGTTATTGCGTTCCCGGAGGGACTTCCAGCAGCCGGGGCTGCCAGGAGGGTCAGCGGCTCCGGCAAAGTCACCAGGAAGGGACATGGAGCCGGGAGGCGGGTTGGCATCTTCTGCAGACCAGCATCTTCTGCAGACCAGCCTTACTGTTTCTGTGGCTTCCACCACTTTTATTACGAGAGGGGCTGAACGGCTCTGGGGAGCACTAATGGGCTGTAAAAAGCTTTTTTCCCCTCTGCCTCCTTGGCTGGAGCCCAATTCAGAGCGGCGGCGAGCCCCGCTCCGGCGCTGGCGCAGGGACGGAGGTCGCGGGAACACGCCGGGGCAGACTCTCCCTTCGCCTCTCGGCATCAGCACGTTGGTTCCTCTGCTCCATGGGCAGCACCCGCTTCGGCAGAGTGGATAAATTCTGGTTTGTGAGCCACCCTGACCTATCTGTGCAAACGAAAAAAAACTTTGAAAGTAGACCTCCTCATCTCTAGCATGAATTTAATGCCACATACTCTGAACGAGCCGCATCTTCAGCTCTGACTGTGCATATTTGCGTGATGCTGGAGTCGAAAGGGGTTTCTGAGGCTGCGCAAGAAGCTGCTGCAAAGTAACAGGCAGAAGCAAAACTCCTGTAAAGGACCTTGGGGATCACAGAACCAGCTATTGAGTCAGGCAGGGATACTGGAGGAAGAAGAGGCCACAATGCTGCGAATCGGGAGATTTCCCTTCCCCTCCAGTCCGTGAGGACCAAAGGCACAACACTGCCTTGGGCAGGACCCGACCTCTTCGCTGCATCCAGAGCACCTGGCAGTTGGGGCGATCGATGCTGATACCGTACCCTGACGCTGCATGCGGGAAGGAGCTGGCTCGAGAAGACAGCAGCCGAGACGTTTCGATGCCCTTGCGAGGGGTGTGGTCTAAAACTCAGAACAGAATAGACTATTTTTAAAATCGGAGAGGAAAACACTGTATTCCCAGTAATATGCCAACGGCCCAGGCTCTGGCAACTCAGCCAGTCCCCATCACCAGCTCCCGGCTACGTCCCTCATTTCCCCAACCTACAATTTTATCAAGATGCCTCCAAGGGGGGTAAAAAAGCACCGAGTCCCACTAAATGACTGCCTGTCACCCTGTGACACCTTTTTTCCAGTGTCACGGAGCTTCCCAAAACGCTGCGTGCGGAGAAAGCCCTTGTTTGTAATTCCCGGTTTGCAGCAGGAGAAGGTGACACACGCTGAGGTGAGATGACTTACCCGGCGTCACCAGGAAGGTCGATGGCAGCGCCAGGAATAGCCCCGCTCCCAGCTAACCACTAACCACACTTATCCCAGAATAAGGGTCCCTTTTTCCAGCTGAATTTATAACAGCTTTCCAAGTGACATAAGCTCTTACAGAAATAGGCAGGCTTTTATTCCAGAATAATTACTGGGAAATCATACCGGAGCGTGTATAATTACACCGGTGTCATTGCTGCTGGTGAGTCGGACCCCGTGCTGCTGGCAGACTTGCTGCACGCTCCGTACGGCTTTTATCTCGTCCTGCTTTTCCACGAGCATGTGTACATCAACTGGCAGATCGTCAGGATGCGGGTGGAGAAGGAAGGGGCTTTGGGTAGAAAGGAAAGCGATATCTCACTCTCTAAAGCTCTGTTAATCATATTTTCCCATAGAAGATACCCCAATAATAGCTCTTACAGCTACTGAAGTCAACAGGAGTCTTTCAGGGTGCGCTGGATCACACCCCAGACAGATTCAGCAACGCTCTGTGCATCTGCTTCAACTTCATCCCAGGCGTGGCTGTGGAGCAGGTGTTTTATTTTAAATACATTTTATGTCCCACACAGGTAAAATCAAGCTCAGAGTTCAGGCTGAGGCCTGAAATGCATTTCTGACATAAGCTCTTGGAACACATCGTACTTAATACCCTTCAAAAATAAACTCATAGCATTTATCAGGTGTAGCTATGTCTATATATTCGGCGAGAGCGCTATCTGCCAAGAACGGGGCTGCCTGCTCTGCCTGCCGTTACTCCCGGGGCCGGCCCGCCGCGAGAAGGCAAGGGTTAACTCGGCACCGGTGACACCACTTTAACTCCAGGACCCAGACACGAGTGTTTAAAAGTAGCACTTCTCTCCTTAAAATAGTTTATGAATCTTACTTGGGGATAAATCCAACACCCCCGAGCAGAAGGAGACCTATTAATTCCTGAGTTTTTTCACGCTGTAGTAAAGCAGCGATTTTATTTGCCCGCCTTGTGTAAGATGTCAGTCATTTTCCCACTTGCATTTCCATCTACAATTTAACAAGGCAGCAGTTTATTTCCAGAAGCCCCAGCCAGACCCCAGCCAACTGCGTCAATATTTTGTTGCTTACACAAATGCCGCTGTTAGAGTCAACACCGCGTTTTGGGGGAGGCTTTTTTCTCTTTTTTTTTTTTTTTAAAAAGGGTTCCTCCGGGATGATGTATGTATAGCTCTTAAAATACTACGGGTAATATAAGCCTTTCAGAGCGGCTTACCTGGGTGCAGAGGCACTGCTTTAAAGGATGAAGCACACTATTCGAGGGCACTGACCTGACCAAAGGCATTTGCTAATTAATTCATTCTTCCAAGAGACTTAACTGCCTCTTGCCTTCGGAAACCAAGGCAAACCCGAGCCAAATCCAAAGCCTGTCGGAAAACACGGAGAGACCCTTATTGACTGCAGAAAACTTCAGAGCCGGGAGCTGGCTCCCGCTCGGCCGGTGCCAGCCACGGAGAGCTGACGCGGGGCAGCCGTCCAATTCAAGCTGGCCGCTTCACTCTCTCCCGAGGGCACGGTTCCTCGGTGCCGCTTTCGGGATACGGGAGGGACGCAGAGCCTGGCTGAGACAGGGGGTCCCCACCTTCCTCAGCCCCCTCCTACGATGCTGTTTTGGGGTGTCTCTCCTATGCCGCAGCAGCAGCAGGGCACGGGCTTACCCTGGCTGTTGGCTTGTTTGATGGATGCTCCTGCAGCCTGCACCATCCTGTTGTCTTTGGCACGCTCTCCCGAAAACCCTCGGAGGTTTTCTGGTCCAGCGGGAGCTCAGCGCAGCAGGTTCATCCCTCCGCCCCAGCCTCCCGAGCACGGCTCCCGAGCCACGGGGCTCTGGAGATCCCCCCAGGCGCCTCCCTGCATCCTCACCCACTGGCACCCCCAAAAGCTGGGTGTTTTAACCCCGCACATGGCTGAAAGGTCTGACAAAATCCCAAGCCCAGCACAAGCCGGGGAACAAGGGGAACCCAAAGAACAAGGTTCCCCCAGCACCGCCAGGCAGGAAAGCCCTGCAGGACCTCCTCCGTGATCCTGCACCAGACCAGTTTTGCACGAGAACAGAGCAGCCTTAGTGTGTCAACAAGCCCTAAACACCCGAGGGCAGCTGGAAGTGAGATGCCATTACTATTTTTTTTAATTTAAAACGAACTTCTTAACCTACAGGAAAGTAAACGTTCTTCTAGGATGGCCAAGAAAACCACGCTGGGATTTTCCAAATGGGTATGACTGACTGTTTATGAGCAGAGGCTTCCAAACGCAGAAATAAATGGCTTGCTCTCAGCAGGTTTTCCTTTCTATATTTACCCTCACCTGAAATGAACATTATTGCACACTGCAACATTTATTCCCTCTGATCAGGGGAGCGGGTGAAGAAACTAACCAGCCGCAACATGTCAAATAAATTGTTAATCTGCTGTTTGCACTGGGGCAGGGGGAGGAGGGAGTCCCCTGGTTTTTGGGCAGCACCCAGGTCCCGCTTACAACTTCCATTTCAGCTCGGCAGGAGCGCTTCGCTTTCCTGCTGCCGCTTGTGGCTGCTGAGAGCTGGAGCTGGGTCCTTCACGGAGCTGATCCGTCGGTCCCCGACGGGTCTCCAGCCCCCTCCCTGTGGCACCCAAGCATCCTCGATCACGGGCAGCTGGTGGAGAGGGTTGGTCTCCCCATTGCGTGGGAGGAACTGAGCTCCAAGGTGCAAGGTCCTGCCTGAGGCTGCACAAGGAGCCTTTTCCAGGGCAAGAAAGTGCACACAGATGCCAGGTGAATGCACAAGCATGAGACAACCCTCCCCAAAGCACTGGGCTTTGCGATCCTCTTCCATGAACCCCAGTTTCCACACTGGCTGTTTCTCTGCCTGTTCTCAAGGTGGGAAGTCCCTACAGATGCAAAGGGGTGATCCCTCCCAGAGACAGGTCCCCGGCAGGCATGAGCTGCCCTGCTGACACGCAAAATGGCCATAAAAGACCTAAAAGGTCCTTCCCGACAAGGGGCCAAGGGGGCTGAGCCATTGCAAACTGAATCTTAACATGAGGCCGGCCACTCAGCTGTAAAATCTCCCCTAATCCCAGCCCTGGGGAAGGGAGAGGACGGGGAGATCACCTGCTTCTCCAGGACGTCGCCCACATCACATGGCTCCCGGGGTCACACTCGCGCCCACCACCACCTTCAAATCTGGGCTTGACCTCCAATTTACCTTGAAGTTCACTAACTAATCGTGCCAACGCCTTTGGCACGCCAGCCAAAAAAGGGGTTCACATCACCCCAGAGAGAACGGGGGGATAAATCCTCCGCCGGCAGCGCGGGAAGTCGATCAGTCATTAGGGCACACGGACGACCCTCGAAGGGACCCCTGGACTTTGGCAGCGGGGATAAAAACAGCCTTGCTCTGTTCGCGGGGCTCACACGTACTCAACACCAGACAGGACCTGGATTTTTTTTTTTTTCCCAGCTCAAACTTTTCACTTTTGGAAAAGTCCGTCCTCATCAGAATAGCTGAGCAAACCCTTCCCCAGCCAGCCGTTCCAAGAGCATTTGTGTTAATCCAGATTAACGAACATAAAGCAATTTAGATAAACTGCATTAAGCCAAAAACACCTTTGAACTTTTTTTTTTTTTTTTTTTTGATCAAAATCCCTCCCCAAGCGCTGTGTGTGGTTTGGGCCTCCCCGTACCACAGCTTCGCCAGAGCCGAGCTCTCCGCTGAGCAATAATTAAGTAAAGTCAGCAAATACAAAGATTACCCAGAGCCAGCAGCACTGGCAGCGAACCGGCACTTTGCACATGGAGCCCAAAACTGATTCTGGGTCCGGGGGTGTCTGACGGGGCAAGACGGCACGAGGACCACCTCCCCGGCTTCGTGCACGTCTCCCGGCCACGATGCCTGGGCTCCAGCCAGGCTGGCTACGTGACCACGAGCCAAACCCCTCCAAGCCTCAGTTTACCCAGCACCAACCCATCCCCTAAGTATGGAGATGACGGGATCAGTCTGAAATGCCCCGAGATGGGATGCTGGCCACAGGAGGCTGGGCAGGATGGATGATGGTTTGCTCGAAGTGGCCAGTCCCTATAGCTCGGACACGTGCGCCGTGACCGAAGTGGCAACAGCCAGCTCATGCATATGGGATGTCTCATGGAAAAGGTCACGCACCAGCTTAGGAGGAGGGAATTAATAGATGCTGTAGTCATTGGTGAAGCATGTGGTGTGTGTTACGGGCACGTACACACCTCGCACACCCTCGCAGAGCCATCACCACAGCAGACACTCACCTCTCCAAAGGACTCCCAAACCGAAGTCAGGGGCTATGGCAGACCCGACACCAAGACATCTTCTCACCTGGACAAGGTGGACAACAACGCTTCATTCGCCCGCACGGGAGCTGTGAGCTCCTCCGGACCCAGCCGCCTGCCCACACATTTGCACCGGCATCCAGCACAAAAACAATCCTGACCTTGTCTGGTGCCCCAGGAGCTCCTGCAAAAATACCTTCCCTGGCTGATGGGGCAGAGGAAAACTCCTGGCTTCCCCAGCTCTCCCCTCCACACCTTCCCAAAACACCTGCTAACGCTTTCTGCCCTCCGCCCTGATTGCCTTCCTCCTAGAAGGAGAACTTCTAACAGAGCCAAAGCTGTAGCTTGTAGGCTCCAAATTCCCTCAGTTTTTGGAAGCGGGGGGCTGTAACACCAACTGGCCTCTCCTGTTGGGACAGGGATCGCTTTTTGGCAAAGAGAGCCTTCCGCGGCTGGGCGGCTGCTCACAGCTTGGTGCAGTGTGCTCGCTAAGCTTCGCTCCCAGGTGATTTGGATCAGGATACACCAGAAGTTTGCTTTCGGCTGCCTCCGTCGGCGCGTGGGTGTGCAAACAGTGACCAATTTCACTGCCGGTTCAACTCCTTTAAATGGGGACTTTCACATTCATCAGGCTTGAAAAAACAACGCCATCTTTTAAACAAAAAATCCATTTCCCCTTCCATCGGCTGCGGCCGCCGCCGAAGGTATTTCTGTTTGAACAAGCGGGCCCTTCCCACCCACCACCACCTTGCTGCGCCCGGCGGGGTCATGCTGGTGGGTTTGCAAAAGCACGGCCGTCTCGCCGGCGAGGATGCTCCATCCACGGAGCTCTCTCTGTCCTGCCCCTGCCGAGAAGACGGAAGGTTTTTTGGAAAGCTGAGCCCTCCCTGCTGGGCTGGTTTTGCTCTCTTGGGGGAGCTGCTCGAAACGGGGCAGAGGAGAGATGCACAGGCTCTCTGCGGCACACTGTCCGCGCTGTCGGTGACACAGACAGGTTGCAGCTCGGACGGTCCCTCTCCAACCTGATTGTCGGGGTTACAAATTTGCAAGGCCATAAAAGGGCAAATTGGAAATGTCCCCATGGAGTTTGCTGCCTGACACTCAAGCAGCAATGACTCAAAATCCCAATTTCCTCTGTTGAGATCTCAGCTAGATGGCTCGGCTAAAATAAATGAGATTAATCTAATCAGAGAGATGGATGGAGCTCATTAAAAAGGTAGATTAAAAAAGCCACCCTGCCTATTATCAGTGCCCCTGAAGTCTTCTGCCTTTGTGGCAAGTGAAAGTCACCCAGGAATTGGATTCCCTTGCAGAAATCTGCAGGAAATGCATTAAAAATACATTCTGCTATTACAATTCCTCATGTCACCAGTCACTTGGGAAAGGAAATGAATGCAGGGCAAATGCATATATATTTAAATACATACAATTGCCTCCTCCGGGATCAGGATTTATAGGCTGGGAGCGGTGGGCCCTCCTCTGAAACAGGGAGAGACAAGAACAAATTGAAGTCACCTCAAGAGCTGTGCTGTTTTATTCTCTATAAATGCTATCTTGCCACCCTCAGCTTCCTCACACGAAGCTGAGGATCAGAAAGGGGCAGAAGCCAGGTCTGGCATTGCACGAAGCCAAACAGGGAGCACTGGGGGGAATACCTGGACAGGATTTGGGCCAGACTGGTCCCATGATGAGCTTTACTGGTTTTATTTCTCATGGCCAGTTGCTTTCCTGCCCACAAGCCGCCTGCCTGCCCCTTCCTGCGGCTTTGAGCAGAGCAACCAGCCCCCAAAGCCTCTTTGTGCCCCCGTTCACGGGTGCAGGAGCGCTTTGGGATGAACCCACCACGTGGATGCTCCTGCACGTGCAAATATGAACTTTGCACCATGTGCACAGGGCCCCGTTGCCTTCTCCTGGTGTTGAGTTTTCCATATAGGAGCTACCAAGAGCTGCTCCGGTTGCCCCTCCGAGGCATCACACATCGTATTTTTGGAAATTTTCACACAATAATTGTCAGCTTACGCATGGCGCGCAGACAGCCCTGCTTCTACCCAGGGTCAGCCCACTGCGCTGAGACACGCGTTCTCTCTTGGAAAAACAGTTAAACTAAAAAAAAAAAAAAACCAACAACCTAACCAAAACCCCGTGTCTGCCTGCCTGCAGAGCGCACAGAAATCAGTGTTAAGGTCTGTGCTGCCAGACTGCACAGCCCTCAGTTCGGGAGGAGGTGAATTCCCCCCGGGGCTGGGTGACCTGGCAAACCCCACATGCCGGATGGGCCCTGGGGGTGCTTGGAGCGAGAGGAAAGAGCCGTCTGCGCTTCGGGGCAGTTGGTTTTCCCAGCTTGTTTCTCAGCAACATCCACCCCCAAGCCGAGGGCCAGTCGCCGTCTGATGTAGCGGCAGCGCTGCCCAAGCCAAGCAGTTTTCCCTTATTGCTTTTTGATGGGATGATTTTTACAGCTCCCCAGGGGCTCGAGGAAATCACCAATGGTTTAAGGCAATCGCTCCAACACAGCCTTGTGCTGCAGACATAGAGTGGGACAGACGTGGTTTAAGGCTATGGCTACTCCCTGGCATGCAATCATTTATGACAGCTAAACCAGTTACAACTCAGTTTAGTAATTTACAATCAGCTGAGCTGCATTAATTGCATTTGTAGCTTGCTGCAAACCCAGGGCAATGGTGGCAACTCCAACCGCCTTTAAACCCACCTGGGATACTTCCCTTTGCAAGGGCAGCAGGCTGAGAGCTGCAGTGTCGTTCGTGCAGCCCAGCTGTGAAGCTGTAATTAGGGGTGGTAACGGGGTTGTCCGTCCCCACACGGCGTGCCAGCCCTGCGCCCTTCATCCTCTGCCTTTCTCCAGCCACAACACCCAGACATCTGAAGCGCTTTGCAGACAGAGGACAGAGCTGTGCCAGGGCTGTTTTACGAGGGGCGGATCAAGGCCCCAGCTCCCGAACGGGCAGGCTGCCGTGCCCGTTCCTGGAACACAAGGGGCTGAGCGCACGTCACCGCGTGTGTGGCACTGGGGGGACGGCGAGACCCCGAGACCCCCCCATCCCCTGCCCGTGGCCCCACGGTTCTCTGTAAGCTCCCAGCTCCAGCCCCTGGCTGCGCTGGTGGGTGTTATTGGATGCTTAGGAAATAAATTGGGGAGGGAAATAAATGATGGAAGGGAGAAGAAAGGCAAATTGTTCACAGGCACACAAGGAGCCTCATCCCAGACTGGGCATTTTGTCCCACAGAAGATTTAATCCCAGTCCCTGCAAAGTCAAAGGAAGGTTATAGCACACGGGTAGGTGGCCAGAGTCAGCCACTGCTTTTTGGGCCCCCCAGAAAGAAAAATGGACAAACCCCGATGAACCAAGGGAGGAGGAGGGACACCACAGCCGGAGCAAGCCCAGGAGCGCTCTCCAGAGCCTCTCTGGCACTACAGACTCGCCGTTTTCCCTTCGTGCCCTCCGACAGGTCTGAGGTTGATACCCTGGCAGTTGACAGACACTGAGCCACAGCCCCTCACGGGCTTCAGAGCCCCCGGCTGCGTGTGGAAACACCCCACAGCGAGGCCTCGCCTGGCCACCGCCCCTCTCTTCACACCCGCCATCCCGTCTCGGCCCCCCGCCTCGCCTCCAATGGGAGAGCCCCGCCGCGCCGCTTCGGCCCAGGGCCTGGAGCGTTCCATTCGCAAAGGGGGGGGGGGGGGGGGCGGCGGCGGCGGCGGCGACGACGACGACGACGACGACGACGACGACGACGACGACGACGACGACGACAGGACCCTGCGGCTGCGGCCGTTCCCGCTGCGGGGCGGCCCATCGGCGCCAGCGCGGAGGGGTGCTCGGCCCTCCGGGATCCGTCAGCGAGGCCACGCCCGGGGGGCGGCGGCTCTGCCCGGCGCCCCGTGGAGCAGTGGCGGCTGGCTGGCGGTAGCGAGGTGCGGCCGCCCTAAGGAAGGGCGCGGGACCCCCCCCGAGGCGACGGCAGCGGGCTCGGGCCCCCTCGCCCTCCGCGCCGTGGCTCGGCCCTGTTTGAAGGTGCGGCGGGCCGGGGCCGGCACGCGCCGCGGGGCCAACGGCGGCTCCGTGAGGGGAGAGGCGCCGCCGCGGGCCCCGCCGCCCCGCGGGAGCAGCGCCATGCCCAAGCCCCGGCCCCAGCCCCAGCCCCGGCCCGGCGACGAGCAGCCCCCGCGGGAGGACGCCGGGCACAGCGGCGAGGAGCTGCCGGTCCCCGGCCCGCCAGCCGGTACGGGGAAGGGGGATCGGAGCGGAGAAGCGGGGCGAGCTGCCGGGGCCATCGTACGTGGGGGCCTCGGGGCTTCTCCCCCCAGCCCTGCCGCCAATACTTACATGGAGTTAAACAGTAATATTTGGATATTTAATTCAGTGTTCCCACGGAGTGAAGTCGTGGTGCGGCCGCCGCGCCCGGCCGTCACTAGGTGTCAGCCGCGCTCCGTGGGAGCCCCGCGCCCGCGTGGGACCGGCCCGCGGGGCTTCGGCCGGCTCCGGGCTCCGCTGGGCGGGTGCGGGGAGTGTTGATGAGGAATCACAGAACCGTATAGGTTGGAAAAGACCTTTAAGATCATCGAGTCCAACCATAAACCCAACACTGCCAAGCCCACCACTACACCATGTCCCTGAGCACCTCAGCCAAACGGCTTTTAAATACCTCCAGGGATGGGGACTCAACCGCTTCCCTGGGCAGCCTGTTCCAGTGCTTGATAACCCTTTCGGTGAAGTAAAATTTCCTAATATCCAGTCTAAACCTCCCCTGGTGCAACTTGAGGCCATTTCCTCTCGTCCTGTCACTTGTTACCTGGGAGAAGAGACCGACCCCACCTCTCTACCCCCTCCTTTCAGGCAGTTGTAGAGAGCGATGAGGTCTCCCCTCAGCCTCCTTTTCTCCAGGCTGAACAACCCCAGGTCCCTCAGCCGCTCCCCATCAGCCTTGTGCTCTAGACCCTTCAAAGGAGGAAGATCCCTTCACACGTACAGAAAGTGAGGTATATTTTCTATACACAAATCCGCACATTTTCACTTTGTCACTCAAAAAGCTGTCCAGTAATTTTTTTTAAACCCTCTTCTCTCGGAAGACTCTGGTTAGCATTCCTTCTCTATTCACTTCTATTCTGCTTTTCGACAGCCAGCCCTCCACAAGCTCTCTCCATGAACGAGCTACAGCAAATAACTGATGACATTTCCAAACTGACCATTGTGCACGAAATTGCACTCAACAGTGACTTCAAACTGCAAGCGGCCAGCTTCTCCCCAAAAAGGTATGTATATATTCAGGCTTGGCTTCTGTCTGTCACATTACAGAAAACAGGAGAATGTGGAAAGGAGGTGGGTTTGGATCTGACTGTAGAAGTAACAAGAAAGTAAGATAGGTCCTGAAATAAAAAAAATACTGGAGCTTGTTTTATTTATTCATTGCCTCGTGATTTACTAAGAAGTTCTTAAATATGATGAGCGTCAGATATGACTCACTAACACTGAAAGATTTAGAGGCTTCAGGTGTGTAAGCTGTGACTTTGACATGAACAAAGCAGACTTTTCAGTGAAGATCTCCTCTGAGGTGCCTACGTTTCAGTTGAAGATCTGTTTAATTTCTCTGATGTTCTCTAATTGCAAAAACAAGCATTAGCTAGAAAAACATTCTGTTGATCTTCTCCGAGGGCTTGGAGAGTTTCCTTGAAAAATACTATGCTCTTTTTACCCCTCAGTTAAGACAGGTTAAGTGCTGCATTTTATGAACAGGGTTGAAAGGAAGGAGTTCCACTTTAGAAGAACAGGAAACTTAGGTTGAGAGAGATTTCCATGAGCTAGGGAAAGGTGAGGTGTGTTGCTGCCAGATAGGAGTAAAGCCTACGGGAAGAAAATGTCCAAAGACCTGAGCCACAATGAAAGCCAAGAGGAATGGTCCCATCGACCTGAGAGGTTGTGGTTGTCTGATGTTAATAGAAAACCCCTCCCCTCCTCTCTTCTTTCTTAGCCTGGAAAACAGAGTGAAGGAGACATTGCACAAAGCCTTCTGGGACAGCCTGGAGGAACAGCTCTCTGCTAGTCCCCCAGACTACACTCGGGCAATCCAGCTGCTGCAGGAGATAAAAGAGGTGAGTTGTTCCTGAGCCAGAGAAGATGGTTACCTTAGAATAGGTCTTCTCTGAATCATCACCTCACCCCTTACATCCAATATTCCTATGTGAACATGCGTAAGAGGGAGGAGAAAGTAGGCTCCCTTTAGTTTATAAGGAGACACAAATTACACAGCTGCACCGTCTAAAATCTGTCTGAGAAGGAAACTCATCTCTGGTGCCAGATCTTTAAAACACATCCTCTACCAAAAGGATGGAAAGCCTGTGTTTGAACTGTTGGCTATAGTAACAGCCATAGGCTGTTCCCGGTATAGTGTCTGCCAACCAAAAACTGCAATTCTCTATACAAACACACCTCTTCAGGCATATCAGGAGCTGTATCGACTATTTAAGTGTACAATGAGTACACTTAAGAGTACAATGAGTAAGAACGTGGTTTAGCACTAAAAGACATGTTCTTAGCAGGGCGTGAAGTTGTGTATAGTTTGCTTTTTCAGTCTATGCTTTCGCATTAGGCTCCAGACAGATAACTCCCTTCTTTCATGCATGACAGTAAAGGAGGTTTTGCAAGATTTGAAACAGTAGCCAGACATCCTGAAGTGAGTCATTAGAGTCAAGCATTGCCTTAAAGTGATTGTGTGCCCCAGAATTTGTGTACTGAGTAGTTAGCTTAGTCTCAATACAAGGACAACCTTGATTCTTGTTGAGCAACTCTGGAGAACTGTTGAGTTCCTGGAACAAGAAGAGACTGCTGCTTCTTTGGGCAGGCCCTGCTCTCATTGCTGCTGCCACAGCACAACCAACTGCGAAGCCAGATTGATGAGGCCTTGGACATGGAGTTGATTCGACAGGAGGCTGAACATGGGGCTCTGGATATCCACGGTCTCACCGTGTACGTCCTCGGCACAATGGCAAGGCTGTGCGCGCCCATTCGAGATGAGGAAGTACGAGGGTTGCAAAGCCTCACGGACCCAGCTCAACTTCTCAGGTGCGTGATGCTGACTCTGCCTTGGTCTACACAGACCGGCAAAACCTTCAACCATAAAACATTGGGTTAAGAGGAAACTGCCTTGGAATTACGGCCCAAGGACTCTTTTGTGCATTCTGGGATTTGACTTCCTTATTTTTTTCAATGTAGACATATTCCTGTTGCCCAGCTGCAATTTAGACAGTAGAAGAGTCTTTAGTGAAGTAAATCTGGTTTATCTAGTAATTTTTAGGGACTACTGCAATTAGACTGAACAACCTTTTGTGAGAAAATGGAATTAAATCAGAGGATCTGAATTCCCCTTTCTCAGCATTCTAAAATGGCCCCAGTTACAGCATTTACTGCAGTATTAAACCTTCGATTCACTGTGTCTCATCCCAGGGAGATTTTCCGGGTGTTGGGCCTGATGAAAATGGATATGCTGAATTTTACCATTCAGAGCCTCCGCACCCACTTGCAAGACCACACTGTCCAGTATGAACGGAAGAAATTCCAGGAGCTCTTGGATAAGCTGCCTAGTAAGTCAGAGGGGAAGGGAGAGGAGAACTGCTACTTCTACAGGAGCTCTTAAAGCACTAAAAGGGAACTTTTAGTATTCCAAAGGTGACGCTTTCATCACATGCTCAGTAAGAGATGAGAGAAATGCCTCTAAAAGCTGGAGGACTCCTGGGTCCCTTTCTCAAGGCTCTTCACTAACATACCTTGCAGAAAAGAAGTTACTTAGTGTGCTTCAGTTTCTGCATGCGTAAGACAGAGCTAATAGCTTTCTCATGAGGAACTGTTAAGTTCTCACGAGTTTAAAGTGTTTTGAGATCCTCAGAGGAATGAGCAAAATGTTAGGAGGCATATTTAAAGAGGAAAGCCTGCATTTGATGTAGACATCTCTTTTGCTAGGCTGTAGAAGATTTCTCTCTGGCTGCCTCTCTCCTTCATCAGACTCCATTAAAGGCGCTTCTTGGAGACTGAAATCCTCTCTGAAATATAATGTTCTCTGGGTACCAGTCTCAGTGGCCTAATGCTGTGCCCTGAGCAACAGGACATTAATATTGTATGTTAGTGATGGGGTAAGCCATTCCCCACCCTTCCAGGAGCCAGCACGATGCCTTCACCTTCCAAATGCACATCCCCTTCAGCTTGCAGTATAGCATACCCGCTTCTTACTGACTTAGCCTGACCAGTCTGTTCTCGCACACATCCATGTTTGTTACCTCATTGCAGATAGCCTGGATCGGACGAGAGAGTGGCTGTGCAAAGCAGCAGCAGAAGTGTCCGTGTCCTCTTCACAGCTACCATCCCACCCTGCAGTCAGTGGCTCACCGGCTGCACACTCGCCGGGGGCTGTCAGCAGTAGCACAACTGTGCCAAGTCTCACGTCCGTGCTAAATCGAGGATACATGAATCTGCTCTGCTGGGAGCCTGGGCAAAAGGAATACCCTGAGGTAGGAGAAGTGCTTGGACACCTTTACAGTGTTTTCATAAAGACAGACAAAATGAACAAGTGTACCAGTTCTGCATCTTCTATAGAAAGAACTGGCCAGACTCTCTGTCCCCTCTGCACCATGAGTCATTGCACATGGTTTTTCCCTATGTGAAACAAATTGGATTTTTCACAAAACTAAACCTCCCTGCTGCCAGGCAGCTGCCTTCCACTCAGCTTCATGGGGATGTTACAGCCCTGCTCCACGGCTTGAGATCTGCTGAGTTATCACAGCTACTGTTTCTACACCCACAGGCTGATTTGGTTTCTGTTCACAGACACTGTTTATGGATCAGGCCCGACTGCAGGAAGTACAAGCGCAGGTGAATCAGCTTACCATCATAGCTGCAGTCCTGCTAGTGACCAGTGGCATGTGTGGAAGCACCTTATGTGGCTCACCTGGGTTTGTAGCTAGGCTGAAACGGGTAACAAAGGTCCTCTTGGAAGGGCTGTCTTGTACCAGGTGGGTTACTTTGAGTTTTCTTTTCCAGAAGGAGAAGAGTGAGTATGCAGGCACTGGTTGGTTGTGGGATGAGGAGCAGCAGGAATCTCCCTCGGGAGTGGAAGAGGATCTGAGATCCAAATAGCAGCCAGCTCCACTGCAAGGAGTGGGGGAAGCCAGCCAGCATTTTTAGCTGGGAGTTAACTCTCTAGAGCAATAGCCCCTTCTTGATTAGAGGGGCAAATTAGTAGTGCTGATCACTATTTAATGAGTCAGCCACAGGGCAGCCTACTGCTTGCCAAAGAGCTGGGAAGGGAAGCTTAGTTCACAGAGCTCTGGCTGAATGTTGGTTGCCCTGTGCTAGCTGGCTGTGATGACACTCCCCGGGCACGTGGAGAGACTTCCCCCCTTGCTCTGTGCCTGCAAGGCCCCTTCCCCAGCCAATGTGAGTCGTGGCTGGAGTGCATGAACCTTTGCATGATTTAGGTATGAAGAAGCTTTAGAAGACATCAGCAACCAAGTGCTCCAGGAAGTCAGCAGGACTCTCTCGCAGCTGGGTTACGCCGCTTTTACCACTGACAAATGCGCTTCCCTGAAAGGCCAGATAAAAAGCATCGCGGACAAGGGCAACGCAGTCCGGCTTGTCGTCGGTGAGTCTCTGAGCTTATGTCTAACTTGACCTTGAAGCCACTTTGCACTCGTAGGCCACAACTTAGGTTTAGGCTAATGACCCTGGACTGTGCAGGATAGGTCTAGGATTGGTCCTAGCAAAGCCAAGTCTGCACTGAGCAGAACTACTGCTTGAGGGTGGGAGCTGAGTTCACTGTCTGGCCCCTCCACGTAGTCTGCACAGCAGAGGAGGGTCAGGGAAGCTAGGTTTAGAAACTGCCTTGATTTTCCTATTCCACCCTGAAACGCTCCCAAACAGTAGTTGCTTTGAAAAATCTCCTAAATCCTCCCATCCTTGCTAAAAGCTAAACAGGCCCAAGTGCAAGGTCTGTTCCTAGGTAGTGCTGCAATCTTCAGGCTAGGATGCAGAGTGAGAGCTTAATCACTGGCTGTAGTAAAGCACCATGCCAAGATCTTTTAATAAGGGATATATGTATGTTATGATTATTCACAGTAACTCTTACAGGCCATATAGAAAATGCTGTAACATAAGTCATTGCTCAATACATGACACAGTGAAGGGACATTATGATGTTAAAATATCATGCAGGTGGAACGCTCTGAAGGGACGCAATGTAATACTAGGAACAATAGCTCTCAGAATCACTAAACCTATCACAATGATGTCAGTGCCTACTCTGAATACTCCCCTAGTTTTACTAAGGAGCCTTATTCAAAGAACCCTAGAGAGTTCTTTGAAGCCCGTGTTACATATACCAGAAGTATGGGACCAAATTCTAATAAAGACTTAGCCCTCTTAATCGTAGTAATGCACAGAACTGAAGTATATTTAGAAAATGAACGGAGCAAGGATCCTGAGGGTTTTGACTGACTTCTCTGACTCTGGGGAGTGACAGGCCAGGAAATAAAAGTAGGATGCTGGATAATCAATGGATCCACCTATGAGAAGGCATCGCAAATTGCTGTGTACAACATTACATCAAACCCAATAGCAAAAGATACGAAACTTTGCGCCTCTGAAAGATTGAACTGTTGGTACAATTTTACCTTAGTACAACCTGTCTTAGAGTACAGATGGTCTCAGGTGGCCAGGGACTGAACACAGGAAACCTAGATAGCATAGATGAACAAATGAGTGCTACAAGATGGATGTGGAGCACAAGGAAGGTCTTGGGAGGCATCATGACTGGGAGAAATAAATGCCCTAAGGGAGCCAGCGAGACAGCAAAAGGACTGGGGACACGACGATTAAATCCAGAGGGGATCTGAACCGAGTAAACATGTCGTGAGAGGGCCAGGGAACGAATAGCGGCACGGCTAGAGGGAAGAGAGGACAGAATGACTGGACTGGGCCACAGATACGCACTCAGGAAGTCTTCTGAGGGAACAAGAGGGGTGCAAGGTCTGCTACAAAGCTGAAAGTGCGCTAAAGGCAACCTTGAAGGCATCGATAGGCATCGTGACACCATTAGAGGGGTCCTGAATGGGCCTGAGCGACCAAAGAAGGCTCAGGCAAGCTGGTGATGGCCTGGCAGATACCGCTGGCAAGCTGGTGCCAGCGTGGACAGACACCACCGGCAAGCAGGCACTGCCGTGGGCAGATGCCACCGGCAAGCTGGTGCTGGCCTGGCAGACAGTGCTAGCCTTGTGGACACTGCCAGCAAGCCGGCAATGGTGTGGGCAGACGCCACCAGGAAGCCAGTGATGGCATGGGCCGACACAGCCGGCAATCTGGCAATAGCCTCGTGGATGCCACCGGCAAGCCAGCGACAGCGTGGGCAGACGCCACCGGAAAGCCGGCGATGGCGTGGGCAGACGCTGCTGGCAAGCTGGCGCTGGCCTGGCAGATGCCGCCAGCAAGCCGGTGATGGCGTGGGCCAATGCCGCCAGCAAGTTGGTGCCAGCCTGGGACAGGTATTCCCAATTCAGTGGGTATTCCATTCCCGCTACTACCCTCAATCAAATGGGATGGTAGAAAGGGCTAATGGCTTACTGCAAAGGAGCCTTAAGCCACATGAGGCCCAGTGGGATACTCTGCTTTCCAAACTACTTGATCAATTGAGTAATCGGCATGGGCCCACTGGGAGCCCTGTGAGCTGAGCATTCTTTACAGAAACTAAACCTGATGCTCTGCCTCCTGACGAAAGAAAATATCTGATAGCATTACAGCCAGGACAACCTGTCATGGTAAACTTATGACAAATTGGAACTGTCTGACTCTTAACTAAACCTTGTGGCCACTTGCCTGGGAAGCTACTGACAGCAGCGGTGCAAAACACAGAATTAGTGCATGATGGATTTTTTCCTTCTTTCTAATGGGGTAACCTGTCCAGAAAGCCCCACCGAGACCAGTTTGTTTTACCCTTTTTTCTTGAGGTCTCCTCCAAGATAAAAGAGCCTCCGGCTTGGCCGGGCGGCTGCAAATTGGTCCCATCCATAGTTATCCCTAGAGATAACTTGAAAAGTTATCCCTAGAGAGTGCACTCCTTGCTATTCAGCTAACCAGCTGCCCTATAATGTGGCTCCATCAAAATGTTTATTCAAATGGTTTGGATAAGAGCTGGTTACTAACTCCGCATCAGATTGCCATGCCACAGGCAGCTAGGAAAAGATTATTTCCACGTGGAAGACTAGTGTTTATCAGCTACGAAAATAAGGTGAGGCTCTTCCTGCCCACTGCTTCATCTAGTTAAGTATCCTTCCCCGCCCGTGTGGACTCCACCACACTGTTTATTTGGGTTTATTCTTTCCATGTCAGAGCAGGCTATTTTGTTTTGATGTAATTCAGAAGGCTGAATTAATAGCCTAAACCAAACCTCAATAAACTACAGGCTGGGCAGTGTGTGATGGCAATGATTTACCGATGGTGTGGCATTAGAAGCTCCAGAACTAGACAGCTTCCCCCCCTCCGCATCTAAAAATCAAACCCGTGTCTTGCCTGCACTCTTGGCCACTATCGACATTTTCCACATTCTCACTTCAAGTGCAAGAACATCTGAAGCAGCCGGGTAGTTGAATCTCAGCTCTGTGCTCCTCCGAGAGGCTTCTTGAATGCTTTCAATTTCAAAATGCTGCTGTGGCAGGCAAGATAAATCCCGGGCTCTGAAGTTCTGTTTGCCATTATGCTTCTAAGATGCTTGACACTTCAATGCAGTACAAAAACTCTCGGAGTGGGTGAAAAATCTTTACTGTTGACCTGCTCCACTTTAACATTAGGTTTGATGGATTTGACCATTCTCAAGTCCTTCAGCCCAGTAGCCCAGCGATAGCCATCGTTAGCAGCAGCGACCCAGGACAAAGTGAAAACAAGGCAAGTACACCTGATACTCATGTACTCTTGTGCGTCACAGTTTCACCATGGTTCCTGTGCTGGATGCTGTTTCATCTGCTTAGTATTTGGAAGAGGAATAAGTTAATCCAGTGGCCCCCTGGGTCGATCTAGAGTGTTACTCGTCCACAACATCCTGCCGCAATGCAGCTGTCCTCAGATCTGCTCTTGACTGCGTGACGAAGCCTTTGTCTCAAAAGTAGCTTTCCGTGCAAAGGTTGAGTGTTGATTTATTTTTTTGTTTTCATACTTTTGCTCCCTACAGCGCAGCGGATTCATTCCTTCCTCAGCCTTTTCATTTCCCCTGATGGACAGAAATCTCAAAAAGATTTCCCAAAGGGCCTTGATCCCATTCAGGAAGAGCTGCTGGAAGTTGGGCGCAGGTTTGGAAGCGTGATCCACCACAACAGGCAGGTGTTTGGACCTTACTACTCAGCAATCCTCAAGAAAGCGCTTCTCCCAGACGCAGAACCAGACTCAGACGTGGGGATGGATTCTTTCTGATCATCTTCACCATGTACCGGGCGGGGGTAGAACGCATTCTCCAACAGTTTCTCAAATCATGCCTCAGCTTGTAAAAATCAATCAGACAAATCCACCGGGGCCAGCATTACTACTGGGAAGTGACTCTTGGCATGTCAGTACCTGAATAAACCTCTCAACTACAAAAGGTAGTGGCTTTTTTTCCCCAAAAAACCCTGCCGCTATTTGGTGGGGGAGGCAATGGGATGTGGAGCTCATAAAACTGCAGTGCAGCTTATGCTTTTTTTAATTCAAGGTGTTAATTCTGCCGTGGGCCTGTAACCTACTTTGCTGAAACGTCAGTCACAGCCCAGGGACGCTGTTTGCATTTGATAAAGCCACATGGTATTTAAAATCATTAAAACTGCTCAATGTATTTCAATGTTAGCTTGAAAACCTGACTTACTGAATTATTAGAAATGGAACATATGGTATAAATTTAGCAATCCCTGGCGTATTCAGTATTTTACATCAGCCAGATTTTACTTGACATGAAAATCTGAACTTTAACCTGTATTTAAACGTCTGGATTTCTTGCTCTAATTTTACATAATGAAAATGTCCTACTTCTTGGCAAGCCAAAAATCTTTGCTGAGTAAATACTCTATACAATGGCCGCCCAGACTGCTGCAGTTGTTACATGAACCACTTGCTGCAGAAAAGTGATTTTGGCGTTTAGCACGAGTCAATTAGGGTCCTGACCGTCCCCAATGAACAATCCTTGCAGATGTACGTTACTGGGGGTAAAAATGAGCTTTTCTCACCATTGTGTGGAGAACATACACAAAGCAGTTGGAGACCCTTGTGCTATAGGTAGGTCTATCTTTAAAAGAACACGTGGATGCGTTTTTATGCATACATTTTTGTCTCAAAGTAATAATATTCAATATTTGGGGTCGTTACGACTAACTGCAAAAAGAACAGCTTCAACCAAAGCGACGTGGCAGCCAGGACTCCCCACCCTGCACGCCACAGGCCTCGGGACAGCACAAACCCCCTATTCCGCTGCCGAAGAACTACAGCGGGACTGCTCCCAGCTTCTCGGCCTCCTGTGCTCTGCTTCCACAACCGCCGCGCAACGCTCGGACGTTCTCTCCTTCCTCGGGTTTACAAAGCAGAGAAGTGCAGGTACAGTGCTAGACTGAGCTAATTAAACACCACACAGCTGCCTGCCCTCACCCCTTTTCTCTTACCTCCACAGGTCCGTTAGATGAGGACGAGAGCAGCGCTGCTTGAACACAGACGACCAGGAGACTTCGGTATAACACTGAGGTCACAGCGACAACGGGGCGAATGTGTGTCTAAGTTTGTTTATTAATTCCGTCTGTTCTAAGTTGTACAATTATGAAAACAACAAAACGACTGCTGGAAGCCCAGGAATATTTACAATCTCGCCTTGTTGTAGTGAGGTCAGTCTATGTTGTTGCACAGATTGGTTATGTTTGGTACCACAAGATGTTTAAAATTCAGACAAATTTGAACAGATTAACAATTGTATATACAGGAAATAAAAGGAAATTCAAGTATCAAAATACAGACAGATTAAATAACATTTGTATTACAAATCAGTCCCACTGCCATACATCACAATTAGCAAAAATGTCTAAATTGCAAACTGAACTCGACTGTTCTCTGCCCTGTTAGGGAATCTCAGGTATTTCTTCCAAGGGTAAGAAAAATGTTTGAGCTAGATCGACTTTGCAAGAGCAGCACAGTTACTTCCTTTTGGAAAAAAAAAAAAGCAGTAAGTAATGCCAATGAGAGATCTAAAAGGAGACCTTTTGCAACAAGACAGCATTACAAACACCGTGCTTGCTCTAAAATAAAGATTTGATTGCATGGAAATGATGTGAGCAGAAGAAAGCCAGGGGAAATTCTGCTGCTAGAAACTTCTGAAGTGGGGCAGAAGGAGCGTTAAAGCAATTGACTCCACTTCAGCTGCACACAGGACTGGACGTGTTCGGAGGGACTATTTGGCATCTGGTCTGTCTCAGCAGCCTCGTGAAGGTAGAAACTTTTCACTAGAGGTACATCCTGGAAGGTGCCGTATCTTCTCCCTGGGAGGGGGACAGGCACGTACCCCGCAAAAATTGCATAATTTCTTCTAAAAAGAACAATCCCAAAGCAAGTTCAAAGACAGCTGAACAGCTAAGATTAGCTTTTTTCTTTTTTTTGTAAATACAAAATGAAAAAGGATAAAGCAGCTTCGATTTGAAAAAAAAACCAAAACCAAAAAAGAAACAAAAACCATCCCTTCCTCTATAAAGACAGACAACAACTCTGCATCTTAGTTTACCTATCTTGAGTTCTCAGCCTGGACTCATGCCATGCACAAACCAAGGTCTGTAAAATACAATCTGTCCTTAAAAAGGGGAACGAGGCCCAGGGCAGCGCTGCCTTTCCCCAGGCAGGTAATACAGCAGATGCATTTCGATTCAAAATCATATTCAGCACCAGAAATTTAGGGCACTTTCCTCCAGATACCACGAAACCCTGTAGGGAGGAAGAGCCAGAACACTGTGCAATGGCTGGGTTAACAGATTACTGGAGTCTGTGAGTGGCACGGTCCAGGATCGGTCTCCAGCATGCACGTACCTTGAGAAAACCCATCGAAATAAAAGGGGAGATGCATTGCCAAAACAATTGCTTTGTCTATGCAGTGAGAAAGAGAGTATCTGGCTAAAGAACTGTTGGATCACTAAAGACAACCATAGGATTGAACGCAGGACTGGAAAGGACCACCAGGGTCACCACAAGCCCAGTCCCCTGGAGATTGGAGTCTTCATCACCACTTCACCTCCAAGCCAACCTTCAAAAAGCTCATGCATCAAAAAAAGAAAGGTGTCCCTCCTCCCAAGCAGAGGTTCAATTTGCAATCTCTCCAAAAAGACTTGTTGCCAACACACCAAATATTTACACTTACACCAGTATGAATTGCAACATATGCATAACAAGGAATGTTAGGTTTCCTAAATTCATCAACTTAAAAAACCCCTCCACTTCCCCCTCCTAATCATTTACAGGTCTATGCCCTTGGGATTACGGTTCACTTCTCTCCCAGCCTTACTGGCTAGCGAGACTAAATGAAATCCTGACATACAGCAGCAACTGGAGTTAAACAGAAATTACTCGGGCATATCACTCTAGTCAAGCAGCAAGGTACCACCTCCCCAACCATTACAATGCCTGTCCAGATTATAACAAACGTGCTGCGCTACATTTTTGCGTCTGAAGAATTAAAATCGCAACCGTTTTAACATCTCTCCCTTGAGGGGAACAGTACTGTGAAAACACATCAGTCACAGCCAAAACTACTGTTAAATACTCTGGTAATTTGAAAGAAAAGTAAGCAGGCAGCACCTTCGAGATGGTGGTATTTGGGGATACCGGACTTAGACGGGGGCCAAGCCGTGCTCAGGTTGATATGATTCATCCTCGGGTAGGGACTGTTTCAGTGTAATGCCCAAAATTTAACTCCTTATTTGTTCATCTTCTGAAACTGTTGCACTAATTAAATAATGAGCTAGTATCAAAAAAGTGCTAAATCACAATTGAATATACTTAAAAAAAAAAAAAAACCAAACCAAAACCCCAACCCTTCAGGGCATAACTGCATTTAAAAACAAGACAGGTGCACAAGAGGCTGGAGAAGGGCAGCGTCTCCAGGTATTCAGTGCGTAAGTGGGAAGAAATTGTGTCCTTGCCATAGAAATGTCAAGTATTGCAATGCAACAGTTCTCTGTAGGGGAAGCAAACTTTGTACCATCGGTAATACTTGGCCACAACCACTCTGGGGTGAAAGATCCTTTGCAGACTCTTTTCCTTACGTTATTTCCATCTGCTATAAAAGCGTGGAGTAGCTTTCAAAACAAAGGATGCAGACTTACCCTGCAAGGCTTCTCACACTGGAGGAAGTTATTTCCAAGAATTTGGCGTTCTCTACTGTTCACCCAGAATTGAAGCAAATTTAAGTACCGTTAGAGATGCACACACCACTCCCACTGCTAAGACTTTCTACTGTACTCCTTGCCGGACTGCGTGGATTCTCAGTAAAGAAGTATATATAAGTATTTTTCCCTCACCAAAAAACTGCAGTGCTACATTTAAACCGTGAACTGGATTTGCTCTGTGTCATTTTGCACGTTAAAAAAGAAACGGGTCGAAAGACGTTTGTCTCAAACTAGAAAAGGTGGCATCGCTCTCGGCCTCAGAAGTCTCAACTTTCCTTTGCTAGAAATGGAGAGAGCTGCTTTTCTCAGCTGGTGGCCGGGATCCCTTTCCCCCCTCTGCTTTGGGAGCCCTCACTGAGCAGCCATGCACCCACTCCGAGGCAGACACCAGTGCCAGATGGAGATGATCTTCGTGTCAGCAGGCCACTGCTTCTTAGGTCTCTGCCCCGTTACTACATTTCCGTGGTAGGAGACAGCTGCCCGGAGATCAGCTTTTCAGAGGCAAACAGAAAGGAAGATAATGGAATGAATGATTTCCGAGTCATACAAAAACAAGTGCTGGGAAAGACGAGGCGTACGGCCAGGAGATGCGACACAACCGTGAGGGTTATGGACACACAGCGGAAGCTTTGTAGTTTAGGCAGGGCTGCCTGTGGACGGTCATCCTTAGAAAGGCACATGCTCTAGTGACCTGGCTTTAGGAGGTGCTGAGGAACCTGCCCTTCCCAGCTGAAGGCAGGGGAAGACGCAAGAGCTCAGACCCTCTAAAATCAGGCGTACCTGTGGGCAACTGCATGGTAAATGCTTACCCATAGAAACTGCGCTACCACCGCTACCATTGATTTGGTTTCTCTTGGAAGGATACAGAAACCCTCAGGGCGCTCTTACAGCTCAGAAAGATGCTGATCAAACCCAAACCCAGCCTCTTGGAGCACTTCGGACACAGCAGTACTGTCACCCACAACGCTCCGGCTGGCAGGACGGCACTGCAGCACTTCGGGCAACTGCAGTGCGACCTATGTTAAGGGGCTCCATGGCATATGAAATATATGTACTAGACTGAGCTTTCCTTTTCTTTTTTTGCTTTAAGACAATTCTTCTAGTCCTCTCACTTGGGTTCTCACTAGCCTGGCCCTTATTTTGAAGTCAGTGTGCCGCTCAGTGCCATTACGTCACAAAGGACTTGGGAGATCAAACCCATTCCTGACAAAGAGCTAAATAAAGATTTTGAAACATCAGATTTCACCGCAAGTCTGGGGAAACAGAAGCTGTCAGGCAACAGCTCTGAAACCCTGGCAAAACTCGGACAAGCTTGTTCTAGCCCCTAAATAGCCCAGGGCTGCTGTTCTGACCGCTGCCCACTGATGCCAACTGGTGATCGCGAAGGGAGAATTGGGGTAAATTCGAAAAGCTATTTTGGAAATGGAGCTTTACTGGAGATCTGAGCGCATCCTCTTCCCCATTTCTGTCTAAGATGTCCACCCAGGCATCTCCTGCAGAGGTGAGCAGGTAGCTGCCGTCCACCTCTCTTCACAGCTCTCTAACGCAGACCCACTGTCGCCACCGGCTCTCCAAAACTGGGCTGCGAGGGGATTTTGCCAAGATGCGAAACCCACGGTGAGTTCACACGCTTCACACCAAGGTGCACATCAGCGAGCTTTGTGCAGCCCATCTACCGCAGGGCTGCAGCCCCTCTCCCGCCGCCCCATTTGCTCAGCCCTCTCCCCGGGAAAGGTGCGACAGCCGCTGCCTGCGAGGAGCTGGTCGGGGTCCAAGACGCAGCTTTGCTACGAGGCCGTCTGTGCGAGTGAAGTACTTCATCTGTCAGGACAGCGAGGCTGAGCGTCGGGGGGTTGCTGCCATGGTCTGGAAGTCGCAGCGCCTTTCAGTAAAGGGTCTTAAAACTGCTCTGCAAACAGAGCGAGCCTTACATCCCCGAGAGGTAGGTAAGTATGTCCCCATCCCGTACATGGGGAAACGGAGGTAAAGAGAGGTGAAGTTGCTTGGATGCACAGCAAGTCAGGGAGAAGCAGCACCGGGGCAGGAGTCCTGCCTCCCAGCGCTGTTATTCATCAGATCATACTCCTCCTCCTCCTCAGTTTCCTCTCAGTGAGCTTTGCAAACGCAAGCGAAGGAAGCAGGGGTAGGACCATGGACGGCTCGCTGGGGCTTTCACGGGGTCGGGAACTGCTGTATGGCATTCCCAGACCTGTCCCAGCTCTGCTCCGACCTGTGCCAAGTGCCCTGCAGTCTCATGCAAACGATTCCCAGTCATATTCTGGAATTAAAAGCTGCTTCTACTGAGATACACAGAAATGAGGATGTTTTCCCAGAGGAAAAACATGCGCACTTGAGAAACAGCCAGAAAAGGCAGAGGTGCCCGCTGACGCAGGGCCATCTCTAAGTGAAATCCTCGCTCTCAAGGATGGAAGGCGGCAGATGTTTCAAGATCCCTATAGCCCTCATCATGCAATGGTTTGTAGACAAAAACAAGCTTTGGGATCAGCAGCAGACTGATTTCAATCACATTTCTCCCTTCAGCAAAAAAAGTACAACCGCAGTAAGCCTGCTGAACACAGCAGAGCTCCGTCTGCTTTATCAGAGCGCTAACAGTATCTAGCCCCTCTGAAACACCTTTCCTTCCCAACACGGGGCTAACAACATGTGCCTTTAAAAGCTTAACCTCTTCACAATCTGCCAAGTGAGAACTACGCCCATAGCTCACGAGAAGTTTGGTGAGTGTAAACAGAAGGACTACGGGGGAAAAAAAAAAATCCTACAAGGGACTGAAATGCATGCAACCAAAACCGCACCTCATCTCTGAGAGGGAACAAAGCTCACAGTGGGAACGATCACACCCGGCCCAAACCAGCGCTCCCGTCAGAGCAGGTTTTCTGCTCCAGGCTTCGAGGGGAGAGATTGTGGGCAAGGGTCCCCGTGAGGAAATCTAGTGAACGTGTGTTATTTGCAGACAGCATCACAGTGGTTAGTGTCGATTCGAATGGCAGGTAAGAAGAGGGGTGAGTTCACTGGAACAGTACGCAGCCGTGGCTCAGTCGGGAAGAAGAGGATCTAGGAGGAGGGAGCGCGTGCACCGCAGAGACAAGAGGTCTCCATCAGTTCAAGGATAAGAAGGTGAAATAGAAAAAGAGGCCTGGGGAGTGTCACGTTGCCCCAGGGATTCACAGTGCCAGAGCGAGGGGAAAGACGTGAAAACGGCAGGCGGCTTCCTGGATCCACATCTCCGATTCCCCCAGCCTGCATCCCTCTGCACCTCCCACCTCACAGACATCTAACAGCGTGTTACCCTTGTTTCCGAGTAAGGAGAATTCACAGTGTTCAGTAGTGATCAGGTACAAAAGCCGTTTAAGTCTACAGTCTCCTAAGTGCTGCTGCCTTTGACGTAGTGCCTACGCGGGGCTCAGTGCGAGCAGCTGGAGGAAGAGGGAGTTTAGAACAGCAGACAGATCAGATCGCAAAGGCACGGTTAGACTAGGTGGACACGGGGTGTGTTTGCTTTAGAAGATAGTGGTCTCATACTTAGTGCTGAGGGTCCGCTTGGGGTCCTGTTTGGGGTCCACGACCCAGGAGACACTGGCATGAGACTGGGAGTCTTGGTCCACTTCAGGGGGCTCCAGCTAGAAAATAAGGAAAGAAAGGGCATGTTAGGTTACCCGTGCTTCTGGGACAGAACGAGTGGGGATTCAAAGTACGGAGAGGCCGCTGCTCTGCCCAATGCCCATCCCAAAAACGTGCACGTGTGCAGGGAAGCAGCTCTCACTGGGGAGGCATTCGAGTCCTTCACAGCTAAAACATGTCTAGCCATGTCAGTCCCAACCCAGCACCCTGAGATGACTTCCTGAGTTAGGCCTGCGAGCCCCTATTACCATTAGTGACAGCTTCACTTCATCTCACAAACAAGCATGAAAAATTCAGCGCTATAGGATGGCACTATAAAAAAAAAGAGGCAAAGGGAGAGAGAGGGAGACAGCTCCTGGCAGGTGAGCTCCCACGTGATTTACTCTCCTGATCAAGCAAAGCTCTTTCATCTTGTCCTCCTAAATCAGGATCCTACAGGAAGGTTAACAACACCAGAAAGAGCAACGCAGTTAGTGGAGAGCTGCCACTCTACATCAGCGGGGACGGATATGAGCCATTTGTCCCTGGGGTTCATCTGAGCCCATGGCACGGCCCTGGAATGAGCAGGGAGGGAAGACAGCAGCGAGGCAGGACACGGGACCACAGCAGGAGACGCGGGAAGCGGGGAGGCAGGCGGACCGGTGGCAGCTGGGGCAGCCCGGGTCAGTTCGTAATGGAAGATGGCAGGAAGAAGGGTAAAGACCTTAGCTCCGGGACTAACAGACTGCAGCGGCAGGTAGGAGGGGCGGTGTGTTGTACAGGTGTGACAGTAACAACAGCGAGTGTCGGGAGGGAGCGGCACCTGAGCGGGGGGAGCAAGCAGAACACAGACAAAAGGAGACATTAAAGGAAGGCAATGGCTTATGCAGCAGTCCCTGCTCCTCAGCAGCTCCAGTCTTGGCTGGTTTTGGCTACAGGCGCACTCCCGTGCTGCAAACCGCAGGTTACCTACCGATCTCACTGCGGCTCTGCAGGGTTTGCACATGGAAGCTGTGCTGGACCCAGCAGGGCACTTAACCCCCATCCCACCGGGGCTATTTCCACCTCTGCTTGCCCTCGTCCTACGAGGGGAAGCCCTACCACCGCAGCAGGACTGCCAGCAGAGCCACAGACACTGCGATATCAGCGGTGCCTGAAGCTACAGGCACCGTGTCCGCATCTGGGCTCCCCCCACCACAAAGGGGGAGGTTTAAGTATGTGGTGCCCAAGAGAAATCCCAGCTCAGACCATGCAGATCGCACCCGGCAGCCTGCCGGCCCGCACATACGTACTGCAGATTTCCTCATGCCGGCTCGTGGTTTAGGCACCGGTTTGGAAGATTTTGTTTCGATCATTTCTCCTGCTGCAGCACCCAGAGGCTTCGCTCTCTGGGCTTGGAGGGCCAGCTGGTAGGCAACCTCGAACGCCTGCCCCAACGTGAGGATGATCTCGTACGTCAGGTTCTTCAGAGAGACCACAGAAAACACAAAGCCGTTAGGTGCATACGAGCTACCTCGCCCTGCGCAGGGTCCATGTGCTCAGCACCTTGCTGAGGAGGTGCAGACCTCGGCAGAGCCCATGGCCTTTCCGTTAGCAGGTCGCATCCTGCCGTACGCCTGGCAAAGCCGCTCTGCACGTGTGGGGCAGCGCTGAGCTCCTGCCCCGCAGGGGAGCCGGCACTAAGCCACCTCCACGCTCGCACAGCCCCGGCCGGTGGGACCACCTGCGAGCCTGCTACAGCCCTGTAAGCATCGCGGTTCAGCAGCGTTTGGCATTGTAAAGACAAAAAGCCCAAACGTCTTGTACAGGCGATTCTGCCCAAGAATAAAAGCAAGTTATGCTTCCACACGCTCGGTGAATTAAAAGGCTGTTAAATCAGCCTATTACGCTCAACGTAATTGAGAGTGTATTAGGGTTTTGTTCACAGCATATTCCCCAGGAGGGAAAAACTCCTGCCCTGCTTTATTCAGCACTGGAGACTGCAGTAATGAAGTCAGACAAATATTCTCTTTGTCAAAAGAGCTCCAAAGTAAAAGTATTTTGAGCCAGGACTCCGAAAGGAATATTTTAGGGTAGAAACAGATAAGAGAGCCCTAGAACGGACCAGATCCTGTTCTATGACTTGCCAATAAAGCTGAGTGATGAAGTAAGTGGACTGCAAGAGACTGCAGCGCACTGGGAGATGAGATGCGATAACCCACTCACCACATCCACGGTGCTGAAGACGTGGCAGTAGTGGTGGCTGGTCTGCAGGTCCTTGGTGATGTAGGCGAACGTGCAGAGATCCTCAGGGTCCTGAGCAGCGCAGGAGATGTTCCGGATCTCGTGCTCAGCAATGACATTCTGCCAGGGTGAACCACAAGCACCCGTCACCCTTCTGGGGATGGCAAATACACCCGGCAAGCGGCGGTTGTGGCAAGTGTGTACTGGGAGCAGGGAGCAAAACAGATACTGGCAGGGAGGGGGAGTCTCCCAGCCAGACCAGTCCTAGCTCCCTCCCATGGTAGGAATAAATGGCAACGTGGTCCACAAGCAGCCAGTCTGCCAAGGCTTTGGGATTCAGGTAACCATTGCCACCCTGGTGCTCTCCCATACCCCTAGCAGCTCCTCAGGACCAGCCGTAGCTTCTGGAGCCACTAAATGTTACCTGCAGCCCCCCAGGCAGGTGGGACTGCAGGTCTTGTCCCTCCAGACACCAACTTCGAGGCATCTGAAGCTCACCTTGTTAGAGGCATCGATGAACTTCACCCCTTTGTACGTGATGGACAGTATTATGGTCGGGATCTTCTTCATATGCTCTGTGGATTTCTTTGGAAACAAGAACATTCAAGTGACCAGTTGTGAATAAATGCTCCCTTCTTCACCACCGCCCCTGCCCACCGCCCCACAAAGGCAGGCTTTGGGGACCTTGGACCAGGAGGAGGAAAGCCTACTCTTGGTGGAAGCAGAGGGGAAGGGACAGGGACCTGAAGTGCACGCAGCACTCCCTTCCCCAGTGAAACCCCCATTCTCCCACTGCACACACCTTCCAGCTATGGGGAAAAAGTGCTGGGGAGGGGCAGTTCACCAGCAGCACAGCCTGTTAGGTGGTCTGGGTCCCTGCTCTGCACAGGGGCAGCCTGCAGGGTTTGGGGAACCATGGCTTCACTGAGATCCTGCCGTTCCCCTCTCCACATCATCCGCCACTGGGTGTGAGTGAATCCTCCCTGTCCCCGTGGCCTCCGTACCCTCATCTTGGCACAGGCGTCCTGCGTAGACTCCGTCCCTCGGAGGTCTTTGATCAACATGGAGCCCAAGTACTGTTTGGAAGAGGGGGAGATGTTAACGTGCTCCCAGACACCCTAAAGGCTTCAGGCAGGAAACCCTGCCAACCCCAAGGCAATGCCATGGCCCCGTGAGCGGCCAGCAGCCGTGGCTGGGGAGGGACAGGTCACCCAGGGAGGGGGAGGAAGTGTGACAACTCCACACGCAACAACCTGACCCCAGAGCCTCCTCATCCTCGCCGCCCCCACAAGCCAAAAGCCACTTACGTTGGCCTCGTACCCGCAGGACTCGAAGATGAGCTTCTCCGGCTGGTGCTGCCAGTTTTGGACTGGGGCATACGGGGCAGCCAGGCTGGGGGGGCGCAGGGTCAGCTTTGACTCCCGACGGTCCTCCTGGAAGGGAAGAAACATGGATGTGAAGCCACAACAGGTCCAACCTGGGTTGAAACACAGATCCCAGGAGGGCTCTTTGGGCTGATGCAATTGAGGTTCGCGATGGCCAAAACCCTCAGGGGCAGGGAGGAGGCAGCACGCTGCGGGCGAAGGTGCCAGTGCTGACGGAAGTGCGAGCCACCCATTTTCAAGGTGCGACCGAGGCATAAACGAGCTGCTGGCTCTAATGCTTGAGGGAAGCTGTGCCTGACTGGCTCTCCATGCATCACCCTAACTCCTTGATAGCTCCAGAGAAGGGGGAGTCTGCACTGAACTGAGCACGAACTGAGCAGAGGGGCCCCCGGGACACCCAAAAGCACCCACTGACCTGTGCTTTGTAGCGCTCAGCTCTGGAGTAGGGAGCAACCTCGGTGCCGCGGTCGTGTTGCCTCTTCCCGGTGTCCCCGGAGGGCAGCAGGAGATCGGCAGATCTGCCCGTGCAGGAGTCGTTCTGGCTCAGGGGCGATGATGTCTGGGACATCAAGTCCTGGCACTGAGAGAGGCAGACACCAATAACCGTCCCGGTCAGCCGTGCCCAGCCCTCGCTCCCCTTTACAGTGCCCGACACAAAGGGTGCAACGAACAGAGTTAACAGGGTCAGCTCCTGCTCTGCAGGCTCCTGCCTCAGTGTCGTCAATCACACCGTTTATTTTCCGCATGATACTCCTGATTCGCTCCAGGACGGTTTCATGCAGGTAGGCAGCCCTTTTTGCCGAGCACGCCTCCGCCTCCCGTGAGCTCATCCCAGTAGGGCAGGAGACACGCCGAGCTGCGGGCAGGGTGTTTATAGAGGAACAGGCTCCGCTAAAGCACTAAGCAAAGCACTCAAAGCCGCTGACGATCAGCCACCCCAGGAGAAAAGCCCTGGGAGCCCAGCGAGAGATCAGCCCAGATGCCTGACAGTCTGGCTCTTACTGCAGGCAAGATTCACTGCCTGTACGTGCCAACCGGCCCGGCAGACAATGCGGGAAGCTCACAGCTGCAACACGCATTAGTCCTATTCAACGGACTTGCTTAATTTGCCATTGACGTCCTTCCGCTCCCCACGCCGGAGCCAGGCGCTGGATCGCACCAGCTGTAGCACCAGGAAATGCTGCAAATGGCCCATTCTCTTACACAGCCTCCCTGTCCAGCATATCAATCAGTTGATGCTGCACCAAAGGACTCCTCTCCCCCGCAACAACCCTGCCTTCAGTCTCATCGGTCTCAAGAGGATGTTTCAGAGAATTGCAGATCCTCAGCTGGCTGCTGCCCATCCGGGCTTTTGTTGTCTGAAAAGGGGGCGGTTGAGCAGCGGGGCGAAGGTGCAGGGTTTGTACGTGGCACCCTCCCTGCTCCCAAGCACACGCACCCAGTGCAGTACCAGCGTGAACCCTCTCTTTTTTATTTACACCTGAACCCCAGTTTCTAAAAAACCCCGTGTGAGCAAGCAGGGCACAGCAGCCCAACTTGCTTCAGCTAAGACTGTTTTGGTTGAAAAGCCTTGGGTATCCAAGGCAAGAGGGAAGAGCTCTGCAGCAGGGCAGGGACCAGATGTTTGGGATGGGGAAACTCCAATCACTCCCAATTCCTGCTCCAGGAAGCTGACTTGCAAACCCTGGGAGGAAGCAGCATGACACGCTTGCCCTCCGTGGCACGCCGCCCTGCTCCCGGGCTCACAGGTTAGCTGCAAGCTCAACGGGTTTTGCCAAACTCAGCTCTCAAATGTCGATTTTCAGGAAGAGCGGCAAATGTGACGGCTCGCCTCCCAGCCAACCCTGATAACGAAGGGCCTGACATCCAAAGGTTGCCACTCCCGCAGCAAAAAATCAACATCCACAAATCACGTTGAGTGCTATTTGGCAGCGAGAGCTCTAGAGAAGCCCAGCCGGCCCAGGGAGACAGATCTCAAACTCCCAACTGGCACAATCAAAACACCAGGTCCCAGCTGCATCCCATCTCACCAGCTGAGCCGTGTCACACTCCTGCCTGCGGGAAGGCTGCCTTACATCTGGCCAGGAAACAAGGGGAAGAAAGTCAGCTCAGTATTCCCCTTCGGCGCAGGGCACAGAGGTGGGAGGAGCGCCCTGCAACCCGTTCGGCGCAGGCACCCACCCTGCACGGCGGCACCTGGTCCGAAGGAGCTGCCTGAGGTTTCCCACAGGGCAGGCATCCAGAATTTGACCTGCAAGGGCAGAATATTTATCTTCCCCCGCTCATTTCAATAGCGGGGTCACGCCTGCATGAGTATTCGCTGCTTGGGTCACTGGAGCTGATAAGGTGAAAAGCTGAACGGATACAACTGGCCACGTTAAGATTTCTCCCGGCACTGATGTGTTCGCACACTTCAACTTTGTTTTGCACAGGGAAGATGGAGTTTGACCCACAAAGAAGCAAGCTAAGAGTCGGTAAACTCGTCCACCGCTTCAGCTAGAGCGCGTCTGTCCAAACAAACGGTGACGTTTGCTGTTGTGGGGCCCAGCCACAGCAGAATTTGTACAGCACAACATCAAATTTGTAATTTGTTTTTACTCTGCCCAAGTGCTCCAGGTGCTCTGGCCAAGTCAGAGCCAGCCTGGCTGTTACATTTCCCAAGTTCTGCTTGACCATGCTTGGAGTGGGAGTATTGGGCTCTGCATCACCTCCAGCAGCCACCAAGGAGCATCCATGGGAACTGTTTAACACAAACCACTCCCTTCTCCGCACAGCCAGATGTGCAGTTGCCTCAACGCTTCAAGAACTTTCTTCCCAAACCACCAGGTATCTGAGAACCAGGAGCAACCCAAGCTTCCAGGTCAAATCGATTTGTTTTAATAAGAAACAAGCCATATAGGTTTTACCCTTTTCTTTTTTTAAACAGCAATGCAGTTTTCAAAGATCACTGTCTATGCTTATTACTCTCAATAATTACCTTCAAAGGAGTTTTAACTTAAATATTGACATTGTAGGGTTTTTTTTCCCTTTTTTATTGATTTTGCTAGGCAGAATTTCCTGTGCATGAAAGCAGCAGAGCAAGGCTGAACGTGCCTCCCTGTCTGAGCCTGGATACCCATCCAGGACCTGAGCTCTCAGTAAACATCCTCTACAGATCTCTGAGTCCCCCAGAGGTGACAGCTGCTAATCAGAAAGGGGACAATTACCCTGACAGACCCGGGTTTAGTTCTCTGAAAGAAAGCGAGGAAAGCGAAGGAGAGCCAGGGCAGAAGAAAGCACCCTGGCCACTGCCGAGCGCGCTCCGCACAGACATATCAGCCAGGCAGGGAACACAAACAGTGACTCACTCTCAGCTGCGAGAACCGCGGCGGCTTTGCCGGTGGCTCCTCGTAGGGTCTGTCTGCCAGGGAGGCGATGATCCTCTTCCGATGGCCGAGCAGATTCACTTTCAGCACCTGCAGGGAGAGACCACGGTCACTGTAGGCTTTCCTGCCCTCGGCCCCAAGCAAAGCTTCCCCTCTTCGAGCAGCGCTGTTCCCATTTAACACGACTCCCTGCGAGTCACAGCCCCGGAGGGAACGTGGGCAGGACCTCACTGCCATGGCAAGAGAAAGGCAATACTCACATTTACTATTTCAAGCTCCCAGAGGTTTTTCACAGTGTCAATAGAGCTGTAGCCACTCGAGAGGAAGGACTGAACATAATCCTGCAGCCCCAAAGAGTCGAGCCATGCGGGAACCGAAGGCTGGCTGTTCCCATCGCAGCCAAGGGGTTTCAACTGTAAAAGCACAAGAAAGGGGTTAAAAGCCCCAGGGGGCTGGGATCCCAAGGCATGCAGCGCCAATTAAAATCAGTTTAAAGGCCATCATCATCTCCACTAGCAGCTTTAAAGTAAAAAAATCACTGTATTAACAGGGGATGCACTTGGCATCAAGACTGGCAGGAGGGACAGCCACCCTCTCCCCAGCACCGAGTCATCCCATCCACGTAGCTTGGCTGACCAATATACTCCTCCTCCTCCTCCCTGCTATTCCTAAAACCCTTCCCACAGCCCCTGCGAGCCCTCCGTGGGTCACAGGGACGTGGCTGGAGTCACAGGGACTGGCTTTTGTTTCCTCTGCTTTCACAGCCGTGCTGGGCAATGCCCTGTCCCCACTTCACGTGAGGGGTGTCGGTGCTGACCTTCGGGAGGGAGCGAGCAGCCTGGAGGAGCTTCCGACGGTGCTGCGGGTCACCGATCCCGATGTCCCGAAGGTCCTGGTCTTCCATGACATTACAGCCCTGCGGGGACAGGAAGGAGCGACATGGGAGCAGAGGGCAACAGAAGCCACATCAGGTGCGGGAGCGGAGATCAGGCGCGTCACAGCACCCTGCTGACCTCACCTCCCAGCACATCCCCACAGCAGCAGGAGGAGGAGGAGGAGGAAGAAGGCTCCCAAGGGTGGCAGCTCTGCCCCACGTACCGACCTCGGGCACCGAGAAGGCTGACACGAGAGGGGCTGCGGCACACGCAGCATCGGTGGGGCAGAGCACTGCCATCCCCTCCCTCCCGCAGCCTGCTCTGCGCCATCTCTTCCAGCCATTAGATTTCAGACCATCGCTTACAGCAACCTTCCGGTTTGATGCACAGATGCTTTAATCACTGCGTAACAACGCCCAAGTAAACCCCAGCCCCACTCCACGCGCGGTGCCTGAGAAGCGGCACTCGGCTCTGCTCAGCCTCCCTCCACAGCCACAGAGAAATCTGAATTTCTTTCCGTGAGAGCAGGCAACCTGGCGAAGGTCAGATTTATCCTCTGTCCCCCGGGCAGGGAGGCAGCTCACCCCGCTCTGGCAGAGATGCTCTGGTCGCCGCACACCGCTCTGTTAGAGCCCATTTTCTGCCCCCCTTCCCCTGCAGAGCAAGAGCGGACGCATGCAGAGCACAGTGGCTTTACCCCCCTCTCAAGAGCCTCCATCACAACCTGCTTCCCTGCCCCTCCTACCTGGGGAGAGCTCAGCGGGAAGCCCGGGCACGTCTCCCCATGGCTGGGAGAGCCACGCTGCTGTTTGACCGAGGGCTTCGGCTTGAGCCCGGACCCCCCCTCCCCAGACCTGCCTCCCTCTGCTCTCAGGAGAGTCACAGCTGAAGGTCTGAGCTGACAACGCTTTGCTGTTCCACATTTTGGTTTTATAAGAGAAACCTAATTAAAATTGGCTGTCGGGCAGTACGCTGCTGCAGGGGCACGCAGGCTGCAGGAACAGCGGGCTGAACGGCCAGGGCTTCAGGAGGGAAAGGCGAGGGGAAGATTGCCAAGTATCCTCTTTAAAGGGCAGCAAATGTTTTATATTCCTTCCCACCCTGCACTTTCTGTAGCATTTCAGCACGTACGTTTTGCTAAGTATTACCTGCTTGAAATACAACAGCCACACGTGAAAGCAGCGAGCTGCTCTCCGAGCAGCCGACCCACCTGAGCGACGCTGCCTCCTGCGAGGGCAGAGGAGCAGGAACGGCCCTTCCTGCTGCCCCGTCCACTCTCCGATGCTCCAGGACAAGCACCTGGCCCGTCTGCAGCCAGGGCGGGGAGCGCTCGCCTTTGGCGATGGCTTTAGGAGAGTCACCGGGTACATTTCACGGAGCCAGATGCCAGTCCTGCAGCCAAACGCCGGCCGGCTCGCTCCCAGCAATGCCAGCGTCCGCTTTGCTCCTGCCTTGTTTGGTTTGTGCCTGGTCTACAAGAGCACCAAGCCCGGGCAGCATCGCTCCCGCCACTTCCACGGCCCGGTGTGATAACTGCCGGGTAGGATGCCACGCGGCTCTCCGCCCCCGAGAGCGGCTCTTCCCCTCGGCCGCAGAGATAAGTGTTCAGAGAAACAGAGAATTCACGCTGCAGATAAGAGAGGCCCGAAGCAACGTCGCAGGGAGAGATGCCCTCAGAGGCCAGACTGCAGAGAAATAATTATTTAGCAAATGACAGTGGCGAATTAAAGCAGCGGGTGGCGGGGAAGCAGGGCCCTGCAGACACTCCGTGACCGTCAGCACCCACAGCACCGAGGCGGAGGCTCCTCTGCCTCCATCCTCCCTTGGCAGACAGGGATGCCCGACGCCCTCGATTCCTGGCAGGCCGTGGGGGGACCGAGACCGCACATCTGGAGCAGACAGACGCAGTACAAAAGCATTTGTCTAAGAGTTGTTTAAACAGCAGAAAGAGCCGGGACTAAAGACCCTGCAGCCGATTAGGGTGGTTCGCTCCCTGTTTTCCAAAAGGTCGGTTTAGACCAGCCGGCTGCGGCGCTGGTCTGCAGTGCCACTGCCCGCTGCCAGCTGGAAAGAGCTACTGCCACCGCTCGAGACGGCACCGCGGGTGGGTGGCAGCTCTGCAGGGGCCCGGGGCCACACCGCTACCTGCCTTGCCCTTCTTGGATTGCACGCCCCATCCTGCAAAGCCAGGCCACGTGAAAGCCCTGGGTCTCAGCGGAGTGGTAAGGCTACACGCAGAGCTCCTGCGCAAGGATGTAACTATGTCATATAAGCTGTTCTGCATGCCCCTCAATTGCACAAAATAAATTAAAAAAAAAAAAAAAAAAAAAAAAAGGCTTTTTGTTGGTTGAAAGCTCCGAGGGTGCTCATTTGGTGCAAGAGCAGCAGCAGGCTCCGTTGCAACGAGAGCAAACCCCCTGCGTGAGTAAAGCGGAGAGGCTGCCGCTGTCAGAGGCAGCGATCGCTCCGGCGTGTTAACAGCAGCATCCCACCAAAAAAAAATGAAAACATCCCTCCCCTTTCTTGCTCACAAATTTTAAGCCAAAAAGCCATATTTAATGTGCATTCCCGTAACAGCGGGAGATTGTGTGCTCAGCTTCGGGGAAGAGGGAAAGGATTAAAGGCAGCTTAACTCCCCTGACAGGCACCTTACCTGGCACAAGCGTTTTTGCATGCTACAGCTCTGCTACAGGGCTTGCCAGAAGGTCCTTGGGAGGCAGCGTATGTGCGAGGAATTCATCTCCTAGAGGGAGATGGCTTTTAAAGGGCTTTTTTAAATGGACAGAAGAGGGCTAGAGCAAGTGATGGAATTTCTCCGGTAAGCCTGGAGAGCAAAGCATTACTGCCCTGCCTGGGGGAGGCAAAGGGAAGCACAGGAAGGGACCGACTCACCGAAGTCCCTGCAGCAGGTTAACGTCACACCTCGGGTGCCCGAAACCTGCCGTTCCCGACACCTCAGCCCGCTCTGCTGCCCCAGCCCGCCCATCCTGGTGCTCTGCTGCTTAATGCCTCTGTACAGAGCTGGGTGCCAGAGCCGCAGCAGGCGCGGGGGCTCGAGGAGGATGCTGGCGAGGGCACGGCTGACAGCAAACCCTTCACGCACCAACCAGGACAGCAAGAACGGTCCGCAGCCAAATGAGCTGTGACAACGGTGATGTGTAATTTTCACGTATAAAAACTAAACAAGCTTGCTGATCCTATTTACATTTGTACTCATGCTTATTTTCCAATGTTGAGCCTTTTTGGTGCTAATCCGCTTTAGCACAGCAATGCCTGGCTAGCACAGCCACGCTCCCAAACCAGAGCACAGGGCTGGCAGCTCACGCTCTCCCAGGATGCCTGCTTTATGCTGACACAGCCAGTGCCAGACTCAAGGCAAGGCAATAGGTGTTCTCCCACTTTTGGCATCTCAAATTCAAGGAAAATTGCTTGCTATGTAGCAAGGATACAAGCTAGTTAAATACTGTAAAGCCTGCAGCTTTCTCCAACACTCCTTGTTTTTATGTGTCACATCAAATTCCCTCAGTGCCAGCCTGTATTCTCAGGGTACTTAACAAGGGTAGACACAGCATAGCAGCCCCGAATAAATCATGACGGTTTATTGTGCATGAGCCTCCACTTAGAGAAATGTCCTTTAAACCCATCCGGATTTCATCTCCTATGAAAAAATATAATCTGCTGCTAAAATAGATAATTAAATGCAAACACACTGGAGATCTTTTAACCTTTGCCAACCGAACAGATGAGCTGTTTAAACCAGACTTTAAACCTGTTTGCATTTAACATGCTATTCAGACAAAAGCCAAGGGGCAGAGATGCTCCGCCTGGGCCACCGCTGCCACCTGCCTCCGAGCCACGCTCCTCCGGCACAGCCATTGCCGCAGGTTCGGTTAGCGCCCCGCTCTCTGCGTAGGCTCCTGCGTCTGCAAAACCACCCCTCTGCTCAACCAGCACCTAATGACTTAGCACAAAAAGCCCCCTAAGCAAGGAGGGTTTCCAGCCACGGAGACCCAGCTGGGGTCTGCCGCGGCTCCCGGCACGTCCTTCCCGACCTCCGCACCCCTGGCTCACGCCGGGCACTGGGCTGCCGAAGGGTCTTCGGTCTGTCCCTGAGCCAGGCAAGAGCCATTTCTTTGCTGTACCGAGGAGGGGGTGACCGCAGACATATCCACACCCAGCAGCTCGTGGAGGAAAAGGGAACAAGGCATTCATCACCGAGATGAAACAAAGCCTCTTCGTTACAAAGGGCTGCTCAAAGGGAGACTGCCTCGACGCAGGGCCGCAAAATTTCAGAAGAACGGCCGTGACGGCTTTTGGGGGACTTTGGTTTTGATTTTTAAACAATATCCCAATACAGGTTTTTGTTTGCTCGTTTTTAGGTTTTTTCTCTTGGGTTTTTTTTGTTGTTTATTTTTAAACAAAGGTCCCCTTTGGTGCTGACACAGGTTGGCAACCCGGTCCAAAGATGCCGTCTCCCAGGCACCCTGCTGAAGGCTGCAGCGCAGTCCCGGCAGCCCAAGCCCGGGCTTGCGGTCAGCCCCTCGCCGGGTCCTCTGAGGACGGATTCAGCAAAAGCCCGAGGCGGGGGAGAGGAACGCTCGCAGGGACTCGCTCTGCTGTTAGCCCGGTCCTCTGTGATCCTCCAGCAGCAGCCTCCGAAACGTCAATTAGAATCAAAAAGACTTTCCAAAGATGTATTTCAGACTTTACTCGTCGTGACAAGTGCTTTTTACCTTGCGCATTTCTCCCAGCTGCGGGGCTGAGCGGAGCGAGCGCGGCTCAGGGCTGCGCCCGGGTCAGAGCTCTCGCTCCCATCCGCGCTGGGGGAGCGGGGGACATCCGAAAGCCCCGTTCATCCCAACACCTCACCGTTTTCTCCTCACTTCCATCAGGAACTAGCTCTCAGCATTTCCTGCACTGCAGGTGGCTCGTTCAGGGTTTGTTCCTAGGACACGCATCCTTGTGTTAATCCAGATTTTAGTATAGCACCACGCGCACACGTTAATCAGTCTTGGTAGAAAAATCTTTGGCAATTTTTTATTCCCAGAAATGCGGGGATGATCCCTAAAATAATCCACCAAGAAGCAGAGGCTGAAATTTTTTTTGCAACGGATGCAGGAGCACAATTTCCCCCCTAACCTTCAGCTGCACACACGTGCGTTAGGTCGAGGAAGGGAGTATTTCTCCAGTGCAAGTGCATCTACAATGGCGTGAAATGCATCACCCAGACGAGTCCTCCTCCGCTCCCACTGGCAATCCAAAGAGCCTGAACGATCAGCCCAGCCGCAGACACCTGAAATTGGGCAAGGTGAATCCCACTCCCTGGGTCCAAACTGGCAGAGACCGGCTGCCAGACAGTCCGGAGGGGCTTTCATCCCCCAACCTGGCCTTCAGCTTCCTCAGAGCTGAACAGAGCTCCCTCCGGGGAAAGGCACAAATACACACGACCCACACGGGGCACCTCTGAACCCCGTCTCTGCCCTCCGCGTTGCCCCAGTGACCCGCATCCTCGTCTGGGCTGCCCCGGGGAGCCCCAAAGGACGCCAGTGCAGCCGACGCGCCTGCAGAAACACAAGCTTTTCGAGAAAGGGTCTGCTTTAGTCATGCTTCACATCTTGCACTGTAATTAAACAGCCTGCAAGGCTCCAGGTTTCTCATTAAAGGGAAAAAAAAAAGCGCACAGTCAGAGGTTACATTGTAGGAAGGTAGCGTCCCCTCCTGCGAGTTAGGTGACCCCGAAGGCCAGCGTGCCAAAATCAGAGCTGCTGAAATGTGCCAGCAATCCTCCTCCAGCCGGGCACTCTGCAGGCACTTAACTACCCAATTTTCAGATGCTGCTTCTGGCACAGAGCCTGGCTTCAGCCCGTCCTCTCTCTCCAGCTAAGGAAGGGCCCGAGGCAAAGAAAGTTTCGTACAGGACGCGTAGCCTTACCCAGCCAGCGATGCAGTTTAATGAATCCCGACTGTCTCACTAAGCTCACGCTAACACAAGTGCTGCCTCTGTTACTAAACCCTGTATTAAAGACAGGCGACGGACTGCAGGGAAGAGGGGGACCAGAATGTGTTTGCTATTAAAAGCAACAGATGCAAAACCCAAACACAGCTTTTCCAGACTACAAAGGCTTCTGCAAACGTCTATAGCAGAGTGCCTTCAGCTGGATGAGCCAAAGCATCCATTTTTTCTTAGATTAATACATACAAAGCTCTTTTTCTTTTTCCCCTCCGTACATTCAAGACACTTTGCATCTTGTCAAGGATTTTGCTGCCACTGCTATTGCTTTACTTTTGGCAACCAAAAGCCTGGATGTGGGAGATGGAGCCGCATCCAGCTCACCACAGACCCAGCCTAAAGGAGGATAATACACAGCAAGTCCTGAAAAGAGAGGTTGCACCTTCCTTAGCCTCAACGCCACTTAGAGTTCTCCTTTTCAGATGAAAAAAAGGATCAGGAACCTTTGTTTCTGTCATTTTGGTACCGGCTAGCTGCAACTTTCAGGAACTTCATGCAAGCAGGCAGTACAGGGTTTGCAGTCCAGAATATAGCGGCTCAATTACATACGCAGCGAGGGGATTTGGCAAGGCTCCCGTGGCTCTGCCCGAGCTCCTGGTTACTCCCGCTGCCAGACTCGTAAAAAGCCGCCGGGCTTCACGGCCCTGCAGCCTCGGGCAGCATCCGAGGATACGGGAAGGCAGCGAAATTCGGAACGATGAGCTATAGCAAAGGTATTCCTGGGAGCTGACAAAGCCACCGCAAGCCGGCAACGCCACCGCAAGCCGGCAACAAGCTCCCCGTCCCCAAATCTATTAGTAGTTACTGACGAAGCGGCCTCTTTCCCTGCAGGGGTGGAGGTTGCCCATTTGGCCTCCTCTAGCCCCTCCGGGCTGTGTGTTCGAACCCATCTGAGCAGGGTGCAGGGAGCCACCAGCCGAGCCCTGCTCCCGCCGCAGAGCCTGGCCAGCCTCGACCCCCTCGCTGCATCAGGGGCTGTACGGATTGCACTCTGAGTAAAAAGCCCCGCTAATATATCTTGTTCAACAGGACAAGAGCAGCTAATGCCTCGTTAATGGACTAATTTATAAGCTTGCCCTAGAAACAGGCTTGCGTTCTGTCTGTATACCTGCACGATTTGCGCTTGGGGGCTTTTCACCCGAGACCCTCGGTGATAGCACAGAGCATCACCCCTTTTTACAGACCAAAAAAAAGCTAAAATGTCCCAAAACAGAGCCTTGATTACAGGCAATGCGGAACACCTACAGCTCCATCGGCCTTCTCTGGCTGCTCAGCCCCTCCAACAAACCCGCACCAGTGGCTTATTCATCCCAGAGCAGGCTGATGACCCCAAAGCTGGGACCTGCACACCCCAATTTCAGAGCCAGGGAACCAGCGCTTGGTCACACGAGTACGTATTTGTAATTGGCCTCACGATCCACAGGGTTTCATGCCTTCCCTTAATGGTATCTGCAGTTTGAGCTAGTTCAGTGGAAACCAGGGGAAAAGAAGTATTTGTTTAGCTAAGGGCATGACAACGAAGCCCTAGCTCTTCACAGAGCACTGATTGTGCAAAGGGCTCACATACAAAAACCTACAATAAATCCTAGATTAGCACACAGCCACTTCATTTTTGTTTAATTTTCTTCCCCATGCAGACTGGCAGCGTGACAATGGCAACGGAGGGAATCGGTCATGGTTGTCAAGTTCAGGCAATTTTATTGAGAGGAAAAAAAAATTAACTGCTACTTTAATGGCTTTTTAAACGTTTATTGGGCCTGGAGCTACTAATGAATCAAATGTAAGTATCCTCTAAATTGCCAGTTCTGGTCCACCCACTTTGCTCCTCAAAATCCACTCTGAACTCGCTGCTCTCCGTGAAGTCCATTTCCATCATCTGGGGAGCTTCAGCGCAGCTCTGCCCCGTTTCCCCGGTCAGAGCCACGGGTGAGCGGCCGAGACGCTCTCTCAAACTCCGGATCATTGCACGCCTCCGCTCTCACCATTCCCTTCCAGAGAAAACCCCCCAAAAAACCATACCATCGTGGACAAAGCACAGTCCTTGTGAACCACCCAAGTAGCATCTGAAACCCAGTGGAGAGCTGTCAAAAAAAATTCATTTCATTGTATGAATTGATTCCCGCTCAGACGCTTGGCAGAAACCCTCACACAAGGGTCCAATTCCACTCTTACAGGGTGTTCATCCAGGGCATCAAAATCAGTCTGAGGACTGAGGAAGAAAGGCATTTCCAGCAGGTTGGCAGCAATGATAAACAGTAGACAATATCACGTAACATGGCTGATGCACTCCCTGCCTATGCCATAAAAATAAGTGAAAGCCATTTCAGTAATAAATCTGCCAGCTGGCGTGAACCAGGCCAAAGAGATCCCCAAATCTGATCAGCAATCGTTAAAGGGCGGATTGCCAGCACCTCTGGGTGTCAGAAGTATTTACTCCCACCCACACCAATTTACAAGCTCGGTCACCGAACGTCACTGCAGGGCAGAGCTTTGCAGCACAGGCTTTGGGAAGACCAAGTCCAGAACCAACCACGAGAGCTTCTGCCTGGATGGAGAGAGCTTGCTTCAGCTTGAAACCAAGCCTACCTGCCCCGGCACAATCTACACGCGGGGGCTTACCCAGGTCTGTGCTAAAGTATTCTCCAAACACGCCAGGTTTTCTCTTCGTTTCACCAAGTGTAGAAGCGGTAAAACCTTGTCTGTGGGATCTCCGAGAGGTCACTGCTCTTCATAGATCATTACTGGGTGCAAACCGCTACTGGAATATGTCAGTTAAGTTTTTCCCAGATGAATATTATAAAATGACAAGTTTTATATGAAAATAGAAAAAAGCTCTGGGGCACACACATTCTCAGAGCATGCTAAAAGCCTGGCTGCTGCCCAGGGGAGCAGCATCTGCGAGCCAAGCTGGGTAGTTACCAAGTGGATCATGCAAAACAGAGCTACGATTCACTGAGGACACCAGGAGATGCCCCGTGCTCCAGCAGGACAGGTATCGGGTGAAAATGAAGACCGTGTAGATGTCAGCCAGCACCCAAAACATGGGGATTTACAGGGTGAAGGAGACCCAGCTCCGTGCACATCCTGACCCTCGGCAGCTGGGAGACGCTTGGTCCTCAGACCCAGCCTGGCAGACGCTCGCTGATCCGCACTTCAGCTCTGCTCAGACATCAAGCCAATGCCTCAGCTCTATATTTTTTAATCAACCGTTTGCTTGCACACACACACAGAGGAGAGGAGAGAAAGGTTGTTTCGTAACGAAGACCACTGCAGGCTAGTCTAACATGGCACTGAATTACATTTAAAAATTAATGTCAGTACTCTCAATTATTTGCAGACACCCCGTTCTTCCAATGCCATCATGTTTCTACCACTTCTCCCCAATTATTAAAAAAATAAATAAAAAAACCACAACCAAAACCAAAAAACCAACGAAGTAGAGGAGCCCACGGCACTACACAAGGAGAACAGATTTCCGTTTCTGACGCTGTCTCATTGAATCAGCATTAGCTGTTTTCCACACACTCCATGGGAATCCAGGCTTGAACAATAAAAAAAGCCATAAAAAGTGGTTTATGTTCTGTTTTACCTGCTCATTTGTGAATCAAAACATCTTTGGACTGAATAAAAAGTTCAACTACAGAATGACGGTACAATTGCCAGAGCATGTGAGGCTTGCCCTTCTCAGATGTCAGCCTGAAAAGTTGTCTGGGGTAGCAGCAAACATTCAGCCTCCAAGGGAAGGGGAAAGCTTTTGCAAGCATCTCAGACACATTTATGGGATCTGTGGGATCACAAAATACTGTAGCGAGGGTGCAGGTAATGGCATTTCCTTCCCCACTTCTGTGGGGGAATTCCACCATGAATTACTGCAATTCCTTCTTATTACACTGGCAACGTCCTTTCTTTCCCAAAACACAGCAGAGTCCCGCCTGGCCTTTCCCTCTAGGTCATTGCTGTGTTTGCTGCAGGGCACTGGGATGCACCGTGCATCTCTCGGTGCAAAACCAGTTTCCCGTGGACCTCCCGAAGGGAGCATCTGCTGCAGGGACACTGGTGATCACGGGAGACACGACGGGACCAAGCTCTAGGAGCAGCAGAATCCCTCTTGGTCCATATTCTCGTGACAATTTTCCTACTCTTACAGCTCCCCTGGCTCAGTACCGGTCAAGGACAATTAAGTCGATTTATAGTGCATTCTTCTGAATGACACTGCTCACTCATTGCTACGGTTTTGTGATCTGACCTTTTCTTTTCCTCCTCTGGTGAAGGATGAGGCAATGGGTCTCCTGAAACCCCGCGCACATGCAAGGGCTGCATTCCTCCACGTGGGAGGTAGCAGGGCTGGCTTCTTTTGGGTGGTGGGGTATTCTCGGTCCATTAGTACTGTTAACATTTGGCATGCAATTCTGCTGAGGATTTTATTCTACTTGCAAGGCTGTATTTTTGCTAGGTCAAGGACAGCACAGCCAATGCCAGTAATACTCAGCTAGCAGCTTCAATCCAGTTATGTTTACCCATCGCACAAATAAACCTTTCCCCTCTAATGAAAGAATTCCAGTAGGCTGCGAAGCAGAGAAGGAGAATTTGAAGCACCATCTCCATTTTAGCCTTTTTTAATCCCCGGCTGGCTGAACAGACTGCTTTTCGAATTAAAGCCCCATATTAAAAGCAGAAGCTGAGTGTCACAGTCCGATTGCCCCAAGCCAGCAATGCTGGCGGTGAAGGTCACTCAGTGGCAACGGAGAGGGTGAGCGAAAGAAGCTGCTCCCTTGGACTGCAGGGTTCGTGCTGGAAGGTAACAGCAAGAAAAACAGGGAAAGCCTCTTTCCTAGCATTGCCCATAAAAACAACAAAGCTATTGTAGGCAACTTAAAGGGAATATAAGAATTTCTCCAGACACAGAAATGAGGCCCAATATGCAGATGTCAGTATTTGGAAAGAGAACTCAGTCTTTTAGAAAACTAAGCTACCTAAATCCATCTTTTATAGCCCCTTTTTTCCCTCAACCAAGCCAAAAGATTACACACAATCTGAAATAAATGTAGACTTCAGTCCCTTCCCAGAAACACGTACACCGGCAAGTAAGCTTTAACGTCACGTCAAATTGATGTTTAAATAATCCTGCTGACTTGTGTTAGCAACACCCAGCCTTGACTGAAGTCAATACTTGATCAAGATCCTTTACCTTGAACTAGTCATAAACGTTCTTGTTTTTGCATTTGACTGTGAAACCGGTCAGCATCACCGGTTTCACACCGAGATGCTCTCGCGTGCCGTATCAAACGCTGCAGCATTTTGTTTTCTTCTGCAGATTCAACAGGAATTTTACATCATGGAAACACTGATCAAGAAACTCTGCTTTCAATGCTGGAACAAAGCAACACATGAGTGAGGCCAGTGCTGCAAACTCAGCCCATCCGCAGAGTCCCATCCCAGCTCCAGTTCCTAAAACAGCCAATAGCCGTGTCCAGGCAGGATGACAGTCACTGCATTTAGGCATTAACAGCGGTGATTCCCTTCTCCTGACCACGGTTGTGTCGACTTGTTCTTCCCTGATAACCAATTCACAAGCCCTCAAAGATCTCTGCAAGTTCCAAAAGTGAGAATATTCCCAACGAGCCCCGTCTGACGCCGCTCAGAACCAACGGGTGCTACAAGTAATACTCTATTATTTGTCCTGAATTCCCCCAAAAGAGAAACAGCACTGGTAGAGACACACGCACAGGAGAAGGGTCAGTCCTGACTGCAGCCATCAGTCTCTTACCAAAGCAGACCTGAACTGCAACAGCAATTTTTAGTTTGCTGACAACTGAAGTGCTGATCTCGCAAGCTTGTGGGCAAGGGGTCCTGCTGGAGCACAAGGTCTCCAGCTATCGGTTACCAAAACCTTGTCCCAGATGCAGAGCTGGATTTCCCGAGAGCAGAAAAGCCTCAGCTCGACATCGCCGGCCCACCCCAGCTATCTGCTAAAATACACTTCTACCTTCCCTTTTTATAGGAAAACCTGTAAAATGTTCACGGCTCACATTACGGTTTACATCTCCATCCCTGCCTCTTCAACGTAAACCTGTGAAAACTGCAGGTCTCCAAAGTCTCTTCCAGCTGGCAATGCTGCCTGTTAAAGCGTTTGAGCAGACCCCGAGAGGAGCGGGATGAGCGTCCCCTCCCCGCTCACCCGTGCTCCTGGGTGCTGCCGGAGATGCGGCTTGCACAGAGCCATCGCCAGCGAGATGGCCGGTCGCGTGTCCGGAGAGCACAGCTAATCACCTAATAACGAATTCTGGATTTCTGAAAAGAACGGAATTATTATTCTTGGAAACAATGCGTGTTTCTGCCATCCTAGATTAACATCTAATTAAGAAACCAAATATATTTACAGAGCACTTTTTCAAAATCACTTTACCATACTGTGCATTCATGGATCATTTCCCTGACCTGGGGGGTAAGGGCTTCTGTAATAGAGGGCGCAAATTAGCTCAAGAGCCAACTAAAAATACGCAGGAAATGAGGAATTCCTGAAACCAGAACTGGCTAAACTAAGGGCTACAAGAGCACTCAAAAGCACCAGACAGGCTTCCGCACCCTCCAGTTTTTGCATCTCGCCAACTCTGTACTACCTGCTGGGTAGACAGTACATTTTAAACATCTGTTTTTCTTGGGTGAAGAACACCACCAAACGCCACTGTGCCAGCAAACACCGGGTCTCACCCAGTCCCCCCTGCAGTTACAGGACACGCTCTTTGTTAGACTCTTTTCTTAATCCTACTTTAAGTTCCTATCTACTGCAGGCTGAGCGTTCTTCGTAAGTATATAAAGAGCTCTTCTAGGACGCTGCCTCTGCTTTCCAGCTGTACTATCACCGCACACCTAACAGTTTGCTCTTGCAATGCTTTTCTTGCCTACCCAACGTACAAGCTTCTTGCTTGCTCGCAAATGGGCACCTGGGCGCTCAAGCAGCAAAGGCAGCATCCTTGGCATACTGAAAAAAACCTGCAGCACGATATGCGATGCAATGCAAAAATCTTACACAGAAAACAAGGGCGTTTCCGTATCAAAAGACTCCAACTTCTTAATTTTTGCTACTAAAACACAGCCTCGTAGCCCATCTGGCAATTTGCAAACCGTTACCCAGCATTCTTTGGACTTTGAAATATTTAACATAATGAGGCCCTAATAGGGACTAATCCTTTCACAGAAACCATTTAACTCCAGGAAAATAATGCCACCTAGTTTGAGATATTCTTCATTAGTGATTGAAAGTGGCAGTTAATAAAGAAATTGTTACGTAAAAAAGAAAAGGAACGGACAGCCTGCCACGCCAGGAGCCAAGCATCCAGGTCCTTTCAGTAATCACTGCACTAGCCAGCTGCAGTGTTTACAACTTTAATAATTCATCTGAGAACATCAAAATCACTACTAAACCCAAATTAACTACTTGTTCCTCATTTGTACTGTATCTGAAGGTTTTACTCCCACATCAGAAGCTGAAGGCAAGTAACATCACAGAGGAAAAGATTCTCAATAATTAAACTTTCATACTGGGCTGACTGTATTAGCCTGAAGTTCCCGGGACTTGGATGAAAGGATTTAAAGCCAGTCTTGGCATGGGTGCCAGAGTTAAGTTCCTAGTAAAAGGGATAAGCAGCAAAACGGAAATCAGCCAGGGTTTGCAGGAAACCTTTGTTAAATTGACCTTTTAAAATTGTGAGGAATGAGTGAGGCGCGTGTCCCACCTCCCAAAACCAGCAGAAGCTGATTTCCTACACTGGGAGCGGTTACCCAGAATTGGATGGGGAAGAAAAACATCCAGCCATCATCCAGCAGCTCCTACCACAGACACCATAAAATCACGTTATGAGACATGCACAAGGAGCCTTTGCTTTCATCTTATAAATGACAAAATTCTGCATCAGACAGTTTGCAACTAAGCGTTGCTATTTACTGCAAATAAGCACAGTCAGTAAAAATTCCTGCTTCCGAGCCTCCAGCTCCCACCTCTCAGGGCACAAGTGGGAAGTTAACTTCCTTCGTTATTAAACTTCTGTGCTGAGAGGAGTTTGTCCACCACGCTCGTCAGGCAGGGCCAGTGGGAGTAAAGGCATTTTTATCTGCTAACCGCTGGAGTGAGATCTGATCCCACAAAGGTCAAAGATCCATCAGCAGAGGATCCCAAGCAGGGATCTATGGGGTGTTATTTAATTTAAATTCATTGTACCATCTCCAGAGCATCCCAGAAGTTGGATCAGACCGCCCCAGCGTGCAGGGGACGCTGATACCTCGCACAGAGCTGAATGCGCCTGCCTGTAGCACAGCGGTCCCAGCAGCCGAGGGTCCACCGAAGGGCTGGGACCAGCTGGGTGGGACACTGCAGGGCCGGAGCCCACCGAGAAGGGCCGGCGGGAACGGTCCCTGGTCCTGCATGGCTGTGGGCGGTGATGGAGCCCGGTGAGGGTGCCCAGGGCTTCTGCGGGGGCAGCTTGCCCCAAATCCTCCCCAGGGAGGAGGGAAGGTGCCACACAGCTGTAGGAGCGGGATACGGTAGAGGCAGAAGGGTACGTGGCAAGACCATCGCCTGGCGCCGGCAGTTCCTCTGCTGAAGGTGCATAAGCCACAGTAAAATCCAGCTCTAGGGGAGCGTGGGCCCTGCCAGGCTAAGGGGAGACAAAGGGATAAGCTGCTTGCCATGGGGGCCAGGAGGTATGGCTGGATACCGCCACAGTATTCAACTTTTAGAGGTGCTTGGAGATCCCACAACATTCACAGGGACATTCATCCTGCTGGCCAGGTCGTTTTTTAACAGCGTAATTACATCCTGCCTTTAAGTACCCCTACTGACGCTGCTCCGATGTGCACTTCCTCGCCCCTCCATCCATGCCCTATCCAGCCTTCCCTTCTTTCTCCAGCTGCCCCCCGCGTACCCTCAGCACTGCCGGATGGCCGCCGAGTTTCCGACCCCCCTTCACCCAGCTCACAATACAGCCGCCGAGCACACATCCTCCTGGACATCACCTCTCCGCACCGTCCACAGTACCAAAGAGATGCCCCCACTCCCTTTCCAAGGCAGGGTATTACATTAGCCCAAATGACTTCTCCAAAGGTTTACATCCATTTTTAGAAAGTCTTTATTTGCAGAACTCGGAGTCCACACTCAAAAAGCATTTCTTTAAGCCATGCAGGAAGAACCCTCCCACAGCACCAAGACTTTCTGTCTTTGAGTTCATCGTTCCATACGAATTCTCAGGTTTTTACACCATGCAGCTTTAAGTTTCTAGACACCGCTTATTAAAAAACCCCTCAACATTAAGCATTACCGTCTTGTCATCATTAGGTTTCAGAGCCAACAGTGTCAATGCAATTAAGTACAGCTCATTAACATCCTGCCTACATGCTTAGAGTAAGCATGCTTCCAACAAGAGGTCTACCACCTCCTTCACAGTCCAGAAGACAGACTGCTCAGTGATTTCTTCAAAACACTAGCGAATTTCAGTTCCCACTTCTGGAGTAAATTGGATAGTAAAGATTCAAGGGGCAGAGTAAACAACATTTTATATCAAAATTACAGTGAAAAAACTACCACACCTGAATTAAACGTGAAGACGAATGACCCTGACCCAACACAACCCTCATCTCTTCCTTTTGTCTAACCTTCCACACACCCCCAAGACCATTCTGCTGGGCTGCGGAACCCAGCTCCGCTCTGCAGCCGACACGGGGCATCGGTAACAAGTAAAGGTTTGGCCAACACATTTGTTAGAGCCCATGGGTCCCAGCCAGCAACTTACCAGGAAGCGGACATCATCAAAGCCGTTCAAAAGCAGCTTACTCTCATATTGCTGCAGGCCAATGGACTCCAGCCACTCCCCGACACTCTGCTCCAGCATCCGCGAACCTGACGAGAGAGGAATCGGCAGACGCTTGAAAAGGGAAAAACCGTTAAGGCGGTAGCAGCGGCACTCTGAGGAAGACAGATGGCATTGCCACATCATAGTCATTACCATAAAGAAACTCAAAAAATTATGCTCAGAGTACAACAAATCAGCTGGCAGACAATTCCTCTTGTGTGCACAGAACATGGACAACAAGCTTCCAAGTGCCTCCGTGGGCTCCGGGTTTAATTTGTATCCCAGTTAACACTCAAAAAGAAACACCTTGCCCGGGCAAACTGTTTAGAAGCACTCCTGGGACCACGACATCACATGCACTGCTTTCAGGGCTCAGGCGAGTTTCTTGCCAGGCAAACACATGAAGCCCAACCCCACGGGGATGCGGATCCACTCCTTGGCTCGTCTGAAGGGGGCGGGAGGAGGGCAGCAAACTTTCACCCAAGGCATTCCCAGCCAGTCGTAGGTGCGAGGGAATGGAGTGGAGCCGCTCACGAACGCACAGAGCTGTGCGGGTCCTCTCGTCCATGCAACTTCGGATGCACTACCCTGCTCAGCGGGCCGGCGGAGAGGGCCAGGCGCATTGGAGGCACAAAGCAGCTAGAGAGAAAATACATCTTCATGCAGCTGAGACACAAAACAGACACGACGGACTTTCAGAAAAGCAGCAGAAGCCAGGCTAGAGCAGCTGTCCACAGGAAGACATGCAAGACAAAGAAAGCACACAAACTGCAGCAGAAGAAAAGAAAGGCTTATACTTTTTTTCCCCAAGCAGTCCTGAAAGAGGCAAACCATGGTAAGGGCTTTTTCTCTCCGTTACGGTGTTAAGAGGAGCAGAGGTGTGAGCGACCCCGAGCACGAGTCTGAGAGTGCTGGCACTGTCATTTTACCACCTATCCGGACGCATGGCATTTCAGCATGCTGCTCGGACCGGGCTGGCTGCACTGGAGAGTCTAACTACACCTCTGCACTGGGTGACAGCAAGAGAGACAGAGGAATCAGTATGGTTTTCACCCAATACATTCAGTCCTGCCCGGTGCTTGGTGCATGCTCGTGTTTGCCCTTCCTTCATTTTCTTCAGCTAAGCGCCGCTGCTGCATCCGAGCCCCTCACTCAAACAGGGAGCAGCTCTGGAGGAGGCGGCATTTTAGTTCCTTGCTTCCAAACCACGTCAAAACAAAAAGAAACCAAACGCAAGCACACTCTCTCCTCTTCCTGCAGCAGCTCAAGTCCGAGACATGCCCTGGCACCTCCTCTCAGCCTCTGATGAATGAGATTCTTCCCAACACCCTACAGAAGCTGTGCAGACAAGCTCTCCCTTCCCTCACCCCTGGGAAGAGAGTCCAGTGACTTGTTACTCTCCTCTAGAAAAGCTTAAGACCTTAAATATGACCAAAAAAAGTTCAGAGCTCTCCTTTTCATCAGGGAATTTGCTATGCAAGACAGGCAGAATTTTTCAGGCTTCTTAGTACATCTGTTTCAAGGGCATACGCGAATAAAAAGATGATCAGGAAAACCAGGTTTGCTTTCTTTGAACCTCCAAGTCAGCTGAAGCTGTTTGGTACCTTCCAAGCCACCCTTCCCACCCGCGCCTGCTGCAATGGCTGCACAACGCAGAGCTCACGGTGGTATCTGGAAATTCTTGGGGTAAGGGATCCTGCTGCTCTGGTCCACAGGAGAGCTCCTCTGCCAGGCGAGCCGCGCTCGGCGAGTTCGAGAGAGCCGGCCAGTCTTTCTAGTGCACACTGCAGCACGAGAAACGCAGAGATCACAAAAGGTTTCCGTCTCCCTCCCCTAACACAGCCTGTGCAGAAGGGCAGCATCTAAACCTGGAATCTATGCAACAAGCTCCCGCTCGCCCAGCGTCTCCATCCTTCCCTTCCGTCGCTCCTTGCTGGTCCGCCCGCAGCCAGGCAGCCGTGTCCCCTCACCAAGCAATTGTGCGTCCTTGCAGAGCGCTGCAGCGGCGTGCTTTGTCTGAAGGCAGCGAGCTCCACGCTTGCCGTTCCACTCTCAGTCCTGTCTCCTGCTCTCGCATTGCCTGTCCCTCCCTTCCCTTCATCCTCTTACCCCTCCCAGCTTTTCCATCCACTGTACAAGCAGTGAGCAGCCTTCGCAGCAGAAGCTGCAGGAGAGGGGAGGGAGACAGCAGCTTTATAACTCTCTAGTGGAAATTACTGACTTCTCAATATTTACTCAGTGATGGACTACACGGCTTGGGTTTTCAAAAAAATGATGTTACAGGTCTGCTTTGACAGTTCCAAGTGATTTGTGGCTGGCTCAGCATTAATTTATCGAGAGAGAGGTGAGGAAACTGCTTGCTGCCTACTACAGCATTTCTGGAAGCAGTCGGGGTATTGGCAGGGGGAATGAAACCACAGCAGTTCCTTCCTCTGAGCTCCTGAATTTCGTTTTAAAAAAATTATTTACTCTACTCAGCCTTTTATACACTCGTAAATGTATTTCTGCTTTTAAAGGGGAAACCTACAGTGACACCAAGTGCAGGTTTTCTGGTTTTAAAACCACTTCAAATCAAGAGAAAACGAAGGGGGGGGATTTGGAGGGAGGGGAATGGAAGGGTTTACTTTAAAAAGAAAAAAGAAGAGAACGGATGCCCCAAAACATCCTAGACTGAAAATTAGGAAGTCCAAAATACACTTGATATTTGCATGTTATGAGGATGATGCGGGAGCAAATGAATCCCAGTCACTGTGCCCCCCAGCAAGAGCCCCACCACAACTTCTGATGGAAACAAACTCCTAATTCTCAGCTCCATCCTTCTCCTTATGCTCCACATTTTAGGAATCCTACCTTTAAAAGGTCTGCAGATGGCAGAGGGGGAAACAGTCAATAGAGTGTAGTTAGAAATAATTAGAGTATTTAAAAGTTGCAAAAAAAGCAAGCCGAGCAATTCTCTTCCTCTTGCAAGACATTTTTCAAGTAACACAGCATGCTTCAAAGAAAACAGGAAAGGGAGAGGGCTACCAGGGCTCAGAAAAGTCCTTTTGTAAGTTATCATTTCAATAATGACCTTTGGTGTAACGTTTGAGTCTGTTTGGAGGTAGAAATAAGTACGTGGGCCATGCCGGCCAAAAAGCATCACCCCGTTTGCTCATGGAAACTGCTAACAGTTTAACGTGACCTGCTGCGGCCTGAAGACACCGGACCAAGCTTCACCGGGAAGAAAAAACTGCAAGTCCAAGCAAGTGTTGATGAAACCACGGTCCACACACAAAGTGAGCATGCAAGACAAGCGAGTCAGGCGGTTATTGCCACAGCTGGGGATGATCATCAGCTGCAAGTCCTTAAATCCACTGAGGGGGCTACGAACTCAGGCAGTGCATTAGGCAAGATGGATAGGCAAGGAGAATGCAGTCATTAATGCTAGCAGATGCAAGAAATACAGCCAGCATCCGACTTTACTGGAACTAAGATCAATTAGCCAAATGCAGACTGCTAACAAATTTCTCCCTCTTTTGTCAAGTAAAACACCAAGCACGTTCCTCACGTCTCAAGTCAACGGCAGAGCTAACTCACCAAGCCCCAAATGCACTCCCTGTCCAGTGCAGCATGCCTCCTGCCTGCATCAAGCTGATTTATTGAGCAGAGACCACTCATCTCCTCTATTTTTGGAGAGAGAAACGCTGCCTTACAAATCACCGTAACCCAGCGAGCAACACCCAGGTTTCTTGTTCAAAGCCAGCAGTGAGATGAGACGCTGCGGTGCAGTGGGGTTGAGATTCTGCTGCGAGACCTGTGCTCCCCTACCCCTCTGACCCACATGTGGAAGGAAGAGATGATCAGAAGTGGGTTGCTGGAGCTAAATAAATGAGGGACTACAAAACACACATGCAGAGACACAGGCTGAATACAAACTGTCTGTTCCCAGGCCAAAAAATCCCTTTAAGGCAAAGCTTAGGTGGAATCCGGTACCCTTTAAGAGATGGTGTTCCTTGATTCCCCAACCTCCGAAAAGCACTTACCAGCATGGATCAGCGACAGACTTCTCCCTTCCTCCCACCTATACCACCCCACCCTCGGGAAATACATTTGGAAGATTTTCTTACAAACTCTACCAGGAAATCAGAGGGTCGAACCTGTCGGCCAAGAAATAGATTCTAGCTCCAAATTCTATAAAGATGCCAAGATGCATCTAATTATCTTATCATCCAGGGGCCTCAGAGGTTTAACGTGCTCGTCCATAACAGCATGGCAAGACACGGAAGTTTTGTTACCCTGTTTTATGGGGGAAAGCTTGATGGTACAGAAACCAGCCATTTGCCCGAATTTGTATGGGAAGTCTGGGGCATGGCAGGGACCTGAAACCGAGCGTCTCGGGGCCGGGGCTTGTTCCAGCATGACTCCAAGGGTCCCTGCTTTCCCTAGACCCAAGTCAGTTGTATGCAATAACTGCTTGTATAAACAGACTCCAAACGCACTTATCTCCGCAGTAACTGCCAAGCAGGGCATTTTACCTTTCCAGGCAAATTAGTCATTCCAGAAACAAAACTAGTCAGGAGCCCCAACATCCTCAAAGCCCACCCGTTTTTGAGGATGTGAGAGCATTTGGCGAGTTCCCTGCAGCTCCCTGCACATTTGTGATATGATCTGAAGTGTTAAAACAGCCTTAGCAAAGTCCTGAGGAGCAAAAAGCTGAACGCTGCTAGAAAACAAAAGCGTAAGGGTGCACGCACCCCAAGATACCCTTCATCCTTGCAGCAAGGGGCTGGCAAAGCTCTGCCCGCTCTCTGGCTAGCTGCGCTCATAGGAAAGGAAGGAGAAACAAGGAATATGTACAGCAGCCGATCTACATACGAGGGATCCCAAACCAAGCGTAACGCAGCGCAGCCCGCGGGAAAACACCCGGCTTAAGGACAAGGCAGCTCCTGGGTCTGCCTGCTTCCAGAGACGGGTGTCCATTTTGCTGAAAACTCCCTGCACAATGGCAGCTTTTGCTGAAGTGCTGGCTCCTCCTCTCCCCTCCATGTTAGACCTCTTCACTAACGATATCGATCCATCACACGCACTGCTACAGCTACGGACCGGCTTGGGGAGGGGAGGGCTCGTCACAAAGCAGGATGCTAAACAGTTGCCATCGCATTAGACCAAAACCCACACACTGTTTTGCATCCTGCTGCAAAGGCATTTGACCCTAGAAAACATAAGCCCTAACCAGTACGTAGTATCTAGGGCAGGCACAGGTTAAACTCTCACTGGGAATGCATGGTGGATTCCTCCTCACCAAAGCAAAAATCCAAGTGACAAATGGATACAAGATAAGCTTTATTATGGCAGGCATGAGCTGCGTGTGCGGATGCATATTAGCATCTCATCAAGAGGAGACGCTGCCCACCCGGAGCAGTTCAGATGCAGCAGTTTGGAGGTGAAGGATTTAAAAGGACAGAATCCCTCGCGGTGGCAGCTCTCCAGCATCCTCCATCACTCTGCACTAACGGCAAACAAGCTCTCGAGTTCTGCTTTTGTTTTTGCTCCTGATTTAAAGGCAGAGAAGGGAATTCATGCTTAAAGTACAGGGGGAAGCACCTCTCCTGCAAGCAGCCTTGTTTAGTGGATATCGATACCTACAGGAATACTCAGAAAAAGCCTAGCATCACTCCCGTTGAGGCACATGGCAGATTAACCACATCCAAAGGGCATGGCCACCACGACACCCGTGCTGACCCTCAACTGGCATCACCCCAGTCCTGCTCCCAGCACAGCCGCTGCCCTGACAAAAGTAGCTGGGGAGGACGATCCTCCCCCCAGAGAATCCAAGAGCATCCAATCCAAGAGCATAGGGAGAAGGCCGTGTCCCCGAACAGGCAGGACTGTTCCCGGCTATTGGGACGGTGGCACTTGGGTCAGCCAAGAAGTATCTCAGAGGACAGCACTGCCACTGCTGAACTGGTCTCACCATCAGAAAGCATTTCCTACAACAACAATTTCAAGATGTAGATTTTCTAAAACCCGTGAGCAGTACATGATATTTAGGCACCTTTGGTCCCCAGACAGCAGAGTTCATCGGCATCCATTTAATCAAGCTCTGCACGCCGTGTCTCACTACAAACAGCTCCGTTTCAAAAGGCACCATTTAAAGCCAAGCAATTATCTCCTCCTTTGAAGGCCACAGACTCTGCTCCATACAGGAGACAACGCTCCCGAGGACCCACGGCTCTGCCTGCAGCAGCGGAGAGGACGGGTTCCTTAAACTGCTGGTTTCCAGAGGGAAGCTGCATCCTGGGAAGAGAAGAATTAAAATAAACCTCCCGAGCAGCTCGGAAACGTAGAAGCGTCGAGACAGTCAACGCTGGGAAAGGGGTAGGTTATTTCCCCGCTCTGCAAAGAGTATGGAGACACGCCTAGGGATATTTGCACCGATATCAAAGCCTCCTTCCTCTATTAGTTCCACCTCCCCTTCACATCTACTTTCCTCCAAAAGAAGGCACAAAAAGTATAGGAAAAAAGCTGGCAAAATGGCAAAACGATCCTGTTTGACGTGCAGAGCCAAGGCATGCAACGCGGTTACTGCAGGAGCAATGGAGGAAGATTTTTAACTGAGACTTGGTTCTCTCTGCTGCTCCAGTCCGGATCCTGAACACAAACTCGGCACAGGGTTCGCTATCCCCCACACCCCAGCCGCCTCTACTTACAACATTTATGGAAATGAGAATGTTTTAACCCAGGATCGTCTCCTGTCGCTGTCATGCTGCATTGCGGAGATAAGAGTTATAATAGTTGCAAACATGGCTGGAGGAGGACGTTGCTCCGTTTGAGGAAAATCAATGCACTAAATGACACTACGATTCCTTCTTCACCTTGTTTTATGGAAATTAGAAAAAGCAAAGACAAAATGCACAACTAAATCATCTCACGCGCTATTTATAAAGTTTTATTATCAAATTAATAACACTACATACTTCAAGGTCACAGAAGTATGTAGGTGAAATATATAGAAAAGATATTGTGATGAGTTTTACCTGATTTGAAGCAACAATCGGGCATCTAGAGTTTACAGGTGGAAAGTTGGAGAAGAAATGTTAAAATATTCTGGCAAAAACATTTTATGGGCTGCAAAAAACCAGTAGCTTTGCTGGAAAAGTTGCCGCAACACTCCAGCTACTCCAGACGGTTTGTTTAAGAGGCTGGGTGGCCGAAGCAGCTCTTTACGCCTTATTCTATTGCAACCAAACTAAAACCTGGCCCTTGGTAAGCTCCAGGTAAGACAAACTGCCTGAGCAGGACCCTTCGCCCCGCACAGGCTTTGCTCAAGCGTTCCTGGTTCCCAGGAAACGTTTCTTAATCTGTGAAATAGAAACAGCCTCTAAAGGACACCTTCTCACACAACCCAATGTACACTGAACCCACCGGCAGCCAGACAGCCCCTCCGAGCCCGCGCTTCCCCATCAGCTGCCGCCTTACCCAGAGGAAACCCATCCCAACCGTGCCCGCAGAGCGGCTTCATCTCCAAACACGCCCAGCAGTGAACATGCAGCCGGGATGGGTGAATTGCCATGGAGATAATGGGGATATCTGATATCTTTGTTATAGTCACTGTTGTACGACTCTAAATACAAAATTCCCATCCTATCCTCCCAGGGCTGAAAGGATTTTGTGAGCCTTAAAGAACAAAATACTAGAATGTGGAGGGCTATCGAGAGATTCTGCTCATTTCCAAAGGGACAGACCCACACTTACATAATGAAAAAAAGCCAGAAAAAGAGCATCTTGCTACTGCATTATGTCTTTGAAACAAAAGCAAGATTGTTGTGGAGATTGAGAGACCAGCCAGAAGACAAATATGCAGCGGCTCTGTTTCAGACTGACTGCTTAATGAAAATTTTGTTGCTGTCCACCAGAGAAGAACAGAAACTTGAGACAAACATATTCTGAAAGGCAGGAGAGAAGTGTAAGCAATCGGTTCGACTTTCTCAGAGGCTATGTCGAGAACAACAGTAATTGTAGGAGCCAGGAGATCAGCAGAACTTTCTATCCCTAGGATACTGGCTGGAGTCCTTACACCATCTTTCAGCTGCAAATTAGATTTTTTTTGTATGTGCAGAAAACCTGATCTTCCTCCTACACATTGAGCTTAGACTAGTTGTGAAGTTTTAAGTATCAGAACACAGTGGTTATTAGGCTGTGCAAGCAGGGGGAATGAGCCAGCCACTCCGCAGCCGATTTTACTGCCGCAAGCTTGCAGAAGAGCACAGGGAGTGTCCCAGACCACTCACGCAAGCCAGCAACTCATCCCCACCTAAAGGGAAGGACTATACGGAGTCACTTCAGGTATCAGAAGGCACCAATAAAACCTCCACAATTCCCAGCAATAAGCCTTTGTTTAAAGCTATTCAAAGATGTAAAACATCACCGCAAAATTTACCATATCCTAAACAGTAATACTAAGCCCCAAAATTTATGAACAGGCAGTTTCAACAAGAAACAAGATCCCCTACACAGACACCCTGCTGTCACTGGGTGAGCATTAATCAACACTGGGGTAATCAGGGTCCCCCCCTTTCCCATCAGGCTGGGGGTACCAGCTGCAATGCTCTTCACCCAGCCCATTTCCCCCAGAAACCTGCTGGGAGGGAAGGACAGCTGCACTATATAAAATTAAATCAATCTACCTAGGGGAGTATTGAATTAAAATTGCCAGTAGCAGTATTGAACATTACGGTGGGAAGCTGAGGTCTGCTCCTTCTGTGCCAGAGCCTTCCTTTCCCTTCTGGGAGCCAAAGCAGGTTAAAGAGCTCTGCACGCAGGAGCCAGCACCTTGTTTTCGTACAGAGCACGACCAAGACAGACACACACGAGCTGAGTACGCTACCTGAGATCCTCTGCTGCTCCTGAGAAAAGTCAATACCTTCGCCGATGGAACTCATGATTTTTTCAATCTGAAAATAAAAAAAAAAAAAAAAGCACATGCTGCATTATTCATAAAGCCTCAGGAAAAGTTAAAGGCAGCCCCGGGATTTCACCTGCCGTGTAACTGCCGAAGAAATCCAGGAAAGGATGTTAAGATACCTCTGCCCCAGAAGAAGTACCCTTAACACCTTGCCTGGAAAAGTCTTCGTAAGGATGGATGACTCAGAAGGGACGCGGAGAGGTTGGGACTCCACAGAGCCTTCCCTTCCACAGCTTGCCAGTGCCTGAAAATAAACAGCTCCAACAAAACCATCCCTCTGGAGCATAAAATTAGGGAGAAGGAAAGGAACCCCAAACTCCTCAGCTCACCCTGTACAAACATGCAGCCCCACCTTCACCAGCAGCCAAGCCTAAGAAATGCAGTTCAGTAACTCTTTCACAGCATGGAGAAAGTAAACTTGGCTTCACCCCAGCCTGGGTTTGCTTGGGTATTTTTGTTTTGGTTGTATTTTTTTGTAAACCGTCACATTTCCCAATCCTGTGCATGGACGCTGTGCTCCTCGCCACTTCCACTGAGAGCAGAGATGCTTAGAAAGAGTTTGAAAATAGTTTGCAAAAGCAGCATCATGGGGGCAAATGCCTTAACTACCCAGGAGAGGGAGCTAAAGACAATTTCATCCCCGGATTTAAGCGATTCACAGTCAATAGCTCAAGGCAAACCTCATGCAATGAAGAAAAAAAGGTAAAAACTACTGCCTGAGATGGTGTCTTTTCAAGTCCACTTAAGAGTTGCATATAAATGACTGCATTGGCCACAAAAGAAAAATTAATGCAAGTTGCAATTTTCATACAACCTACAGGATAGTTTCTCAAATGAGAATAGAAGCTTTTCAAAAACAATTCTTGAGCAGAATTTGTAAATCAAGGCTTTCTAATGCAATGCCGCAGAGGGAAAACCAGCAGTGACAATTACTAGGTTAATTCTGTTAAGATGAAAGACCTGATAAACTGCACCTCAGTTAGTCAATTCAGAATTTTAAATCATCTAAAGCACTAAAGCCTGCTATTTTCTAAAGAGCAATGAGACACTTAAGAGGCTCAGGTCTGGTTGCTTACCCCAGTCTTCAATCTATAACCGAGCAGAAAATAATAATTAAAAAAGGAAAAAAAAAAAAAAAAAGAAAAGACGTCCCAGTGAGAGATTCCTGAACAGAAATCTCCCAAGAAAATATTCCTGCGAGGCACTTCAGAGCAGTTGCTGCTGAATGCAAAGCCGATACATCGACTGGCAACAGAGGGGGGGGGGAATAAACTTCAACTCTTACAGAACTTTTTTTTTTCCCCTGGTCTTTTAAGGATAGATTTGGGGAAGGAGCCCAAGTTTTCCTGGATCTCATCCCCCAGCCGCCTTTGCACTGCCTGCATCCCAGGGCGATGCTTTGCTTGGTGCAGCTGCACGAGCTCCCCAAACTGCCGGGCCGGCGAGCGGGACTCCTGGAAACGCTGCGGGGAGCCGGGAGTTTTGACTTCCAATCAAAATCAACGGCAGCTTGAAGCTGAACTCCACTAGGGAGGGTTTTTTTGGTGAAACAAAAAAACCAGACAGTCTTAAAAGGCTCCTGCCAAGTCAGATCTCCAGTGAAGCCCTTCCTGTTTGCGGGGAACAGGCAGGCAGTGCACTTGTAGCATTAAATCTCACCAGGGAGAAGGCATTCATGCGATCTATAGAAGAGTCATTAAAGGACGTGGATCCTCTGCCCCTAGAAAACCATGAGGACGAGCACTTCTACTGGGCTTGAAATATACTTAATGCTAGTTTACTGGGAGCTTTGAAGACCAGCCTGAAAAAAACCCAATAATCGGAATTCAAACATGTATGGAAGAAAAGTGAAGTGTGTTTAAAAAGAGACCGCAGTTAAAGGAAGGGTTTTGAAGTCGCTGGGTCCTGCCATCGGCACGCTGCCCTGCAGTACATAAGGCAAAAGCGTCCATCGCTCCTCTGCCCCCGGACACAACCAGCACTCGAATGTGACCTTTGCTACGACAGCGGGGAGATACCCGACCCCAACGCCGGGCTCTCCATCAGGCTGCCGGGGCCGTGCAGGTCTCGGACAAAGGCCAGACGCCATCAAACGCTGACACGAGGGTTAACAGAGCCGCTAGCAGTGTGGAAGGATGAGCGATCAGATCCCTTGTTTCACAGGAGCGTAAAAATGACAAAGGAGAATCGATACGATAGCCTGGGACATGAAAGCTTTTACTTACAGACAAGTCATTCAGAACTTTAATCAAAAGCTGCAAGCTATCGGTACAAGAATGGGATTTTGTGTCTTAAGCTCAAGTTTAAAAGGGTGCACTAAAAAAGGATGAGGCCACGTAAAAGGCAAAAATATCCTGATTTCAAGTGGACAGAGGCAGCCCTTAAATGACAAAAATCAAACGCATCTTGCAACTGCTCACATCACTAGCCACTGCTTCAGATAAAAATTACACGGCTAGTCATCGTGTCATCTGATCTTGCTATTTAGACTCACTGTGGCTGAATAAGGAAGCCCCAGAAATACAGTTTTGAGAACTGCAAGGAAAAGTTGAGGTTTTTTGTCAGCTAACCTAAGGCTCTTGTGTAAATCAGCAAGTCTGCAGTATCAGCAACAGAAGTGTGGGATCAGCTAAACTGGAACCAGTTAAGAGGAAAAAACTGAATTTAAAGTCTGCCTTGTGATGCTGACTTTTTCTTCTACCCTAATTACGCCTTTTAACTGTTTCCCTCCGTCGGAGGCGTGTGGCAGTCACCTTCACTCCATCAGCCCCGCTCCTCTCTACAGGCTCGGTTTTAAAGAACTTTTCCATTTCTCATTAGTTGTGATGGAGCCTGAAGGACACGCGAGCGATGCAGCAGCTTCTGCTCAAGCCTGCAGACAACGTGAAATAACTGAAACGTATTAATTGCCTCATATTTCTCAGCAGAGGTTACTGACCAGAACCCAGAGGTAACCTAGGTCTCACGATGCACATCTTTGCCAGTCACCATTTCGGCAAGAACCATCTGCTTTATCTGCTTTTGCCCCTCCAAAGCAGCAAATGCTCCCCAGCAAAGCCTCAAAATTTCATGGTGCCCTTATGTATCATCAGTACATAAAGGCCATGCAAGACTGGAGGGGAATATAGGGATGGTGCAAAACAAGCCTCACTTCCAAATAAGACCAAGGGCTTTGGTACCGACTGTTTTATTCACTTCCATAGGCAGGCACCGAACCCGAGCTGCGGCAGGATTTCTGGGATACTGCCACAACCCTGAGGGCTCGCTGCAGAATTTGGGTCTCAAGGTCAATTCAGTTCAAGCTCCAGAAGTTTAAGGGCATTAAGCTTTGAAGATTTATGTCAGTTAGAAATATACCTTGTAATGAAGCTAAGCTGGAGCTGCTCTTGTACCTACTGTCTGGGATCTTTATCTAAGAGACGTTTACTTCAGCGGATCTGGAAGCCTGTGAAGTTCTTTAGTCTCATGGGATCATTTGGAGCAAGAAGCACTTGGTTCCAGCCAAGCTTTTCCTATAACCAAGTCACCAAGAAGAAAAAAAAAAAAAAAAAAAAAATAGGTGGGGAGGGAAGGAGGAGAGGAGGCGAGGAGAAAAGCGTGTTTGTTCAAGCAGCCCCAGCTCCCTCCGACTGTCTCCCAGCAACAGAGGCAAAGCGCTTTGCAGATCTCTTACGCTGTGCCGGGACCCAGCTCTGAAGACGTGCGGGGACTGCTGCCGGTGCTGCTGGGAAAGGCAAAGAGCACAACAGCATGTTTCCGTGGCAGATTCAAACCCCACATTTGCAGCCCCTCTTTGGTCAGAGCTACGACTCTGAACGCTATTAGGCAAGAGCCAGGTAAGCTCCCTCCCATCAGATGCTTTTTACAAAAAAAATCCCATTTATTTCCCAGCGTTTTTGCGTTGGTAGAGCTAGCATTTCACCCTCCCCCACCACACTCCATGCTTGGATGCCCTCTTCCACCCTTACCCACTTGCAGTTTTGCTCTTTCACAATGCAGGATGAAGGATAAGCGAAAGTTTTAACCTGGTTTTAAGAAAGGCCAGCTCCTCTGCTGCGTTTCTTGCTGGGAAGAAGCAATGCCTACTGCAGTACTACGGCCCTGGAGAGGACGGTGCAGGATAAAAGGACTCTCCCCGTCTTTTCACTTCCTTTAAATGTAGATAAGAGTTTTCTAAAAACAACTTCTCCCCCATGGATGGAGGTAACAGGTGCCCAACGCTGCAGCCAAGAGGACAATGTGGATCCAGATCACAACCCACTCTGCTCTCAGACTGGATGAGTTCCCCTGCCCAGGGCCCTCACCATGGTCTGACACCGTGAAAAATTTGCTTCCTTCCCTGCATCCCTTTTCCATAGCTGGATCCAAAGCGCAAATTAACTCTGGGTGCCAGGCCAAGTTCACTTGTTTCCATCGCACTGCCCGCCCCTAATACGAGGGGGACTTGATGCTTTTCAGGTTCCGTCCCCAGCACGGACAGCTCTGCAGTCACAACACAGCAGTGAGGACTTGCAGGTGCTTCTTCAGCACTAAAACACCCCTGAACTTTTCCTCAAAAGCAGAGAATTGCCTTGTGCTATATAAAACTGCACGGTAATGAAATAATCGCATGGCAAAGGATTACCGTTCACAACCCATCCTTTGCTAAACATCAGTTTGATCTGGAGGAGGTCACGGTTATGCACAGGCAAAATCGTACAACAATTAACACAAAGGGAAATCCTGCTTCATGCCCTCGGCTCTCCATGAAAGGAAAACACTCTCCCAAGTCACCAACCAGCTCAAACACCACGTTATTGCTGATCATCTTGATTTAACTGTTAAGAGGTTGCAAAGATAAGAATACAGGGGAAGGACACAAACCTAAAGAGGGAATGAACTCTTCAAATCCCTGTCCTCTGCAACCAGTCCTCAGCTGCACTCTATGGCACTAAGATAGGGCTGGAAGAGAAGATACCTTGAAAATAGCCTATGCTACAGTTTTTTAGGCTGTTCTTTCCCAGTGGTTAATTATTAAAATACAAAAATACCATGTTTAAATATAGCACTGCAGTTCAGACTTAGTTGTAGCCTGAACACTCAGTTCCGATTTGTTTTGGCTTAACCTGTTTTTTTCCACTGAAGCACCAAGCATCCATCCCTGAACAGGTTGTGGGGTGGGTTTTTTATGGTTCGGTTTGTTTTGTTTTTAATTTTTATTTTACACCCACAGAAATAAAACCACAAAATGCTTTTTCCTCTTAAATGAATACAGTCATATCTGTTATTCCTAATCTAGAGGGGCAGCTGGCTCCATGCTATAAAGATATTTTAGTCAATGAGGCCTGAAACGCTACCAAGAAAGGAGACAAACTGTTGCAAAGCTAAAATACTTTGGGAGAAGGAAAGGCTGCAAGGATGGGAGAGCACTCGCCCTTCAGCAAACCCCAAAGCAAGGGGTGCAGTGGGAAGGAATTGCAGAGCGGTTACCAGGATTTGAAGCACACTGAAATATTTTCACGTTTGCCTACGTTTTGCCGAAGAATAAAAATACCCTGAAAAAAGGAGCTGGGTGCGGCTGAGAGTCATCCCATGGCTAGGGAAGTGGTAAGCTCTTCCACGCAGGCAGGCAGCCACGAAAACATAGCAACTGGCAATTTACTCCAAAACAGAACTTTATCTTAAAACAAACTATCCCAAGTGACGGAGTTCTGATTAATAGAGAAAAAGGTATTTTTTTGTAGAAGGCCAGTAAAAGCCAAGCCAGCTTGGAGGACACGCTGGATGCCAAGGTTTGTTCTGCCGGCAAGACAGAGGACATTTCAACACCAGAGTCCTGCAAAGTAATTCCCCGCCTCGCAGCACTCGTGGCAGAAGCACCTAATGGCTTTCGACGTGAGTAGGATGCAAAAATATCTCCTTTCCTCTGATACTACCCTGCACGACCAGGAGGAGACAGGTCCCAAATCTTCTGCGAAGACAGCGGTGCCAGGTACAGGGCACCGAAGCCTCCAGGGACCCTTCTCCTCGGAGGGCACGCGTGGCCCCGCAGAGGCATCGCTCCGCAGCCAGCCCTGATGCGCTTCGTTTCCACTCCCCTGCCTTGATGGACGTGAAGCCGCGGTGGCTGTATTAATCTCTCCAGTTTTTCCTCCCCAGAGCCAACGGTGAAGTTTGGAGCCAGCGAGTCCATTGAGAGAGACGGAGGATGATTAAACAAGTCCCGGGGTCTTTTATCACCAAAATAAAAGACAGCCTCATGCAACACGAGCTGTCTGCAGCAACTCATTTGCATGCAGGGAAAGGAAACTTCATTCAGAAAGCATAAAATTGAGCAGTACTCCACTAGCGTGACACTCACCCAGGTTCGGGGGCATCTTTGTGCTACTGGAGCTTTCTGGAAGGGGTTAGTAAAACCTCACCTACGGCTGAAAAGCCCTTACATTTACCATCACTATAAATGCAGAAGTTTTGTTCTCTGTCTCTGCATGCAGCATCAGCGATTCCCAAGGACATAGCAAGGTTGTCCTGGGAGAAGAAAAAAAGATGTACACATGCATGCCAGCATTTGGATGACCAGATATTGCCGAGAGCTACATACCCTACCCCAGACGGTTTATAAGCGGGGTTTCCCCCTTCCTCCATCCCCTCCGAGAACAATAGGTGGTCAGAGCACCCAGCCGCTTCGGACAGTGATCTGCACCGCTGTTCCGCAGCTCCGCAGGCGTAACACTCGGCATTTGCATCCCCAACCAAGCTCCATAGTTCGGCTCTGAACCCCACAAACCAGTTCTGTTTAGAGTAAATGCATGCTTCCCCGCTTCGAAATTAAGGCGGCCAACCAGAAGGGTAGGTTTGTGTACGTTAACTAGGAGGTTGGAAGTCTGCCTAAGACACCAGGCTATGTCGGCCAACCTTTCCACGCAGCGCGCTCTCTCTTTCCAACACCTCCCTCATGCACACACAAACACACGCTCCTTTGCGGGGAGCTTATTTCTGAGAAGCCAAATATTACCATTAAAATCCAGATATGCCTTGATATACAAAGGAGAGCCCCTTTGATGCTTTTATCCTGGAAAAACAGCTTTTAGAGTTATCTCAGGAGCAGCGAAGAAAAACTCCATTGAGGTATTTTCCCTTTAAATCACTGTAACAACTTCAGACTTGTTGAATCAGGTATGAAGAGAACAAGACTGCTTTATTCTACTGCTCTTCTCAGGCACCTCATCAGCCCCTGATACCTGGGAAGCCTGAACAGGGAACTACGTGTTATCATCCGGGGATGATTTAGCGTTGAAGGTGCGTCTGTGCACGTGCACATACATGTACGCACACACGTCTAACTACAGCATGTTGCCTCTGGGAGCCAAACCAGCAGAAAACAACTTTTTTTTCCTTGAGGTGCTTTCTGTGGTTCAGCAGTTCACCCAAAGGTGACAGCAGCATCCCCACCTCTGCGACACAGGGGGGACTGTCAGCTTGTGCCATCACCAAGAGCGTTAGGGGACAGCATAACAGGGTTTCTCCTCAAAACCTCTCCTGCCTGGTGCTTCCCGAGCTTACCTTCCCTTATGATAGGATTTCTGGTACCACACAGCATTGCTCGTCTCTTTCTGAGCTCTGCACATAGCAAGGAAAAACCCTGTGTGGGGTCAATGCCTTCTGCTTCCTCTGTGGCCCCTTCCCAAATTGGCAGCTTAAAATCACCAGTCCAGAAGCCTGGTCACAAGGAAGATAAGCTACGGCACGCCTGCACGTGCGTCAAAGAAACAGAAACACTGAGCAATAAAGTTATTCAGATAAAAGTCTATAATTAAATAAAAACGCCCAGAAACAAATGGCACACTATCTACCATATGTATGGTATTAGTGCATTATAATGACACCCTGCAGCATAAGCATAATTAGGAATATATCAGGATTCCCATTATAAATCCTTATTATTAAGGGGTTCATAACCTATTGTACAAACTCGCCTGGGGCTAGAGCTCGGCAGACAAGATAGCAGTTCCAGCAGCATATTTTATTCTTGGAAGCTACTTACAAAGTTGGGTTTAAAGGTTATCAGTATTTTAAATTTCTGCAATTCCAAGTAAGTGTCAAGGGTTAAGACTTCATTATTTCTAAGCTTCTGCAACTGAGGGATGGGGCAAATTTGGTTTAAAATTATAAAATAATCAGACAAGCTGCTTCTCCAGTTTAAAAACCCCTTTGAGTCCAACAAACACCTCAAATTACAAAGTGACCAGTCTCATTACAGCCTAACAGGCTAGCTGGAAAAAGCAGGGGAGAAAAATAAGGGTGCATTAGGTCAATGGACGATGCTGGGGAAGCAGAGAATGCCTCCATCTGATGCTTCCATTTTGTACCAATACTGCAGCAACAAACCCCAAATATAGCAAAAGTAGGATCAACCATGAGCTGTACGGTTGCCTGAAAAAGATGATCCCTCCTGCACACAAAGCCTGACTCTCAACCTTCGATATCACGGTCGAAAGTTTGTGTCAGACAGTTACGAGACCACTCTAGCCGAACACGAGATGCTGCTAGCCGTTTCCAACTGTTTTATGGATTTTCTAGAACAAGAACAAGTTATTTTGGGGTTGCTGGGAGGACAAAGAAAGCAGAGCTATTTAATCAAGATTTAGGATTTTCTTTTTTAATTGCTGACTTGTGAAATCATCTCTCAAGAGATGTGGTATACGGTCCGCAGGGGACGGAAGAGGTCAGCACAAGCAAATGACCCAAGTGACAATTGCACAACGGTGCTGAAAACCAACACCCTGCACAAGAGCGACAGACTGACTGAAAAAACAGCTTTAACTAGCCTTTCTGAGCACCTCAAAATTAACACCCAATTTACACCACGAGTCCTGTAAATGGCAATAACGCCCCTTAGCTGATGCTTCGACATTTTCTAGGCTTCTCGGTGCAGTGATAATCACGCTGGCCCACTCCTCCTGCTTCTCATTTCAAGTTTAGGAAACCCGTGGTGAAAAGACACCTCAGATGGCCTTCCCCAGCAGCCACACTGAAATGAAATCCACTACATTTGACATGCTGCTTCACATTTATTAGCTGTATCTCTAAGCACTTGCTGCTCTTGCAGCCCGCAGCCCAGTAAAGCGAGGCATGGTAAGCGCCCAGGGTCGCACGCTGAACTCGCTGCGGCTTCCAAGCATTTTGCAGATTGACAATAATTGAGGCTTGTCGTGACAATAGCACAGATAACAACAGAGGGGCCAAAGCCAACAGAAAGGCAGCTTTTCTAAAAGCCAACACGACGCAGGCTCAAAATACCACTGTGATTAGGGCACTGGCAGGCAGCGGGCAAGCCAAGAAGATGCTGCGTGCAGACGTTCATCTAGGAGACAATATAGCAGGTGCTGCTTTAGCAAGCCCCGAGGTCCTGCCTGCTGCCCTGTTTATCCTGCTGATGCAAGACACAGTGATCCAAGGCATTTTCCCCAGAAAAGTCTTTGGTTAACGGATACCTGATATTACTGACTATTATTGCATCCCTGAAGGCAGAAGCAAGGCTGCTCAGACCCCGCTGGGGTAGGTCCCGGGAGCAGAGGGATGGCTGGATCCACCAGGATCTCTGAAAGGGATGGAGTTGCAAATATTAAGAGCAAGAGAAGGATCTGGGACAATACCTGCTGGCTCCTTAGCACAAGTGTAGTCCTGGAAAATTTGGATCTGGGCCACGAATCCCATTTCTAGATTGGTGACAGCACATAAACCACTTCTGGTTTTGTTTATGACGCTTCGGCTTATGTTCTCAACATCACCATCCCATAGAGCAGAAGCCTCATATTTCATCGCTCAGTATATTCTGCATATACAAATATACCAGCCTGTGTTATGAACTCAGCATAACAAATACCGAAGGCCTGGAAAATATAAAGCTCAATTTCTTCATTCAAACCTAAACTACAAAAGCAAGCCTGTTGTTTGAGGCACATTTCAACACTTGAACTTCAGAGTTCCCATGCTATATCCTCCTCCAGCAGCATGTGCTTTCCACACACGACGCGAGGACTTGCCGAATTTGTTATTTATTTCAAGACATTCTGCAACTGTTTGTTAGTGATAAAGGCACACAGATTTTCTGGCTTAATATGGTCTCTGAGAAACTCATTTGGATCGGGATCAGGGACTGTTGCTTCATACCACTCTCCAGTCTGTGTTTTTGTACAAATCCCAGAATTAGAAGTCTGAACACATACAAAAGAAAAGGAACTTACGGTATAAATTTGTATTTCACAACCTGTGTGTGGTGGATCTGCAGTTTCAGAGCCCTCCGAATATCAATGTTTTCTGACAAATACCCAGTAAAATTCGATGTTAACATGACAAGAAAGATGGCCAAATGCAACAACGCATCCGCTCGTAACAGTGAAATGGCTGGACGCTGGTTATTTTGAACTTTAAATAAAAAAGGCAAAAAACCCCTTAAGAATATCAAATCAGTTCACTGACTTCACAGCTACATTTTCATACTCTCGCATCCTATCAAAGGCCAAAATTATTTGTTTGGCTCTTGGTGCAAAGGTTGTTTCCAGCGTGCAGGACGCGACGCAACGCAACATGGTGAAGCCCACGTGGAGATCTCGGACAGAGCTACAGAAATGCTTTTTTAAAAATAAAAGCTTCTGAAGCGCTGGAAGATGCGACATAAAGTGGAAGAGAACATAATGAAAGTCTGAAATTAGTAAGGACACTGAGGCCGGACATTTCTGTTCCTGAAAAAGACTCCCGAAAATGCTAACGATCACAAGATCGTTACATAACCAAAATATCCGTCAGAGCACGAATAATTTACATGAAAGAATCAAAAGCTTCTGATTTAGAAATACTGAGTTAGTACACTTGAAAAGTTAACAGAAACACACAGCAGCAGCGGACTGAAATTGTTGTATTATTCTAGTGCACTGGATGCACACACACTAATTTAGATCCACGTTCAGCCTGTAATTGGTGACCTATAAATAAGAGGAGAAAGAAGTCATTGTGCATTTAGATCTGTATTGAGGGCATTTTCACAAATCCTTTTGAATGCGTGGATGGAAAGTTTCTTCCACACACAGGGCAGCCGATTAAGCTGCTACTTTCGCTGTATTTTGCAAACCTGCCTTAGGGAGAGCTGCCCCGGATACCTGTCCGGTTCCAGATGAACTGATAGGATTCAAAGAGCTGGCAAATATAATTCTTGTTATGCCTAAACCTTGCTGCTAAATACAGGAATAAAATATGCTTGGTCTTTACATTTGCCTTTCAGACCAGACCATCAACTGATTTTACCTACAAAACTGGTAAATTGTCTTAGTTTGGCTTGGATGGCTTAGTTCAGTATTGGTTTATAATTTTAACAGACTGGCCATTTGCAATAGATACAAAGCAAACCTGTAAGGTGGCAACGCAAAAGCTTTCACTTTAAAAAGTTAATCAGGATGAAGGACATCTTGCCTTTGGGAGCAAAGGGAAGAGAGATTCAACACAAGGGATGATGTAAGAATTCCTGACCTTAGCACAGGAATAACAAGAGGAAACATTGGGATCTGGAGATAATAGAATAATCAGCCCAATAATTAAGTTGATTAGGATCCTGATGGACATGTTGTTTAGAACAGCAGAAACCAGAACAAAAATACTGACCACATTACTGCTTTTCCCCTAAATAAAAAAAATTATAAAACATTTCAAACGGGCAAAGGGAAAGCTGGAATGAGCGCTTAGAAACAAGGGCCAGCTCTAGGCAAGGGACATCGGCCGAAAAGCACGCCAAGCACACCTCGCTGTGAAAACAGGCTCTGCCTGGTCCCACAAGCCAAACCTGGGGCAAATGAAGCGTTAAGATTTAAACACCTGAACGAAAAGAATAAATGAAACATTTTAGGAGGCTGGCAAGCAAGGAAGGAGCCTTGTGACCCCCACACCAGGGATATCCTTGGACCATGCAGGACCACGCAAGTGCAAACGCACGGGGCTGAGCCAGAGATGCGACAGCCAGCCTGCATGCTGCAAGCGGTGTGAATATGGAGAGGCTGAACATACTGTTTTCTCAACTGCGTTTCTCACTCGAAACACCAGTATTTGGATCTACAGCGTGGGCCATATGGGAGCTGTTACCTGGCAGGTAAGCTGCATGAGCTTGTCAGAACAAAAACCACTGAGCTTTTACAAGATGCGATTTCACCAGGCACAAAAATAGCAGCTCTCCCCCCCGAATAACAAAGGAAATATTTGCATTTTCTTTCAACACCAGCTCGCAGCTCTGAATTTCAACTTCTGGGTGTCACTTCAAGGCAGTGGCAGGTTTTGCATCAAGAGCTTTCCTGAAAGTTTCACATTTCAATGCAAATGTTCTTAATCCTCAACTGTAAGCTGTAATTAAGGCACTAATTCCACTAGGTACTTAAGCACCCAAGCAGTCCTGACAAGGTTAATTGAGCTCAAGTATTTAAAGCCATACCATAGCAGCCCCAACCTCTAACAGCTTGCTCCCCAGCTCTTCAAAACCTGTGATGGAACGCACGACAGATGTGCCATTTAGTCCTGGCATCCATCCTTATGTGACATTAGGACCCCAAAAATGGGTCAGCAACAAGTGAAGCACCACATCCACAGTTACTGCGAATGGGAAAGAATTCCTTCTGCGGCGATAGCAAAACACGGAGCACCACTGCAATTATTCATAGGAGATGATGGTTGCCCAGTGCCATAATTAGCTACAGAATATTCATTAATTCTTCAACTAATTCACTTGGGGGGAAAAAAACCACACCAAAGTGGTGAACTGTACATCTCCTTTTTTCTAAAAAAAAAAGCTAAAATAAAATGCATGTTTTATTCAGTTCCCAAAGTTTCTTTTGAAGGAGGTTAAATCTCTTCCTAAAAGAGCTAAAGACAGAACACAAAGCAACTACCTCATTTTGTGAAATTGATGCTGGAACCTCCGAGCCCAGCATTCATTACAAATTCAGCATCAGAGCCACTTACTTGATAGCAGACAGCTGGAAGTGGAGGATTAAGGGATGTCAGGAGCCAGGTCTGAGGCTAATTCTCAGTAGCCTGCCACATTCTTCGCCCTGAACGCTCAACAGATCATTTTTCTTACCAATACCTATGACCCAAGAAGAGCAGCTAAACTCAAACATCACCGTGCCTCAACTCCAGACGTCTCTGCTCCGAGCATGGATGCAGATATGGGCTGGTGACATCAGGTTGTACAGATGCACCTCCTGGATCATACACGTACCGAGAACAACCACATTGCAACCCTCAAAAAAAGAAAAAGAAACAAACACCCCCGAGCAGGGCATCCTGGCTGCGCTGCCGCACAGGCAGGACCACGGGGTATGAAGCAGAAATGAACAACGGTGATAATTGCAGGAGCAGAGCCGCATCGGAAACCTATCACAAAAGGCACTAAACCTCAAGCCAAGACACTGCCCAATGTTTTTGCATTTTGCTGAAGCCAAACGTCTCCCTTCTTCCTCCTCCTCTACAAAACAGAGCTCATTTATCTGCTATTGGCATTTAGGGGTTTTCACTTCATCACCTCACTTGGTCCTACGAGAAGCGAGGCTGCGTAGGACGCGGCTTCCAAATACCCGTACATCGCTTTTATCAACCTGACAGCATCTAAAGGACAGAAAGCATTTGTCACAGCCCACCTTCTTCTGAAGCCACCACAGTTTCTAGAGGACTATTTTACAACATCCTCAAGCCCAGCCATCGTCCCTCCGCCGCTTCCCCCAGGAGATTACATCCCCGCTAATTACTCTCACTGTCAGGAAGCTGCTTCCCCAGCGGAACTGTGGCAGCTCAGTGAATGACTGTGATAAAGTTTTACTTTGTCTTGGTAAGGCTCTCTCCTTTAGCACAGACACGCTGATCTATCAAATGGATAAAAGGAGCTGGGGGGAAAAAAAAAAAAACAACAAACCCACAACAGAAGCTGGGGCAGGGGGAGAAGGAACCATTCAACACCTAAACCTGGCCAAGAGCGATCACATAGCACAGGCTCAGAATAAAGCAAAGTTGTTGCATACCGCTTAGCCTTTGTTAAACAGCTTACTGTTCATATTAGACATGTATATGTTGCCTTTCATCCAAAGAGACCTGCAATAGCTTATCATCAAGACAGAAATCAGTTCAGCCCCTGGATGGCACCCGGTGGGTGGGAGGGTTTGCTGAGCAAACTCCAAGGGGCTTCACACCATTTTGCACAACGCAAGGTTTGCCTATGGCAGGGCTCATGCGTGAACCCGGGCCGATGTGCAGGGCTGGAGCTGCTCTACAGAGGAGGAAGGCAGAGCAGATGTGAGTTAATCCGCCCCAAAAGGGGGCTGGCAGCCAAGCCGGGTGCCGAGAGTCCCCTCCTCCTTCAGGAGTGCAAACACAGTTTATTCTCCTATACAAAATTCATAGTGAGCTGTGACTGCTGCGTGCTCGTCTCACAGCTGCTAAATATTTATGAGCCAATTACAAAAAACAAATTTATCACTTTAGGCCTCAGCCAAGTTTGGAAGGATTCAAATATTTATTCTGACCAGGAGCTCTACCCGCCTTGTATGCTTCCTCTTCCCCCACCTTGCTTCCCACTCAAGAGGAGGGTCAAGCATTTTCGGTCCTCACCCCTCTCCCTGGGCAATACGTTGCTGTTCGCTTTAGTAATTTCTCTGGCTTGCTTGCAAAGGGTTTCTATCCGAAGCAGCTGACGGGAGGACACCAACGTGCGCGCTCACGCTCCCATGAAGGAGCCGGTGGGTCGGGAGACAGACGGGACACACGCTGAACATCCTTTGCAGCACGGAGCACAAAGCAGCGCTGTCGGCATCTGTTATTTGGGCCAGGCCCTTGGAGCAGGGGAGCTGCAACTGGGAAGAGGGACGAGCTTTGCCAAGTGAATCATTTCTTCCCCATCCCACCCTTTTGGCAAAGCCAGCACCACCTTCCACTTCCAACAAAGGGCATTGGCAGCGCTCGGCTGGGGAAGGGACGTGACCCTTCATTTCCAAGCAGCAGATTTTCCTGCTGTCCCCGGTCAGTGAGAGTAGCTGAGCACAGTCACCCATGGCCCAGAGCGATGATAGCTCAGCCTCTGCCACGGATCCCATCTGTCCACGGACATAAACAGTTCGCTCCCCAAGTCCCCGGCGCCCCGAACAGACACACCTACTGCTGGCAAGGCCAGTGGGCTAAATCCTCAGCTTGTTTGCTACAGCTGCATGTTGTATAGAGCTGTACATGAATCACTTTCCTCCTCAGTTGCCTGCATAAAGACTATTAAAATTAACAGAATAATGCATATAAATCTGCCATTGTTTCCCCTCAACACAGAGGAAGAGCCAAATCATTGCTAACAGGGGTGGCTCAACAAGGTTTTATATTAGCCTGGTCAATTCAGAAGCTGCAAGTTGTATCTAATCAGTGCAGCTGCATTATCCCATTCAGGGAACTAATTAAACCTCCAACAACAGCACTACATTTATGTTTACATCTCATTGTTGCCATTACGACCAGCCAGTGCAGAAGATCAGCCCCTTTCTGCACATACAAATCACTGCAAAAAAAACCCCAAACATTCCCTACAGGTACATCTTCACCATTTCTTACCAATCATAGGAGTCTGCTTTAGGATATTTTATAGCAAGAACTGGCCTGACTATATAAACTACTATCAGCAGCTCCCTTTTATGCTGCTGCTTCTATAGAAAACTGCTCTGCCCTGTGAACCATGCCCCTCCTGCCGACAGCATCAAAGAGTGCAACCATTGCTCCAGAAGTCAGAATGAGACCCCAAATGCCTCTTAAGTCTTTGGAAATTAGAGTAAATCAAGGTAAAGGCAGCGAATCACCCGCTCCTGGCTTGTCCCCCTTCTTATGAGAATATTTAGCTTTACACAGTGTTTTTCAGTGGGAACAAAAACATTCTGCAAAAAGAGGCTATCGCCATCTCACAGACGGGGAAACTGAGGCAGAGAGGAGAAACCTTTGTCCAGAATCATTCAAGCTGGTCTGTGACAGCCATGAGACCCCAAGGCAAATCAGTGCTCTGGCCACAGGATGCCACTACCAGATTAAAGCAATTCCACAGAATGTTTAAAGTACACCAGAAACCAGGAAGACAAATAAAATCATCAGGTTTTGATAGTACACTTTTTTTTACGTTAGGCCTGCCCCATTGTAGACAGATGTGAATTTTTCACATTCTTTCTTGATTTCCTCAGCTAAACATAATGGGAAGGAAAAGCAGATTTTCCTCTTGTGGCTTGTTAGGCCGACACTGGGTGGAAATGATGCTTTTTGTTTACAAGCAGGGAAGCAGATCTGCGGGCTCATTTCTCTGAGGAGAGGAAGGACAGGCACACCAACACTTGACCTCTGCCTCCAGTGAAGTCGTGCCGCGCTAAAGCCAAAGGCTCCTTCCCTTTCAGTATTTGCTGTAAACAGTTCGGTTAGGCATGAAAAGCACAGTGAAAATTATCTGGTCTTTTCAAATAATCCTCCTGCTGTAGAATCTTTCACTCACAGTCACAGTACAGCTGACCCAGGTGATTAACAGCAAAGCCTCTACAACCAAAACAGCTATAGAGGAAATCAGGTATATTTGGCAACCCTAAAACTGCAGGGAGCGAGAGTATGAACTGCAAGCTGGGCTCGTACTGAGGAGGGATTCCCACTTTGCTTTTAGCATCTTTGAATACGTCCCTCTTCCACAAAAAGATGATTTTATCTCCGAGTCGGGATCAGAGAGGCAGCTGAGCATCAGTCAGCGCACAGAGGACAGGCGAGCAGGCGCACAACCGACCCACAAGTTTACATGCCCGGCACACGCAGCTCCACACCCCCAGCACCGTGCCAGGGGGTTTATTTCCTTTCAGTGTACAAAGAGCGGTTCATCTGAGCTTATCTCTTCTGCAGCGCTGCTGCTCTACCAGCAGAGAATCACCTCCAAAGAATGTTTCAGTAATGCTGCGGTGCTGAATTTCAGAGGGACACTTAATCTTGCCTGAGTGGTTCACTAGGGCCAACTTTCTGAGCATGAAATATTTAACTATCCATGGGCCTCCTGTACTATAATAAAGCGACTTCTAACAAGCCTCTGAAATAAATATGTGAAGAGGAAAGCGGGAGCTATTAAATACACAAAACCCAGCCCAATTACTCTCTTCCCTCCATCCCCATGAACCCAGGACACTGCTTACCCCCCCCTCCCCCTCCCCAGCATCAGGGACCCAGAAACAAAACATCTCTGGATGCTGGGAGAGTCCACAGGGGAAGAATTGGAAAGAGGAGGTCAACATAAAGATTTGTGAGCAGCACTGTTATCAACTCTCCCTCATTTTGGGGATGTAAAAACTTATCTGGCTTGCCTAAAAGAAATCAAGTCCTGTATTTGAGCAACTTAAAAAAAACTTTGAAACTCACTTCTTGCAATTCTGCTTCTCCCCCCCCCTCCAGTTAAGCCTATCTTTTGGTATTTAACACCCGAAGGACTTACAAGTGAGCATTTGCCTGTTAATGTGATGTGAGAGTTAGTAAAAGCAGTGAAGACCACCCAGGACCCCCTCCGGAGGCCAGTGCAGTAGAGAGGAGCTCATGCTGTACAGATTCATTCCTGGCACAGCAGCTCTTAAGCAAGGTCAGCCTTACCTCATCCCACTCCGAAGCAAAGGACGGCGACTTCTCCAGCCTCTTCTTCCCAGTGCTGCAGTTCGAGAGCGATTCGCTCCGGCTCCCCATGGCATCGTCCTCTGTCGGAGAGCAGGTCAGAAGATCAGAGTCCGATTTGGACAAGCTGCGGCTGAGTTTAAGCTCGGCTTTGGGCTTGCTCCCCGGGTGGGCTCTGCCCACAGCTCTGTCCCCCTCTTCCTCAGCACCGCCGGGGTGCTGTAGCACGTGGGGCGTGACTACAGTTTCAGGATCCGCCCGGTTGACGTGCGTGTGCTGGACGGTTGCGTAGACCACTTGCTGGTTTCGGTCTGGAGAGCTGGTCCGTACTGATCCAGAGGCAGGTAAGTCAGCATCCTCCAGCTGCATAGCAGGTGGGTGGCTTGTAGCTTCCGTGCCTCCTTTCTCCGTGGAGGAAACGAGCCTGAAAGGGTCCTCACTTATCTCACAGATCGGGGAAGAACCGTGAAGCAACCCTGAAAACTGCTCTGGAACCTGGATGTCCTGGCCGTCGGCAGAGTCCTGGCTGCGGCTGCCACTGCTCCTCCTGTGGTCTTCGAGGGGATGAAAACAGGGAGGAGGGAAATTAAAAACATGGAAGCAGCAGCAAAATTCCAGCTCTCCCCCTGCCCTCCCTCAGCAAGGGAGGGAGAGATAGAGAGAACAGTTCAGTATTGTTCTGTGTGCTTAACTTGTACCCAAAGTCATGGCATTTATGAAATTCCAAACACTGGCCTGATTTATGCAATCTGGCAGCTCTCCTTGTTGTTTTATTCCTGTTAACACTAACTATCAGGCCTTGCTATATAAGGTTAAGAGAAGCGCTAACTATATCCTGCAGAGAGAGCAAGTGAGGTAGGAGAAGCAGAGACGGAGGCTCCTGGAACATGTGATACATTTCCGTAAAGGCCAAAGTGTTATTTAGAGCAGCGCTCCCTGCTCTTGGCACGAGCTGCAGGGTGGGAAAACTTCTGGACTGTAATCAACCTGCAAGTTCCAAAATCCGTTCCCCAGAAAAAACACTGCTTTCCTCCCTAGTGGTTTCCGAGTTTAACCTCTCCTCCTTACTCAGGGGAGAGAAAGAAACAGTTTATACAATAAAAAACTTGATCAAAAAGTCTCCTTCTTGCAAGCGAACCACTGAACGCAGAATGGTCTGATCTACTAATGCAGCGAGCTGCGTGGAGCACCGGCTGTCCCAGAAATATGACACTGTTACTCAGCTACTCCTGCACCAATATCTTTAATATCAGGTACCAGGGTCCTGCATAAATCATGAATAATTGACTGATCCCAATGGCCAAGCATGTGCCCAGCCATACGTGTTACTCACCGTGGTCACGTTGCACACATTCGAACTGCAAAAGCAAAACTTTGTAAAGCTAAGTATAACTTCTGTTTACCCACGATTCCTATACCTGCCCATAATTGCTTGCAAATTTTAACCACTTCCATTTAGTGCTGAAGAAACACTCTTCGGTCCAAGGACCAAAAAACCACACTGCAAAGGAGCATTAAGGCAAAGCACCTCGATAATGTGGCTCTGAAGTGCAAGGAGGATGTTCAGATGTGAAGAGGAAATTGCTTGCTTTGCAAGACAGCAGCTCTCGGAAGCCAAGGCAAAGGAATCCTAATCTCAGTGAGGGCAAAATACACAAATGAATTTCACTTATCTTTAACTAAAAGCAGCCTAGTAGCAACAACAGTGAGACCAACTCCTTCCCCCCAAGCATCCTTTCCAGCACTGGCTCGACCAGGTCATTTTCAAACACTAACACCCATCTGGTTTGGTGGTCTGTCCTCACACCAGAAATGAGGCAGGAAAGGACTGAATGAGTCATTTGTCTTTGCAAGCCGCTTTAGGTCCTGGGGTCTCATGCACTCTGTGTTTGATGAGCGTAAGCTAGTCCCTCTCGCAGGCATTTGTTTACTCCACAGAAATGCTAAAAGCAGCTTGCTCAGTTGGCAGCTGAGTCAGGAACAGCAAAAGCCTGAACGGAGGTTAACTGCCAGGGCAGCGTGCCGGCAGACCTCGCTTCTCGCTGGGATCAAGTGATGCGAGGGCTTAGTTCATTCTGGATCCTATGAGTTAAAGATTCCAGGACAATGAAGTAGTTGTTGATTGTCTTGCACGGGCACATAAACCACAAGTTGTGCAGCTGAAGTTGCCAAGGGGGAGGCACATCCCCTGTGGGCAGGTCCTGTCACCAGCACCATTCCTAACGCTGGTTGGGGAGTGCCAACAGCGGCACCCGATCAGAAGATCTCAAGACCAGACTCTGTTCACTTACTTTGCATAAATTTATGAAGCTGTAATGCCGGAGAGAAACCTTAGAAGACATCAGACATGCTTCCTTCATAGGACAGACTGGTATTAGTAAGAAAAAGCTACCGACCTGGTAAGAGGGCCACAGCATTGATAGGACAGTCACATTAACCTGATGGGGAGGGAACAACTTCTGCAAATTCAACAGCTTTTCTTCTCAACTTCTTTCCTTCCTTGGAAATAACTTCTTCTATACCCCAGCTTAACCTTTACTGACATTTCTGCTGAAGGCAGAGGCGCGGCTGGTGAAAGTTTATGCCACATGCTGGAACGTTTGGGTCCAGCCAGAACAAAGTGCTCCAAATCCCACTCCAGAGACTCACAAAAGGGCTCCTGTTGAACAGAAATCACAGCCGCCCATTCATCCTCGAGCCGATGAAGGACTTTGAAATACGAGGCAGCTGCCAGGGAAGGAAGGGATGAAGCAAGGGCAACAGCACTTGCTCAGAAGATGTGAGGAACATCTTGAAGGAGACACTTCAGAGCCTGCCCTGAAAACTGCAGACTGAAGAACTAATGTAGGAAGGAAAGGGTCATCTTGCTCCTTTTTATCATTGAGGTGCACACAGCAGGAACACTGAGGGTTCCCCAGGCCTTACCTTTTGGTGTTTCAACTAAAGGTGCCTCAGGATGGCTAGCAGAGAGGCCAGAACAACCACTGGCCATCTCGGGAAGGTGTACCTTTTTGAGATAGGTTACTGACATGATTCAGCTGATGTGCTGATCACTTTTCTCATGGCAAAGAGATGAGCAGTACTCATTCTTCAAGGGTGTAGTGAATTTGGAGAATGGGGAAAAAATATTTAGGTGCTAGAAAAGCAGACACACCCCAGATCTATCCATCCGCTGCACTTCAAGGGATTTGAAAGCATCCTCCTCCAGTTACACCTTTTAACTCAGAAAGGGAATCGTCCTTAACACAGGGACTTCTGTCCAACTCCCTTAGCTCATTTTACACCCAAGCACAGACATCTGACTGGCCCTGACTTCTTCAGCCACAATGCTTGCTGCAGGTTTCACCAACAGGAGGAACTTCCAACACCTAAAGGGAACAGGAACCCCTTTCTGGGTACAGACTGTCTGCTTCCCAGGGAGGATTCAATTAAGAGCTTCCCTGCCAGCAGCCTGATGATTCCAGATATGAAGCACTTCCCTAAGCTTGTAACACTAGGCTGCAACCGCCCTGCCTCGATCGAATTTCTTTCCCTATATATCATCATCAGGATTTGTTTTGTGCCCCTGGATTAGGAGAATGAAGCTGTTATCGCAGCTGCTTTTTGCTCGAGCTCCCCATCCTTAAAACCTAGCGAGAGCATATGCTAGCCTCTAGCTTTCATATAGAAAAGGTTCCTCGTGCCACATCATGCCAGAATTTGTCAAGTGAGGAGCATGCAAATCTGTCTCCTGTGGCACAGAAGGTCAGAGAAGAGAGGGAAGCTGGCCTTTAGGGTGCTACTTTAGAGGTCCAAAAATAACCTTCAACTACAGTAAAACTAAAACAAAGGCTCATTTACCCAGCGAGGTACTGCACGTCAAACCCAGAAATGTACAGTACGCTCCTGTACTAGTCTCATCAAGCTCAGACATTTTGGACAGAGTTTATCCTCCAAAAGCTACCTGAACTTGTGCTCATTTGTACTCCCTCCTCTATTCCCTTTTAACAAAGGGCAGTAAAACACTGCCCTGGTTGCTTAGGGAGATCACTACTGTGACTCTGCACAGAAGCTTCTAAATACATCACGACAGTAGAAATGCAGGTTTGGTCCTGAGAATGGGAACAGGATCTGTTGTCCAGCCATGATAAAACCACGGGAGGGCATGCAGGCTGTGGTTCTACACTATCATTCATCTCACGGCAAGCCAAGAGGTTTCCGTCCCTTTCAACCTTTGTTTGCAATGCCCATGTGTCCCCATAGATTCCCTATAGTGATACCCATCCCACTGCTTCTGTAGCCATACTGTGGCTCTGCGAAAAGGTATTTTCTTTAAATCTCTCAGCAGCGTGTTTTGTCTCTTATCATTGGGTCAGATACTTGGTTTAGAGCACAGCCATACATCTGGTTGAGCCTATACAACCATAAAGAAAAACTCTAGCAGGAGGAGGGGCAAAAGTAGGGACTTCAAGCTGGGCTTCCTATGGAAGCAGCACAGCAGAACCTCAACAAATACCAGTTTTTAATAACCGTCAGAAGGAACCAAGTCAGTCCTACCTGCAGCTGGTTACTGCTGGCAGCACTTGTGGATGACTCTCCTGAGAAGCAAGACGGACATCAAAACTCAGAAGTATTTTCTGCATTCATCCTCCACCAGGTCTCTCTGAACGCAGCAGGAGCTGTACAGTCTCCTCCCGGTCAGTTCGCCACTCTTGGCCTATTTACAAGTCCCGTTACAAGGTCTGAATGCCCTGACTTCATGCATGCGATTGCACGTAGTTTCCTTACCAAAGGGGATGGGAAAGCATTTGGCTCAAACCACTTCTGATACTCTGCCCAAAACATTAGGCCAACTTTTCCCAGTGCTCCAGCATGTGACAGCAAACTGCTGTAACATACACAAAAGGCAACCAAAGCCAAGCGGATAATACCACATTCATCTAGTCACTGGACACAAGACAACTTGCAGCAAGAGGAACAAAGGCAGCTATCACATATGAAAGGCACCATTAAAAACAGCGTGCCTGAAATTCAGCCTTTCAGCTGCCCTGAAAAGCCCTTCTCAATAGCCCGCAAGAATCAGAGTCCTCCTCTTCTGAGCAAAGGCTCCTCCAGAACTCATCAAGTAACATCTAGAAGCCCAGCCTCTTAGATCGAGGGCCAAGAAGCAATTCAAAGCCATGCTTCAGGCTGCTCCTTGTCTTGGGATTGAGCTGCTGCCTTTGATGCTCCAGGACCCTTCTGATCCAGAGGTGGGAAAATTCTCCAACACCCCAGTTAAGGCTTCAGTCCCTCACGCGGCCCTTGTTTAACTTTTTGCCAAAACAACTCTGCTACTCCTTAAATGCCTCTTTCCCCCCTCCCATCGGCATATACCTTGCGTTTCATACTCAGCTATGCCTGCTTCCCCATGCCCTTCTGGCATCTGACCCCAACTGCTGAGAAAGCCGGAAACGTTTCCTTTTGTTCCCTGTGTAATAAAGCAGATTTCAAAGCTGATCCACACTTCCAGAGCAGTTATGAAACTCATGTGCAGAAAGAAGCAACCTGTAATGCTGTTACAGAAACAACACAAAAGGATGAACACCACAAAAATGGTCAGTGCCAAACACAAGAGAAAAATAGTCAGTGCCTCATTTCCTACTGGGGTTGAGAAGCCTGAAGTCCCCGGGAGGACCGGCAGCAGGTGAAGGATGGCATGGGGCCCGGTCAAAGCTCAGCTGCTCCTGCAGTACAGGGAGAGCTGCCAGCTGGGGCCACTGCCACACATGCAGTCGGGCCACAGGGATCACCCCGAGATGTTTTGGAAAACAGCTGGTACCCTCTGGAGAAGAGGGACAAACAATTGTGTCCCTTTCTCCAGGTCCACCATGAAGAGCAGTGGGAGATGGCCCTGGCAAGCTTAAGAAATGCAAGAGATGAGAAATACATTGGCCGGGCCCCTTCCCCCTAGAAGCAGCTCTTCACCTCCACCAGATTGAAGGCTCCACACCACATTGGTCATAGTGCTAATTGCATTTAAAAGAGCAGACAAGTCCTGGAAGATGAGAAAACTCAACTGCATCCTTGGATTTCTCCCACTACAACTGTGGAAAGGGCTCTAGGATTGTTATAAACACAGTAACACTTTCCATGGGCTGTAAACCCTGAAGTCACAGCTATTATCTTTCTAGCTGTACATTAAGAGACAGGACCCTGCTCTGGATCCTTAATAGGCTAAGCAACCTTAACAGGTTGCTTCTTGCAACCTCTCCATGAAATGGGGTGAGACGGCCTGCAGTACCAAGGTCTTCAGGTGTCCAGGGGAAGAGATTTGCATCAAGAACAAGCAGATGCATTACTTGGAGATTTTATTTTAATCTGACACATAATTACAACACACCTTCATTCATATTAATCAAACCTAGACACAGTAGCCAGAGAAAGGAGCAAAGCAGTCAGGAATAGCTCGCACTTGAATAACCAGCAATAGCTGCGTGCTGAAAAGATAGCCTGAAAGCTTCTGGTTCAATGGCTGTCGCCCAAGGACTATTCCTGGCCGAGACCGCAAAGCACCAACCTGAAAAGCATCCTAACTTTGCCTCCGGCAGCAAGTGGCTTTGGCAAATGCTGGTGGGAAAACAATGACCTCTTGTGCCACTCTATACAAGCTAGGAGTGCGGCAGGACTCAAGGAATGAAAGCTATCATGCTGCAAGAAGGAAAAAAAAAAAAAGCTGCAGGTCTTACAGGGCAGTCAATGAGGCATCTCATTGAGTCCTCACTATCTTCTGTTCATCCTCAAAGTGAGATGGTTTCCAGGTTTAAAATCCAAACTAAATCTTTCCAAATTCCTGCTCAGGACTTTTGAATAAAGCAAGAGATGTTTTTCCTGTAAACAAATCTTTTGTTGTTGTTGAAGGAAAGCCAAAAAGCCCAGCAACGGCCAAACACAAGAGACAAGGTGTTCCCAGCTCCTTTGTAAAGCACAAAAGTCCCTCTGGGGGAAGAGAGCCCAGTTTGATACTTAACCTGCCTATATAGTGGATTTTCAGTCAGATCCAGAAAGGGGCTTGCTCTACACATGTTTGTTTTCCTCCTTTGTTAGTTTACATCTCCAATTAGCTTTAATACACAGTGGGATGTTGATTTTAAGACCAGGATAGCAGGGCCAATCATCCGCTGATATAAACATGCAACGCCAGCAGGTCTTCAAGTTCAGCTGGATGGAGAATACGGCTCATTTAAATGCTTGCATTGGTTCATCTCACTTGTAACAACATGGCACAGCCTTCCACCCCTCTGCATTTACTTGACTGTGCACAAGCTTTGCTTATTTGCTAAGTTAACAGAGTAGGTCCTCGCAATCTCTTAGTTGTCAAAATAGCGGAGTTGCTTTTCCTCCGTGTACATTTTGTACAGGAACGTTTAGATCTCTCCTTTATAAAAGTGAAGATTACCAGGAAACAAAACAATTGCAATCCAGACCCCAGCCGCTCCACCCAAGAGTTTAATTGTTCCAGTTACTCTCTGCCCTCTATATTTTCCTTAAATGCATCCAAGCAAACAGCTCTGCTTTTTGGATGGTCACTTACCTTTTGTTTTCCTATCCACCGCAACTGGCTTCTTAGTTTCTGCTGTAAGCAACAGCTCGTACGGGTGTTCCTCTTCCTCAGCTCCACTTCCCCTGCTCTTTCCTCGTGCAACAGAGGCCTAATGAAAAAGAGCATAATGTAGTGCTCCACAAAGCAATGCTATTTATCCCGGCAATAAAGCACAAGGCCTCTTTATGCCATGGTTTAAGCAAGGAATTGGCAGAGGCAACACCTTCGCAGTGGAGTGTGATCCAAAATGCAATGCTCCCTTCCCCCCCACACTCAAAAAAACCACCCAAACCCCCTTTGTTTTCTAGTATTTAAGGCTGCTGACAGCTTTTTAGCACTGACCAACCGATTCCTTTTTAGCACTGACCAACCGATTCACTGCACAAGGTCTGCATTCAGCCTGGAGGGGGGAAAAGAGCTGAGACCGTTATTCCTGTTCATCCCAACTCAGACTTACTGTTGCTATTGGAATTTGCATCGTCACTGACTATTTAGTTGCTGGCTCTATTAGGACATGGCTGAAAAAAACCCAAAAGCCCAAATGCCTGCCACCACCTCAGAAGTCTCAGATCTAGCATTTCTAACCCTAGGATGCACAGCATATTTAGGACTAAAGAGCCCTCAGGCAACACTGTATAAACTCAGTTTAACCTCAGGATGCGCAGCAGTGACTGTGCTTATTTAAAACCCCAAAAGCCTCTGATTAGAGCTTGTTTGTAACACTGGCAGACCCTCCAGCAAGCTGCTCTGGAAAGCCACCATCCATGTGCAGGGATGCGGTCTTGGTGCAGGATCCAAATGAGTCTTTGCTGCAGACTCGCACATGTTGGTCTACCTCAACGCCAAGGCTGACAGGCATTCAACATCCTTAGAGACCCACATAGGCCATCCCAGTGCTAATGGGGCTACACTGGGCTTCAAGGCACCCTGCCTGCATGGTCAGCTGCCTTTCAGCACCATCTCCTGGCCAGACCCTGGCAGGTTGATGCAACCCTGTCCCAGGAGCCATGTGTGCCTACAGCCAACCGTGGTGGGGTCAAACCCAAGCCAGAAAGCAAGTGATCCCTACCTGCAGCCAAGACAGGGAAGAACAGGTCCGAACAAAACATCCTCCCAAGGAGGGCTCTCATACTGCTCGCAGGCTCCTGGAACTGCCGCTGTCTAGACAGCAGACTAAGCACCACCTCCAATTTCTTCCCCAAAGTGAAAGCATCGGAGTTGCTTCAAGGCCAAATAGGTACCTACACGACTGCAGTCTAGCCAGGACCTCTGGAAGCTTAGGGAGTCTTGGAAAGACACCCAGGAGTCAGCAGCACAGACCAGAGTCCTGCATCTGTGTACTGTTCCTGCATAAGCCCAGCTGGCTTTTAAATCAACTTTCTCAGTGGGAGGAAACGGGCCATGTCCAGCAAAGAAAGTATTTATTCTACCTGCTTCAAGCATGAGCTGTCAAGCAGACCTGCTCCTTTTCAGGTGAAGGAGCTCATAATGAGCAAATTAAGGAAAAAAAAAACTTCTGACCAGATGGTGGCACAAAAACATCAGACCATAACAGTAGGTAACAGGCCCTCGCCAGAGATCTTGGAAAAATACTGCACAGCAGCAGCCTGTCATAACAGTTGTAGCCTGGACTTCAAGCCAGGCATTAGTATACTCCTAAGACTCCTGCAGATGATGATTATTGTGCTGTCCTCTTTCAAGTGCACTGAACGCGTTCGAAGGCAGTAGCTACCTAGCAGCACACAATTCCCAGCTTTTGCTTTGTAAGCTTTTGTGCATGTGTTTATACGCCTGGTTACACTTCATTTTCTCCCTCTCTCATCCTTCCAAGCTTTAAATAGAGTTTCAGGTTCAAACTCACTCAAAATGAAGACCATTATTTGTTGGAGAACCGTGCTTGCTCTGTAGGCTTTGCAACCAGGAGTAACAAAGTCAAATAAAACTTTCTTCCAATTCATCTTTGTTGGTTAGCATGTATAAATACTCACTCTTAGCAAAGCCCCCAAATAAGATGTTGTTAATAACGAGCATGCTCTTTAAAGTGTACTTAATCCACAGCAGTGGACTTTGAAAGACTTTTTAAAGGCCAACTCATCTCGTTTCTCTCTCCTCCCCCACCAGAACTGCAGACCAAACTGCTGGAACAATCATGGCGCCATGTCCTTTGTCTGCGCTTCCCTTTTGGAGATGAGTAGTAAACAAATGGAACTGAAGTTTAATTTGACAATGCAGACTCTTACTCAGCTACAAACCCAGAAGGTTTCTGCAGATAGTGAAAGGCGGCACTCGAGCACCTCCAAACAATCAGCTCTTTTGCGTGTTTGTGCTAATGTTTTTCCATGATGAAAGTTAAAAGTTTCTTGTTTATGCACATCTGCTTTGACTGATAGCCCCATCTTGGCAACGGAATAAAAAGACTACTTTTGAAACTAGAGTTTGGCCCAACCCCAGAAATATTCAATGACTAACTGTCCTGGCTCTAATGTGAGAGCAGGTCTGGAGGATGGCAGATCAGGACGCTGCTCCGAGATGTTTATGGCATTCCCTAAGCGTATTCCTGTTCACGCCTGCCCAACCCAGAGAGAACACGTACTGAGATGGCAGATAATGGGCAAGAGTCAGAAAAGCAGAGCACCCCAGAAGCAGCAAGCAAAGAAAAAGAAGCAGACCCCAAACTGCCTTATCGGAACATCTAGAAGGTCATTTCCAGGCAGCGAGACACACTGCCTGTAAGTTATATCAATGAAATTGACTGCAAATCAAGATTTCCCCAGCGAGTCACTTTGCATACAAGTCTATTTGCCAGCAAGATTTCCTTTAATGGATCATGTTTCCAAAGCTGTTAATGGCAGGACAACACAGCAGGTGTTTTATAATTAAATATGGCAAGATATCTCAGCAGGAGCAGTCAATGCACGTTTCTTTCCCTCGTGTTTATCATCATAAACAAGTTCTGCTTTCCAATTATGCTATGACCTGCTACCCAGCTCTCCTCTGCTCAGAGCCGGCCACGGGACTGGTTATCACACACTGCAAAACCATTTTAACAGCAGTGGAGAGATCAGTCCACAGTTTCACATTTCAGTTTTACTGTTTATGCAGTGTTTGGAGCTTTACTCTCTCTATAAAAAGACAGTTCTATTAAAGCAAATAATGTTTACTCATGTCTCGTGTAGATTTGACATACTTCAGAAAATGGATCACATTTATGCATTGTAGGAAATTCAGCAGATCAACACATTCAAAGCAAAGCATCTGGTGAACTGGAGTCTGTTCCGACAGCTAGAGACAGCACACACTCCACTTCTTTTACGTACAACCTACTCCATTTGGAAAAGCAAGGAACTCCACAAGATTTGGTTTTGCTTTGAAGATTTTTCCTGGGTGTCAGCAGAAGTTGCCAAGACACATTTGTGGTTTCACACACCCCCATACACAGGTCTCCCAGAGAGCCCTCACATCTGAGGTTCACAGGCAGGTGAATAAAAATGAGCAATAGGAAGCCCAGGAGCAAGAATGCAGAATAGGAGAGCTTTAGTTCCATCAAAAAGCAGCTCGCACGCATTGACCTCTGCAGAAGACAGCTTTAACATATGTTGGGCCAGATTCTCAGCTGAATGCAAGCTCCTGATCCCTGTTCACGTCAGTGGGACCCACAAGCCCACGTCTCCTCCACAGCTGGAAGCTAAGAGGAAGCAGGAAGCGACGGCCCTCTGGGTTTCAGTCTCAAGTGAAGATGCATTTGGTGGGATCATTACAAGTGGGCAACAGTCCACATTGCAACGTGATTCAGAAAAATCTCTTCCTAAGGGAATTCCCAGCCAAGAATAGGAAAGTAAGGCTGAAGGTCAACACAGAGGTGCCCTGGAAGAACCGCACTAAGGAAGTTCCCATGGCAAGTGACAGCAGCAATGCTGGAGTGAAAGAAAACTTCACATTCACAACCCGACTTGCAAGGGAGGTAATATCCTAGTTGGCTCCTCCCAAATTATTACAACTGTTCTTTGAACCACATTCGTATAAAACATCCCGGATCAAGTCCCACGTACCTCACAGGAAGCACCATGGCCTATCTTCTTCTCCACATGCTGATCTTCCTCCTCATCAGGTGGAGGCTTGGCAGGCGGGGGTGGACGTTCTCTCTGCGGTTTAGAAGACCACAGTCAACTGCGTTGTGTTAAAGCACGTCCCCTTCTGCTTCCACCAACACTACATCCATGCTGCTGTGAATGCAGCATGGTAAGGACCTCCTCAAATTAATCTGGGTGGGGTATAAGTTCAGTCCTAACAGCACAGAGTTTGGCAATGGTTGCTGCCTTTCCTCCTCCTCTTCCTCCTCTCCAGCAGGATACCTATTCAGGCAGAGAGCCCTTTCTGCAGATTCACCGTACTGCAGTCCTGTGGATGGACTGCTATTGATAACACAGACCACCCACTGCTGCTCCGCAGCGGTAACACTGCACAAGGCCAGCGCAGACCCACGTGAGCACCAACTATGCTTTCAAGAGAATAAAACTGCTCGGGTGGAAGGTGCTGTGTACAGAGGTTTATTGCTTCATTACTTAAGCCAGCTCATTCAGACCCAGACTGGTAATCTCAATGGCATAGCACTTCACAGTGAAGGTCAGCAATGAACTCATGCAAATGGGTAGAAAGGGAAGACTCATCGCTTGTCTCTTAATGAAATAGTAACAGGAATAAGTGATTCCAGAGGCACCTTCTATAGTGGAAAACCCTAGAGATCGAGAGACAATGCTGCACTGCATTCCTCAAATATCCCAAGACTGCCTGTGGGCGGTTAGAGCTGCGCTGCCTTGTCTCCATGCGGAGCTGAACACATCTGCAGGTCATCTCCTGCCCTGCAACAGCTCCATCTAATGGCAAAGGGAAAGACGGCAGAGGTGAACCACTCGCCCCAAGAAACTCAAGCAAGTTTTGGGAGAAACTCCAGCAAGCTCCTGGAGCACGTCCCTCTTTCTTCTCCCTTTTCACTGCAGTCCAGCCTCTCATCTTTTCTTATTTGTGATAGAGCTGAGCCTATTTCACATCAGACATTATCAACACAGGACAGCACATAGACAGATATAAGCCACCAAGATGTAGTTAGTAACAGGATAGCGCATCTTGTACTGCATACCCGAAAGAGAGATCTGGCTGAAATGCCAGTCTTCTAAAGCTTTTGTCTCATTTCTATGGTATTTGCTAATAGTACAGGAAAAAGGATGCACCTCTTTGCAGAGAGAGAAAGCATGGTTACAGTACCACCAGCAGTTTAATTGTTCATTGCTGCTTTGCCTTTTGTCCAAAAATACATCCATGGAGCAGGCTTTGTAAAACCAACCAGAAAACAAACCCTGAAGCTGACGCAGCATGCTGCAAGGCCAGCATCCCATCTGCCCCATAGCAGCGTTGCCACCGATTGCTAAGGGGGCAGCAGATGCAACTAACAGAAGGTGAGGAAGACTTCTTTGGAGACAGTTCCAGGAGCTTCGCACTACCTTGTAAAGCCTCGAGTACCCTCTACAGATCTCTGCAAGTAATACACAAAAACCAGTTTCCACTGCCAACTAGTTTCCAACAGGATATTCTTAAAGATAATTTCTTGAGACCCTTCTCTTGGGCAAAGCAGAAAGCAAGACAGATGAGAAAAATACTCCACGCAAAAGTTTCCAAAGCTTTCTTCTAGACAAGAAGTTACCCCTTCAGCTAAGTGCAATGTCCTGACAAACCAAAATTCACGGGTACCGGTATTCAACTGCCAGAAAACAGAAGGATACAACATTAGGTGAAAATGAGGCACGGTGAAGTGGCTACTCGTGGGCACTGCAACAGAGGTTATGTGAACAGGCCAGTGAAAAAGGAGAGGTACCTGCCTGCTCTAATCAATGTCAGGGATGGGTTTAAAGGTTTCCTCAAGCTGGGGGATTGGCAGCCTGCTGCAAAATCATGAAAACGGAGATAAGTTACCTATCCCTCTAAGGCAAGCAGAGATGAACACACACAGCTACATACAGGCCTGACTCCTGCTGCTTTGAGACCAGTTGATTCCGCTTCCTTATTCACAGACTCTCGATCTGAAGATCTCCCGCTGGCAAGGCTGTCCAGGGAGTGGCAGGATGTTGCATTGTACAAAGCTTCATACGGGCTCTCCTTTTCTGGGTTCACATCAAAATCTATGATCAGTTCTGTAACTGCTTTCTCCACATCACCTGCGAGAGGGAGAGAGACACAAGAGCATCACTCGAGGCTTCTGCCCCTGGAAAGTCAGCACTTGCAGGAAAAGGAGTGCTGTGTTGCACGGAAGCCTACCCTGAGATATCCAGCACACAGGATCAGTGGCTGGAGCAAGCGGTGCTTGAACAGTCTTCTCTGCAGCTTTGGCACTTTTCTTCCCAATCGTGTAATCTGCAATGAGGTGGGGCGACAGGGTCAGTTTATGTCAGTCTAGTTTTATGCCCACTTCAGCATACGGTACTTCCTCCCTTGTGGATGGAAGGCCAACTGTCAGCTTATTAAGTCTCCAAAAAATAACCAAAGTACATTATTAAAACTTGCAGCTCAGATCCCAAAATAGAAGCAGGCGGCCTCTTTAATCACATGCACAAGGTTAAGGATGGTTCTTTGAACCTTTACAGAGTCTTTAATCAGAAAGCTGCAAAGCTCCTGTATGGACATAATGTCACGGAGCAGATTACTTCATGTGTAGACACAAGCTACATCACTAAACAGAGATGCAGTCTGCTCTTCTGGAGTCATAAAACAGCAGAGAAACCAATTCTAGCTGTGGTCCCCCAACCACAGGCAGAGCCAGAAACCTTAAGCTTACGTGAATATAGTCAGACAGCAACATCTCATGCAGCTAGCTCGCTGATGGGAGCAAACTAACAGCATTTACCTGCAAGAACTTTAGGTTTAAAGCTCATCTTTGTCTTCAATTTCAGAATAGAGATAATACCTACTAGCCTCACAGGCAAAGCTTAATTAAAAGTCTGCAGAGTGCTTTGAACCTGTAAAGCACTCAAATGTTAATCATGAATAATGCACACCAGTTGCATACGCTTCTGATCTTTCTCCCCACAGCTGAGAGGAAATTGAGACAGCGTAATTACAAGGTATGAATTTAGCTAAGATGCCACATTTCATTCCCTAACTTGGACAGACACAATGGGCCAAGCTCCTTTATAAACCACAAGTAATCAAGGCCTTTTCTGTAAATCTCATCTGCAAAATCCATGCCCAAGCTTCACAATGAAGTGAGGAGTAGGTTGTAAGATCCGTGGACGACTATTTGCCTACACAGACACATAAAGGATAGTTAATCCAAAACCATTTCTAAAGCTATTACTTTGCATTCTGCAAGCAGATTTAGGCTATCCTTAATTTTAATTAACTTCTAAAGTGAGTTAAACAAAGCTCAATTAAGCCCATTTAAACTGTAAAAGTCATGCCACACTCCTTCAGCAAAGGAACTAATCCCCCTAAATCCCCGCCTGGAAGTCCCCCTGCAAACACTTGCTCTGAAGACAGTTCACCCAAGCATTTAAGCATCATTCCTTCCAACACCTGCAAGACTCTCATCGAGGGACCTGGCCTGAGGCTGCTTTGCTTTCAGCACTTTCCAGGACTAGAGAACAAAATCCTGTACTTGCACTGGCACAATTATCACCCCAAACTTTCCCCTCCTGCCCACGCACAGAGCTACACCACTTACCTTCGATGAGAGCTGCTATGTGTTGGCTTTTCTGAGAAGGCAGTTCTCTCACAATGTCCAGAGCTGTCAGGCCTCTGTTATCCTTTATGTTCACATCAATACCTACGGCAATAGGTGTAGAGAAGGCAAAAGCAGGAATATTTTCAAACTATATGCAAATTCACGCCTTTAATCAAGTCAGAGCTTACACTTGTGATCATTGCGGGGGGGGGGGCTAAAAAAATGCTCTAGAGAGGCAGATTTAAAGCCAAACACCAAGAGAGAACCTCTCCTATAACCCTCTCCAAGGAACAACAGTTCAACAGCTGGTTGGAGAAACATGCTGCCACTATAAAGGGGTTTCCTCAAGCTCTGGGGAAGGGATCACCATGTTATTGCTTCAAAAGGGGAACATTCTCTCACCTGCAGCCAGCAATATTTGTACCACATCTGTCTTGCCAAACAAAGCAGCTTCGTGCAAAGCACTGCCTTTTTCAGTCTGCAAATTAAATGGAAAATAGCATGAAGCTAGACAGTGGGGAATGGTGATGGAGGCATGTTTTAGAAGGTTACAGAAGCAATAAATATACGGCATCATATACAAAGTGTGGGCAACAATATCTACAACTGAGGACAAACTATCAACATTACTACAACGCTGAGAATTTGGAATGGAAAATGGGATGGTCACTTCAGAGAGACATGCGGGCCCAGGTTAGAGACCAAGAAAGGACCCTCTACAGCTTAGCAAGAGGTCATGTCCTGAAAAGGAAAGACAAGACCACCACATACAAGCTATTGCTGTGAAAACAGCATATTCACAAGTGGCTTGATAGGAAGAGAAACATTTTGCCTCCATTGCTATCAAGAGCGCATGGTTTTGCGGGGCAGAACAGCTTAGGCAAAAGGGCTTTTTTCCCCCCCTCCCTCGCTATGTGTCTGGGGCTCTTTGTCCAACTACCAAGCAGGCGTGAAGCATGCACGGCGCCAGAATCCCTCTGAGCAGCTTCTCAGAGCAACCAAGAGCTGAACAAACAGCCCAGAGGAAAATAAAGCTGTCGCTCATCTTTCATAAATGATCCCTCCGGGAGGAGGGTTAGGTGGAGCTCTCTGTATCATGACCACAGGGGTTTTCCACCCCCCAGCAATCAGACCAGCCCTTCACACACCGACACACTAGATACCTGATAGTTGCTATCCATGCCAGCATCCAGGAGGACATGGACTACAGTTTTGTGACCATTCCTAGCTGCCAAGTGCAGGGGAGTGTGTTTCTTAGTGTTGCAGCTTAAAAGATTGGGGTGAGCGTTCAAGAGCATCTTCACGACTTCCAGCCTCCCATAGAGCGCAGCCAGGTCCAGAGGAGTCTCAAACTTGTTATTGCGCATGGTGGGGTCGGTCAGCTCCTCCAGAAGGACCTTCACCACCTCTGTGTGGCCGTACTGCGCGGCGCAGTGCAGCGCCGTCTCGTTGTCGTTGTTCTGGGGGGGGGTCACAAACGCCAGCGCGTCAGAACGGGGGAGAACAGAGCTGCTCCGTGCCTCACTCAAACCATTGAAGTTTAAATGTAAAAACAAGACAAAAAAAAGCAGTCGGGAAGCAGAGAGCCCAGCTTGAAACAGAGCCTGGAGCAATGTTTTCACCGTTTCACTAACCATTTACCAGGCACAGACATCCCCTCGTGAACTCATCAACCGACCCACCCAGTAAAAGCTTCAAAAACACTCAGAACAATAAGCTTTACTCGGATATGGGAAATTTGCTCTACAGGCAATAGGTGCTATATATGGAATAGCCTGCTTTCAAAGCACTGAAGCCAAAATCAAGGGACCACGCTAAAGTTTAAGGGATTGTCAAGCTGTATCTGGACTCCCATTAATCCTACTAGCACTCGGGGAAAGCAGTCTGTTATCTGTTGGCAGCATCCCACACTCTGGGGTGCCACAAAAATAAAAGGCTGCAATATATGATAGAATTCATGCTGCAGTTTGCCTACCTGCTGTAGCTTAATCGTCATCATTTTAGATTTAAACTTCAATTGTTTCAAATCCTACTTATCCTGATTATAACAGTCATTCCACCTTTGCAATTCTGAAGCTCGCAAGCTGGCTGGTTTAGAGAACGGGTGCATAAAGTTACATGCAGTTTGTGAATTAGAAAGCAGTGCGATTAGATCACTCCACTAGCAAGCCCTTGTAGTCAAGGTCTCGGGTCAGCTGAGGGAAGAGATGTCCAAGGGACAAGAGAACACCTCCACAGTGAAAGCCAGATCCAATTAATGCATGCAGCATCTGTCAGGTTAAAAATCAGCAACGCAAAGCACTGAAAGACAAGCAACCTAACACATTTCACTTGCAGGTGCAAAACAGGAACATTACCAGATTTAGAAGAGCCTTTTCTCCAATTAAATTCACCTCAAGTTTCTAGTTTTACTACTGTGTGTTATACACAGAGGGATTTCTGTTTAAGGACTTTAGAAACAAATACTTATCTAACAGTTTGACCCAAAAAACTTTAGTACAAACTGTTACACACTTCAAGTTTAGCCAAAAGAATCATGATTGAATTTGTCATTTTAAAAACAGTTCCCATTAAAAAAACCCCAGAGAATGTACTTGTCTTGATGGAGTTAGAAGTACTACTTTAGAAACTGAATTTGATCAAAACACCTTCCTTTTTGCTTTCAGACCACACGCGCCTTTTTAGATATCAGCTTGTAGGAGCAGTCAGTATTTTGCACCATTTCACAACCGCGCTGCAGAATTTGCGCTGTTGTACAAGTACTTTAATCCTATTAACATGTTAAGTCCTTCTAGGGATTACAGGAGTCATGCATGCAAACTCCCATTTGTTTTTATCTGGTATTTGCATCATTTTTCAGCCACGTAAAGAGCATAAGGGAAGCGAGGAGTTCTGGAGAGGCTCTCTGCAGCTGCAACTTGTGTAAAAGCAAAGGCTAAGGATGCAGGAAGCAGCAATAGCCACATGCAGAAGTGAGATATTTAAGAAGGTAAGGAAAGCATGGCATCACTGTTAGCACAGAAGTTCAAAGTCAAACAACAGGCTCTCTACTTGGAGTGGCAGAGGCAGCCATGGTGAAGGAAGGCACATACAAGTGGACAGAAGTTACTGTAGAATAAAGAAGTCTGCACATAAAATACACATACGGAGCGAGAAGGAGAGAGAACAGAGAACTACAGAGATTACACCTATCAATCAGCTTAAGCTGCTGGTCTTGAGGCATTTAAAAGGTTGGTAAATCGCATTATTCTTATTTGACAGGGAAGGGAACCCAGGTATTGGTGAGCCCATGACGTAGCCAGACCCGAGGCCCTCAGCCTGCCCCATAGCACGAGGGAGGCTTGCTGTCAATTTTTGCAGAAAGTAGATAACCCCAGCCCCTCTGGAGCAGGAGGTATCTGCCAAAGAGCCATGGGGGGTATGCACTGCTCATGCCGTGCTAGCCCTGGCTACAGGGGATTTCCACTGCTAGGACTGTCCCTCTCTCATCCCTCCCTGGCACAGAGACCACGTCCCTCAAGGGTGCTTTAAAGCACACAGCAACTCCAAACACCTGCCTGACTGCTCAGAAATGGGAACATAACATCCTTTAACAACATAATTGTTGAAGACTTCCCCCATCTTCACTGCAATTTAGTCTAATTTTCCTTAAGCAGATCAGGGCTCCGACGTTCAGGATGAAATCCCCAGACTTTCCTCCTGCAAGAGATCACCAGGTGGTAAATTCCCCTGAATCATTACAGCAAGTCTTTCCCCATCTCAGACTGTGCACTGGAAACTCCTGCTATTGCATAAGTTTTTTATTGCCTTCATTTTAGGAGAGCTTTGAGCAGCCAAAAATGCTAGAGCCATTCCAGACAAGGGAGTTTGCCTCCCTTCCCTGCATCGCCTCTCCAAGCGCAAACCAGAGCGGAGCTTGAACAATGAGCATGAGCACTCAGACATACATATCGGAGATGGAAAAAGAAAATTCCTTTCCAGCAGCCAGAAGGCATATGGCTTCAAATTTCAAAACTTCTTAGAAAAATAGAGCACTCACCAGGGCCCAGGGGCTGCATTCTTGCAAGAATCCTAGCACCCCCCCCAATTCACAGTTGGGAGTGAGAAGCTGGGCTGTACGATGCCCGCCTACAGACCGCAAACCGGGAACACTAGCAGAAATGCCTCTGCTTTCATATGGGCTCCATCCAATTTTTCAAGCCCTGGTAACTAGATACCACATACCATAGCCCTTATGCTCCTCATCACACAATAAAATGGAGCATCTACAGCTCCTTAAAGTATATCTGTCTGCGCTCCTGTTCTTAACACACTGTAAGAGGGCTTCAATTGAAGAAAGGGAGTCTTGGTTTAAATACAGGAAAGTTTTCTTACTTTCTAACCTGCAAAGATTTGAACGGTCGAGTAAACTGCCAAGGGAGACTATAGAGCTGTCCCTCTCCGAGGTTTTTGAGAAGCTGCTAGACAAACACTGGTCAGGAGTGGTTTAGGTAGACCTGATCCTGCCTCAGGGCTCGAGAAAGAGGCTACATGACCCTTCGGTCCCATCCAACCTATTCCTACGATTCCTTTTTTGTAGGATTTTTGTCAGTGTGTGCGTGTCTAACGTAGGCTCGCCCTATTAAAAACCTGCTATTTTGCTGCTCCAGTGACACGACTGATCTTAAAGCACAGAACAGGGATGGCCCGCTGGCATCCACTCCATAAAGTTTCAGTTAAAGGCACACCAAAATGAAAGGAAAAAAAAACATTAAGTAAAATCCAAACTTCACCAGGAGGTGACACCCAAGGCACATCACGACCTCGGGCACAAAGCCGGCCAGAAGAGTTGGCTGGAGCCGCCCCACCAGTTGTACCATCTCCTTCCCTCCTTTTGCAGCACAAAATTTCCATCAGTGCCCCACGCGGCACTGCCAGGAGCAGAGTAAGGATGAACAGGCCTCCTTCCTTCCTACAGGTGCCCAGCAATGCCAAACACATTTCGGGGGGGGGGGGGAAGATCCCCATATGTCCAACAAGCTTTTGGGAGCTCTGCGGGTGGGTTCGCTGCCCAGTTTCATTTGCAGACTCCAGATGGTAGGCTTCCACTTTTCTCAGCAGCCCATTTAGATTTATAGCACTTTAAACCCAATCTGCATGATTCATTTGCTTCCAATTAAAAAAGACAAAGGTAGTTTGTGCAGTGCACAAACCTGAGCTATGTGACAGCTTTTTCGACTTCGGCTCTGCTCAACTGGTTGGCTCCTTCATACAAATTAAATAACCAGATTCAAGATAGCAGGAGTTACTGAAGCAAAGTTGCTGCTCCATCTCTTAACTCTGCTTCTACCATTTGCTTTTCAGAAGTCCTTCAGGCCTGTAACAGACATATTGCAGGGACCTCCTATTGAACAAAAGATGTTGAAAAGGAAGGGGCATAAAAAGCAGCTGTTAACTATTTCTTTAACTTTTAGGAGAACAAGCAGCTTCTGGCTTTCTTATCTTTTCCTCAACAGGATATTAAATTGTAGTCCAGCCTTATAGAAATGCTTTACCCCTCTTCTAAATATCCCCAAATGCTTGGAAAGATGAAACATCTCGCTTCAGTCGTTTCTGTATGACTTCCCACCCTGCATGGGAGCAGAGAAGCTGGAAGCACCAACTAAGCAAGGCCTTTGCACCTGGACTTTTTGTGGTTCTCCCACCTGCAGCCAGGCTATTGAGAAAACATCAAGGTTTGCATGACAGGTATGATTCCACATGCTCTTCATCAAACCTGGTCAGAAACCAGTGGAAAGCTGGTCAGAACTTGTGCTGAACCTAACAGATTGTGTATAAATCATCTCTCTCTCCTTAAAACCAAGGCAAAGATTTCAAAAACACTAGCCTTGTTCTCAAGAGCACCACAGCCATCTTGAGAACTGAACTGAGAGTTTAAAATAAGGCACTTGTCAAAAATATAAAATCCAAATTAGAATACTTCGTAAACAAAAATCCACAAGAAAGTCAGCTCACTGTATATTTCATCTTTATATTCCTTCTTCATTCCACATTTTAATGCCGGAGCATGTAAGATTTCACTCTGTTATTGACAATGTTTTAGAAAGCTCCTTTCAGGCAACTGAACTGCTCGACTGTGCTGTTTCCACAGAAGACATTTGTTGTTGTAAAATTCCCATCTGGATTTTTGTAAAAAAAAAAAAAAAAAAAAAAAAAAAAAAAAATATCACTGATACAGATGAGCTTCATGTAAATATATTTGTGCTTGAAGAGGTATGCACTAGAGCACTTCCTGAAATAGAAGTCTGCAAAAACAAACGTAATTCCCACCGGTTCGCAAGCTCAGGAACTTTGAATGTGTGTTTAAGGTAGTGCAGATCAAGCAGAGTGAAAGTTTTAACTAAACTTTGAGAGACAGAAATCTGCCATGGATGGCCGGATCCAAAATAATTGGCTGGAAGCAACTGTGGCACAGTAGCTGAGAGCAGAAGTATCTCATGATAAATCAGCAGACTATTATGCCATCGCTGGCCTGCAGCTTCACTATAAATAAAGATGAAAAATGGTGTCCGAGAACACCACCAGGAACTTTCTTATCTGCTTCCTCAATTGCTCATCCTCAGTGCACCGTAAGTGCTGATGTCATGCCTTTTTGTAGCTCAAGAACAACTAAAAGCAAGAAAGGAGCAAAATAGGCAAGAAAACAGGAACAGAAGACTAGGGCTGAAGGGTCAGACGACAACACACTTAACATCAAAAAAGAGAGACTGATGCAATAAGCAGGACATGAAGGACTTGGGAAGGGAGGCATGAACATTACTGCCTTCCCTTCTCCCCACCACCACCAAAAGAATTAACCGTCCATTCCAACGAGAAATACAGCATTATGCATTTTGTAGGAGAAAAGGCAGGAAAATTCACTCCAAACAGCCCACAGAGAAAATACATCCATGTTTAAGCAGGAAAAAAAATTTCCTTCTCTTTGTATTTACCAGCAACATTAGCACATGAAACAAAACCTAAAGCATTTTAATTGAAATAACATTACCTTTTGGAAGTCATCCAGCCAAATCAAGCAAACTGACCATCACCGTGAGTCCTACAAGGCTAAGCAATGAAGGAGCCCCCAGGAAAGTAAGGAAAAGCTTCCCTTAAATTATGTTTCTATAACTGCTTTGAAGAAAAAAAAACCCACAGTAAATAAATGGTCGCATTTTACTTTTCCCCAAGCAGCTGCAAACTGAACAGGTATTATTGCAACTGGATGACATTGCACCTGGAAGCACGCGAGTGCAGCTTGGAGTAATGATGCAGTGAAATGCTGACAGCAAAGTACACACCTTGGCATTGATATATGGGTCAAAGGGGCCGTACTTTTTGAGTTCTTTGATCTCAAGAGCATTCTACAAAAAGGAAGAGGAAAAAGAAAAAAAAAATGTGATAATGAAATGGGTGAGATAAAGCAACAAAGCAATGGGTGACTCCCAAGGGGTGGAAATGACAGAACACAGCATCTTGTTCCAGTCAAAGCTATTAACAGCAGAAGCCATTCCAGCTGCCGATTCCTGTAACGTGAACCACCGTGCATTTCATTTACAAGACCCCAAACACAAGGAGCACAGGCTATTCGGCTGACTTTTCTCATTTCAAAAGGTTCTTACTAAACAGGCATTAATGAAACATTACCTGGAAGGATTACACTAAGCTTTTAATCTTTTGCAAAGGTTTCTCCTGTACCTGTCCTACGCAGAGCAGAACAGTTTACACTCAGGGCCCTCAGTCAATTCTTATCAGATTGATTGTAAACAGCTAACTACACTTCTCAAATCTATTTGAACAGACTGAATGCCAGCAGCTGCACCTGAAGGCATTATTAACCACAGCCCCAAACTGGAAAACTATCAACCAAGACATTAAAACACACACTCTTCATTATTTCTCCTCAGTTGAGGAGTGGTAGTGAATACCATTTACCACTATATTTTTCATTTCATGATGCTTTAGAAGGAACCATTTAGCCTTGGAGCAGCCCAATGCATCAAGTTAGCCATCTTATACTGAGGAACAGACAACTTAAGCATGGCACTTTGGTCCCCACAAAGTATGGCTGGGAGCAGTATTAGGACTCCTAAACCCGACTCCAAAGGGAGTTTGCTCCTCAGCTTCTGAAAAGTATACACCGCAGATCAAAATTAAACAGCAGAAACTCACAGTTCCCAGCTGCTCATCTTGACTTTGACAGATTTTGCTAAACTTGAGCCACAAGTATCCGACCTACTTGTGAATTAACTTCTGAATGAATACACATTTTTAGCCTTGAGGTATTAAGGCAGACAAACCTATTTTGGTTTACTCCTCTCCTCCTGGATGAAAACCTGAGTGGTTTAGGAGTTGATTCACAGGGACATTAGATATTCCTGTCTTAGGGACAGGACAACCAAGAGCTACTGTAGCTTTAACTGACTGATTTGGATCTGTTACCACATGTCTGCCCAAGCTCACTCAGCCATAAGAGGTTCAGTAACACTGCTCAGCTGGCCTCACTCAGTAAACTGGTTCCCATATCCAAAACTCTTAAAAGAAATACTTGGGTCTTCCAGCAATACCATTTCAGAAGTTCCCTGGAATGGTAAGATACCTGCTGACTTCCACGGGAAGTTACACGGGAGCCAGCCCTCCAAAGGGGACACAGCAGCTGCTGTACGGAGTAGCTGTCTCATACAAATCAACCCCTCTGCATCCTAGACCAAAACCTCTCAGCTTGACAAAGGGAAGAAATCCACCAGATTTTTCTTCTTGCCTGATTGAGAAACTAATTCTTTAAGATTAAGCTAGGGATTTATCTGGGGGCAAGCAGGGTTACAATTATCTTACAACTTACAAATTAGTTAACTGGAGCAAGTGCTAGAGACAAGCCAGGAGAATAGCTGAGAGAGCATGGCCAAACAAAGACTAAACAAAGCCGCTTTGATTAGTTCCCAAAGAAGGGAGCCAATGTGTCCTTTGACAGAACTAGAAACCTTCTCAGCTATCCAGCAACTGAAAGGAAAAACTATGGGTTAGTTTTAGAAGCCCAGTATGAAAGCAGGAGACCACTTCCTATGTGTTGAGTGGTTCTCATATTTCTGTATCTTTATATAGACATATATACCTTACTCATTCAACCACTAACTTGGAACTGGAGGTATTTGCTTTAGGTAGTGCCCTTCTTATCCCATTAGCAAGTAGGACATTATAACAATTGCTACTAGTTTGGGAAGGGTCAGGAGTCAGCTGAAGTAGTCTCCCTCCATTCGAGGGAAGTAATTCAACGACATATTAGAGAAAAATACGCAGACCTGCTCATTCACTTTAGTATGCGAAGGTCCCTGGTGGATGAGGAGCTTCACGATATCTGCATCTCCTTTCCAAGCTGCCAGGTGAAGAGGGTAACAGCCTTTACAGTCTGCTACGTTGGTTAGTGCGTCGTTCCTCAGCAGAACTTCCACCACATCCCTGCAAGAGAAGGAAACTTGAGTCCATAAGATATCCAGTCCTTGTTTCTCAGCTTACATTCTGCAGTAAGTGGAGTACTTTACAAAAAGTTCATCTGAACAGGAGTATTTCAGAGATCCTCTTGACATGTGATTTTAAAGCGTTCCTATTAAATGCTGCCCAAGGGAAAAGAAAAAACAAAAAAACAAAAAAACCCCCAAAAGACTGCTAAGATGAGCTCAGGAAAGAACTGTTACCTTTGTACTAAGGGAGCTGAACAGGGACTGAAGTCGTTCGCAAGCCACTCCGGTGAAAAGTGAATTGCACCGGCACGATGAAGATGAATAAAGATTTTAACTCTCTCCAATTTCTCAATATCTTAAGTAGCAATGAACAATACAAGATTTACCACACTGAGGACTGGAGTTACTTAAAAATGTAAAATGCATGAAAGCAAATTTTAAGTGGTGCAGGCACAGCAACACATTGGACACCAGACAGACTGCAGAGGACTGTTACTGGAGAAGCCACCTTTAACATCTTGTTATATCTTATCCAAATTGCTTATAAATAAAAGGGTGGTTGAAAACCTCAGTGTTTCGCCAAATTTTTAAAGATATGTATGATCATACTGTGCAGCAGCCAATGCCTCTACAGCTTCACTGCACTGATGTTCTTCACTTCTTCTCCTGAAGATGGTGTAGTGCTGCACCATCGCCACGTTTTCGGTGGAAACGGCATCAGACTGGTGAATGAGTTACACAGAAACTGTAGCTTGTAAAGCACATAGTATCCCCTATGATCAAAGGCATTATAAGATGACTCACTTATGACCATTCAAAGCAGCATGGTGCAGTGGAGTGTATCCAGTACTGTCAACGCAGTTCACATTTGGCCCTCTCCAGATGCTGCAAGACAGAAAACGTACAGGGAACACTTAGGCATACACCAAACAGACAGACAGCCGGCAAGGACAAGTTTCAGCAGAGTTCTCACACCAAGTTGGTTATCTGGAAGCAAACCAGTGGCTGGACAGCTGTGGTTAAGAGCAGTAATACAGAGAACAGACCGCACAGCACTGCGTCGAGCAGAGGGGTTAGTGTCACAAAGCACACAGCCAGTACAGGGATTCACTACTCGATGCTTTATCGGACCATCCTGGTTTTAAATCAGAGCTCCCACGTTCTCCTGCTACTAGACATCTTTCGGCCATACATATGCTTGCCAAAAAGCATTTTCAGAGGAAGATGTGTCTATTAAAGTTAACCACAAGAGACAGTAAACCATCAACCCACTGCTAATTCACACCCCTCTGAAGAATGTTGATGGGTCTGGGAAACCCTCTTCCCTCCATGGCAAGAGTCACTAGGGGTGTAAGTCAAAGACTGTGGGATACAGAGCTTGCTCTTGGTCACCAGTGTGATTCCACGCTGACTTCTTACTGTCCAAAAATCATTTCCATCTGTCAGCTGTTGGCAGTCTATAGGAAAGAGTAGGTGGTCTCCAAGCACTTCTGAGAATACTGTTAACTTCCCTCCTTTGTTCAAAGGACGAACACCAAGGATTTAAGGATTAACCCTGTAGAGGATTAATCTTCCCTCTAACCCCTGCAAGGTGTCCTATTTAAACCAGTGGAGAAACGCATGTGTAAGAAGCTGGCATTGCTCTTGAGCTTGCTGTTACAGCTTGGGAAGCTTGGTTTCTGCTCCCACCCTCTCCCAGAAAGGGCACGTGAACCAAACCAGTACGTTCTTATAAGCAAAATGAAACTGTTCACCCTCTCCTGAAGATGGCCCTCTCCGTTACAACCCATCATTCCTTGTATGCTGGCCTGTTTTAAACTTAATACTTCCAAGAATTATACAGGATTTATTATAGGCCTAGACAATCACGCTTTTGCTAATACAGTACATTTTCCTGCTTTGTTTTCTTTAACTAGGGGTAGAACTTAACAGCACCCTCTAATCCCCAATTTAATTGGTTTAAAATAAAGTCAAGTGTTGCTTTTTATGAAGTAGGCCTTTCCTGATCATTTCATTTCCTCCCCAGCATGTAATCGCTACAACTCGTTGTATGATACAGAGGCAGCCCAGAGCAGTAACTAGGTTTTCTAAAATAACAATCATTACTAGAGGGCTCCTAGCCAGAAAAAACTCTGTACCACAGTGTATAAAACCAGCAGGAAAGGCACCAAACCAACAGGAATCTCGTGCAGACCAAGTGGAAATTCAGAAGTAAACTAAGGAGCACGCTTACTCTCTAGCACGTTTCAGGTGGGATTCGGGAGCACACCGAAATGGAAAGTCTCTCCCCTCCAAGCGACTCCTGATCCGGCAGAGCATTATAAAAGGCTTTGCAGTCCTGAGACAGACACGAGCTCCACTAGAGGAGAGGCAGCTAAGGGGAAATTTTATCCAAGAGGACTGGGAAGTAAGCCACAAAATCCAATTTGCAAAGGATCAGAAGGCTTATCCAGAGGCATTCCTGCACACCACACACCATCCTGCGCTTCAGAAGGAAACGGCAAACCAATAATACATGCATGCAATGCATTTCAAGTGCATTTACTCGCATCATTTGCAGGATGATGGCTTAAACTATGTCCAGAAGATACGCGAGACACCAAAACAACGACCAGATTGAGTTCAGGAGGTGCCCTAACCCATCCAGCTGCAACAGTCCTGAAGCACGAAGGGGACCTGAGTAATTATCAGGCTCTGGTTTATTTTTGGCAGTGGGCTCATGCAGTGCGGTTACCCAAATAATTTATTGCTGATTTAAAGTGGCAATTAATGGTTAAAACTAGTGCCAGAAAGACTCGCGTGTAGTCTGGAGCAGTTATAAATACTGTGCCTGTGCATCCCCTTGCACAGGCTGCTAACCTGACCAAAGCCAGAGAGTTCAGTGGTTTTACACATTAAACAGAGCTGTGTTTTGATGCTGAGCTCAAAAAGCTTCAGGGTGTACATATGAAAAACCAGCGGCATTTAATACAAATATTTCTTTCAGCTGAAGTTATGAAGTAAGGAAAACCAAGGTTAGTGGTGTAATGGGCATAAACCAAGTCACTTGCTTAACGTGATCCACCCAGTTGGCAGCAAGACCAGGAACTGGAGCCCAGGATATCCATCTCCACCAGAACATGGTCTCCCTGTGAGAGAACACACTTCCATAAGCTTCCTTAGAAATTTTCTGGTTAATGCTTTAGAGTAAAATGCAAAGTTCACTCAAGGGACTCAGAGGAGGAGAAAAGTTGGAGTCCAAGATGGAGCTGGTTCAACAGCGAGCACTGGGCACTGCAGAAATCAACTGCTAAGATTTTAAGATATTTAAAAAAAAAAAAATAATAATCTGCTGTGTCCTTTCTTCCCCCTTGCCCTTTTATTCTTGCAAATAAAGAAAGCTTTTATCAAAGAAAGGTCAAGTCACCCAGAAGTTCAGACTGAAAGGATCCAAGAACTATTTATATTTAGATGCAGAGGACTGCAGTGAAGTATATCAGTCTCTTCCCTCCTCTTCCTCTCCAGCTCTACTAGGAAGGCCATACAGTTCTCCTGACTTAACAGAAACCAAATCTTTCATCCCATTTTTATTTATGCAATGCGTAGCATTAAAGTGACAGACTAAGATAAGATCCCAAGCTCCTCATGTTAGATCTAAACACAGGAAGATAACTCCACTATGGTCCGCAGAAATTAGGAGTTGGAAAAAGACTAGCATAGGAATGTTACTTCTGAAAGACACCGCAATTCCCCCCGGAGTGCTATTTGCAGCGCCTGGTGCATCTGATCTGAATGACATCTCAGGCAAAACCTGTAGGAACTGTGGCAGAACTACAGGAAACAAAGCCCAGGCTCTAATCTAAAATATTAGGAAAACCCCCTCAGACCACTTTGGGGAAGAGGTGGGTACTCTGGGATTAAAATTAGATCTTTTGAAGTAAGGAGTTTGTCAGGTCTTTTCAGGCCCGACAGGGAAATTTAAAGAGGTTTAAGTCAACAGGAACAACTCAGCAAGACTTTGAGATGTCAGGCTCATCATAGATGTCAGCTATGTGGAGCCCCGCTCAGCCAGCCCCCCTTTGGGAACTCTTATCGGACAAATAAATACGGAATAGCATCTAACTCCTCTTGGTTCAGCCCAGCACGAGCACGTTACACAACACGGAGAACAATAAAAATTATACATTAAGAATCAAGTAAGTGGGTTTTATGGAGACACAAAAATCACTGCAGGGAAATCAGGAGTCCGCAGCAGCTGGGCGGGCTCAATCACTTTCAGAGGGGTTTCCCCTCCAAGTCACTAACCTCCCGCTGTGCGAAGGCGCAGATGCTCGCACCGAGGCCCAGGGCCAGCATCTCCACCTAGAATATATTACCTCCAACGGCCTGCAGATGAGAAATGAAATGAGAGAGAGATGAGCACTTACTTAGGCGCTGTGAGATCATGCAGTGGTAAAGCCTGAATCATTTCATCTTAACAATACCTACTTACAGACCCGTTGCCCTGATTTTACAAGGCAGAGGGGAAGTAATTCAGAACAGGGCAGTACAAACGTTGCCTTCAGCAAAAAATAGACAAGACAGAACAAAAATGCAGGAAATCCTAACGCCAGACCACTGCGATACTCATCGAGCCTTGCAAGCCAGGGTGTAGATGACAACTCTGGAAGCCACAAGGGCTTTACTCCCTGCTGTGCTACATAGCCTTGGGAAAAGCTCTACTTCCAGACCTCAGTTTTCCCATCTGTGAAATGGAAATACAGCATTGAGAGAAGCAGAGTACAAAGCCAAGTACTATCTATGTACAGTGTGACTTTGGGCTGTTTCTGATTAAACAGAAAAACAGATCCCGGCACAGGAAGGAGAATGCTGTAAATACAAGTCTCCAATAAAGCTCAGAGAAGGTCTGGAGCCAATTCAACTACCACTGCTGTTTGCTTTCTTTTCTCCCCCAATCCCCCAAAACCCCTTTACATCAAAGAGGGGGTTTGCTTTTATATTCGCAGTGATTACTTAGATTTCACCTCCCTTTTGCTGCACCAGGGAAGTATTCTAACAACGTTTCTCATGTATCTGTTTAAGACAATTAAGACTGAACATTAAGGACATAAGAAAAGCTCTGAAAATTGCAAAATCTGCTGTTTAAACTAATTCTTGCACTCAGTTTTCTCTTGCTCCATGATTCAGCAAGTGCTGGAGCCTTTTAAATAAAGCTTCCTGTTTGTAAAAATTGCTGAATAAAGCACATTGCTTTAGGTCATGATAAAATCCAATAGTTCCTTTAAACAAGACCATATTTGTCCTCTTGCTTTTCCATTTCTTCCTGACTGTAGTAACTTTACTTACAAAATCATCTGGGGCAGTGGGCTAGAGCAAAGGCTAAGCCACCTAAAGAACAACTCAGTGTTTTCAAGTCAAACGATGAGTCTTTGGAGCTGATTTGTAGTCTCACTTATGTGGATTATGGAAGCACCCAGAGACTTCAGGGACCGGTACTCTTACTTGTGCAGATCAGACAGCAGAGCCCATTGCTACCCCACGTATTTACGTACTCAACACTAAAGACAAAAAGAACAATATTAGTACTATCACTGCTTTAGATACAAGAAGCCAGTGCACATCAGTGCCTCGGCCCAAGGTCACAAAGGAAGTTTAAAGTAGCTGAGAACTGGTCCCAGATGTTTGGAGACTTAGTTCAATGCCTTGGAGACAAAATGTCCTGAGGGCAGTTAAGGCTGGAGGCAGATTAACTCCCAGTCCATTGCCCCGAGGACAACACAAGCAAGTCAATACAGACATCTCAGCTATTAATATCCATACAACTGCTAGATTCTTGCAATGCTAACACAACCCTCTTTTGGTATTTCCTGCTTATAGACTGGTAATACAAACAACTCAAATGCTTTGTGCAAGACTTTAGGCTTAGGAAGCGCGCTTAAATGTTTCTGTAGAGTGAGAAAGGCAGCGCTACTCCCATCTCACCGACGGGAAGGGGTACGGCGTGGTAGGGCTTCACAACGGAGCTGCGACCCCTTTCCTTGCGTGCCTCAACCACTAGATAATACAATAGCCTTTCCAAAAATAAACTGCTGATGCAAGGCTGGAGAAGATTAAAGCAGAGTATTCATGGGGCAGGGGAGAACGTGGCTAGATCCCAAGTAATACTTTCTCGGCCCCTCTTGGCAGGCTTCAGGAAAGACGGCGGAGAGCAACCCGGTTAGATTCCAGCTATTGGAGAGGCTGCAAAGGAAGCCAAAGCAGTGATCTTTGGCTTCTACGCTCCTCAACTTCTTTGTCCAGATTCTTCTTTGCTATAAAGCAAGCAGTCAGTTGGGATGATTGCTCCCACCCAAAACTCCTTGGCTGCCTTCTTCCTATACTCTTGACCGCACTGTCATCCTCTTACCCCTTTCACGTGCCCCTTTTCGCTCTGTTCAGCGGATTCCTTCCAAGCTCGACTGTCCCCCACCCAACAAACCGGGGAACATACAATCTATGCATCTGCCTGGTCTGTTCTGCTCAGGCCTGAAGAGTTTGTACAGCACCTAGCTCAATGGGAGCTTAATTTTGACTGCCGCTTTCAGCTTATCATAGAACACCTGACAAAAAATGTGCTTTCTGCCTTTGCTAGTATTTTCCACTAAGTGCAGCAGAGATAGCTCTAAAAGCACAATATTTAAGTGCTTGGCATTATCATTTTACAGCTGCAGCATCTTATCAGTTACAAAAACAAATTCAGACATACTACCAAAAATGTGGGTGGCCATTTAATATAGAGTATAATTATATAATGCTTTGCAGAGAATCCCGGCATTTTAAATGCATGCAGAAGTCTCACTTCACATTCCAGTCCTACGCCGGAAGCATTTGCTGTATATAAAATTCTCCCACTAACATTTCTGCCTCCATTTTTCTACTGGAAAAAATAAAATACAGTAATTCATATTTAGCACTTCACATGTGATGATGTTGCCAAGCATTTTACAACCAAATACAGTAATTACCTTCTACCTGATGTAGAAGAGCTCTGTTAAGGGCCAAGGGGCCACAGAGGGAGAGGTACAGATTGTTTTTGTTGGATTTGTTGTCTGAGTTGGGTTGTTGGGTTTGATTTTTTTTTTTTTTGGCAACAATTCAGAACAAAATTTTCTTCTTGACTGACAAGGCTAAAATGCAACTTCCTATGCTTAAATGAAAGGGAAGAAGCTGAACGATCTGAGCTAATACTACACGTGCTTCTCAAGTGCCTCTAGACTTGGGAAAAGCACATGAAAGAAGAACTGTCAGCAAGGACGCTATCCATAGATCATACAGCCTGCAAGACCTCAGGAGAGCTGAAGCTCTCAACCAGCTTTTCACACTGAAAGAAGCATGGAAGTTAGAGCAGAGTGTATTCCCAAAGCTGTCAGGAGAAGCGTGGAAAAATCCTTCACACTGCAAGCAGTAAGTTACATTGATAAACCTTGATGGCAAAATGAATCGGAAAAGGATTACAGAGCAGATCTGGATTTACAGGGCTGTCAGCCCTCCGACCACAGACACTGCGTACAGACAACTCAAAAGGTGCAATGCCCAGTATGTCATCTTAAACTGGCTACGAGGTATTACTGCCCATGTTTCCTCCTGCTGGAACTCACCAGGTCCTCATGCTGTGCTTAAAAATCCAAAATTAGAGGAAGTGGGAGACCACTGACCCCGCGCACAAGAATTAACACACTGAAGAGTGCAGCACTGCCCAGCTGCTACAGCATCAGCGTAGATTTACGCACTGCTTTTAATACCTCTCCCTTCCAGAAAGCACCTATGATATGTGAAAAATCACCACTGAAATGCTGTTAGTTCTGGGCTGCAAAGCAGAAATTTTCCTGGCAATTAACACACAGGAGCAGGAAAGCAACACCTATAAGGAAAGAACATCAGGATCATAAACATCTGTGCAAAGCATCCAGTTTTCAAACATGAAAAGAACGAAACCGCCAGAGCAGACAAATTGATCCTACTGGGATTTGAACACACCATTCCAGGAAATCTGGATACTTGAGACATGGTGCATAGGTTAAAGTCAAAGTTAAGGGGCACATGCATTAAACGTGCAGCCACTTGGACTGCTGAACCTGGACACAGAAGACTGGTAAGCATCATTCCTAAACCGACAAAGCATGCTAACTCCAGGCTCCTTCCACGACGGGAGAAGTATGCCAACGTCTCTGCAGAGGAGACACTGTTAATGTGGGGATGACTCACTTCTTGCGATCAGCGGAAGTCTCGATCTTGCAGCTATGGGATTAATGTTGTGTCAGCCCATGCAAAGCGGGACTAAACGGTAGAGGTAACAAAGCTATTTTCAGAGATTCACAAGGCAGCAACACGAGATCTTACTGTCTCTATTTTTTCACATTGTCGGAACATACCTTCTTTCCTTACAGAAATGTAGGCAGAGCTGAGTCAGGCAGTCAATCTATCAAGGAACGACAATTGTGTTTCCAATTAGAGCAAACAGGTGAAGACATGCAGTATATACATTGCAAAGAAGAATTCAGTGCCTGCTGGAGGTGCTTCTTCCCACTCTAATTGCAGGCAACTCTTTCCAGAAAATTCCTTTCAAGCACACGAAAAAGAATACAGTTTCCCAGTGCATGCATTTCTTTGCACAAATACCTAACAAATCTGGAAAAATAAACTCGGTGGAAGCCTGCTGAAAGCATTACATTGCAGCATAAAAAAATCTCCTTGAACAGGTAGTGTCCTCACCCAAGAGCAACTTCCAGATTTATGGACATGTTCACGGGGAGAATTTGGTTTTTTTGCAGCTGCATTTGTGTATCAAGTAAGTTTTACGGGAGTAATAAGCGTTTTCAACAGCTGTATCCACAAAACTCCCTTTAATTCTCACATATAGGTCTGTTTGCATATGACAGACAACTCTACATAGCAGGGTACACTTTCATCTCATCTAGCAGCTGCAGTATCGACTCACACTTCCCAGTGGACCTTGCATCAACAGATTTTAGATCAAGTTTAGATCAGGGTCTTAGCGAAGAAGTACTCAACAGCTTCAGCAAATCTTAACTACACATCTGCAACTTTTAATGGAAACTACCATCTAAACTTTTCTGGCACCCAAGTTTTGAAGAGGGACAGTTAAGTGAGACCATGAGACAAATTTCATCGTCACATCAAACATGAAAACTCATGGATATTTACATAAACCAAAGAGAGCAGGAGAGCGAGTCTCCCCTCTCAGCTAGTTCCCTGCTAGGAAAGAGAGCTTGGCTGGAAGGAGAAACCACAGCACAGCTCTGTAATGTTACATTAACAAAGAAAAATTGGGGGTGAGTTTTTACTAGAGTGACTTTTTGATCTCCTACATGCATCTGGATTTCTTTCCTTTCAGAATTTTGGCCAAAAGAAGTAGGTTTGGCACATGAGAAAAAACATAACTTCCTCTAGAGTGAAGCTGTCACACCGCCCAGTCTCCAACAGCAGGACGCAAAGCTGAAGCTTCCCAAGAGAGGAGAATCCATGTGTTTGGAAGGGGTGACGGTGGGAATGTCTTTGACAAACACGGCAGAGGAAACAAACCACCTCCACGTGCCTGCACCAAGAACGACAGCATCAGGGTGATCACCGACCGAGTCCTCGAGGAGCCAGCATGGACATTCAACTCCAAACATGTACGGCAGCATCCATCTGCACTGGGGCCGATACAGGATTTTGGCCACCTTCCCACTTGGTTCCTTTCCCCTTGCTCTCCAGGGACCGCTTCAATCATCACACATGCAAGAAGGCTGTTCTGCTGCTATTTAATTGGTACCTGCACCTCCCCCAAACCACTACATGCATCCTACACATCAACTTGCTAATAACATCCAACCACTTGGAGGAGAGGCTTAAAAGCATTTTTTCTGAAATTCTCCTGGGCTTTTTTTACTCCAAGTAAAACAAGCAACTCCAGCAAGCAAGTGACTCTTCAATGTCCACCATCACACTGAAATCCTGGATGTTTCCAGCCCTGGGTCACATCTAACCCACTGCAAAAAATCCAAAGGCGCTCTTTTCAATGCACCAGAAGGACGAAGGCACATGCTTACCCTGTAGGAATCACAGGACTTCCAATTTACAGTTATGGCTAACATCACACTGAAGGCTCACTTTCCCTGTGGTAGAGTACTTTCCATATTGCTAAGCGTGCTAAACTGTGAGACCAAACATACAGGACAGACAGATTAAAAGACTTAATCCTATTGCACTAAATGAAATACGCACGGAAGGGACTTGTTAAGGGACATGTTAATACCTGCAAGCAAGATAGAGTGGATGGTAAGCACAACCGAAAAAGCAGCTCCTGGGGGACACTGATGCCATGTAAAGTCCGAGCAGCAAGACAAACCTTTGGCCATTTCACCTCCCGGTACACCTTCCCTTTCCTCTACAGCATCAGGACCAGAACAAGAAGCTTCAAGCCATTCTGTCTTGAAAGGCTCAGGGCTTATTCTTCAGCACTTGCCAATTATTTGGCAATACCAACTTTGCATGTGTGTGGCATAAGAGTTAGAGCTAAACACTAAGAGGATGAAGCCCAACCCCTTCCCTATATCCCACCAGATAAATTAGAGCCAAAGACAGTTTAACAAGGTAAATTTTCCTCAAAGTCATAGGATCATGAGCTCAAGTACATGACACCAGAGTGGATGGGGAAAAGTGGGGACCTTAACAAGGGCAGGATGTGTGACAATGACCCAGCTGACATGGCACACCACCACAACCCAGCCCGAGAGCTGCCAGAGCTCCAGCTCCATAATCAGGCACTTGCTCTCAAGGTACCCAGCAGCAAAGGCAGAGCTACTGACAAGGGATTCAGGTGAAAACACTCAGATTCAGTCTGACTTTCTGGCTGTCACACCGCAGCAGTCAGAGAGCGTGCCTGGCCCCCTGCACAGGCACAGTACGAGACCCCAAGCTCCCACCCCTCGAGCGCTTCCACTTTGCCAGCTCATTTTCAGTGTGAAGCAATAGCTACGAACAAGGATTGCTAACAGCTCCAGCCTCATTGCCCAACACGGACAGACAGTTCAGCCAGCATAAGGTTAACAGCGTGCTGTGAAAAAGCCAGCATTTCAACGAGCAGAGCAATACCATGCGGCAGCTGATCCTCTAATGGCCAAATTGTTCCTTCTCTTTATGAGCAGAGCAGAACCACTCGCTACCGAGATGCAATGACTGGCTAAGGAGGCAGCAGGAAACCTGCACGAGTTTTCAAAGTGACAGCAACCCTGTGAAGGGTCAGTTCAGGAACTGTAAGAGGCAAAAGGTAAGTTCATCTATTTCTCTCAAAACCAGCCTACCAACTCCCACTCCTCATTTCCAGGAGAAGGTTGTTTTGGGTTCGTGCAAGAACTACAACAGGAACACGTTTAACCTCTGGGCTTGCAGGCTCACGCCACAAAGGAACAAGATAGGGTTGGCAGCGCTAATAGAAAAGCATCCATCCAGGCTAAAATTCCCCACTAGGAAGAGGGCAGCCCTAGCCTTACAGATGGCTCCTGGCAGTGGAAATGCATTTCTTTAAACTTAATGTATGGTGGGGGGGTGACAGTGGGCTCCGTCACCTGCATTATGCAACGGGAGACAGAAAGGATGGGTCACGAGCGTATGTTACGCTACATCAAAGAATCCCTCCGAGCAGCAAGCAGAATAAATAGCTGCAGGAGAGGGGAAAAAAAAACAGGTCTGGTTTGAATGCATATGCTGCCCTTTATTCTTAAAAGCATTACAGACACACTCGCTCTGCAATCTGCTCCCATTACGGGAGCATTTCCAGCCGATTACATGCAACGGAGCAGAGTTCACATACAACACGGGCTCTACATGCTGGCACTGACTACAGGGGCCAGATCTAAACACAGCTTTTCTGAAAGAAGTGCAAAAAATTTCAATCACCAAGGCAGGGAAAGCCAAGCAGTGTCTCCAGGGGAGAGTGGCCAGGAGCTTTGGTTTCTGATGTGTACGGTGTCAGGAGCATCCCCCTCCCCACACATGGTCCAAGGGCAGCACGTTGGCAGGGGAAGAGGGGAAAATGGGAAGGTAACATCAAAACGGCATCACCCACAGGTCCTTCACATTTTCAGCTCCCAAACGCTACCATGCCTGACAATTTTGGCACTTAGCTCAACTGAAGACAAAACTCAGAAGGGATGAGGAGATTTCAGAAAGAAAGAAAAGGGAAAACGCTCACTGGAGTAATTTTAAAAAGAGAGTTTGCATTTAGCTTCTAGCGCATGTAACTGAATGCGAGATGCAGTCTCCACCAGTACCTTAATAACAGTGTTCTCGAACTGGAGTGCCTACATTTGTCAGGGAGCAAACCACGACCACCCAACATGCAGATGTAGGATTTTACATGAAGCACTGAAGTTGAAAGAGCTGCCTTACTTTTTCTAGGTGGGGAAACTGACCTCTAAGAAAGGACAGAAATTTGACAACATTTGCAAAATGCTTACAAACCTCTTAATGAGGTGTACTAAATACCAATTTTGCACTGCATTCTTCTCTTTTGCATCTGACTAGATGAGGTTTTGAGGAATATGAGCAAAAGGAAGCAAAACATTCCTGCAGAAATTCAATAAGCTGAGCAGCATTATGAATGTCATATAAAACAGCCTGGAGCTGACAATATCACAGAATTGCGAACTGGAACTAGCAGCACTGCTACGGTAAGCATTCCTCACTCTTCATTTGAAGCTACGCTCTACTGTTTCCACTGTACTGGAGAAGATGCAACTAAGTGGAAGAAAATGCAGTATTTAAAAAAAAAAAAAAAAGACTTAGATGCAGAGAAACTGAGCAGGACACATCTAGATGATGCAGGCTCCCAGGTTCTGCTGAAGCACAATTCCTTAGAAAGGCGCAAGACTTTCCCTTCACCTTCCCTCCATCCAGCACTTCCAGAGAAATGGAAGCAAGCTGCCTGGGAAACCACAAATTCCTAATCAAAAAACAGCAAGTAGCTCATGCTGCAGCGCTGAGCTGGCTACAGCTGGCAACCTCGCACTGTATTTTCCCTCCCCCTTTTCTTTTGTGAGACGATTTAACAAGCTACAGAATCCCAAGAGACATGACAATCTACCAACAGAAATAGAGCATCGTGTCTTGAACTGTACATGTCCATCTGCACTGTTCCCTTTTGACAGACACACAAAAGGTCTGAGTCTGGCGTAAAAATGTTGCCAAAAGGAGCTTGTGCAACAAAAATTCTGGCAGAGTGTACTTCATTCCCACTGCCTGTCACTCCCCCTGTGTGGGGGGAATTGATGCACCAATTAAGTGTTTTGGGGTGGCAGAAGATGTGTCTACTCTGCAAAACAGCTCCATGTTCATTGTCAGATGAAATCAACAGGATTAGAACAAGTCAAAGCTACTATTTTTTTCCAGCATCCACACTGATCTGATCCAATACGCATCTCAGTGGGAATTTGGGGTTTCTAGCAGGGAACCTTGCACCTAGAAGCATATAGGAAAGGTGATACCTTATGTAAACATGGACACCCTCCTCCTGGTTAAGTCTTAGATACGCTCTATACAGAGAAAATCAATACCCCCATCTCTCAGTGCCAAACAGACTGCTCAAAAGCCCTGCCCTCTCCCCGCTCCGGCCCACGGCAGCCAAGCTCAGATGCTCCATTTGGCCACCGTGCCCTCCAGCCTGGTAAAGCCATCTCCACTTCACGCCTTATCATCCTGAAACCATGCCAGCCTGCTCACTTCCACAGCAAAGCGGGTTCTTCCTTTTCAGACTGGTTGATGCCTAGAACTGATGCCCGAAACGCTGAACAACAACACTCGTTTCTGACCTGGAGTAGATGAGAAACAGGTAAATAGGCCAAGTAAAGCAGAGCCAGAGAAACAAAGATTCAGAGACTGAATTACCCCTTCCCTACATCAATTAAAAAGCAAATGCAATTATTGTGTACAAATAACTGCATCTAGAGTACATTTTTGCCTCAGGGAGACTAAAAAAAAAAAAAAAAAAAAGAGACAGGGGTTCACATAACATCCCATTTCCCTTGTGACATTGCCAAGATCAGTGACATGAGGGCTTTGAATTTATGCTGGCATTGACGTGCTTAATTGCTCAGACAGACGGGGAGAGGGCACCGCACATGCAGGGAGAGACCCCGCACGCCTTCGGGAGAGACTTGCAGGGTGCCAATCCCAGTGCATCAGGACAAGCAGGGAGAAATGTTAAGCTTAAGTAAAAAGGAAATTAGTCGCTCTGATACTGAAGACCGAATGCAATGGGATGGGAGAAGAGGCCCTCAAGGAAGGGAACACGGGACTGGAGAATTAACAGCCGTGACAAAGCTTCCACTTAAGCATTTGGAGCAGACTTTGCCCTTCAACACAACCCACATCAGCAGTCAAGCCGTTTCACCCACAAAGCTCAATTTAAACATGTATCAAATCTCAGTGCTCCGGCTTAATCAGAAGTCCCTGAAGGCTAAAGGAAGACACAGCCGAGCAAGAAATTAACTGGCAACAATGTGGGACACAAACAAGGCAACTACATACCACTGCGCTGACTCCAGATGAAATTCTTTCTTGATGAGCTTTTTAATGGATGCCCAAAGAGCAAGTAACAGGGAAACGAGAGAGCAAAGACAGTAAGGGTACGAAGGCAAACAGAAAAGTGACCCCGCGGTAGCTTGGATGGGAACGTTAAGGACACACCTGAGCAGTCATGTTCAAGAGCACTGTGATAAGCTCTTCCTCGTTCTTGGCATGCCTCAAGCAAACAGAGAAAGCATCAACTTAAGACAACAGTTCTTAAGAAAGGTTAAGAAAAGGAGGATGGAAATTAAAAAAAGACATCCTTTTACTCTAGAAGCATCTGTGAAATCCCGCCCATTGAAAAGCAGGCATGAGAGCGAATGGCCAAGGCAAGCAAATTATTTCCGGATCTGGAGATAGCTCCTGTAAAGTTGTCGTTACTTGTCTACGCTATCTGTAGAACAGAGATAAGGTTAGGAGCTGAAAAATATGAGCGTATAAGTCAGCCAGCCAAACCATACATACTAAATGCTAAGGTCCTTTCCCTGCTAACTGCTTGTGAAGAGCTGTGGGGAAGGCCAGAAGGGCAGGTACCGCTCCGCAGAGAGCTGGCAGAGACATCTGTAGACATCCCTAACACCGGTAAACTGAATAAATAATGGAACAGGCAGCAAAGAGAGCTCTTTCCTACACATTTCACCGTACACCTTAAGCTTCCAGTTCTGCTTTTATCCACCTGCCAGATCTGATTTTGCCCAAGACGACAAGCCAGCCTCAAACAGCTTTTTTTCCTCACCAGGAAAAAACACATTTTCTGTGGGGAACATAGACAACATAAGATAATATGTTTCAAACCCCTTAAAATATTTCTGCTCACTTATTTGAAAGCATACAAAAACAATTCTGGGCTTTTTCTCTGTTAAATACAGTTCTCCCAGCCAGGAGCTGCTTTTAGCGGCACAGCCTTCCCCAGCCTAACATTTTTAATGTACAGCAGGAATGTATATATGCAAGTCAGACTACTAAATTACAAACTTATGCAGGGATAAAACTCTCCATTACCTCAAACAATTTCAGGGTCATTGCAACTCTACCCCAGCAAATAATTATATCTCGGCTGTAACAACTTATAGCCATATAACTACCAGGATCCTAAGGCATTTCAGATGGCTTCAAAAGCTTACCCACCACTGACAGTGACAGCTTTTGAGATGGAAAGCACAAACTCCTTTTCTCAGACAGCAGCTCTGCACAGCTGACTTGGAGCAGCACTGAAGACCATTAAATTGTACCCAACTTTCCTGAGGAATTTAGAATAAAAAGCATAAGCCAAGCATGAGTGAGTTGTGGAGAAAACCAGAATCTTTCATTCCCTCAAACTGAGATAATGTCAGAGACCGAAAACTCAAGTCTTGTGAAGCAGTTAAGGTCAATGCACAAGAAAAAAAAACAGCTTACTATATATTTATGCACACAATTTAAATGTAACATTCAAAAGTTTACTTCAAGATTCAAATTTCTTGTATTTGTTAACGGCACCTCAAGAGCCGACATTCACCCCATTTATCTTTGCATCTGAAAAACTGGTTCCAGACGATGCCAACAAACAAGCCCGCAGCATCGCCCGCGCTGCACCGCCCGGTGCTTCTGGACATGGGAAACCATTAAAGCCTAACGAGAGTAGCTTGGGTTAGAAACACCGTGTTCACAAGGATGAAACACCGAGCACTATAATGGTGGCAAAAATAAAAGGAAGACCAAGGCAAACGGCGACTTGCCTCTCTTCTGAGTAATTTTGAAGTTGTACTTACAATCTATAGCATCTTCGGGCTCTCATTTCTAGGCTTGACAGGAAAGCAGGGCTGGACTCCTTACAGCAGCTCCCCCGCAGCCGAGCGGTTTCCAGCACTAACCTCACCACAGACACCGAACACCGTATTCGAATGACATCCTCCCAGTGGGATGATCAGAAGGACTGCAGTTTGGGGGTTTTTTTAACCAATTCTCTTCTTTTTAGGTCTTTATTTTCAGCAAAAAAGAATGTCAAGGACACATCCTTTTCGCTCTTTCTGTGAAATAAGTCCCCTTGAGGTTAAAGGAAATATTTCCAAAATGCCAAATCCAGCACTAATTATGCATGTCCTCCAAGTTCTCTGTATTTTCAGCTGTTTAACTCAATGGAGATGAGCCATAGGGGTTCAGACATATGGCTTCAGACTCCACCAGGCTGAAATGAGGCTGTAAAGAGAGCCCAACGTCACAAGGGGAACGCAAGTAATTTTAAATCACGCGAAGGTAGTTACTAACAACACTCCAAGACAACCAGAAGTCATCCACAGGGGATCACAGGATGAATTGAGGTCATTTAAATGTCTCTTACATGACAGCCAACACTTTATCAGACTTAACACTCTGCAGCAAGAAACTGTGGCTTGAAAAAACCCTGGAAAGAAGTACTAGCAAAAAACCCCAAGTCCACAGGACATATAGTCCCTTAAGTCATCTGATGGACTTCACAACCCTTGCAAAAGAACCCAGACCAGAATGCAAAGCTTTGAAGTCTCCAGAGTTCAAGGCTTTATCTTAATCCTGTTCCCACTTCCTAAAAAAAATTGTGCTGATTTTTGAAATTAAGAGTGGTAAGAAAGGGTCTGGGGAGCTCATCTGTATCATCGCACGGGGAGGCTTCAAACCTTACCAGGCACCAGGCTTCTTTAATCAGATTATATTTTATAACCAATTTACTTTGTGATGCCAAACTTGAAAGGATTTCTCATAGTGTCTTAATTAGGATGAGGCAAAAAGTCATTTCACCTAATTTCCAACCCACTTCAAGATTAGATTTGAAAGACCACCTATGACACCTTCAGCCTTGTTTGCCCTAAGAATCTGAAAAACAGCAGACAGTAGGATTAGATAGAAATCTAATGAGATAATGTATTTACATAATATTTATGCCACTCAATTTTAGACAAGGTTGTGTTCTTGCATCCTTAGGATGCGGCACTACAGACGCTTCCTTTTAGCTGGAAAAAGCTTGAGGTTTATTTTTAAATTTAATTTCCCTTTAAAAGAAACCAAGTGTTTAAATAACAAGGGAAGAGTGCTAATGTAACCTGGGTTTACCAAACCTAAACAACATGAAGTCAAGCTCCGACTTTCCTTAAGCTAAATAACACGCTCTCAGAGAGCCCAGTAAAAGCCTTGCGCACACACTCCTGTTTTAAAAGCAACTTTTTCCTGTAATTTTATTAACATCCTGCTAGTTTCAGGTGTATATACTGATTTTTATCTGAAACACTTAACAGCAATGCAAGGTAGGATACATCATCAAGAACGTACGTATACACGTGGTCTCAGCACATGGCATCTTAGGGTCTCCTAAAGATTTAAGCAGTTCACCTTTACTAACCATGGGGGAAAACAGCCACCTCAACCCCACTGTATGTACTAGTCTGCTACAACTCTTCGTTTAGGTAAAACCTACACAAATCTACACACTGCATAGATAAAAATAGTTTCAAATTCAAGCACCTTATCCAGCAGTCTGGGTGCTTTACAGGATTTCTTCCAGGATACAAACATTTACGAAAAACTCTGCCCTGGCACACGTTGTTATGGAGCATCCAGCTCCACATTCAGTTTGAGTTAAAGGGTAATCAAGAAAATTTAGCTCAGATATTCATCCAAACTTCTCAAAGGTTGTCTCCCAGTTCACGCAACAAAGAGATTCCCCGATAAACCTTGAACATTTCTCAATCAAGCCATGGTGATTCACTGCAGGACAGAAAGTAATTTTAAATTCAGGTTTAAAAATGCGCACTTGACATGATGAACACCCCGGTACTGAAGGGCATTAAAGCACTGCCTTACTTTAAGCAGGGCATTTCCCCATCCATGAGAGGGTGGCAGGCAAGTTCAGAAAGCAGTCCTTAAATAGGATATAAATAGCCCTGAGGACATAATCCAGGCTCTCCAGGTTTCACACAGAAAAGAGGGCACGTTCACACAGTCTAGCACCCATTTCCTTCCAAACGCAGCTCACATCTTCCTGCCCTCCGTCTTTAATTAAGCATTTTACCCCTCCATCAGGCTATCGAAGATCTTTCTTTTGCTGACAGCTACAGTCCCAGGTGGACTAACATTTCAATTTATGTTTTTCTCCCTTCTGCAGAGAGCAGCTGTATTAGCTTCTCCAGTCTGTTGCTATAGAAACAAATCAATCCTCAACAGTTTTATTTTTACCAGTTTCTGTGAAATAGGATTTATTTCATATCCATGACTAAGCTGAACTCCAGAGCGAGCTCTTTGGGCCAGGGACAGTGCCATCTCAGCACTGGACAAGACCTTGTACCCAGTGTCAGTGAGAAGAGGAAACGGGCATCATCTTTATTTAAATGCACCTTCCTCATTTCAAGAGGACACTTCACCTTGAAACGATTCCCATAGCCAGAGCATTACTGAGATGCAGCTGTATCCGTGGAGCGGAAGGGAGCAGAGGAGTGGATGGCACAGCCTGGAAGGCTACAGACGTGCTGGGAAAGCTCAGCAGAGCACCCAGCAGAAAGCTCACCCACCAGATGACGAGCACTCTCTAGAAAGGCAGAAGGATCGTCTTCATCGAGTCCCCACAAAGAGCTGCACACAGAGGCTGAATTCAGCTCAGTGTAAGCTCCTCATGAAAGGCGAAGGGCTCACATGGGAGTCGAGGCATTAACACATGTTATCTGCTGCTGGCCAGCGAAGCAGCCCCTCCGGGCACTACGATGGAAGGAGCCCAGCCTCCAGGAACTTGTCTTATCCTTGGCCAAGTACAGCTGGGAGGGGGCTTTCCCTTTGGGTCTGGGATGAACGCAGGTGTAATCTGTATGTATTACCTCTATTCTGTATCACATCCTTCACTCATTTTTTTTTTTTATATCCTGCTTGCTTTCCTTCAATCTCAGTAAAACAGTGCATTACATTAAAAAAAACCCCACTGGATGAACACTGTGTCTTGGCTCAGCTGCTCCTAATATATCAAACACTGTTTCATACATTCATCTTTAGGAAAGTTCAGTTCTCTGCCAAACAGCCTTAATCAGCCAGAGTAGCATAGGACCCACGTCACCAAGTTGAGCAGCTCCACTTCCATAAATACATGCTATTTAGGCAGTCCATACGCAGACACGAATTACTGCATGCAGAGAGCAGGAGCACGACAACTGCTCTCCAAGCAAAAGAGAAGGGGAGATCCTGCTCCTCCGTACTGTCACCTGCACATTTCTGCTATTTCCCTCCTATTGGGTCTAGGAACCGTGCAGCCTCACAAAACAAAAGTTTTCTGTTAGATCAGCCAGCTGGAGTGATTCACTCTGGCACAGCCACACAACAACTCGAATACCAGGGAAAGAAAATGGGGGAGGACAAGACCACCGCTCTCAGCAACTAACTGCTGGACAAGCTTAGTTGTAGCCTTCCAATTGCACTATTAAGTGCCAAAACACGTTTGTTAAACATTCGGTGTCCAGCTGAACTCGGCGTAGCTCCTGCCTTCGAAATGCAGAGCACTCTGGATGTACTCAAATCTGCAGTGACATTTCTTCAGTTTCGGGACTGCAGACAAAAGTAGAGGGGAACAAGGCTATGGAAATGTCAGTATGTCATTGCGCAAACATCCCATATTTGTTTACATGCATAGCTGTGGTTTTGGTCCTGAAATTCCTACACACAGCTCAATGGTAGGGTAATAAGTTGGGGTATACAGATCAAAAAGCCACGAGGGAATCTCACAAACGTCCACTCAAGTCTCACAAGCATCCGCTCCGCCATCAAGCTAAGGACAGAGAAATCCCCCTGCATGGACGTGCTGAATGCAGCTGCTAATTCCAGCATAATAAAGTGAGGCCTAAAGTCTTCAAGATGCAAATTGTAAGATGGCACCTGGCATTTTAACCAAACCATCAGCGCCTAGCTCAAACCGCTCCTGCGGGCACCCTGCACACAAACCACCTTCTCAGTCCTTGGGCTTCTTACAGCTGTTTAGGACAGTCCAGCCAGCTCTTGAGCCAGTCTTGTTCAGGGCATGGAAAATAAGTAAACCACATGTCATGGGTGCATTTCACTGTTCCTCCCACGATGGGGCAGAGCACAAATCTTATGTGAGCCCTGCGAATGCTAAGAGCTGTAAAACGATGCTCCTGGGAAGGAGTGTCACCTAGCAATTGGAAAATCCCCCTGGGAGCCCTGCCTCCTCGGCTCTGCTCCTGCCCCCAGCAATGCACGGGGATACTCCAACTATTTAAATCCTGGCATCTGTCAGCCTTGGTTCTGACATCCTCAGCATCCTCACCACAATCTGACCCATCTAACACTCCTCACCTAACATCCTGACCCACCTAACGCTCCTCACGCCACACCTCAGCCCACAGTAACTGCCTCATGGAGTATTTGAGGTAACCTGTATGAGCATACGGATATTTCCAAAACCTGTTTGGCACTTCAAAACACCCTGCTGAGAAACTCTCAAAGCAAAGTGAAAATTAAGCTAATGTCTTCTCACCCTCTGTCTGACAAACACGTTGGCACTCCCAAGAGAGCAAGTCCCAGGATACTGGAGGACTCGGCACCCGGGTAAAGATTGATGGGAAGTCAATAGCCAGAAGAATTCGCCCCAGCCTGGACACCCACCTATGTTACAGAGCCAGTCACAGAGGTTTTGAGTCACTGCCTACACAGTTAAGACACTATTACTCAGAGTTAACAGAGAGATTCCTATCCGACGTGCTGCGCTCGGAGCATTTTGCTCGAAGGCTGCGCCACTTCAGTCAATTCACGTCTGCTCCCAACTCCCTACCCGTTTAATTCAGCTCTTCCACACCCTCCACAGCACCGCTGCACCTCCCTCCAACTTCTAACCATCTTTTCTGCCAACCAAACCAGGCAGCGCCAGGTCGCTGCCCTCTGCGTGCATGGCATGGAAACCTCAGACTGCACACGGCGTGTCTGGAAGGAAGCAGGACAAAATTTTCCCAACGGAGTTTCAAAGAAAGGGGAGTCACCTACACAACACAATTTTCATGTGCACGCCAAGCAAGCCCTGGGTGCTACATAAAGGTCAAGTTCTCTACAGAGGAAGAGGCAGCATCTGCAGCTTAGGCGAGCAAAGCAGGGCACAGCTAACATGACTTCTCTGAGGTCCCACAGCAAGTTTACGGCACAAAAAACCCAGTCCTCCCCAGACACAACCCTAATCACAGAATCATGCTGACCAAGGCATGCAAATAAAACGTTCCAGAGCTGAATTAGAAGATCACACAGATACAAAACGCTTAAGAGCCACTGCCAATACTTGTAGCCTTGCTGAATTATTTAAAAAGTGCTTAGAAAACAATTCACAGAAAAAGAGCCGGTGCACACCTAATGCCTGTGGCACTAATACTCTTAGCAATACCAGCGTTCAGGTATCTAATTAAAGAGAGATCTGCCCTGCTTAGCTGTTTGCATGGTAGGGTGTGGAATAGAAGACACTTTAAAAGCGGGCGAGATTATTAATCACAGCACCAAGAAGAGTGAAAGACCCAGTCGTGATTTCTAACACAGCCCTGTTTTATGCAAACGCACCACGAGCGACTTCCTTTTTATGGGGGAAGGGAAAGAGAGGGAAATATTTTGTTTGCACCTTTACACAATCCTGGAAGCTTGGACCTTGGAGCCGAGCTGCTGTCCCCTGCCACTATCGCAGCCAAACACTGCAGGACTTGCCACTTAATCACAAGACCTGGCCACACATAGCACTATAACAATACACCTGTGAACGGACAGACACACTAACAGCCTTTTCTCTACTACGTATGGGGCAATTCCTCTTTTTCCTCCCAGTCAGCTGCACCGTCCGTGCGGGACCTCCCTTCCCAGTGGAAATGCAGCGGGCAGAAAGGCTGCAGCCAGACTCTCAGACCACTGGGAGAATGCGTAGCACCAACAAATAATCTCTTTAAATCATTCAGCTGCACAAGAACAAATCTGAAACCCCACTTTTTTTAAAACTAGAAATAATTTTTCTGACTCTAACCACGTTTGGACTATTTGAAGCTACTTTAAATGTTCAGCCATTGCACCATGTCATTTCCTAAACCAAACAAAATACTCACCAGTAATAACTGCTGCAAGTTGACTAGAACACTTGCTGTGGCTTCTGTGAAGCAACAACTGAACCCTTTCCCACAACAGATGTATACAAAAAAGTCCTAAGTCACAGCAGAAGTTTCTCCTTGATACACTTACAGAAGATTACATACACAATCTGGGGCTCAACACCAGCCTCAGTTTCCCCTCTCGTCGACAAGGATCCAGTCTTTTCACATCAATAGATGAAAATAAAAAGCTTTTTCTGCAGATTTGGCTTTAACACAATTCATCCCTTACTGCTACTGGCAAAACCTACTGAATGCAGCTTGATATTTCAGGCCACAGATTGCTTTGTTGCTTCCTGCCTTTAACTTCACAGTGAAGTAGAAAAAAAAAAAAATCCAAATTCTGCAGCCTCTGTGCCTAAAACCCAAGAAACTTCATGGATTCACAAAGCATTTGGGATTTCTGGACTTGCTTTTGCTTATAAGCATTAAGCTGTGTTTACATTAAGTTGATATTATCTCTAGATGCTCACTGATCCTCAAGAAATTCTTTTGCCCGTGCTATACGAGACAGCTTCTGAAAAATGGAGCAGCTAGGGTACGATCAAGGAGCGGAGATCTGCATCAGACTCCTGGACCCAGCTTTCAGCAGATTTCCAGGCCCTGAACAGATCCCAACGATCGCGTTACATGAGCAGATCCCGGAGGCTGCGTGGACGGCAGCACGAAGCCAAGCCTCCCCCCAAACCCTGGCAAGCCACCACCTCTTTGTAAGCCCCACCATCTGCTTCAGCAAAAGCCAGAAACCGATCTCCCTCTCCTCTGCTGCTTCTCATCCTCCCCATATCCTTCCTATTACCTCAACCTGCCGCTTGCGTTCCCTCATTCACATTAGCTTTCCACCGGGGTTTATTTTCCTGCCTAATATTTCTAGTGTTACACCGTGGCACGTTCACCCCCTAGGGAGAGACTTTATCTTTAATTCTATCTATGCATTTCCTTCTCGTGTGGCTTATCACAGTCTATCACATCTCGCTTCCTGCTTACCTGCAGAAATCGGTGATTTCGTTTGGAGTTTGTGCACGTCTCGCACCTAAAGGGCTCAGCTCAGTGATCTAAGCAGGAAGTATGAAAGCCTCAGACCTTGACAAAGTTCACATTTAAATTATAATAAACATGGTAGGCAGTTAAGTTTATGTGATAAAACAACATCTTCCACAGAATTTACTGCCAGGGGCATCTTCTATGACTTTATGGACCGGCATTTGCTCTCTTTGTTAAAAAAAAAAAAAAAAAAAAAGGCACAAAATTAGTGTCCCTGCTCAGACCAGTCCCCCAGCTCAACACAAATGCTTACCAGGTGTAATAATGGGAATGCAGCTTCCCACACCATGCCCACAAACACGCCTCTCTCTTCCAGGAAATGCCTGTTCTGTACCTAATTCAAAACTATATTTTTCAGATGTCTGAAACGCTGCAGAACTGCACAGAAAAAGCTGGGACCGGCACCTCAGAAGGGGAGATGGTCTTTTGAGAACAGGTAGTCCAAACAGTGAGACTTAAAAAAAAAAAAAAAAAAAAAGGAACTAAACACCGTGCTGACATCAAAGAGACCCGAAATCAGACGGAGGAAGGAACAAGGGAGCTGTGCCAGCCCAGCCGAGCATTTACGACTCTGCTCTTGGAACGAGCTTCGGGAGGTAGAGGACAGCTTAGCAGCTCCCTTATCAGGGGGTATCTTTAAATATGTGAGCAGCTTCAGCAGGACCAGGAATCAAAATCACTGCGCAAAAAGAGGAAGGCTGCCAGGAGTTGTTTGAGGAAGGGAAAACACGGAACGTACAGAACTGACCATGGACAGGCTTCTCCACCACAGCCGAGGGGGAAGAAAAGTTCCCATGTTCTAGCATTGGTAAAGGTAAAGCTTCCCACACCGCACACATCCCTAAAATTAATCTGTCTTTTCCTTACAGTTGATCTAGACCCCTACCCCACCAGCTTTGGCCATCCTCTCGTCTTGCAGGCTGACTGCCATTTTGCAAGGCAATGGCACGGGTGTCAGAGACGCTTTTCCCAGGTGCCCAACTAAGAAATCGTGTTTGGCTCTTATAAAAGGCACAAGGCCATTTTGCCAGAAGCTTGCAGCAGGACCCACTTCTGAGCAAGGATAAAAGCAGTCTTACCCCCTTGTCTAAATACTTCTGAATCTCAATGACAAAGCTTTGTAACCTAAATTCTCTCAGATACAGCTTTATCATACATACAAAAACTAAATCCCTGCTCCAGATACCTATTTTGTGATTTCTTTACCCACCAGCACTGAAGACATCCATTGTTTAAGCAGCTTTCCTGCCCTGCAGCGCCTTGATAAGAAGTTAGCCACCAACCAAAGCACCTTAGCATTCTCCCTCAACTTAATACTTCCATTAATGCTTCCACTTAATTGGCACCGTGACTTTCTCTGGGCACATGTCCAGTCCATATTTACTGTTTTTAATTTAGAAAATGCATCTAATCATCATTGGGGGTGGGGGGGTGTCAAGATACAGGAATAAGATTTAAGAGAAAACCTTTCAGCTTTAAAGTTATTCCAGAGTTGTTCTTGACCTGTTGCACACCTCAGGATGCCGTACTCCGGAGAAGGCAGGGGTTGGTGGGGCGGACACTGCGCAAACTCTTTTCTGTCACCTCTGCCCTTCCACCCTCCTCCCACAGCATCAGGTCCCTTTAATTTGCCAATCTTCGACCTTCCATGAAGTGTCGGGCAGACAAAACTTCATATTCCCTGTTTCCAAACCCTTGAAGTTATTTTTAAAGGAGTACAGAAAGGCAAAGTTAGCTGTAATTAAATACCATGCCTGCTGTGAAGAACTTATTGCAACATCCTCCCTGCCCCCGGGAAGCAGGGAAACCGCAGGCGAAGGTGTTCCGGAGGAATCACGCACATCAAGAGATGAGCAAAGAAGTCAGTAATCAGGCTTGGCACCAGGGGCAAGAGTTAATTCCACACTTTGCAGAATGAAAACAGACCACAACAGAGCCAGGGCGACAGACAGGCAGAAGACAACTGCCCAAATTTCTTCTCCAGTGCGCTAAGGCCACTTTGAAACTTAGTCCGGCTACTTTTTTTTTTTTTGGAAACTCAATCCCCAAAGTCCAACCTTATGCTGCTGTAGTAAGGGGACACGAAGGAGTATGTTTGCTACTGTAATAAACCTTTCAGCAGAGCTTGTACATCTTAGAGCCATCTCACAGCCACACCAGGACGCAAAGCAATCACTTAGACTGAGCCCAGGCTACAGAAAACAGTTTTGAACACTGCCCAGCTTGTCCCAGCTGCTCCCCAAACAATTGTCAGACTCTCCTTGCAGGTAAATTTAGCAGCTGTTTCTCATAAAAACCTCCTCACTATAAAACAAGCACAAGTCTCCTCACGTGGAGTCATTTAACCCAAAGTAAAAGCCCAACAAGTTGACAGAGCAGCAGAAACAATCAGAAAGCCTCTAAATAGCTAAAAGTCCATTTTCAATATCCAGCATGCATCATTCCCTGCAGCACCCAAGCCCTCGAACAATCCCCAGCTACCCCCTGGTACCCTTGAACAATTCCCCACACACCGTGGCCCCCTGAACTCCCACCCCACTGCCAGTTTTGCAAGAGGTGACTGCAGGCAAGAGCAGACTATCCTCACGGTCGCTGCCCGGCGTTTGTAACGCTGAGATCGAGGAAGACTGCAGCCACTGCTCGTACAAAGGTGGTACTGAGGCCACGATCCGCTCAGGTTTGCAATCACACTCAGGGCGAGCATCCACGTGGGGTGTGCATGCAAACTGTTGTAAATCCAGGGATGATGCTGCAGATTTCACGCAGCAAGTTAACGACGCGCTGCAATGACTCCCAACATGCTGGGAACACCAACACGCTTCCAGAGCAAGAACCACCATCATACGCGTGCAAAAAGCCTGACAGTAACTCAGCAGCAGAGAGAAAACGGTTCAGGGATCGGGAAGTTCGGTGGGAGAAATGGATCATTACAGTGTCAACTGACAGACATTTCAGACAGTCGAGTTAATGAACACAGAAGCTATGAACGACAGCTGTGACATCCACCATCCTTCAGATACGCGTCTACACACGAAACCACGTTTACATGTGAAAAATCACGCTAACTGATCAGACGTCAAACAGCCTGCCCATTCCACAAATCAGCTGGTATTGCAAGCCGTTGTCTTACCGGGGAAAAAAGGTTGCTGTTGTCACCACGCACTGTCGGAAAGTGCGGCGGAGCTGTTAGAACAAGAGGCTGATAACACTCATGGTGTGTATTTAACTCACTGACCCTCTCCACTTTATCTAAACACCCTGCAAGTACATTCATCTTCCAACGTAGACAAGCCTGAAGTGGTCAGAGCCATTTCCCACTCAAAACAAGGACTCAGAGCATTTAATATATTAAAAGAGAAGAATAAAGTTCTACCTGAGAGCAGATTTACATTTCAGAGAAGCAAACGTACACACCAGGAAAGCACAAGCTCTCCGTGTCAGCGGGTCTCTGCCATTCAGCTCAACGTGCGAGAGCAGAGTTCTGATAAGGTTATGTGAAAGGAAAAATGGATCAAATTTGGCCACAAACGGGCAAGTCATATCCTTCTTAATAGTCAGGCCGCACAGTGACAGTGTCACTCGGCGCTGGACTCAAATCTCCTCCCCCGTCCCAGTATAAACCAGTTGCTCAGGGAACAGGAACAGCAGCATTTCCAGCAGAGAAGCTGAAATGGCAAAATGATGCAACTCAAAAAATGCACCAGCAAGTGGTTTCCTCGGGAGATGCCAAAAAAAAGGGGAGAAGAAAAAACTAACAAAGGTCTAAGAGCTTCAAAACAGAGCAAATCACACAGCACGGTACTTTAAATGTTAAAGCAAATGACTCTGCCCTCCATCTGCTTGTGCAGCCCCCAGCACGGCCGACCCCCAAACCCCACCAGCCACCGCCGATTTGAGAACCATAGCAGAGGGGTGTTACTGCAAGCCACGAAGATTACTGAGGAAGGGCGAGCGTGCACGGAGCAAGAGCAGGGAGAGGACACCTTGCCAAACACCCGATTGCACATCTGTCCCAGTAAATTCATCCAGCAGCTCTCCTCACCGTGGGAACCTACGCACGTCCTGGCTTCAGAGTCAGCAGCCTCTGCTAGCACCCTGACCTGGCGTCCTCCTCCAAACGCATCACGTTTTCCCAGTTACACCAGTCTGCAGCTACCGAAGGTAACCAGCAGGCATCCACAACCCCGTAGCCTGCAGCAGTCCGAGCCCCGGGGGACATTTCACCGCGGGCAGCAGCCAGCCCTGGAAGCGCCCGCTCCAGACAGCCTCCTCTCCCCTCCCAGCCCGCCGGCCCCTGCCACTCCTCGCCTCAGGGCACGCGAGCCCAAGGGGCTCCACCGCTAGCCCCCTCCAGCACGGCCTCCTCACACCTCTGGTCCCACGGGCAGCACCAAACCCTCAGGGCTCCCCCAGCCCCATCCTCACCCACCCTGTGTGCCCCACATCCATCACAGCCCACTGTAACGTCTCAACCCATCCCCTCGGCCCCCCAGTTCCCACGCCATGTGCCTCCTCCTTTGGCCCACGCTGGCCCAGACCCCCAGGGGACTGGCCTCCCCAGCCCCTCCGCACTCGCAGCGCTGCAGCCCACATCCACATCCCCCAGGGCTCCAGCCCACACCACTGAGCCCTAGGGACCCACAACAGCCCCTTGTCCCACAGCCCTCTCACCCACACGCTCCGCCCCAAGAGCACATCCAAACCCCTACAGCTGCCTCCCTGCCCCTCATTCCTCCACAGCCCACAGCCCTGTGCCACAACCCCCAGCTCACGCCTTCTAGCCCCACACACCCACAGCTCCTGCCTCCTCCACCCCTATCAACATGGCTGCATACTCCCTACCTTCCCCACAGTTCTACAACAGCCCAAAAGCCCACATCTCCTACCTCACCCACAGCCCCCCCCAAAGCCCCACAGACACCCCCCCCCCCCCCCCTCCCCGGCTGCACGGCCCTACAGGTCCCCCAGCCCCACACACCCCCTCCCCTACCCGGTGCCCCTGAATCTCCCCAGGCCGTACACCCCTCTTCCAGCCCCATGGCCCTGCAGCACCCCATCCCCATACACCCCACTGCTCTAAATCCCCACAGACCTGGGCCCCAACCACACTCTCCCATCTCCCACCCCATGGCCCTGCAGCCTCTCGGTCCCCCTCCCCTATATATGTCCCTCCTATCCCACAACCCACCAGCCCCCCAAGCCCTCACAGCCTCCCCCTTACCAGGCCCGCAGCCCCCTCCCCACACCCCCTACCTCCTCCTCGGCCCTACAGCCCCTCCACAGCCCTGAGCCCCACTCCCCCAACCCCATACCCCCCCCCCCAACCCCTCAGCCCCGCAGGCCGCGCTCACCTGAGGAGACTGGACAGCGGGTGCCCCACACCGCCGCTCCCGCTGCCTCCTCCGCCGCCTCCCCCCCCGGAGCCGCCTCCTCCACCTCCTCCTCCCCCCCCGGAGCCACCGAAGCCGGAGCTGAGACGTTTCCCCGATAACAGCTTCTCCACGGCGGGCAGGTTCCCGGTACGGGCGGCCTCCAGCAGCTCCTGCTCCTTCCCCATGGCCCGGCCCGGCCGCCGCCGCCCGCCGCCGCCGCCTCCCGCCAAGCCACGCCCCCCGAGTGGCCTTCCGGGGCGGGGCCTGCGGGGAGGCGGGGTCCGCGGGGGGCGGAGCTTGCGGGCGGGGCCCCGCCCGCCTCCCCGCAAGCTCCGCCCCCCCGCTGGGTTATTCTTTCAAGGAACCCTTTTCTCCACCTTATTTTTTGGCTCGTTTGAGTTAATTTTATTCGTTGAACGCGTGAATAATATAAAAGCGGGATTCCGGCACGTGCTGCAGGGTGAAAGAGGCGGTTTTTGGTCAAATCCTATCTCCCAGGTTTCTATAAAACACCCATGGGCGTTAGCTCAGGGGCGTATACACAGGAGATCACGTATAAAAGCAGAACGTATATAAGGGAGAACGTATATCAAGAAGGAATATCTTTGCCAGGGTTTTCCCTCCGCGTATTTATTGGGAGGATGAATATTCACGGGTAATTTCGCAGCTGTTTTCCCACAGGGAAGCCTTCGGGGAGGCGCAGTGTTTTGCATTGCAGGCTGAGGATCAGCCTACACTGGGAAGTGAAACGGTTAGAAGCAGTTATCCGCTGTATAACGCTAGAAACCAGCATAAAAAATAATTCAAATGCAGCCAGATGGTTCATTTGAACATGATATTAACAGTATCAGCACTAACAGCCAGCGCTGCTCTCTCCCTCAAAGGGGAGTTGCACAGGTTGACTCAGGCAGTTTTCGATCCCCGCGCATGGGGAAGCTCGTCACAGCGCAATTCGCGCTTGAGGGAGGTGAAGGGAGCTCGTCCCCATCCCCTCTTGCGCCACACACGCATGGGAGACTCGCGGGAGATCACAGCCTCGGCATCCGGCTAAAGCACCACCGGCCTCACGCCGCTGAGCGTTCGTCTGGGTCTCCACACGCAGCATTACCTCCCTGCCGGGGAGCTCGGGACCACCGAACCGCAGAGAGGAGGAGGAGGATGCATAAAGGAGCTGATGGAAATGTCACGTATTTAGCACCTTTTGCCAAAGGCATTCCAGGACTTTGCATGCCGGAATGAATCCTGCAGTCCTGTGAAGCGGGTGAAGGTTGTCCCGCTTTACAGCGTAATGAACAAAGCAAGCAAGCAGCGGGTCAGGATCCGGAGGCCGAGGAGGGGCCGGGGCGGTCGGGGATGTGGGTGCCAGGGCTTCCCCACACCGTGCCGCAGCCCGAGCCTCGCTCCCTGCTGCCGGAGAGGGACCTGTTAGAAGGAAACATTGAAGATGGACCACGCCAGCCTGTCCAAACTGGCCCCAGCTCCCGAGACACAAAATCAGCGGGAAACCCGCCGTGACACCTCGAGGAGGTCTGGCTTGTTGGTAACTTCCATCAGGGCCCAGACTGAGCTGTGCACGCCCGCCCCGCCCCGCTGTAATGTCTGTCCTTTTTAATACCCACTTTTTTCTCTGTTTCTACACAAAAGACGCCCACAGCTGGAGGGGACCTGCCCGGTCCCCGGCCCCCGGCCTCCCTCCCCGCTGCAGCCACCAGCCCGGCTCCCCGCAGGGCCTCCCTCACCCTGCGCTCGCCCTGGATCTCCCCTCGTCCCGGCCACCCCCCCCCCGTGCCCCAGCACCGGCTCCAGCCATTCCCACCCAGCTCCCCCAGTCCCCCCGGCCCTTCCCACCCCAGCTCCCCCAGTCCCCCCGGCCCTTCCCACCCCAGTTCCCTCAGTCACCCCAGCCCTTCCCACCCCAGTCCCCCCAGTGCCCCCCAGCCCTTCCCACCCCAGTTCCCCCAGTCCCCCCAGCCCTCCCCACCCCTGTCCCCCCAGTTCCCGCAGTCCCCCCAGCCCTTCCCACCGCAGTTCCCCCAGCCCTTCCCACACCAGTCCTCCCAGTTCCCTCAGTTCCCCCAGCCCTTCCCACCCCAGTCCCCCCAGCCCTCCCAGTCCCCCCAGTCCACCCAGTTCCCCCAGTCCCCCCAGCCCTACCCCCCCAGTCCCCCCAGTCCCCCCAGTTCCCCCAGCCCTCCCCACCCCAGTCCCCCCCCAGCCCGGCCCCACGCCTCACCCGCAGCCGCAGGCCCGTTGCCCTGGCGACAGGCCCCGCCCCGCCGCCGGAAAGGCGCGGCCCTTCGCGGCAGCCGTAGCGCCGCGTCATCAGGCAGCGACGGCGCTGGGCGAAGCGATGGCGGATCCCGGCGAAGCGGGCCGGGAGGAGCTCGGGGCCGCCACCGACCAGGAGGCGCCGCCCGCGGCCTCGTCCCCCTCGGGGGATGGAGCGGCGGCCGCGGAGGAGCCGGCGGCCGCGGAGGCGGCAGGCGAGGGCGAGGCGGGAGAGGCTGGCGGGGACGGCGAGCCCAAGGCGGAGGCGCCGGACGGGGAGGTGAGGCCGGGCCGGGCCCGCTGTGAGGGGGGAGCGGGGCCCGGCCGGGCTCTGGGGCCGCCGAGCCGAGCGCTGCGCTCTCGCCCAGGTGAGGAGCGCGGAGGGGGAGGCGGCGGACGGGGAGGACCCCAGCCTGCAGCCGTCCGCGGCCAAGAAGGTGAAGCTGGAGCTGAAGGAGCGGAAGGAGAAGAAGCACAAAGTGGACGAGGACGAGATCCAGAAGATGCAGTGAGTGCCGGGGCGCCGGGCCGCGGCGCCTGGGGAGGCTGGTGCTCGGGCGGGCGCCGCGCCCCGCACGGGGTGCGCTGTTGGGAACCGCAATAATCGTTTAACCGGTTTATGAGCGCGTGGTTAACGATGTCTGTAGCTCCGTCCCAGATCCCTGCCCTCCCGAACGGGCCCAGCCGTTTTGCATTATAAACCTTAGCACCGCGGGAGCGCTGCCTTTCCCTTCCCGGCTCTGTTTTGTACTGCGGGAGGCTTGGGACAGTAGAAGGGCTTTGCAGGACTGTTGCAGTGGCCTGAAGAGCTTCAGACTTTTATTTTTGCTGTAAACGATCAATTCTCTCCACTGCAGAATACTGGTCTCTTCCTTTTCTGAAGAACAGTTGAATCGTTACGAGATGTATCGCCGGTCTGCTTTCCCCAAAGCTGCTATTAAACGGGTACGACTTCAACAGTGCTTTGCCACAGAAGGAGTCTGAGCAGAACAAGCAGGCTGAGCCTTACTAAGCCTGGCTGCGGTCACGCCTAGCCCTTGCACGAGACGAGCTGGCTCTGCAGTGCAGTGTGCCCTCCTCCAGCTGCGTCTCGGCCCCTGTGGCCGAGAGCGTTGCCCTCGGATCACCTTATCCCGTTAGGTTCTAGCTCAGTGCCCTCGCACGGCTTACGCGGTTTAAATAGGAGCTCATCTTAAATAATAGGGGCCTGGGGGGGCCGTGAGGCAACGGGGAAAAAGTAACTGCTGGTCCAGGGCCTGCAGCTGAATGAGGGGTCAGCTAAACCTTGACAGCCAGCGCGTGCCCAAAGCTATAGGACCGATTTCTAAAGACCAGTTATTCCTGTTCTATGCACTTCATTACCTGTTGGTTGATATTTGACAGGCTCAAACTGCTAAATACGAGTTAAACTGTTTCACCGTTGCTGTGTGTCCCTCGCTCAACTGACCGTCTCTCTCTCGTGCAGCTGATCCAGTCCATCACCGGCACCTCCGTCTCTCAGAACGTGGTTATCGCCATGTCTGGCATCTCCAAGGTCTTTGTTGGGGAGGTGGTGGAGGAAGGTGAGTGGCACATGTTGAGTAAAAAGTTAAAGATACGGGGGGAATTCATTGCTTAAAGCAGAGCAGAAGGATGTGGAACAAGACAGGACACGTTGTGGTTCCCAGTCTTGCTGTCTCGCCGGCCCCTCTGACCTTCCAGCAGCAGCAGAACGCTGCAGCTAAGGGCTAAGCCAAGAGGGGGGGGAAGCGTGATGTTACCCATAGTCCTCTAATCCGATCAGTATCACTGCCCGTGAGTCAGCAGAGGTTGGTGACCACCGACCTCCTGGTTGATCCTCTCTAGGGAGGATAAGGTAGAAGTTCTTGCCCTGTAAGTCGGCCTGTGAGCAGGCTGCAGTAAGGATCTCTTGTTAATACTGCCGTGGACAAATTCAGCCCAGAGAGAAACGAGTTATTTAAGCCTCTTAACCCGTAAGAGTCTTCCTTTGTGGGATGAGCCAAGATCTTTTTGGGACACCGGGTGGGAGGCTGACCCAGCCGCGTCCCTGCTCTGCTCGGGCTGGAGGAGGAGGTGATACTGGTTTTGATGCCAACCAGTTTGCATGGGATTGTCGCACAAAGCACGGCCTATGTGTGCCGGGATCACCATTACCGGGGTGATGCAGCTTTACCACTGCTGTCTCTGCAGCGCTGTGTTGCCTGAGGCGGTTTGGATAAGCAGCTTCACTGCTGTCGTTAATTGCTTCACATCATTAATTGCTTCGTGTCCTTGGCAGGAGGCGTGAATGATACTTACTGTAAATGATAGAAAAGAAACTGGCCCCTAAGTCCACTGTAGGTTGTGCCTTCCTGTCGCTGCTGTACACAACCACCCCAAAACACGCCACCCAGCCCAGGGGTGGCTTGAGAGCAGAAGGTTTAAGATCGTAAGTTCTTGCGTGACTGAAACCAGTGTATTCCAATAGTAGCTGGAGTGGCTTAAAAAGCAGTTCATTCTGGTCCGGTATCAATGCCCCCAGGAGTGACTTTTCTTTCAGCCAAAAAGAAGCACCCAAAGCTGCTTCATTCTTGTGTATTAACAAAATGTGAGCTGTAAACCCTGGATGAAAATGTTACCTGTTGCCTTTAATTTCTAAGCTCAAACAGCAAGAGATGGGCTAAGCTTAGCTGTCCTCACGTGAACTCCTTGGTTTTTGTTTAGCACTAGATGTGTGTGAGAAGTGGGGGGAGCTGCCACCCCTGCAGCCCAAACACATGCGAGAGGCGGTGAGGAGGCTCAAGTCACGAGGACAGATCCCCAATTCCAAATATAAGAAGATCATCTTCCACTGAAGGGTCCCAAGAGCAGCGAGAGAAGACAGAAGTTAAAACAAGCTTCCTGTTGCGAACCTCCCAACAGTTCCAGCAGAGCTACGAGACTGAAGCTCCTTCAGGAGCGTTGTGTGTAGGCTTAAGTGACTGCAGGGAGGCTCCCTGCTGTCACTGCTGAAGCCTGGCTTGTCACCCGAGCACTGTGCTGAAGCAGGCAGGAGCCAAATCCCTGACCTGGAGCCTTGGGCTCCTCTGCTTCAACAGAGCAGGGACAGGAGCATTCAAGGTCTTCAGTGTCTTCACCCACCAGGGTCATACAGATGTAGTGGTGTCTGTGTACAGAAGTGGTTTTTTTTGTACATTAAACTTGTTATCATATTCTTAGTCTTGTTGGGAATGGCTAATTGTGTAATGGTGTTTGTGATTCAAAGTAGGGGGAGTGCAATGTGATGATCTGTCTCAACCAACCCCGACATGTTCATGAAGCTTTGCCTTGCCTCGGGCATGTATTGTTCCATTAGCATAAGCGAGGGCACGCATGCTGAAAGCTGATGCTTCTCAGTCATCACTAACTTGGTTTTATGGAGCTGTCTAGAAAGCAGTGCAATCCGGAAGGTAAAGGGCGGAAAAAAAAAACCAACGCATGAGGCTGTAAGGAGGTTAACAAGTTTAATTTCTTTTCATGGTTCATAGAACCAATAAATGCATGAGTGGAAATATACTGCAACAAAGTTCCAATACTGCCTAAAACTCAAATTCAAGTTCAGACTTGCACATTACCCACCTGTACATACAGTAGTCCCCTGTGAGCACGCTTCTTCTAACTAAATGTTAAAGATGCTGAGGCCATGTGCTCTTCCTAGGGTAACCGTGGTGTAGTTACACAAAGGATTAAGTTGGCTCTCATCATAACATAGAAAGAGTCCTTACATAAAAGGCTCTACAAAGTAAACTTTGCTAATCGTCATCAACAGAGATAGGGGAGTTTGTGTCCTCCCACGCGTATGCCTTGTACCAAGGAAATAGATTTTGTTTTACAGTACTTTTTACTCGTACTTAAAACCAAAACAACAGAAGTGCTTTAATTCTTAAACAAAACCAGGTGACTCGAGTTGCTGGAGCCAGAGATTTGCTGTAAACAACTTGGCCCCAGCTCTGTTCAGTCTGCACACGGGGGAGGGAGCGGCAAGGAGTTGTGTGACGTGGCAGGTAGGCACCACGTCTGAGAAAACCCTTTGCACCCTACTCGTTTCCCAAGCTGGACGCCTACTCAAACAAAAAGTCATGAAAATTTGAAAGCAAAGAAAGAAACCTCCCCTTTTCAAGCAATTAGTGAATAAAAACTAAGAATACCATTGCATTCCACCAAGGCAAGCATTCTTATATTTCTTCCTTCACCCAGGAAGAGGGAGCAAGCACAGAAGCACGTAGGTTTGCCTAAACAAAGTTCAGCTTCTGCTTGTGTGGGCTTTGCGCAGTTCGTAATGGTACTTACAGTGAGCTGTTCGCAGATAGGTTTGTTTCGCAGCAAGTCTAGATACGTAGGTGCTTTGTTACCTCCTTTCTGTCTTGCTATGAGAACTGCTCACAGCAAGAGTCTTACTTACTCTGGAAGATAACTTGCATTTCAGAACCCCTGCTTTCACTTCTGAATTCTTCTATGCACGAGGCAGTACTGGTGAAGGAAATGCCTGCTGACGCTTAAAAAGTTAAAGTGCATTTTCCTCTTGAGAACGGGCCTGACAGGCTGCTCTAGTGCATTTTCTATCAGAGGCAGCACCACAAATCTGTCCTGTCAAAGGCTGCGTTGAGCAGGGAATGGGTCACAGAACGTGCTCCAGAGCAAACAGCCAGGTTGTCTAACAGGACTGAGGAAGAGTGATCCTCTCCCGTGGAAGAGGGAAAGCAACTGGCAGAAGTCACAGGTCCACACATCAGAGCTAGCCCAGGCTGAGTGGGCGATGAGCGTGAAGCCTCCTGCAGCTCAGCTCCCTACTGCCAAAGGCAAGTACTCCTCCTTTTAATTCATCTGTGGCTGCCTGCTTCCAGAGGTTCTAGAAGGAAGGTCAGGCTCTCGCTGCCGCTGTCATATCTGGTTGTGGGCACTGGTCAGTCAGATCTTAGCAGAAATACTGGACTCCAGCAGTACAGCCTGCCCCACGGCTGTCTGTTCAAACCTCGCATACAAGGACTAATTCCAACAAACGTTATTCAAAGCTACCTTCAGTCTAATGGAGTCAAACACGGAACTAAGATGATGATCTTAAGAGTGACAGTTGTTTTAATCACCGTCCCTCTCTTACATACCCTCTTTTTTCAAAGTGAAAGCTAACAACCACAAGGAATTCACTCTTGGCTTCCCGCAAACCACAGACAGCAGTGTCTCCACATCTAGCCTAGCGCTGTAAATATGTCCCTGTTTCCCCTAGAGCGAAAGAAGAACTAAAATGATCTCAGGAGTGCCTGTTAAGGGGAAGCGTTCACCAGCTCCAGAGCTGGGCAAAGGGACAAGTATATAAGAGCACGGCAGGAAAAACAAACTTAACTCCCACGTTATTTGCTTTCTTTTGCTTAGTTTCCAGGCCTCAACTCATCATGGCTTGTAAATCAGAGGCTGCTCCTTGCATAGTGAGCAGGATTAAAATCTCGAATTACTTTAGCTGAACTAATTTTAGTGGAGCAACGCTTACATAGAAAAAAATAGAAAAATCCATTAGATTAAAGTTTTGGGGAGTGCGTTCAGCTAAAAAACACAACAAGGGTTACCTAACCTTTATTATATAAACAAGTGAAGTTTTCATCTGATTAATAAAGGGGAATCGCATATGATCTGCCACTTTTCCTAGCACTTAGTGTGTGGCAATCGCTACCTGTTTTACACACACTAAAAAGCCTGTGCATCAGAAATGATACATGTACACAAACGCAAAATGCATCTGGAAAAATCCAAATCAAAGGTTGAAGATAAAAATCCAACAAACTCAGCACACAGTGAAGATGCCGTGTGTAACAAGGGAGGGAACAGGCATTCATCCATAACACAGAGGGGGCTGAAAGTCACACCCTTCTGAACCAGAACACAGAGCAAATTCTCCTCTGGAACAGCTTCCCCCTTCACAGCTGCCCCTTACGGCTGCTTCCTTCTTCAGCACATCGACCATGTATTGCCTGGGCTAGTAGAGCAAAGAAACCACGTACCAGTTTGCCTTCGGGAGTGGATTTGATTCTTGCAGTTCATAAGTGACATTTTCTTTTTTACTTTTTAAAATTAGTGTTTACTTCATATTTTACTAGGGTTTTCTTTTTTTCCCCTCCACATTTGTAGAGGCTATTTCTTTGTAAATTAAGTCAGTCACTGATCAGAGAGACTTCTTCCTCTTCAGGGAAGCAGCTCCAGAAAAGGCGAGAGTACAAACCATGCTCAACCCAGCAGCTACTGTTTCATCTGCACCCCACAGCGAGCAGTTAATAGTGTCAGCCTCCACCCAGGGGGTCCTGGTCACCACCCTTCTCCCGACCCACACACCAACATCTCTGTGAAAAGACATTTAAGAGCAGGCATGAGCTCCGTGCTAATAAAAACACATGACCGTGCAGGAACGCAGACAGCTCTTTCCTCGTGCAGCCAGTACTGCTGTCCCTCTCTCCCCTGGAGAAACTCTGGCATGCAATGGTTTGCGGACAGCGTGCATCCCAAAGAAAATGCATAGGTCATCTCATTCTGTGACTTAACCAACTTCCTTCATCCCTGTTCTTTGACAGCAAAATTAAAGAAAGTTTAAACAGTGCTTTGTAATGAAATAAATTAATTCCTTTGTGTTTCTGCATCAATAAAGCCAAACATTGCGGGATTAAGTGAGAATGAACTAGACTAAGTCTAATATACTACCGATTCTGTCTTGACACAACAAATTACTGGCAGAAAAAGAAGTCTGAAGGAATTTCTTTACTATCCTGACCCTGTTCTTGAGGGAATAGTGAGCTGTAGCCCCCTTACTCCACAGGGGGGAAATCCCTTCCACATGTCCCACACCCACCAGCCTCCTATGGTTCTGTTTTTCATGTGACAGTACACATGCTTTCACATCAGAGCTCCGAGCAATGTTTTCTGCCAAACCTATTCTCTGTCACTCCTGATGTGGTGACGTAACTACACTCTTTTTTCTGTGTTCTTTGGCATGCATGATTGGGCAAGAACACAATGAGGAAGGCTGAAAGAAGCAGAAACCCCAACATGGACCATCTCTAGATGTACAAAAGGTGAAGGCTGAGAGCACGCTGTCACTACCACCCATGGATGAAGAGACATGGGGTGTCCCCCCCAACTTCTGACCTTTTGTTTGTAGGCTGACCACTGCCCTGGTTCAGTGACAGAGGCAGCACCACACTGCCAGGACAGAGGAAAGTGGCTGCAAACAGGTAACTCCTCCTCATTCCTCCCCTGTTGCTCAGCCAGGCCTTCCTTCCTTCCTCCCTCTTTCAAGTTCATTTTGCAACCACAGTTGGTTTCCATTCTTTGAGGCGATCGGTCTCCAGGAGGTTGACCCGTTTAGCAGCAATATAATCAAACTAGCCGCCTTAGTGCTGGTGGTGGTCTCCACTCCTCCTGAGCAGCTGCAGCCTGCGCCTTCACTGTCAAAGCTGGAAGAGGGGATTGTATTTCCTAATTTCCTGCAGAAGGCGAGCCTTGTCCATGTTGGCTTCTGCAAGGGCTATTTTCATGGTCTGAAGCTCCCTTTGCAACTCTGGCACTTCCTTTAACTGCAAGAGACAGAGGGAAGAAAACAAACCAGGAGTTTCCAAAGGTAAGCAGCAGGGCAGATCTGACTACACTGATCTGTTCAAAGAGGAAAACCAAAGCAGGAGCTTTTGAGATGAACTACGCTACGTGACACAACCACACAAAGCTCACTGACAACGTGACCCAGTTTGACTTGCAGGAGCGAGTATGTGCCAACCGGTGCCTGCTGACTTCCATACCTGTCACTAGAGTCAGCTCAGGCTGCCAGTGATGACTGTCTAATGACTATTTTCTCCCAAGACTTCCCTTCACATTTCTAGGTACAGGAACAAGACTTCCAGTGGGCAAAGTTTCTTCCTGCAAAGCAGCTAGCTGATTCTGGCTGAAGATGACTATACAAAGAAAGCAGGAAAAAAAAAACCTGGTCTCTGATCTGCATTCTTCTTTTATAAGGGGTCCTGATACACCTCTAAAGGTTTGTTAAAATTAAGATGATAGCTGGAGCAAGCAGATGCCTGGTATTCCTATTTCTTGACTCCATGAACAAAGTTAATTCTGTCCTCAAACATTGCCAGTGAGATCCCACGACAGTTTCATGGCACACAACAGTTTTTTTCTTGAGCTCTCAAATATTTTTACTCAAGAATTTAGCCTTTGCATTTGTTCCTATTAAGTTCAATAACATCAGAAAATAAACTGAAGCTAAGCTACTGTGACGCTTATGTGCTCCAGTTCTGGTCAGGGCCCTGTTTCACAAGATGCTATGAACAGGAAGAAGAAAAAATCTCTGCAGGAAGTGGAAGAGAGACAGATGAGAAAGGAAGTGATGTGTCACCAATTAATGAACAGAATCCAAAGTCCCCATCCAGTTCTCTATCTAGTCAGCACATTGCTCCCTTAATATGTATTTTTCCCCAGCAAGTAATCAATTTACCAAGTAGACCCGGCACCAAACAGGAAGTATAATTACAGAGCAGTACATATTTTAAAATAAACCGGCCATCTGAATTCCAGATATATGGATCAAAATGGAAAGAAAGTTCAAACTGAATAGCAGAAACTTTAAGCAACCTGAAAATCCCTGGCTGTAAGACTTACTCTACTCTGACAAAACATCGCTTTCTTTGCGGGAGCCTCCTGATTCCTGCTTTTCTAACAAGGAACTGGGCACAGGGGGAAGATGGAGCCAATCAGAAAAAAAAAAAAAGATTTCTGAAAGGGAACAAGAGACTTTATGCTGGGCAAGGTATCCTTACTTCTCAGAATGCCTGTAAAAGGAGGTACAGGCTGCTTTTGTGTGCACTCCCTATCTGCAACACACCACACCTACCAGTAAATGCAAACACATGAAGACAAAAGACTTCATTTTCCAGCCTACTGCCAGCTATCTAGCTGTCCAGACAGCAACAGGCAGCAGTGACTCACCTGCAGTCCACGTGTTCCTGCTGCTGGGGCGGCCAAGACACACTCCGGCGGGGCCTTCTGTTCCTGAAGAACTGACACAGGTTTTTCCTGTTTTGGTGAGCCCTCCCCTTGCGGAGCTGGAAAGAAGCATAGAAAACATTCAGGTGTGGACATTTATACAACAGGGTACTCAGGACAAAAAGAATAACTTTAACTTCCCCCCCACCCCCCCCCCCCTTTTAAACAGGGGAAAAAAAAAACCCTCATTCCCATTTTAAAATGGAAAAACTAAAGCAAGGGAAGAAGCAGTAATCTGTCCTGACTGCGTGAGCTCAAGGAAATGTCAGGCACGAATTCAGGCTGCTGGTTCATTGTTTTAGGTATTAACTTGTTCTGCCTGAGGTATCAAATTTGCTGTCCAAACAAAACAACAAAAGCAGCAAGAACTAGAGAGGCAGGAATGCATGCATCCAGCAGAGCAGCCAAAGGACCTGGGTGCTTGCCCTGAAGACAGAAGATTATTTGCCCATTCTGGTAGAAGTGTCTGCAGAGAACAGAAGCAGGGACTGCTCGCACACCAGAGCCCATCCTTCCCAGCAGCGATCATAACATTTCAGTTCCAGTCTCCTCCAGCACAGCCTGGGGAGTGCCAGGGGAGAATAAAACAAGCTTCCCTATGTTGCTGACCTGTTAGATAGAACACCCCATCATCTCTGCGCTTCACAATGACGTGATCTACTGCCAACGTGATAGGAACAGGGCCAGGGGAGGTAGGGTATACTCGAGGGCTGTCATCCTGGAAGAAAAAACAAAGCAGAGAAGAGATTAACTACTGTGACAGCTCTGGCAACTCTGCAAAGGATTCCCCTTGCCCCCAGCCTTCACAGGAGTAGCGTTACCGATTGGCAGCACTGCCAGAGCTCACCAAGGTCACCCATCATATGGAAAAGCCTCGTTTTATACACAAGGCTGCATGTGAGTCTTAATCTGTGTAGAAAGCACTCCCACAGATCAGAACCAAGTTCTGTCATGCCCATAATAAAGGCTGAGGAGAGGCCTACGACCATCACCCTGAAGGCTCCTCTCAGTTGTCATCCTACAAATTCCTGATTCAAACCCCTAGTCAGTATTCCTTAGCCAAACAAAGCCAATATCCCTTAGTCTGGAGATTTTCATGCTGCTGTGCAGCAACACCAGTTCCTGCTTGTCAGTAGAGCCAAAGCATTGCTTTCAAAAAAGTTTAATCAAGAAATTCTGTCAGTGCCCCCCTCCTAAATATCAACAGGCTTTTACATAATGTTTTTCATCTGTAATTCTCTAAATGTTTACAGAAAAGGTCAAATATTTCCCATTTCACACAAGCACTTGGAGGAAGAGGTATTTAATTCTTTCCCTTGAGTCTGCAAAACAGGTCATCAACAAAGCTGGGGAGAGAATCTGAATGTCAGGCTCCCATTTCTCCACAATCTGATCACTCAAACAATTCCACTGTGTTACTCGTTCATCCCTAAGGCAGTTTTGACAAGCAAAATAAAACAGTGTCAGGAAAACAGGACCTCTACAGGGGCCCATAGCAATCCCACAGCATCCTTTCCCCAGCAGAGTCTTGCAAGGGAGCTCTGCCCAGGCTACCATCCTGGGGGGAATGTCTGGTTCCCCATACGCTCACCTTCAATGTGATTTTGGCATCCACAACTTCTATCTCCATGGGGATCACCTCTGGAATTATTTCATCCTCAAGAAAGGGGCCAAGGTTGGTAAGGAAGGACATGAAGAACTCTGCTGTGTAACTGTGGACCAGCATATGAAGGAAGCCATTCTGAACAGCGAGTGGTGAATGCACAGCAGCATTAGGTCCTATGTCAAGACGTAAGCACACTTCTGGCTGGGTCTTACTAGCTTCAGGGACTGAAGGCTTCTCTATACCTGGATCTCCTAGAGCTATAGCAGAAAGATCTCATTGCAGAAAATGGCATCAGTAGTAAGATATAAACTCAAAATACATATCTTGAAAAGATACCTATTTACCATCCAGATGCAGAATGGAGTCAAGTTCACAATGACAGCAGCCCGAAGCCATCCATCCTTCACGTGAAACGAGCACACGTTTCAAAAGACTACGAGTCCACATCACAGAAACTAACACCAGAACTGGACCGTTTAAGCTTCCAGACCCATCCCTCTCTCTCACCACCTCAGCACACTTTAACACGAGCCTTCGTTCTGCAGAGCTGACCACAAACTCACCACTCCGCTCTCCAGAGCTGACCAGTCTTTCCACTGGCCTCCCCACCACCCAGTCCTGTGTTCCACTTTGCCCCCTCGTGGCCATAGGCAGTACTGCTAAGGGAAGGACCAACCCTGAAGTCATGCCTTCAAGGGAAGTTTTGGGTTGTAGTTGCTTTTGGTTTCGTTTTTCTGGAGTTGCGTTGGGGTTTTTTTGGTTGGGGTTTTTTGTTTTTTCTTTAATTCGAATTTAGCCCTGGGGAAGTACCCTAGCCCAGAAGCTTTATTCTCAGGGCAGGAATAACTTCAGGGTTTCCCTAGATAGCTTTATTCACTCTTTTAATTCATTTCATGCATCCTAGCAGCAATTAAAAAAAATCCCAGTCAATTATTACTAGGCACCATAGAGGCTGACGGTGTAGAAACATCTTTCCATTGGAAACATCTTTCCAATACCAGATTTGAACCACTGACAGAAAGATTCTTAGCATTCACATTCAGTCGCACACAGGTCGTATACAATCCTAAGTACACCAAACATTAACATTGAAGTACCAGTTAAAATGGAATATTTCCTGAGGGTGGTCAGTATAAAAGCCAGTGACAGACGTGCAGCTATAAAAGCAGCAGACTCCAAGAGCCAGTGTCTTACCCAGATAGCCACGCAGATACTGCCACATTCCGACGTTGTTCAGTTGCTCTGGAACCACGTTCATGACTTGTAAAGCAACAGACAAATCATCACCTCGTGCCTCTATTCCACAGTTCACCTCATTCATCTTCAACACAAGGACAGACACCTGAAACAGCAAGCGACAAGCTCATTTATTAAAACAAACACCACCGCAGGGTTCGCTTCCAGATTCACTTAGAGACAGTATTCGAGTGAAAAGGAACAGAACTCTGACCGGCTGAAGGCTAGGGTCTTCACTCTGTGAAGTCGAGCTGTTTATTTCAGGAGACACTCCACCCTCGTCCTCTGCCATCAGGCTTGCCCTGCTGCCTGTGTCATTGTGGACCTGAGGAAGATGCCCTGAGGGAAGAGGGTCCAGGCTGGGTTCTGAAATGGAAGTAACAACAACAACAATTCTGTTTCTTTTTCTGATTTTAAGAAGTCCTGATCTCAGTATCTGCCTGAATCTCATGGCCTATCAGCCTATACCATCCTCTAGGGAACTCTTTCCAGCTCCTCAGATGAATTTAAGCAACGCAGAGCTGAAGTGAAAGACATCCACTGAAATGCTCAGTGTACCCTATTTCCAACCAGCCCTTACTAAACCCTTCCTAAATGCTATGTACCATCCACCTACCTGCATACATTTACAGTCCTTGCTCTAGTATGGCCAAATGCCTTAGAACACCATTGTTATGTGCAGGGGTCACCCTCCCCACTCATTTATACTCCTCATCTCAAAGAAAAGGCACCTATAAAAGCAGAAACAGCCATTGTGGGTGAACTACTCATGACCTTCAAAAAGAATGAGTGGCACAAGCGAATTCCATACGAACACAGCATGACTCAGTTGCCCATGGCAGAAAACTGTTCACTGATGTGAAATAAGAGTGGGGGAGAGGATAAAGCCAAGCGCTTGTTACCAGAGTCTGTGAGCATCACAAAGCCGTCACTGCCATCGCTGTCCACAGACAGCCCGTCCTCAGGGCCGCTCCCATCCACAGATGTGGTGTCAAAGGAATGCTGGGACGCTGTCCTCTTCATGGAGAAGAAACGCATTCGGCTGCTGCCACCCCCGCCTGGAGTCACTGCTCCCTCTTCTGCTTTGGGCACAGAATCCCTACCAAAAAAAAAAAAAAGTGATAAAGGCAAACAGCTCAGCCTCCAGATTATACAGATATTGGGCTGGACTCTGAACACGTGCAAGTCAGGCTTTAGCGTACTTAGACCAGCCCCAGGAGATGAAGATCTAACCTATCTCTAATCCAAATAATATGAAAAGAAAGGGAGCAGTCGGCCTACATTTTCCCCCTTCCCTGCAGCCTTGCTGCTGCTATTGTGAAGCACAGGACGATGGCCCACTCACTTGGCTGGGGGGAGAGAGAGCATTTTCTGCATGGTGGAGGTCATCTTCTCCCGGCTCAGGCTCAGAGCGTCTTTTGTTATAGACATGGCTTCCTTGGTGAGGTCCATAGTCACGTGCAGAGCTTCCTTCGTGGCATCCTTTGTGATATGCAGCGCACTAGACAACTCCACCTCTATGTTCTTCAAAGGGATGAGTTCTGCCTGGCCATTGAGAGTGATGTTTCCTCTCTCCAAGGGCTGCGCGTCTGAGGTTGGGCTAGAAGGGAGGGCAGGAGGGCTCTGAGGATGGCTGCCGGTGTCTGCTGGTCTTTCTGCAGCCAGGGCTTCCACAGCTTCATGTGCTTCCTCTATCAAACCTTTCTCCTCTATGCTCTTACTATGCGGAGCTGTACTCAGAGCTCCATCACTTGCGGATCTTGGGAGTCTCTCCAGCGGTACACTGGTTACACCGGTACCTGTGTGCTCAATTCCACTGTCCTGTGGGACCTCTGAAGTACTGCATACTCCCTTCTCCGAACTGGTCTCCGATTTCAGCTCCTTCTCTTCGGCCACCAGCCCCTCCTTGCTGTCTGAAGGCGAGAGCTCAGACTCAATCAGGCTTGTTGTGTCCGAGTCAAGGGATCTGGGTTCCAAGACAGACCCTGGTGCGGGGTTCATGAGTAGGGCCACTTCAGCACTATGGAACATAACTCCTACACAAGCAGACATGGGATCTAAAGGAGACCCAGTCACTTCCTGGGTATCTTGGGCCAACTGCTCCTGTAGTGTTTGCAGAACTTCTTTCATCCTGAGCAGCACCAAGTATTGGTAGTGGTTGAGCCGAACTTTGACATGAACAGATGAGGACACAAGCACATGGATATCAGCAGAGGCTTCCAGCTCTTTATTATCTACTCCATCATCAATTTCACAGTCAGATTCTCCCAAGACATCCATTGTCTCTGGGACCTTGTAGATGTTCTTCAAATCCTGGTCAGTCTTTGATCTTTGACAAACCCCATGTTCTCTGGAAAGGTTCTCATTCTTGGAGTGATTGCTAAAGCTGGCAGAAGGCTTGATTTTCAACTCAGAGGCAGCCAGTTCCTGTCGTTTAGATATCTGAGCTTGCCCCCATCTCTTAGGAAGGCAGGCCCAAATGGAAAGGGGAAAAGGGTCAATAAAGCTAAGGGCTCTGCCCTTTGAGCTTTCAGCCCCCTCAAAGTCCAGGGAAAGCTCAGTGAAATTCATAGACCACAGATCTTCAGAGGCAGAGGTTTTGTATAATAGCTGGGGAAAGCCTGGATGCTTCTGAGGCCTATCATCCACCTCATACGCATGGCGCAAGAAAAGGGTGTGGAGGAGGCTGAAATTGTCCTGAGACCTTGGGAACTTCGTGTAGCTGGAGTGGAAGAATTCTGAACTGGCAAATTTACGGAAGAGGCTCTGGAGGTCCTGACAGCTACAGAAGGGAGCGTGGCGGGTGTTGGTGGCAGTCATCTCCGACGTGCAAATGCAGAGTGTCTGTGGACGATCTTGATGGTCAGTGACTTTCTTCTCCACGGGGATGTTAAGCTGCACAGAGGAGAAAGACATTACAAATAAAGCCATGAGAAGGGAAATTAGCAGAGGCTTATCCTGGCTATTTACACACAGAAGGTCAGCTGTGGAATATATAAACAATTGAGAAGTCTTAGTCTCTACTGAAATCCCAAGAGCTGGGCTAGACTCTCAATTTATCCGTATCTGAAAAACTAAATAAAATTTACAAATCAGGGAAGAGGAGTCAGACACAAGGGAATGTAAACCGAGTTTTATTTTAGGTTCTTTTACCACCCATGGCTTATGTAGCAGCTCAACTCACAACATTCACTTTGATCTTTCTCTGCAAGGACTCACTACACTTTCAGGCCTTTAAGCCTCCTCACAAAACTACTAACAAGGGTAATCAATGACAAACACCATAGGACGTCAACGCAGCAGACATAGGCCCATCAGGAATGGTAGGAGGGTCAAAGTGGTTTCCAAAGGCCAGAAAACAACTTTTGACTACTTGAACCATCAGTTTCTCCTTGAAACTGTTTTCATAAATACTGACTTGCCTGCCTATTCTGGACTAGAACTCAAGCACATGTTTTACTGCCCATAGATCAAAACAAAACTAACACAAGTGGTAGAAGAAAGTTAGAGAAAGGCAAAGGTTTTGTTTTCTCATTCTGAACTCCAGCTATGTCCTGGTCTCATGTTCCTTCCACCACAGGGAGGGAGAGAACACTGAAGACTGGGAAAGGAAAGAAATGAATGGTACCTTCATCCGGAAGCCATCCAGTCGAACATCAACATGCTCATCATGCTTGCCTGAGTCCTCCAGCTTGTAGATGGCTTTGAACTGCTCCAGGCTGCGATAAAGATCCAGACAGAAGAGGTTTATCCAGAGCACGCTTGCTGTATCCAGGGTAAGCATCAGGCCATTCAGCTGTACATACAGGTTTGGGCACGGAACTAGAATGAAACAGAATCAAGACAGATTACTAATAGCAGAAAAGGCCCTTCAAGCGGTCTGCAGCTCAGTGTATAACCTGCACTGACAATACCAATGCAGAGGGCTTCAACACCCACTGGAAGACAGATCTCTTGATGAAAGGAAGAAGCTGTGATGCACCAGAGAAACGTGGTGTTCCAGGTCTCACATCAAGCCATCTGCAGAGCACCCAAAGCACCCTACGGTCCCACTCCAGTGCTACTCAATAAGGCAGAACCCTAACAGTTGGGCAGACACAGCAGCTCCTTCAATGCAGTCCTGGATATGTTATTTTGCAAGCACAACTTTGCCTTCACATTTTGCACCAGGCAAACTCTATGCCACTTTCCCACAGGCAAAAAAAATACTAGAAAGGCAAGCATTTGAAAACTAAACAAAAAAGGACATCCAGAGAATATATGACTGGGTTAACACACCTAATAAGAGTTGACTGATTCTTTAAGAAACACCTTTTATAAAAGAAGGTGCTAACCTTGGTGTATTACCTGGAAAGTCCTGATTGTCTGGGAAGTAATACTCTGTGAATTCAATATGGATTGCAGAGACCTGATCAGGAAGTTTGAAGAATTTTCTGCTACATGAAAGCAAGGTGGAAGGTTTCTTACTGTGTTGACCAGCTGTAGAAACCTGAAAACACAATGGTATGCAGTTGTGCAGAATTCAGATTTGGCAAAACAAAGTGTCCCAGTAACCCTGCATTCTCCCGTATTCAATCCATCTCATTTACACATCAAACATACTCTGCTTTCCAGTAAAAATAAAACTTTTTTCTACCTGCTAATATTGTCAGCTCCTCTCCTTTGAGGGAATTTAGTTCTTTATGTCTCCTGTCACTGCTAGTAAGAGCCATGACAATTAGAATTAGGTGGTGTGAATAAACAGAACTGAAATCTATTATAGCTTTCTTCAAGATTAACAGCATGTTGGTAAGTCCATTATAGTATCTGGTACTGATTATGCTCTTGCAATGGTTACAGGGTATATGGATATAGGGCCTGATCCAGTCTAGTGATGCTTCCTGTCCTGGGTCAGAAAGCATGAGGGAAGACTTATTCCTCCTCTGTCAAAAATCCATATCCTTGCTAACTTCTCAAATGCATGAAATCTTTTACCCTGGGCCTGCCTAATGCTTGATGCAAATTTAGATGTGAACAGACACAGAGTGCACAAACTCTGTGGTTGTGCATGCAATTTCCTCTGAACATGAAAATTATCAGCGGTTCATACTTGGTTTAAAAGTTTTACATGCAACATAATTAACAGCATTTGGGTTCTCTGGGCAGAGCTTTGACTGTCTTGGATGACATGAGATTTGCATGATTTATTTGAATCATATCAGATTACATTTATTTTTAAAAAGTGACACGAACATCTCCAGACACTGCTCAAATCCCTACCTGGTGAACATCCAAGTCATCCACTCGAACTACCACACAGCTGGATCGAAGCCGGTTCCAGGGAGGGTGCCGGAGTCGTGGCAAACTTGTGGGAGGTATATGGCCTTTCTCTAAGGGACTTTTATGAGGACTCAAGGAAGTATCTGTGGGGATGGAAAAGCAGAACCAGCAGGGTTTTACTCATGTCCTTTGTAGCAACCTTCACCATCAATACCAACATGTACATGCTTACAGAGCAGAATTAACAGCCCCAAAATTAGAAACAGATGGGCAGCTAGGCAGGAAAAAAAACTTAGGACTTTTGAAGGAAGAATGCTGTGAAAGACGAGTGTGCTCTCCAGCAAGAGAACACGTTCTTCAGCCAGGCTTTAAGTATTTAATTTACTCCTTATATACTTACTTATGGAGAAACTCAATAATTAAGCTAGGAAAGTGACACTGCAGTCTGTCCATTCTTGCTGCAGTGTATTCCAGTATGATAGCCATTTTCCTTGGCCATTATATTTATGATTTTTGGTGTGCTACAGATTTCTGCAGCAACAGATCAGCCTGCTAAATAAGGGAGAGGTAACTAGAGATATTGCTGGATGGAGCAAAATTGTTACCATCTCCTGCTTTACTAGGAGTTTTATCAAATACCATTACCTGGTTTCCTTTTGAAGGGGGAAAGTGGAGTCCTGGCAAATGCAGGGTCCATTTCTTCATAAAGCTTCTCAATCTTGCTTTGAAATTCACTGACCAACTTCTTTGCCCACTGTCCCCGTGTTTCCATTGCTTCACTGTACCTCACCCAATGCTTGCAGGCATCTCCTGCATGAAAGCAAACATCCTGGCTTTAAAAATGAGGTTCCTGGATACACACAACCCTCCTGTGCCCCTCAAATGGATGCAAATCTGTACAGCGTTCCTCTTTATTGATATCACATCTGGAATACGCAATATGCAGCATACTAAGGGCTTTTGAAACAAGTGCAGGCTTTCACACAACAAAGCCGGGCCTATCAGCAAGTGTTCCAAATTCAAGTGTTGGGAAGAATGCCAAGGTCACTTCTCCTTGATTACTCAGTTAACCACAAACAGATTTTCTCCTGGGATACATCCTATACTTTCCAAATTGATTAGGCACATGTAAGAACCAGATCCAGAGCTTAAGCAACTGAAAAGGAATCCAAAGTTTCAACTTTATGTCTTTACAACAGACACCAACTTATTCCTCTCCTTGTACTCTGCTCTGCCAGCAACTTGTCAGTCATCCACCGACAGGGAAATTAGATTAACCCTGCCCACGAGGACTGAAGTCCCAAGTCCTTTGTGTAGCCTTTCTTCCAGTCCTGCCTGCAGCCATATAGCATCACTGTTCTTCAAATTATTTTTTATCTCCCTTCTCAAGTTGGGAAGCCACACGCCCCCCCCTACCTGCCCTGTGGAAAGGGTAATAGTCAAAAGCCATCCTCCTGAAGGTCAGCTGCATGGCACCTCCCAGCATCCCATGCTTCAAAGCGCCTGTGGAAAACAGAACAAAGAAAACCATGATCAGCTCTGCAGTCCAAGTCCTGATCCAGGAGAATTCAGAGCAACATTGCTTTGATTGCCACCACTGATTGATTGTCACCATGGACAGTATGAGGGTATCATCTTTTAGAAAGCCATATCAAAACCTTGTCCTGGGCAAGGAAAAGGACAACTGAATGTAACAGGCCAGTGATTCATACCATAACAACCAGACCTAGAATCTCAAACACCAAAACGCAAGATCCCATTGCTTCCCAGGCCCCTATCAATTACACCTCCCACTACAATAACCAGCACTTCTGTTTTGAAGGGCCACTGTTTTGGTAGGGCCAGCAAAATAAAGACAACAAAACTGTGCTAAGATGTAGATAACAGAAGCTCAGGAGACAGTGATACACAGATCAGTTAAAAAAACCTGGAATAGCAATGGGTGTGGGTAGCAAATTTTTTTTCCCTTTTTAAAGGGAAGATGTGTAGAAACAAACAGTACAAGTTGGATCAGAGATGGCTGTGCAAAGGGGAGAGGGGAGTACATTTGCCTCAAAAGAGAAAAAAGTACTTAGAAGTGTATCTTAGTAGGGGAATCTAGGAGTAAAACACATACTAATTAGAAAAGCCTTGCTTGAAAAGAGTATGGTAGGCAGGAGAATGGCCTGTCAAAGGCGGCAAAGAACCCTTGTAGCTATGCTACTGTGAGCGTCCTGAACACCATCAAAACAAACATTTTCTCACCAAGTAGAATGATCATGCGTTATTCCCATTGCTCAATACCAGATCATTCCTAGAGCATAGGATTGTTCCTAGAGAACTTGTTCCCAGATTGTTCCTAGAGAACTGATCTCTCCATCAGCCTGAACAACTGCCTATTGCCTCATTGGGAAACAGCAACATGAAAGGTGGCTGTTTTCAAGGGGAAAATCCTCCTTCAAGAGAGAAAACTCATGACCAGACTAATGTTTTCCTCCTGCAGTATCCTCCTGATGCTTCTCTCAGTTACCTGACTCTCGAGTGTGGCTGTCATCGCAGATATGCAGATCCAAGCGTGAGATGAGGAGGTGGTACGATGACTCTTTCATATCATGCTTATCAAAGTATTGACCAATGCTACTTGCATTTGGGCTGACTCCGAATGGCTGAGACCAGGACTGCTGGGTACTTGGAGCAGGCGGCGTGATCTGTTAGAGAGAAACAAGCTTGGTAAGAACTAATAAAAAGAAAAAAAGAAAAAAAAAAAGAAAAAAAAGAGGTTATAATGCAATTAAAAACAACTCATGCAATCTTCCAGACTGCAAGGCAGCAATTTATAGAAATTGAATTGGGAGTCCAGAAATCTGGATCCTTTCATATGTTCTCATGAGCAAAATTCTTTGTCTGTTGTTCTGCCTCCTCTACGTCTTGGAATATGCTTTAAGATTCCTGGATAAAAAGGACTAAGAATTCCTGATCCCCCTTCTATGTAATCTCACTGCACTATATGCATGGCCCTCCTTCCCCAGAGCTTCCACTACCAGCAGCTATATTCTTCTTCCCTCATCCTTGTCTCTGAACACATCTTTTGTCCTCTGCCCTATGTATTTATTCCCGTGACATTCGTCAATCAATTACTCTGCACAGCATTTTGGAAACAAAGAAAGTGGTAAGGGAAGTTCAAGGTCACTGGCAGAAGCAGCTGTTCTAAGGTTCTCATACACTGCTAAGCTATATGCGAACCAAAGAACAATTGCAAAAATCAAGAGCACTCTCCAGAGTATTAGGAAGAAAAAAAGAAACCTGAACAACAACAGTGAAATCAGATGCCGATGTTTTCCCTTGAGCATCACAGCTCACTATGGTTTTATGTCATAACTTATTATACCAAAGTCCCTCCCCCCAGGCCTATGCAGATTGTCATTCACAGGCAGAAAAGATTATTTCTAGAACATGTTTAGTGCTTATTACCAAATCAAATCCTCATGGGACCCTCTGCAACTTTCCATGTGCCAGCCAAATCCAGAAAGCCATGCAACTTAACACCACTTCTTCCCTGCCATCAGACAGAATCTAGCCTGTGACTACATGTGAACATCCGCTAATGCTTATTGGCAACAAATCCAACTCCTTTGGTCACTTCATCACCCAACAACAGCCCACAATCCACATGATGCTGACCTGACACCAGGTAAGCCTACCGGTTCCCGTCGGAGATGCTCTGTGAGCAAGGGCGAGATACCACACAAACAGAAACAGCCTCTTCCACCTTGTCTTTTCCTTTTTCCTGGCAGACCAACATCCAAATCATGACTCACTCACCTGTACAGACTCTGGTGCCAAGCTTTTCCTCTGCTGTGCAGACTTCTCCATGGCTTCACTCAGAGACTCTGCATATTTCATCATTGCTTTCAGCTGAGAATCTGTCAGCACCCAGAGCAGGTCATCAAGGAGAAACATCAGCTTAGATGCCATCACATTGCAGTCTTTGGTCTGAAACAGCAAGGAGTCATCAGGGACTTTAAGAATTGCAATGTATGAATATGCATACATTCTTCATATTATGCAGAAGCTGTAGCAGAAACAAGAGATGCTGCTCTGAAACTCATCTGAGAGAGAAGTTAAGTTGTCTGGTGGATGTCCACAGTACCTCCTCTGAGAGGGAAAGTAGTCAAAGCTACCTACTATTTAGGAGGCAAATTGCTCACCAGTTTTAAAAACAAAAAAAAAAAAAAAAAAGGAAAAAGATGGTTTAATTTTTCTTTTTTGTATCTACTCTTCATCACATTTCTGCTGACAGCTAAAAATAAGGCTACCAGGCTTTAATCTCCCAGTAAAGAGATGACAGCTCTCCTTGGGATGTTCGAACGGATTTAAAAACTTGCTCCATACATGTTATCCTCCCCTGGGAAATAAACTGCTTTGACATTTGGTAAGAACACAGCTGTTTCCAACAGAAAACACAGACCGATATAGCAGCCTGTGCTCAACATTTGCGAAGCAAAAGAACGGTTGCTGAGGAACGTGGGAGGAAACATGCATCATCGCTGCACCAGGCAGCGAGACTGTATCCTGCAAAGTATGGAGGAAACTCTCACCCTTCTCTTGAGAGAGATCTGGATCCTCCCCTGGTTAGTAATGAGTCTCAGAGGAGTAGTAACAGGATCCTGATCACCATTGTCAGTGGCATCTGCTTCTATCCGAAGAGTCTGCCAGGTGAGCTCTTTGAACGTCAAAACCTACCCAGAAGGAGACAAACAGGAAAATGGTGAGATTTTCAACAACTTCTAGGATTAAACTAAATGCTTAGAAGATGTGGAATGAAACAAGGCCACAGACAATCGTTCAACGCACTTTTCTTCTGTGATCCCACTACAAAAATGAAATCACGCCCCAGGTAACGTCTAACCCACCCTCTCACACTGAGTTTAAAACCAGACAAACTGCAAGGGTATTCAGAGCTTCTCCACTTTCATTCTCTCAAATCAGAAGAGCTCAGAGAAAGCCCTGAACCCAAGTCAACTCTCACCCGCTCTGTTCCAGCGGACGGTAGGCAAGCTCACTGAAGCTCCCTACCATCACTGTATGAGAATTCAGACAACAGCCTGATTACCCCAGAGGACTGGGGTAGCACAAGTGCCACTCTTCTGTGCACGTTATGACAGGCAACATAAGACGACCCTTTACCTCTCCTCTCTGCGGATCAGTGATGCGGGTGAGTCGCAAGTCACTCTGTTGCCAGTTTGGGTTGACACTGTAGCCTTGGAGCTGCCATAGCTCAAAAGAAGCATGAAATGCCTTGGAGTGAATCTTGATGGTGATGGAATTGACAACAATAAACATCCCCTCCACGACCTTTTCAGCAAAGCCATATTCACTGCAAAGAGAAGATCCCTCAAAGTCATCACCTGTTACAATAACAGGCCTGGTAGAAATAAGGATACATGCAGAGAGACTCCAAGGTTTGTAAGCAATATTAGAGCCACTTAAACCCGAGTGCAGAGGGGCCCATGGTTAACCATCAGGAACAACGACCACCCATACCCCAGTATCAGAAAGAAACCACAAGATTCGGGGTCTGACCTTTGACCTGCAGTAAGAGCAATGGGAGACTGTCCGTTGGGTGGCCGAGGCTCTTCACATGTTCGCATCTCTACCTCCACTTTATCCAGGTACTGTAAAGACAGAACATGGGAGCGACAAATACAAGACAAGCTCAGCCTACCAGCCTTAGGTCTGAGACTCTAGGGCAGGGATAAACAAGCTCTGGAGTCTCTTGACTCTCCAAGAGTCTCATGGGTTAAAGCTCTCACACCGTCAGTGCCAGGATCGTTGGGTAATCTGAATCCCCAGAAGTGGAGGGAAAAAACAAACAACAAAAAACAGGCACAAGGTTGCCCTGGACTTCACTGAGAGCTCAGCCCAGCTCCATCCTGCAGTGAAATGTGGGTCTCGTGGGAGGTCACTCATCGCCAAACAGGACTATTCTCAGAACTCCCCTTCCCCTATGTGCTAAGGGTCTAGAGGATTTAGGTCAAATGAAAATTTGAGCATGCACTTCATATTTTCCCTTCGCAGAACTTTTCTCAAGTAGCAGAGATTAAAAAGAATGAGGAAGAAAAGGAATGAACAAGAGAGGAAATATTACCAGGCAGATTGGGTGCGTTTTCAGCTTTGTCCACTGGATCTGAAACAATAAAGTTGAGGTTAGAAGAGTTATCTTTGCATTGGTTTGAGAAATATCTTTGCAAAGTTTGAGAAATTGCAGGGAACCATTTGGGCCCAAAGTTCTTCTCTGAGAAATGACCACCGTGACAATCCATCACGTCTCACCGAATCCAGCTCAAACAGGCTCACACGGACAAGTCAAAAGACATTCCAGCCACCAGACCTATAAATCCAGCTTAGCTTTTGGATCTCACATATCACCACAAGTAATAGACACTCTGTGGGTCAAATTCTCATTTTTCATATTCCTTTACAGAGAACATTCTTGTCCTTAAAGAGTTTACAATTAATTCCTGCTGTTACTGGAAGTCAGGTAAGTCTTTTGAAGACTGTGCACAAACCAAAAAGATTCATTTTGTTTTCTTACAGCAACACTTATTCTGCAGTTCTCGTAGGAGGGAGAACAAGTGTTTGTTACTAAATTAAGCAGATCTGACTCTAAAAAGAGAGCAGATCAGATGAGCAAGACAGGCTCATTTTTATTGTCACTTGGCAGAGTAGTACCATATTTCTTTTTTAGCAAGTCTCTTCCATATACTAAAAACTTCTGCATTCACATAATGCAACTATGGTTAATACCAACTGAGATTAAACAATCTGGCATTTCATATCAACTGAAAAAAAATCAATTTTTTGCTCTAAAAAGCACAAGGAGGAAGAATTTGTAAAAAAGAGTTCAATGTGCAAAAGTACAAGTGCATGCACAATTTCAGCAATTATGCACGGAAATGGACAACTGTGGGCATAAAGGCTGACTGAGCGCAGAGAGTGCAGCTTTTCACAGGCACTATTCACGCATTTCTTACGAATTGCATTTTCAACAATTAAGACTTCAGTTTATTTTTACAATACCTCACAGCATAATTAGGCTTTCAGAGAACTGCATTCCATTTTTCTCCGCTTCCTATTCCTGTTGGAGGAATAGGAAGCATTTCTTTAGCATTTTAAAAAAAAGTCAGTGGGGATGAGGGAAGACACAGAAAACTCCTCCCCTATCAAAATAGCAGGGAAATGGAAGGGAATGACCAAACAGAGAGGTCTGTAAAATCCTAAGTGACATGGAGGTGATGAACAGGGAACGATTGTTCCCTATTTCTTCTAATAACACTACCAGGAGGTTATCAACTAAAACTAGTATATGCAGGCTTGATATAAGCAAAAGCAGATGTAGTTAAGCTGTGAAATTCTTTGCCATAGCACACTCTGGATGTTACATAAGTAAGTGGGTCCAGAGAGCACCTGGGAAAATTCCTGGAAATTCATCAGTGGCTATTAAATACAAAGACCTCACTGCTGGCTTAACAAGTCACCTGAAGGTGAGGAAGGACCACAGCACACTTCTGCTGTGCTTCTCTCAGCATCCTCTGCCATCTGCTGCCGGCCACCGTCAGGGACAGAGTGCTTGGCAAAGGTGGCCTTTGGTGACACCTGCTGTGGCTATCTCATAGTACTCAATCAGCAAATCTCACACCTAAAGCACAGGGTTTGAGACGCGCAGATCGAATCACATCACGATTCTTCGTCAGAAATTCCCGAGCGACAAACAGAAGCTGCCACTGGAAGGCCTCAGCTGCGTCTGGGGACACGAGCGCAGCCTCCTCTGCTCACCCTGATAGACGCCTTGTTACAGTAGACCCGAGTGATGGCAAGCCAGGTGGGCAGCTCCAGCACATTCTGCAGCACCTCTTCATCCAGCTCCAGGTTGGTCAGCTGCCCCTGCCCTTTCAGCGTGCTCAGGTTGATTTTGTCTGGAGAGAGATTCTTGGTAAACCTACAAGAGAAAGAGGAGACTCTAAAAACAACCCCCAGCAAAGCTGCTGAGACTAGAGGAGCCTTTAAGAGAGCTATTTTAAGTACTAAGAATCTGCTTGCTGTTTTGTTAAACCCTTTCTGACATTTTTAAACCCAGGGCATGTTGGTTGCTCCAGAAAAAAAATGTCTTTACGCTTTGACATTTGAAGGGCTTTTTTTGTTTCTTTGTTTTAAATCAAATTGAAGTTTGAGAAACTGAAAATTCCTTCTAAAGCACTGGGAACCTGGAAACCAACAAAATCGCCCTAGAACAAAACCAATGAAAGCCAAACTGCAACAGGCCAGCAATTTTACTCCCCCCAGAAGTGCCATATCAGTGGTGAAAAGTTTAATTATCTAGATTCTTTTTGAAGTTTTTGACACAGGAAAGTAAAAGATCATTAATAAATTACTTTTACGGCTGTCTCTTTAAACACCAGTCTCGCAATCCAGCCTGCTCTTTCGTCAGCAGGTCCAAGCATGCAACCTAACTCCCCTCCCCAGTTACCAGCCCAAGCTCCTGTCCTCTTCTCCTTTTGGCAACCAGCAGCTGCCACTCTCTCTGGTTGCAATTCCTCCTCCCAAGAGCTTCTGTCGTTTCCACCTCCCTTGTATACAGCCTAGTATCTTCAGAGCCCTCACGTGTCTGAGATTTAAATGCAATGGATGAAACAATTTCAGCATGACTGCTCAAGAGCAGTGTATCCTGGGGCAAATCTGAAAACCTCTGACTTCATTAAAACCATCGTGGCCCCTAAGGAACCAGAAGAGCCAGTTTAGAGGGCACTAGACCACAGAGGCTGTACGCGTGTCAGCAATACCTCACCGGGATGGCTGTCCCCATCGAACAACCCTTCTGTGTAGAAGGGGCCGCCACCAAGGGAGCGAGGCAGCTCGCACCAGGACACTCCGCAGTCACAGGATTCAAAGTTGAAGACTTCCTGCCAAACAACTTACCCAGTACTGAAGCCAGGGCTTATTCCACACATTCCTCCATGCTAATGCTAATTCTAATTCTGTACAGTGGTCCAGAAAGCGGAAGAGAAAGAAAGACCCTATTGTCAGCGTAAGCAGGATTAGGTTCACAGTTAGTCACACGCTGCCATTCTCTCTCCTTTCCCTGCACCAGCAGTGTGGGCTACTTCTTTGTGAAAGGCACAAAGGGCATCTTCAACAAAGTCACTGCTCAAAGAGGGGAGGGGAGGAGGAACCAGAGCAACACTGCCGGGATGGCAGCTGAGGCAGCCACCGTAGGAGCACGAGGTGTAGTACAAAACTGGCTGAGACACCACAGCAGCTGCTGGTCAGTCAACCCAGGGCTTCCAGGAGGAAAAGTGCCTTTCCAAAGCGAGCGTTTAGTTAGGAGAAAGTCTGACGGATGGTGAAGAGCCACCGATGTCAACCCTGCGCTACTGATGCAGCAACTCCTGGAAGAGAAGGGTGGCACAAACAGCTGTGAGTTTGCCTACTACTGCTTTTTACCTTGATCCTTGCTACTGTAGAGTCTTCTGCTGCCACAGAAGCCTGAGTCAGACATGTACTGTGTCATGCTGTCACCTCCCTCCTCTGAGCCAAAGGTACACACTGACAGCTGATTAAAGACCAAGTTTATAACACACCTGCCAGCATCTCAGGCTGACACATTCACTTTAAACTCGTTACTCCCTTTAGCCAGAGGCCCTCTTGTTTGAACACACCCAGGAAGGCGGCCAAGTTCAACACTGCTTCTCAGCATCTGTACAAAGAAATAACATATTCCAGAGTGTGCTACAGCGGCTGCTCCACTGGAGGGGAGATGCAGGGATCAGCTGAGTGTCTGTAAGGTCTGTGCTTGGAGTCCCGTTGTGAGCACCCACAAGCTCAGACACTGTCGAAAATTAGACCAAATACCTCCAGGGGCAATACATGAGCATCCTTGTCTGGCGTTAGTGAACCAGCTCCGTTGAAAACTGTTGTAATCACGTCCACTAGGATTGGATACGAAGAATAAAACAAATACAACCTGAACAGGCAGGTAATAAAAAGCACTTGGCACTGTTAAGCTCACAGGCTGTTGTGGGTAGTGATCAGCTTACGGGGGGAGAGGCTGAGGCGCAGAGCAGCTTTCTCACACCTGTAAAGCAAGGATCAAACCCCTGGTGTCTCAAAATCTTCATCCCAGGCTAAGCATGCTTAGACGGGGAAGCTGCTTTCAGCTGGTAATGCAGAAGCAAAATATAAGGACATGTCTAATCAGGGAATTACTTTTATTTAGTGTGTATGTGTACCAAAACAACAGTAACACAGTGAAAGGACGCTAAAGCTGTGAAACAGGACACTGGTGGAGAGAGCGGTATGAAACACGAGCTAGCTAAAAACAAGTAACTATTTGTAATCACCTACAGGGAAAGGCTGCAGAAATCCTGCTGAGCAAGTAAGAAAACTTCCACGAGTACTACCAGACTCTACAGAAGAATCCTTTTCATGAGGCATTCTAGACGCACCAAAATGTGCCGTTCCAGCCCCGAAGGAGAGGTTACAGACCCCACCAGTGACGGGACAACAGAAGCTGCAAGTTCTGTAAACAAAAACCTAAAACTGAAACAAATTCTCTCTTTTAAACCACACAGTCAAAATTCCTGAAGCTATGCCTATTACCAAGTCCCCTGCTCTCAGTTTCTCCCCCTGTAAAGGAATCCAATATCTTCAAAGGGAATAATCTTCACATTTAAGAAATTTTGATACAATACATACAATGCATGTTAGATGGGGCTTACAAGAGGAAAACGGATGATGTGTGCCTGTGAACTTGGGAGTTCATAGATGCCAAATCTTCATTACTTCTTGAAAGAAACTGCTTTGGTCACTGCCAGGGGAAGGAAAAAGCAGCGAGAGCAGACAATTTTAGATGTTTGTTGGCAGACTCGCTCCATTCATACTCATCAACAGTAACATTTTTGGCAGCATAGATTGCTGGCTTAGAGAAAAGTGAATGAAAATGGTAGCTATTAGGAAAACTGACAGTGTGGGATATTTCCACTTGTTTTTTTTTTTTTTTTTTTTGCAACTCTAACAGAAGTCACATAGCACTAAGCCAGTAAACTCAAAGGACAGCACAACTTTTGAGCTTGCCAGGATTATCATGACAAAAGTCAAACCAGAAAACCTTTTTCTGTCTTCCATGGAATTGTCACTGCAGAGTCACAAGGGCATTTTGCATCTGTGTACACTTACATGAGCACGCATGCATCCACACTAACAATACCATGAGCAACATTTTGTCTCTGAAAGCGGCTGTCAGCCAGAAGCTGATCTGCTGCACAATAGCCAAATGGGCCATCGCAGCCACCAGCATCCATAGGAAGCCTTCCAGTGACTAAAAAGCTCTTGCTGCGTTTACAATCAAGGCAATGGGAAACACAAGCTAGAAGCTTACAACAGCTATAACTAGGGAATTCTTGCTAGGTCAAGCCTTTTACGTAGCCCAGTGGTTTGCAGAGAAGAGTTTTCCCTACAGTCTGTTTCCCACTGTTTCTTTCCACTTCAGATGACACGAGCATTAGGGCTCTCAATCAATGTTCATAAGAAGCAGACAGATACAGTCGTTGACATGCTACCCTAATTTCATAGCAGACTGAAGGCCTCACTCTTTCCTAAGAAGCTAACAACAGCCAGATGATTTAAACCTCAACACCTTCTTGGGATTTGGCCTAAAAGAATGACGTTCTTTACAGAAACCCTCAGCTTTCCTGGGCAGTTTCTGAGATCACGATTTGGTTTGCTCTGAAGCCTCATTTCATGTTGTAGATGGGGAAGGCACAGGAGTATCAGTCTATTTGCTCTGTCATCAGCTTGAATATACATAAAAAAAATGATGTCACTACTAAAAGAACGACTGCCCGATTCATCAGCTTGCATATTCAGAGGCCATAAACTCACTGATTGCAAGAGGGAGTTTGGCCAAATCTGATAGCTGGCCCGAAGCCAGGCCATAATCATAAATAATAAATTTAACGTTCACATTTGTAGCTGTCTGGTCACACTGTCTCCAACTGAGCAAATACATAGTCAGACAATGCAGGAGAAGATGTCTGAAATCATAAAACTTATTTTCAGATCCATCTCTCATTACCTTGCTGCCACGTGGTACAGGAACCCTCTCGTCAGTAGATCCATACGCTCAAACTAGATATTTCTGCCTCAGCTTCTTCTGCAGTTATTCAGTCATCATTGTCTATTGTACAGAACCACTACCTACAGCTAAACACATTTATTTCTATTAATATCTTTGTTACTATGGTTATTATATGCAAGAACTAATTAGCAGTACAGCAGTGACCTTGATTTTACTTAATGACAAGCATCATTTATTGGCAGAAGCAAGTAACTGTATGGCTTGCAATACTAGCCACAGTTGCAGATAGCAGATGGAAAAATACTCAAAATACAAGCAAGCCAGGAAGGGGGTAACTTGTCTGCTGCAATCTGAAAACAGACAAGCAATATCAAGGGCCCCAGGGAAACTGCTGCCGACAAGGTTCATGCCTTCATAAGGGTAACAGCAAGGGAAGAGATGAAGATTTTCTGCTTTAATTTGTAACACAAATACATGATCTAAGCAACTATGGCAGAAGGACAGAAATTAGACATGGAAAAAAAAATATATTCTAGCCAATGCAGATTTGCTCCTTGCCCAAAATCTTTCCCAGAGCCTTGTCTGGTTAGGTTTTGGACAGGCCGTTTAATGGGATTTCCATCTTCCTTGGGAAGATCTACAATCCAAAAATCTCTGTGATAGGACATTTCCACTCATATTCAACCTTCTTATCTCAGGAGCCAAAAAGCATGTTTACTTGGAAAAAAAGGTTCATGACTAGTAAAAGAAAAGGTCAGTGACTTCCAAATACAGGAAGACTTTCAAGGAAGACAGCAGCAGAAGCTTTAACTGCAAGATACGTGCCTGAGAACGAACTGAAAAATAATTTTGGAGGAAATAAAACTGGGCAAGTGATCAAAACTACGGTAAAAAGGGAAAAAATAGCTGCCGCAAAGATGCATAGGAAGAAGAACTAAAAGCCCTTTCAGGAAGAAAAGCCATTTTACTTACTCAAGCTTTTGGTATAACTGTGAAACAATCTGTCTGGGGAGCATGCACTCAAGATTGAGAGATTCAGAGTTGCAGACAAGGAAGAGAAACACACTGAATTAGCAGAAAACAAGAGTAATTTATACACAGTATTAGATGGTATCTAGCACTAAGCTAGCTGGTATCATACCAACTTAGTATAAAGCCATTTAGAATGTAATGGAATCTGATCAATACCAAACTAACCAATTGGTTAGGAGATGGAAAACACCACATCTTGTTATTGAAAATCATCTCTGTAACTCCAGCTCTACACTGCGTACAGTAGTGGTGTAGCCTAGATATACTGGTAGGCAATAATATTTTCCCATATGGACAAAGAGGTCCCAATGCAATAAGCCTGATGACTTCACCCTACTTAAGTTACACCATGTAACCTGGTAACAGCCTTTAGCACCACACTGGTCGGCTCCTTATCAGGGTGGATTTAAGTGCATTGATGTGCCTGCATACATATGCCACTGGTGGCTTTAAATTATCAGCTTTCTGTTTTTCCAAGCTTCAACTACATTGACTAAAAGGCTGGACCACTTAACCACCCAAAGCCAAATGCAGTTTCACATGGGCCACGAAACATCTTTATGAGTAAGCAGTTGTCTTGGCTCCAAGTTATCTATTGCAATACAACATGGCTAAGGTAAAAAGACTTAGAAATTAAATTCCAAGTTAAACTTGCCGGGGGGGGTGGGGGGGTGTGTGTCAACATTTCCAAACCAATCAGGAATGAGACTGAAGTATTACACAAAGCACAAATGTCAGCTCACTCCTCTCTGAAGTCTGCATCCTCACTTACTTAGGCCCCTGAGGACACTTTCTTGTCCCAAACAGAAAGGACTCTTAAGCATTCTGAATACCGGAAAACTGCCAAGGCTCCAGACTAGGTGCGCTTCTTGCACCACACCCACTGTCAACTAATTTGGTACTCGGAGACCTGTAAAGCAAACCATAAACTAATGTGAAAGGAAAAGAGGCCGGGTTTTTGGCAGGGGTTGAACTCCACCTCGCTGAGGAACTGTTTTACTATTTCTAGCTCATCGGCTGGAAGCTCAGTAAAGTTTAAATGCCAGCTGCCCCATGCTCCGAAATCTGGAATGCAAACCCTCGTCACCTGCCAGGGAATTTCCCAAGACTAAACCTCAAGCAAATAATAACGCACAAAGGAGAACTAGGAAGAAACATATAAATAAATGCACTAGTCGGAAGCCCCACTTCTCAGATTTTAAGAAATTATTCGCCCTGCAATCCAATCTGCATTTTTGTTTCCAACCTGCAGAAAATAACACGTTATTACATAATTCAGACTCCACTGAGCAGGTGCAGAGGAGGTAAGAGCTCCAGGAGCCTAGGAGAAATAAGACAAGGGGAGAAGAGTCATGTTTAACAGCCCCTTTTCCTGACCCATCACTTAGTCTGAAGAGCAGCAGTGGCGGGGAGAGGTTCCGTGCAGCCAGTGCAAGGCTCTGCAAAACCCAGCAGCCGATGTGAGGATATATCCAGCCACATTTGCCTCCTGAGCTACTGAAATGCAATTTATTTTTGCTGCAACAAGAGTCTATTTAGCATTCCAGAAACGGCACACACTTCCCTCTTGAGCTGAGTGGAAGTGGTTGGAAACACCTTGCATCCAGCAGCTGACACACGCTTTGCAAAACTGACACTTTGGTTCTTCTGGTAAACTGCAGCATAGCAACCCTGATTTTAGAGATTACTCTCTGTGAAAGGAAAATGCCACGTCCTGTTATGCGCACGCTCTCTTTTCCCACCCTTGTCTTGAACAAAGAAGTGGTAGCTGTTTATTACTTTACTTCATAATAGCCTGGGGTTCCGTCTTTCCATCAAGAATTCCTCAATATTAAAGTTTTAAAAAGTAAAAAAGCCATCAAAGTGTACTAGGAAAATAAGAAGTTTCCAAATGACAACATTAAAGGGTTTGCATCCAGCCTTACGCACTTTGCATCCAACCTTACACGCTTTGCTAGACACAGCATGTAAGAACTTAAGAGACAAACATATTACCGGTGGTTCAATGCTGGATACCTCAGGCGCTCTGCCTGATGGCCTGCAAAATAGCAGCCACTGCTGGGAAGGAGACTTGACAAAGCTTCTTTCTTATAAATTGGCTCAGAGTTTCGTGCTACAAACTTGTTTCCACCCCATTCCCAAAACTGTTTCTATTTGCCAGTGTTCCCACGGCTATTTTCAGAGCAATGTACAACCTGGCTCGTTAGTATTATCTCTACTTAACTGCTGGGGAAACTATGACACCGAATGATTAAGCGACTTCCCCATAGCCACACGAAGCACCGCGCTGCCGCCTGCCCTCCAGACCCAACCCAGCCCCACGGCAGGTGAACTGCGGGCATCTCCCATCCATCCCCAAACCCTCCCACCTTTTGAGACACGTGTCCTGCTGCTCTCGGTCCCATGAAGATCAAGATGTAGAACTTAAAAATTCACAGAGGTTATCCACACCTGGGTTGCCTGCTTTCTGTAACATACTTGTGTTGCTCAAGTCCTCTTCAGCCGTGCCAAAATGCGTGCAAAGCCCCTTGCAGGTGTGAGAACACAAGCGCATCGCTCCTGTGCTATTCTCTGCTGTTGTTTGTCCGAGTGCTGGCTGCAGGAGGGGGTTATTTTGGACTTTAGCTACCAATTTGTTTTTCAAGCCTTCATGCTTTGGATTCCAACTTGTGTGCTTTGTGGCACTTGGGCACCAAAGAAATTATTACCTGGCTGAACAGAATGTACTGAAAAGCAGGAACAGAATGCTTTGCAGATGGAAAAGTAATGGGTTTTAATCATCAATTTTTAACTGCTAGCAGCTTTGTGGTTTCACGTATTTCCCATAGCCGCAACAGCTACTTTAGGCAAATTAGCGTCTTCAGCGGTAGAAATTTCCCTGATCACTGAAGAAGGATATTAAAGCAGCTAAAGCCAAAATTGCAATGTTGGTCTCAATTCTAGCAAAGATACTCTGTCCCAGGCAAAGGTTCTCCAGAGGTCTCTTCTGCCTAAATCACTCCATGATTCTGTAGCTTCATCAGGCCATTCCCAGATGCAATTTCCTTGCTTTCCTCCCTACCCACCACACTCTTTAAATTTCTTCCAGTTAATTTAGAATCAAGCTCAGGAAACTTGGAGAAACCTGAAGGGTTAAGTGGTAAGCACACACCTTATACTGATGGTAGGTGTTTCTAATCAGAGGGCTTCCAACACGTTTTACTAACTGAATGTGCCATCACTTCGACTGTCACTGCAAGGGCACAGCTGCATCTCAGCATTTGAGCACACAGCGATGCTGCAAAACACTTCAGGACAAGCGAGAAGTAAGAAGACCGAAGAAATCAGACTGTATTTTCTTATAGTGATTTCCAGATTGCAGCATTTAGCCAAGAAATCTAAGCACTGAGGGGAAAGAAGTGCTCTTTGGACTTCGGGAATTCCCCACCCTCTCCGTGTTGGGCAAATGATGCATATCTGATAACATGATCTGACCTTCTGCTCAGTGCAAGCCACAGAGCCCATCTCAATGATTCCTGAACAGAAGAGACTGAATCCCATTTTCTTGGCTGAAGAACCACTGGTTCTGCCTCTTGTCCCAGTCTTTACTGAGGAGAAGGATGGGTCTCCTCGGGATCACACATCTCACTTCTGCCATCCTGACCTCAGGGAGTCTAGTGCCACCAAACAGCAGGATGACCATCAGCTGCAATGGCCTTTCTTTTCCTGTCTTAGCCTGAGAGCATGTCTTTGATGGTGACAGTGGACAGAGGACAGGCAAGGAGATCACATACTTTTGAGCATGGAGGCACAAACAGCTCCAAGACTAACTGAAGAGCTAATGCAGTAATGCTACGGAACGGGCAGGGCTCACAGGCAGAGAGCATTTCTGGGTCTTGGAGCCAGCTCTGAATTCTTTGCATGTGGCACAAAAGTAGCACAACTGTGTGGAAGGAGTAATACAAAATGAGTTTTTAGGGCCAGGAAGGGATTCTGAGATTATTACATCCAAGTTATGAAACAACAGCCCACAGAAGCCTACGCATTCCTAGCTCAGCACACTCTGCAACACCCACACATCCTAACTGCTAAATTGATCTAGAAGAAACTGAAGATACACTATAGGCTTTTCCTGATATTTTCACTTATCTACCAGCAGTGGTTTTATCTGTTGCAAGGACTAGGTGCAATTGCAAAAGCAAGGGGGGAGGAGGCAAGGCAATCTTGTCTGGAAAATATGGCCTAAACCACTGGGAGCTGAGAAGAACGGCTCTACTAAGATGCAGTAGAATTTGTGAGGAGTTACACGATGCTGTTTCTTCTGGCTGTGTACTTGACCTACATCTACAAGCATCAAAGTATTACATCCTGCACATGCTACTCAATTGTTTTGTTTCTAGGATTTTTTAATATACTGTTTCTAAAGCCCATCTTATTTATCCAAAAAGGTGGCTCCAATACTATGCTGTGAAAGATGGGTCTGCCAACTTCTGCCATGTGTCTTCCTCTGTATGACATCAGGATGGAGAAGTGACAACTGACGGCACGACTGATAAACCTGGCTGCGCAGCCTTGCACCTGCCAAAGATAATTTGGCTTCAGCCTTCATTGGAGAGGTTGTACTGTCCAAAATGTTACCCATCATTCAGCAACCTTCAAAACCCGGGAAAGGAGGAAACAAACCAACCAACAGAAGCAAAGCACGGTGTAAGATGACACAGAAAACCTTGCTACAAGCACTACCTTAATCCCTTCCACGGTTCCCAGTCTTGCTCCACAGCAACATAGCGCCTTGCAGATACTGTCCTGACCAACACGTGAAACTGCAGCTGAGACCCTACGTGTCTAGTACTCCAGTGTAACAGACTGGGAATAAAACAGAGCAAAAAAACCCCGTGGCACTCAAGGACTTGATAGACTCAGGAATGAAGGGTCTCTGCGAGCATCAGGCCCTGTTTACAAGCACAGGTCTAGCAAAGGCAAAACCACCAGCCCAGTATCACCCACGTTGCTGTTATCAGCTGGGCCAGCTGCCGGGACTGGTGGCTCAAGCGCCGCACTCTTCCCTCTGCAAACAGGTCTTGTTTCCCATACTGGTTTTCCTCTGTATTTTCTTAGTGATAGTGCTGGTGTTACTTCAGCCAATTTTTTTTTCTCTCTCTCATTTCTCCTCTGCTTCCTTCTCACTCTACTTTCAGAGATTCCTGAAGTTCCTCCTCAGCTGCAGTTCTCCAGGGCTCCTGTCAAAGCTGGGTACACTTGTGGTCTCCTTCCCCTGCATTCAAGCCTGCTCCCAAACCCCACCCCAGCTCCTCTGCTGACACTAGCTTTTCTTTCTTTCAGAGGCTTATGACTCAGTGGCTCTTTCACATCAGCCCTTTGGAACTGGAGCAAGCAAAGCTATTATCTGATTATTTTCTCCACCTAACTTTTATTCTTTTCTTCCAAACATAAGGATTACACATTGCATTTCCTTTGGAAACTGTGTAATGTGCGCAATTACATGGTCTATTAGGGCCTATTACGCCACAAGCTCACATGTTTTAACGCGTATAATAAAAGAAAATGTCACAAAGTGGTTGTCAGATGCAGCAGTGGATAAAAGCTTCCTAATGAAATTAAATAAAAATAATTTTGATAAGGATTTCCACTGCAGGGCTGAGAACTCAAATCCCGAAGTGTTATATTAAGTAAGTTTAGACAGTTTGGCTTGCCTCAGTTTCCCTGTTTACCAAATGGGGATAAATACCACCTTTATAATACTCTGAGATCAAGTATCTACTACAGCTGCACTGAGCACTATTTAAAAAAGAAAAGACAATACAAAGAGGGTACTTTCAAACATTACCAGAAAGAGGTAAAGGCAAATCACTGTTTTCATTTTAAAGCAATAGATGTGCTTCCATGAATAATTACAGACTGGTAAACACAATCGAAGTACTGCTCTTCTTGTACAGCCTCGGAGGAGTTCAAACCAGATTCAAGTTCAAACACACAGCAAGCAGCTGCCGCTTCAGAGAGCTCGCAGGGAGAGCCCTTTGTTCAGCTACAAGGGTTTGATGTTTGGTTATAAACATTCTCCTGCAGAATCTGCCACCCCAGTACTGCAGCCATGTGCCAGCGTAGAAGAACCAAAAAGTGAAACCACCTAATCTGTTTTCCTTTCCAAGCTAAATATAGGACAAAAGAGTGAAAAGCACAGATGGTGAAAGCACTGCAAGTTTTTAGATTCTTCTGCTCTAGGAATTTAAGCTGCTAAAGCACAACACAGGCTAAGCCTTCTAAAATACATTCATAACTCAGCTCTGTCACCGACAGCAAAGCCCAGCTTTACAGATCACTGCAAGTGACCACTGTCATCCTATTTGACATGTGATTCACTTAATCTGAACAGCTGGTGTGAAATAACTCTTTCATATTTCCCTGATCTTGCTGTCTCTCGTGACCCTTCCTTGCAAATTTCCAGATGGAGAAGGAACAAAAACACACCCCATGCAGAAATGACTTCAAATTAAGACATAACAAGAGGAACAAGGAATTGTTTCATATGCAAATGGAAAGTAGAAAATAAAGGCAGAGTAATGATTCAGTGGCAAAATTCGTCGGGGCAAATGAGCATAGCTGAAAGAAAGACCCAAAGGGAGTGTGAAGCTGAGGTATTTAGAGGAAACAAAACCGGAATGGAAAAACATCATCTTTTTAACATTTCTTGATGTTAAAATTCTTTTAACATCATCTTAACAACATTAAACTGTGTTCAAAATGCATTTCTGAAAGACATCCACAATGTGTATGCAAGAGAGGGGCAGGATCAGACCAACCACCCCAAATGACAGAGTAAGTCCAGCTAGTAGGAAAACAGGTAAAGCTCCAGACTTTTTCATGACTCCCTGTTCTCCCTGGAACTGCACGGAGAGAGACACAAGTGAACACTAACAACCAGCCCGATCGGAGGGAAAAAGAGGGCACTTTGAGCAGGAACATGTTGTAATAGTGCAAGGTAAGGGAGACTGAAAAGCAAAATTAAGTAAAAGCACCAACAAGAAAAGTGCATTTATCTAAAGAAAGAGAATTATCCATAAGAACAACACACGCACTCTTTCATCGTAGGAGGAGCGGTACCTAGGAATAAAGCCCAGCTCATTTCAGCCTCCAATAATAACTGCTCTCATCCACCTCTCCTTGTTATAAATACTTCAGTGCCTCCTGACAAGAAGGCTGAATCCGTAACGAGCACAACGTGCCGATTTGAGGTGGAATGAGACAGAAAGCTCGGAGATTTGTGATGTCAGGTCTAGCAGAAATTCATTTAAATTAGCGCACTGTTCAGAACAAGCAGCAGGCTCTATTACACTCCTTTTTGGTACACTGCCTGGAAAGCTAGAGTACTGAGCAACTAGTGACTCAGAACCGCCACAGACAGACACTTTATTGAGGAGATTGCTCGCTTAAAGTTTGCAGGGATTCTTCTAAGGTTCTAGAAAATCTCAGGATTTACTACCAGCCTCAGAGAGCCAGGATTCCCAGGTCTTAATTCCTTGCTCAGCACTGACGCCGCACAGTCACTTCAAGCCCCTGGCTTTGTATCTGAGCTTCTCCGCCAGTAAAAACGGGAAGGACTTGATCATCTGCAGCTCACAAGGCACAGAGAGGAAAAGCACCGCGCAAAGCTGTGCCTCCACCAGTATCCTCTGAGATATGCCACCTTTATCCTTCACCACATTCTCTCAGCAATGCAGCGGGAGGACGTGTCCGTGGCCAGGAGATCACACAAGAACCACTAGCTGTCATGCACCTCTTTTCTTTCAAACGGCAGGGAAACCGAGGCACCGTGATCTGCCCAAGGTCAACCCCCGAGTCCGTGGCAGAGCCACAGCTGAAGCTGTACTTACTGACTTGCAGTCTTACACACGAAGCACCAGATGATGGTCTTCCTCAACGCACCTTTTAGTGCCTTTAATGAACTTCATTGAAATGACACAACACCAATGAAAATAACAACCAAGTGCCTGAGCACCACGTATTACAGCACTCCTTCTCCCCCTCGGACTCGGTACCTTTTGCTGCTTATATTCTCCTCTCTTGAACCTTTCTTTATTCACGCTCACCTGCTCCCAGCCGAGCGGGAGCTGCTGTCGGAAGCAGCCCGAGCCTACAGCTGCCCCGGAGGGTCAGCAAGCGCAGCCCCCCACCAACCCACGCCCGGCTAGCCGCTTCCCTGCGCCGCCAAGGCAAGACCGGCAGCGGCAGGAGCCAGGCCGGGCTGGAAACCTCCACCCCAGCTCCCGCACACCGGAGGCACCGACCCGGGGGTCTGAGGGGCCTGACCCCGGCAGGACGCGGCCCTCAGGGGAGGGCGGCAGGACCCACTCGCGGCAAGCCGGGCCCGCTCCCTCCGGGCCCTCAGCTCCCCGGGCCCTCAGACCCAACCCCCCCCGGGCCCTCAGATCCCCCCCCCCGCTCCGGGCCCGGCAGCTCCACAGCGGGGCTGCCAGCCGGGCCCTGCGGTCCCCAAGCCCCACAGCGGCCCCTCAGGCCCGGGCCCTGACCCACCGGCCCGCCTCAGGCCCGCACCCTCCCTCACCCGCAGCCCCCCCGGCAGGAGGAGGAGGAAGAAGGAGGAAGGAGGAGAGGACCGGGCGCGGGTGCCTCACCGGGAGAGGTGCTTCAGGATCTGCTTCTTGATGATGCCGGCCATGCCGCGGGGCGGCGGGGCTCAGGGCCGCGGGCGGCGGGACCCCATCGCGGCGCCGCCGCCTCCCGCCCCGCCCCGCCCCGCCGCGCCCCCTGGCGGCCGCCGCGCGCGCCGCAGCCGCACTCCACGCGTGTGCGCGGCGGGGGCGGCCCCACGGGAGCCAAGCGCCCCTCCGCCGGGTGCAGCGGGCACCCCCGGTGCCACGGGAGCACCGAGGGGAGAGGGCTGCCAGCGAGGTGCCAGCGGTTTTAGGCAGCTTCTAATTACGCCCTGTCGCCTCTGTCACACCGTGGATTATTCACGCGCCTGGAGCCGCAGGCGAAAATCCGCAAAAAGAGACAAACCAGCTTAGTTTCGCACCTCTCCTTTGTATAGCTCCCTTGCAAAGACCATCCCAGGTCAGCCAAAAGTAAGGGTTTTTTTTTAAAAAGGCGCTCACACTAAAAAAAATGTTAAATATAAAACAATGTATAGAGTGAGGCTGTCAAATGAAAAAAAAATAAATACTCCTAGTTTCTGCGCTACTTCGTTTACATTTGCATTGTGGCCCTTTGCTGGATGACAACGAATTAGACCATTTCACCCGTTCTGTGAGATTTCAGCCTGGATTACAAGGCAGCGTTTTGCTTTCAAGGCAATGCGCAGCAAAGGGAACCCCACCGAAACGGTTACGCTGCTCTGCAGGTACGGCACATGCCCCGCAGCCTCACGCTGATCAGTCATGCCTTTAACGGCTCCATGACGAGAAAACCACGTGCTTTGTACTTGACCAAGTACTTTCCGGTTTAATCTGACAGTAGGCGGGGAGAAGTCAAGCAGTGTACAAGCCTTGAACTTTCATCGAAGCCCAGTGCTGAGCACTAGCGATCACCATCACTAATTCCTGCCTATTTTTTTCCCCAGGAGAAAGTCACTAATACACATCGATGGTGCGCGTTGTATGCTTGATGTAAAAGCAACCCAGCTTCAACATAAAGCTGAAAAACGCTCAGATCATTGATCAGGGAGACACATCCCCAGTCAGTACATTCACCTTCCAAGATACATCTTGGTAGGATTGTTTCAGCTCCTTGCAATCTACTCTGTGTCCGACACGGGAGATGAAGCTGCACCACGACCCCTTTGCTGTCAGGCCCAGGAAAGTCAAGAGCAGCAGGATCCCTAGTGCTGCCAAAGTCTGTTGTAGAAACATCCTCTAACTTTTGCCTCATCTCAGTGTTTGTTGAACACAGCCGTTAAATATTTGATGTCTCAACTACACCACATTCTTTACAGGAGACTGTTGAAAGCACACAAGCTCCTAAAAATATAATCTCCTCTAAATGATTGCACCGTCCTGTCCCATAGCAGAGAGCAACTCAGAAAAGGAGCCCTCGCAGTTCTGCTAACCAAACGCTTTCTTCTAAGATGGAAATCACCCCTGCACTTTCACATTGGATGCAAATATGCCGAGAAGGAGTTGGACAGTTCTGCAGACTGAAACGGATGACAACCGACACGCAGAGAGCAGCTGGTGATGCAAAGAGAATAAATTCTTTTAATTCAGTTGGAATTGTGCACCTGCATTACGTACGGCTCACCAAAAGCAAAATCCTTTTAATGAACTAAAGAGTCTGGGATATGTCTTCAAGAACACATCCCTTTATGCTAAGAAGGGAACTGAGCGTTAATAACTACTGACGCAACAGCTCCAATAACGTAATTAAAAGTGTCCACGCAGATGCCCCAGTAGCAATAGAAAAGCAGAAATATGTTTGGCAGCATCAAAACAATTACTGTAAGAAGTAGCCTTTTAACAGCATCTCTTTGCTTCCCTCCGTGGAGAATCAACATTTTATTAAACTCAACCTATTTCATGCTAGTAAAGTCACTTCATGTTGCAGCCTCCCCAGTTAGAGATGTCCTGGCAGCCTTTTCTGATGTCACTTTTTGTTCGTTTTTTTTTTTTTTTTTTTTTTTTTTAATTAAAAACACACATACTTGTTTTGAAACAAGAACTCAAAATGCAGATAGTAATACACCTCTCGAGGGGTATGACGTGAAAGAGAGAGACTACATTGAGGACTAAGGAGAAAAACAACCCTGAAAAATTCCACGCAAGACAGGTAGAGAGGAAACAAAGAGAACTGACATCTCTTTCTGCCATGCAGAAAAACCACACACAGAGTAAGGCTCAGATTCTCCGTATGTAAACCAGCATCAATGTTTTATTGTTGTCTTTTACGATTCAATGGGGGGAAAAACAAACAAACCAACCAACCACAAAAAAAAACCAGACCAGGTATAAAAGCATCAGTCCAGCGTGCACCTAGGTCAAACCGTCTGCAGTCTGAAGTGACGGCAGATTTCCTCTACACGCTGTTTTGATACAAAATCCTAGGAACATCGGTCTACGGTATTTTATCGTATGGAAGATCATAATACGAAAAAGAAGGGGTAGCTCCATTTCCACTTTTATCTGTCTGGACGGGTCATTCCCGGCCTGGTTGGCACCATCATGGGTCTGGAGGGTGGCCTCATCATTGGGGGCCCTGGCATCATCGGCATGTGTCCTCCCATCGGTGGCCTCATCCCTGGAGCTACAAGGGGAAAGAGAGGACGTTAGGGAAGAGCTCTCGGGAGTAGCAACTGCTGAGTCACATCAACACAGCGTGCAGGTTCTCTCCCCCATTCTCCAGGCAACTTTCATGTTACAAGTCTGGAAGCTTTGATCTGGAAGCTGGCTGAGATGGATTACATTTCCCTGAAGGATATTAGCAATTAGTAGAGGAAGAACCCAGCTCCTGGGTTATAGGCCCGCTTTTGACAATATTCACTGATAAATCATTTTCAGCCACTCGAGAGACACTAGCTTAATTATGGAATTGAAAAGTTCATTTGGAAAAAAGCATGAAATCCTCCAGTTAAGTGTGTTCGAAAAAAGACTGGTGTACTTCTTACAGCTGGGTAACAGCGTTACCAAGGAAAAGCGGGTGCTCTACTGAAAAGCACTGAAATAATGGTTTCCATCCAACTTCCCAATTAATTTTCAGGCAGCCACTATGCTGCCTAATATCGCAGATTATGCACGTATTTCATGCCTTTAAAAAACACTTAAAGAACAGTTTCCACCAGCAAGACAATAATTGCAAAGACACTTCACTAATTTCAGTGTGCATCTGTGTATTCCTTTAGATTTGTTCCAGTAACTGCTTCAATAAGATGTCCTCTGAGAATTCCTCAAATGCCAGTAAGCTCAAAAGCGGAATGGATGAAAGACATTTTATTTTGCCTTTGCAGTTCTGAAAAAAAACTTTTTAAGGCACGTCGTTTCTCTGGAACACATTATCTTGAGACATTTTAAACAATAAAATTCATTTAGTGCTGAAATGTACCCCTTGTGCAAAAATAGAAGCACTACAAACATAGAATTCCTAAACAATTAAAGATTGTACTGCTAAGACTAGAGGCAGAAAAGCTACAATTTACCAGAGTGATAATTTCAGCTGTACACAGGGACTAGTAACTCTCAACAAGTACTAAAGGAACTTTAATCAGCAGTTGTAAGACTGTTTTACGTCTCGCCATGCAGAGATAATGGATCGGCAAACACGCGTACATAGTATATGCAAACTGAAATACTTCCACAGCTTGACGCTTGGGGCTGTCCATCCACGCTGCGTCTAATATGATGCCCGAAGTGACGCAAGCTATAAACTAGCGCATGTATAAACAGAGCGCATCACTACAGCGAGCGCCCAAGTACTGCAGCTGCTTCACATTTTCCGCCGAGTTCATTTCACAACTCCCTACTGCCCAGCGAGACAGAAAATATAACCCAAACATCCTGCAAACCAGACCACGTGGTACCTCAATTAGAGATTTACCTCTCTCCAGACTTACCGGGTCCAACGGGCATCATTCCTGGTGGGGGTGGGCCCATCATTGGCATCATTGGTGGTCCACCCATATGAGGGGCTGGCATCATGCCAGGCCGCGGGGGGCCAGCTGAACACATAGACAGATTGGTTACGCATCTGGCTGCTTTCCCATTCATCAACAATGTGCAATGCGAAGCAGTTAATAAACTTTACAGGACATTTTAGTAATTAAGGTGTCTTAGATTGCTTTACAACCATCTGCCTTCATTTTCAGTTTCAACTCTGACTTCAGGTGCCAAAAAGTGAACCAGAGAAAGAATACGCTAGCTATTATTTCCAACTTTGCATACTTAATGCAGATGACTACCACTTCCAACAGCAGGACTTAGCAGAAAGGGATCTCAGCCGTTTGCCAGCTGAAGTGCAAAACGTTACCAATCCTATTCTATTTAAAAAAAAAAAAAAAAAAAAAAAACAAACCCCAAACACACCAAAACAAAACAAAACCCCATGCTGGAAGTTTTAATGAAGCTATCTACATGGCAGCTAGCAAGTAATGAGGAGGCACACATTTCTATTAACGTACTCAACATTACTAAAATAAGACAAACTAGAGATTCAAATGGTTGCCAAAACACTCTTACAAAGCATTCTCTCACATTTTGGTATTCACGAGCAAAAAATGTCTTAGCTTGATTTCAAGCTAAAAGGACTTTTCTTTCCAAGTCCAGGAAACATGCAACATAGCTAAAGAGGGCTGCAGTCCCAGTCAAAAACTGTCCAGTTCAGACTTACGGATACTGGGAGGAGGTGGTATCATGGCTCCTGCGGGAGGTGGTGCCGAGAACGGTGTAGGTGGGATTTTTCCTTGCTGAAATGCAGCCGCTACATTGGGGGGGAAAAGAAAAAAAAAAAAAGGAAAGAAAGAATCCCAGGAGAAAAACCAGTTACTAGGCTGAGGAAGCTCCTGAGTCAATCTTCCTTCTCATGCCACGCGGTCAGAGCATACTTCACGTCATGCTGCGTGCTCAGTTGTTCTAACTCTGGAACAAATCCCTGGTTTATGCTGCTTGTCATGGCGGAAGCACCTGATATTCTTGAAGACAATTATTACAGTAATTACTCCAGCTGAGACTAGAGAGCTCCTTGATGAATTTCACACACGGATGGCAGAGAAAATACATCACGTGATTTGCAGCTGCAGCTTTCACCTGGGATCATTAGGTAAAGACATGCTATCTTGAAAATGGTAATAAGGCAATGACTTAGGTGACAAAAAGCATGAAAAACATCTTATGTGAGAGGGAAGAGAAGAAATTCAAAAGACTGGGAATCGACTAGAAGGAAGGCAAAAGATGTGAAAGTTGGAAGCATCACGAGGAAAACGGACACAAGGAAAATGGAATGAAGCTGCGTCAGGGGAAGTTCAGACTGGACATTAGGAAAACGCTGAGAGGGGGGTTGGTCCCTGGAAGAGGCTCCTCAGGGAAGCGGTCCAGCACCAAGCCTGTCAGAGTTCAAGGAGCATCTGGACAACACTCTCAGTGATATGGTTTAGTTTTAGGTAGTCCTGCGAGGAGCAGGGAGTTGGACTCCATGATCCTTATGGGTCCCTTCCAACCTGAGATATTCTATGATCTAAAGAAAGTTGCCATAAAGTTAATCTGGCATTTGTATTTCTTTTCACAGAGAAAAGAACCATTATTCAGAGGACAAGCGAGAGGAAAAGAACCCTATAAAGTGACAGGAAACACTTCACACTTTATTCAAGCCCTTAATAGCAAGGGAGGAAAAAAAAAAATCAATATCCCTAGATAACTGAGGGCAAGTAACCACAGCATTTAAAAAAAAAATGCAAAAATCCATAGATTTTAATGTCCATTTCCTATCTTTTGGATTTCTTATTCATGCTCTTTACATAAACATGCTACTACCAAAAAGCAAAAATGTGTTATGTGACCTTGTACAACGTTACCAGCAGCGCTAAAGGCGGTGGTATCTACAACCATTTACAGCAGTAGATGCCTGCTTGCAACAGCCCCTCGGGCAGAGCCCTCGGTCTCTTACGCAGAAGCCCACACTCTGACAAGTTCAAGATTAAGATTCAGATTCTAAGCCGAGTTTTCGCTCACGATTCACAAAGCAAAGACTCACCAGGAAAGTGCAGAAGAATCGACATGGAAGAACGGAAGAAAAACAGCTAGAGGAAAGACAGGGGAAGTAACGGGAGAGCAATCCAGGGTCACAGAAGGATTAGCCTTACTTGTTTTGTCAATCAGGCTCTGAGCTTGTTCCTCCATCCATTTTTGATAGTAGTCTTTCACATTCTCTTTGTGTTTTCGGCCACTGCAGTGGGTTTTTCTCACGGAGGGCTGAGAAAGAGCACGTAAACCCAAAGTTTATATAACATCACATAAACCCAAAGCTTAGTGGAAACCGCTGTATAATTTTAAACATAGGCATTTCAGCAGTATAAAATAGGTTGGTTTCTGCACCCAGTCAGAGGACGGGTGACGTGCAAAACCTTTACATATAAATTATGTGTTGAGACTCCAGTTTAAGTAAGAGCTTGCCCTGACACCCAGCCAGCTGTCTCCTCCTAACTCACCACAACACTCATAGGCAGCCATGAGCGTCAGCTGCCCTTGCCTGCTGAACGCTAGCGACGCTCAAATTCCTCCCGTTCTCATTTCTTTTTTGCAAAGAAGGAGGAGAGGAAAGAAGTCAAACAAGTAGGACGTCAAAATATTTCAAGTAACTTGGCTTTAGCCTACTTAAGTTTTCTTTTAACGCACTTGATGCAGATGAGGAATCAACACAGAAGACTTAGCACTTACCGAGTCATGGGTGAGGTACGTGTCGCAGTAATCACAATAAAACCTGAAGAGGGAAAACTCTTGTCATTAAGAAACCACTTTGCGCTGTGGGCGTTAAAACACAGCCCCTCACAACGCTCCGCGCCCGGGGCGGCTGGAGAAAGAGGTGCTGCACGAAAGGGGCACCCAGGGCCCGGCCTGCCAGCGCCCCGGCCCGCACCCCGGGACAGCCCGCACCCCTTCCTCTCGTATTTCCACGCTTCCCGAGGCTGAACAAGCACGAACCGCCCGCCGGGGTCACCGGGGCCCAACCGACCCCCTCCCCGCCAGGCCCGGCCAGCCCCGGGCCCGGCCAGCCCCTCTCCCCGGCTCGCCCCGGGCCCAGGCCCTGCCTCCCGCGGCCGCCCCCTCAGCGCCGGAGCCCGCCGAAGCCGCGCTCACTTGGGCATGGTGCTCCCCGCCACCGGCGCCGCCAGGAAGTGACGCACTCGCGCAGCGACACCTTCCGCCGCTTGACCTCCGGCGGCTCCCGTAGAACGACAACGGCAGCGCAGAGCGGGCTCGGTGGTCGACGGCGGCCCGCGAGGGACAAAAGAGGCCAGGGAGAGGCCGGGGCGGGCTTCGCTTTTCCCGCCTCGCAGGCGGGGCCTCCGCCGCTCCCCTCAGTCACTCCTCCAGTGACGCCACCGTTCATCCACCTGCAAACCTACATCAGCGCCGGGCACCGGGATCGCGACCCCCTCCCGCTCCCGCTGAGGCCCGTTCTGCTCGCTGTTCCCTCCGGAGCGGGGCCCGGGGCCGCGGCGGGGGGCGGCTCCTCGGCCGACGGCCCGGTCCGGGACTGCGCTAGGGAAGGAAAAACCTCCACGTAACGCAGCCGGTTTGCGTTAAAAACCAGCGAGAGTTTATTGACATTAAAGCCGCTGACGTATAGCAGGCGTCGTGCGAGCCCCTGTCCCGCCGGCGCTGGCGGGGCGCGAACCCGGGACCTCCATCGCCTTCAGGGGACACGCGCGGCGTTACCGGTCGCGGGGCTGCAAAAGGGGAGTAACGGCAAAAGCGTCATTTGGGGGGGAAAACCCCTCCCGCCGAGCGGGGCTGCGCCACCCTCCTGCCCCCCGCCCCGGCGGGCTTTGCGCCGCCTCGTTTGCATAGCGCCACGTGACGTCACAGAGCCCGCGGCTAATTTGCATACATAAACACGCGCGCTGGCCGCCCGCGCCGCCTCCATATATGGAAGCGCGCGGCCGGGGGCCGTGCACGTCTACCCCGCCCCGTGACGCAACGCCTCCGCCCGCCTCGTTCGTGCGCGCGGAGCCCCCGCGTCAGGCGAGGCGCCCGCCGACGTATGCAAAGCGCTCATTTGCATACGCGCCCCCACCCCCTCGCCCTTGCGGGTCTCCTTCCGCCGGGGGCGGCCCGGGCCGCCGACGCTCCGCCCTCCCCACGCCGCGCGTGGGGTGACGCCACCGCGCCCGCCGCCAGGCGCGGTGGCGTCATAGGCCGCGTGCCCCTCGCGCGAGGCGGGGCGGCGCTTGCGCAGTGCCGGCGGCGGCTGGCGTCGCCCGCGCCCCCTCCCCCCCGCCCCCCGCCGTGCCCGCGCTCCCCCCTCGCCCCCATGCGGCGCTGAGGCGGCGGCGGCGGCGGCAGCGGGGCGGCCCCGGGGCGGCGGGGCCCGCTGAGCGCCATGGAGGGCATGGACGTGGACCTGGACGCGGAGCTGATGCAGAAGTTCAGCTGCCTGGGCACCACCGACAAGGACGTGCTCATCGGCGAGTTCCAGCGGCTCCTCGGCTTCCAGCTCAGCCCCGCCGGCTGCGCCTTCTTCCTCGACATGACCAACTGGTGCGGGGGACCGGGGGGCCGCCGGCCCTGAGGGGACTGGGGGGGGGGGCCCTGAGGGGTCGCGGGCCTCGGGGAGGCGCCGGCGCTGAGGCGGCGGAGGGGAGCGGCGAGAGGCCGCCGGCGCTGAGGCGGCGGAGGGGAGCGGCGAGAGGCCGCCGGCGCTGAGGCGGCGGAGGGGAGCGGCGAGAGGCCGCCGGCCCTGAGGCGGCGGAGGGGAAGGGCGGGAGGCCGCCCGCCCCGCGGAGGCTCGGCGCCTGAGGGGAGCCTCGGGAGGCCGCCGGCGCTGAGGGGCCGCGCACCGAGCCGGGCCGGCCGCCTTCCCCCCGCCCCGAGCCGCCTCAGGGGGCAGCAGGCCCGTCCCGCCGCCCGCGGGGCCCCGCCGTGGAGGGGGGGCGGGGGGAGCTGCCGTGCGGAGGGGGGGGGCGGCGGTGTTTGTTGCGGGGCCCCCCTTTCCCCTCCCCTTCCCCGGGGTCGGTGATGGCGGGGAGAACTGACGGTGGGCCGCCGGCGGAGCGGGGTGTGTGTGCGGTGGGGAGGCAGCTATCATGGCAGCGCGGAGGAGGAGAGGAGCAGGTCGGGGCTGAGGAGGGACTGGGGTTCGCCTCCCGTCTCCAGCTCGGGGTTGTGATTTTGCCAGTTCGTGGAGCTCGTCGGTCAAAGGGCTGCAAAGCTGTTAAAGAGTGACTAATTGATAGGAAGAGGGGCATGTGATCCAGCGGACCCAGGAGCTCTTAAAGGGCGCTTTCTCTGCGGAACGGGAGGATGAGCTGAATTCAGGGATGGATTATGGTGCCCTGGACCCTAAAGCAAGCTTCAGAAGGAGGGAAAACTGTATGAAAGTCTTAAAGCTACCACGGTCTCTGTGTGAAAGTTGCCTAGGTGTTTGGTAAAAACTTAGCATCTGCTTGCAAACTATGGGTCTCTCGCGAAATACTCTGGCTTTCGGTGTATGTTTTGGCTTTACAAAGTCTCTCTGTCACTGCCCTAGGAAAAAAGCAGGTACAGGTTATCAGGGAAGCTGCAGCTTGAGAAAAACGTGGGAAAATATGCAATATAATGGTGAAAAACAGAAACCAGGAGTGTTAGTGGTGCAGTGAGCCCAGTGGCTGTGAAAGAACGTGAAATTGCTGCTGTCTGAATTGTGGGGTTTGACTCGTTATTACCACTTGCATCTTTTAAACCTTCTCTAGTAGTTTTGCTGTTGTGTCGGGTGACCCTCTTGTTAGGGTTGCATCTCTTCACTGTGACGGATGCAGGAGAGCAAAGTGTTTTCTGTTCCAGATTTTGTTGACAGAGATTATTTAGCTAAGTTGTAGTTAGTATTTTTTCTTAGTGGTATAACATCAAATCCAGAAACCTCAGGTTTGAAACTTGAAATCCAAGCGAAAGTCTTGATATCAGCAGTCGGGGGAAAAAATACTTGTGCGGAATTGTTGAACTAATAAGTAATAAGACAACTTTGTCACCACCTTCCTTTCATCTTTCCCTCCTTCTACAGCTCTATATTGAATTATATTGGCAAATCTGCATCTGCAGAGGGAGTAAGGGAATAGCAAATAATACCATGTGTTTTGTAAGCTGATCCAATGCGAAAGAAGGTCTCTCGAGGAGTTCAGGAGTTTGCTTTGGAGAAGTGGGTCACAGCAGAAGATGCTTTCCCACTTTATTCATGTGTTGATAATATGAATAAAACTACCAACACTGCAGCATCATACTGTTTTTTTCCGTGGCATTCTTTGGGAGAGCAGAAGGCTTAGCAGAGCTGAACCCAAAAGTTACTCGTGAAGATACTATGTATAACCATAGTATTCCTGGTTCCTGTTGAAGCAGCTCTTTCTCTTTCAGGGGTATTTAATTGCTTTTTGAAGTAACAGTATCTCAAACACAATCTTATAACCAGTGGCTTTAAAAAAAAAAAATCTTTTAATTACAGTTGAAGAAAATCTTAAGTGATGAAAATAGCTTTAATTTCACAACTTCAGTGGCTAGTTTGGTTCTGAAAACATAAGTTTTCAGGTTTGGGTGGTTTTTTCCAGCATTGGTTGATAAGCCTTGTAGCTGGATGGGGGCGTGTAAAAAGGAAATCTGTTAAGTTGGTGTAATGTGTACAAGCGTATATGAAAATTAGCGCAGGCTGTGGTGTGATTACTCTTAGAGTGGGCTTAAAGCCTGTGCGAGTTTAACCTTTCCAGAGCAGGGCGTTGAGTTAGGTATGCTGACAGGTGCTGCTCGCTTTTCTCGTGTGTTCTTGCCAGGGCGCTGCTTTCCTGACCTGCGGTATCGTTTGTTGTGCCTGGTTTTGTGCAGCTTGCAGTTCTGCTGCTGTGTTTCTGTCCCGTTCTCCAGCTCCCACCTCTTCTTAGTATGGCCTTTGGGTTATTGGCCTGAATATCCTAACCCTGCTCTCAGTCAGTATAAAAAGCTGCAGTCCAGACACGTTTTCCTTTTCTGGAAACACCTTTCCTTTGTCATGTTGAGGGACCCTGTGTAATCCACACTGCCCCAGGTGATGTTAGGCAGTGGCCTGCTAGGTTTGTTTTTTGTGGCCTAGAATGAGGGTCAGAATCTTCTATCACCAGTCTGTCCTGCAGATAATTTGTCTCAATGAGACTGTCGAGTCACTTTCCCTTTTGTTAAAGGTATGGCACTTTTCTGCAGTGATGATCCCTTCACTCTTTCTGCATCGGGATTACTCTTCATCTGCGGGAAATGGTGAGGGAGTTCACAGCAGGGGTGAGAGAAGCGCACTTACTTGGTAGACTGGGTTCTTTTTAGCGATGTCCATGTATGGGTTAATTAACGACAACATAAATAATTTTCACTAGAACTTTATTCACAAGTGTGGCAGGCTGCTCTTTGGTGATAATTATGTAGTCTCCAGACCTGAAGTTACTTCCCTGTTGTATGCCTTTTCAGGTATCATGTGGTAAATAACCCGAGATGTCATGTGTTTTGAAAGACTATTTCCAATAGTATTGTTAGTAACTGTATTTAACATATTTAAAGTGAATTCACAGTTCTGCTGAAATAGAGGAATTATTTTAAAATAGCTTGTTCAGCCAATTTGGGGAAAAAAATAGTGGTTGATTGGGGAGCAATATAGATACTTGTAAATAGCCTTTAAAAGTCTGTCCGCTTCTCTGGTTTACCTGGAATTGCTCAATGCACCTTCAAAGTTCTGGCAGACTTGGGACAGTACTAAGAAACTGCCAGCTGGTTTTATTAACAATATTGCAAAAATGCTTCAGGTAGAACAGATGCATCCTAAGTTTCTGAGACTGTTCCTTGATCTTCAAGAAATACAGGTTAAACACTTTGGTGAGTTGTCTTTTTCCCTGTTATTTATTAAACACTTTCCTAGAGTTCTGCCTCTCTTTAATTACACATTGAGTTCTGTTTGTGGGCTGTTCTAACTTCTTGGCTTTCTGCTACGTAAATCCAGCTTTGCCCTTGCTGAGAGTCCTGGCTGTCCATTCTTTAAAGGCAGCACACATTGTCCCCCTTTGCCATTTATTTATTTATTTTTCGTTAGAAGTTGTGAGGCTTTAGAGTGAGAGGTTGAGCTTTCGCTTTTGGCCTAAAACCAAAAGTGAACTTCTCCAAATGATGTTTTGGCACCGAAACGTTTCTTCCTTGGGAGGAAAACCCAGGCAGCCTAGTTGGGAGGGCATTTTGCTGCCATTGCTTCTAGGATAAAAATCCACCCTCCATTAAATGGCATGCTTAACTCTCCCTGCTCCCTTCCCCCCTCCAGATGTTATGCAATGCAGAAGCCCGGCTGCCTGCACACTGAAGCACATCCAGCGCCGCAGGTTTGAGGGAGGGGGCTCAGCGGGCTCTTCGGAGTCATTTTTGTGGTAAAGTTAAGTTCCAGGTGTTGACTGCAGCTCTTCAATGTTAATTGATAGTATGGCCGGGAACATGTCTAAACTTGTCTAGACTCAGTCTACCTACATAGGAAACTCCTTCTGAAAACCCTTTGTGCTAATGTTTTAAAAATAAGGATTGTTTAGGTCAGACGGTTGATGCTGAATGAGTCTGCGCCGAAATACCTCCTCACAGTCTTCCAAACACAAGAGCGGTTGTAGGTCTCTGGATAGATGGTACCAGGGCAGACTGGACTTTCGAAAAACACTTGCAAAACAAAAGTTCTGAAGTGTCAGCCTAGCCTTGACTGGTTTTCAGCAATATGGATTGGTGTAAATGTAAGAGCAGAGGAAACTTTGCACAGAACGTGCATTTCATTTTTTGTTGACGCTCAGTTAAGGCCTGTTTCATGAAAGTCATTAGATTCCTCTGAAGTTGGTATGGAGATTGTATGGTGACAAGGAAGAGGAAATATTTTTTTTTAATTGGAGAGTATACCAACCTTGAGGGTGAGAAGCTGCAGCGTAAGGCTTGGAGCTTCTTTAATTCTGTGAGAAAGTGAGTTAATTTGATTTGAAGTAGCTAGTGGTGCTGGATTTAAAACCCATATTTCAACACAGTTGGCTGTGAAGGGATTCCTAATTTGGAAGACTTTATGTATATGTCAGTAATTTACATGTAATATTTCTTTACATTCTCTCTTTAGCTTTTGTTTAGAAAGCTGAATTTTTATTAGTCTAGTAGGCGTGATATTTAATTGAAATGTGTCAGATAATGATGGTTTCCATTGTGTGGGGGGAAAAAAGTTTTATTGTTGCAAACCCTAGACTTTTTTGATCTAGTGTTCTGGTGAAAAAGGTCTTCTTAAGGTCATTATTTGTAAGGTAGTCAGATCTCTTCTGGAGGTCCTCAATTTTTTGCATATGCTTTGAAGAATTTATAGCTGTATCATGGTTTAACTAGTAGTCTAAAGACGGGTGTTTTGCATGAAAATATTTGTAAGTTTATCTCTGAAAATACTACAGAAATCTGCTGTAAAACCTCTTTCTATATTGTGTAAGATGTCGGGCATTTCTGTATGTATGAGTGAGGGGAGCCAAGGTGAGGTAGGAATTTGCCAGTGGTGATATCGATTTTTACATCAGAGATCTGAAATTTTTGAGCATAGCAAGGAAAGTGTATCTAACATTTCTGTGCAAGTGTTTTATTGGTCTTGGAGAACAGACAGAATATTGGCTTTTAACAAAATTAAAATTGCCTTATAAATGCACGTTTTTATCTCTGTGGGTGTGCTGTTTAAATTATTTGTATTAAATGAACCACCTATATGGCCCAGAAGTGGATGTGCTTGATTGGGAGTCTAAGGACATGTTTTAGCTAATAGGGTTTTTTTTTTAATTGCTTTTACTCTGACTTTGTATAAGTGTTTAATTTTTGCTTTCTAGCAAAGGTGATAGAATGCTACTTTAAGTAAAACTTGGATCTGTGGATGAAAGCGTATCTGTTAACACTTGATATTAGTGCTGGACTGTAGGTACTATTCAGAGAAATACTCAAAGTATATTTAGGTAAGACATCAGGACATACAGAATTTAACATAACAGACTCAAATTAACAGGATTCACTCACACATGATGCATTTCCCATAATGGGTAACACTAGTACTCCTGCTCTTGATTATTAACCTTGCAGGTGTTTGCAGAACTGCCATTAAAAAATAAAAAAATAAAAAGCATGCCGATGTCCTCCCTTAACAGATTTTTGGACTGCTTTTCAAAAGAAGCTCTCCAACTGTGAGTCAGGAAAAACTCAGGTTTGAAATGCTCCTTCTCAGCTCAGACACAGAGAGGTTACCGCGTGTTGGCCAACGGGTAGTGGTGGTGCGTGGGCAGGCTCTTCATCTCGGTGTCCTCAGCTTTCCCGCACTCATGGTAGTGAAAGGGTTTGCTGGTACAATACATCCAGTCATCCTATAGTAAATTTTTTTCTTTTCTTTTTTTTTTCCCCCTAGTCTTCAAATAGTTGTGTATCTATGGAAAAAACATATATAGAAAGCACATATAAGGACATGCAAAGTCAGACTGTGCAACCGTAAAGTTTTTTAGGTATTACATATCAGGATATGAGTATTGAGGTGGAATGTGTGGCCTTAGCTGCTCCTGCACCATGAAACCTTTGATCGTGTGGTTAAAGCAAAAGCCATTTTTATTGATTACAGTATGGCTCTACATGATTGACCTGGTAGAGGGATTCACTACAACTAACTGCTGCCATTAAAATACCTGCATTTTTATTCCAACCCTTGCTTAAACACCAGCAACCTCCCAATAATTTAGTTGGTCTCTTAAATCAAAACACTTTTTATATCAGTCTTTAGATGCAAATATGCATCTCTCATTACTGATCAAATACTTCTGATTATCGGTGTAATATGTTGTTAGTTTTGTGCTTGTTGTGAAGAAAAAATATATTCTTGTCTGGTCTTATATCAAGATCTCTTCTATGGCTTTTATTTGGAAATCCTGACTGAAGCATGAGGAAATTAGTTTGTTTTCCTCAGCTGTTTGCAGGCAACGTTTTTGTTGATGTCCAGTAAACTAATCAACTGCTATCAGAGAACTCCATCTGATTTTTTCAATGGATGTTCTGTCTTGCTACATTTACTGAGTTTTCCTCTTTTCCTCCACGTGTAGGAAGTCAAAGGAAGGTAGGATAAAGCAACAAACAGTAGGGTTTTCTCTTTCCCTGAACTAATGAATATAAACCCTTCTCTTGTGTTCACGTTGGCATTGCTGGATTTGCTGCAAAGATCATTATGCCATTGCGAGTGGGGAGTTGCAGTGTGTGTGCTTTACCTAAGAAGAGTCCAGGGATCCCTGCTGTCTGTGTTTTGTCTCCTCCTTGTCTCAGGCGGTGGGACTCCTGTGACTTCCCTTTTGCTAATCCACATTCAGGTAAACCTGAGGAAAACTTCCCCAGTGTTCTGGATCAATCTCAAGCTTAGTCTTGACACTCCTTGCCTTTTGAGAGGGCAGTGGGGGGAATCCTTGTGTCATGGAGGAGGCAGGAAACCTGAGACCTGATCTTTCAAGTCCATCCTCCTCCTTCCCTGGAAACTTCTGGTTAGTTCCATACTCATCCAGGCATCTGTTAGGGAAGTGATAAGGGCGGGTGGGAAGTCGTATTATTTGCTTCTCTTCTTCCTAGATTGGGTGATAAAACCAAAACAATATTGTATTCTTGTGCGTCTCAGTACGTAGGAGTTGTTTTAAGTGATCTAGGTCTTAATGTGACTCTAGTTATTAATATTTGTAGGTGGTGACCAATTGAACTGAATGTGGGGAGAAGGGTAAAGCACTTGTTTAAAAGATCATTTGGGTTTTGATAAAGTTTAGTAGTAGGGAAGAGGGAAGATGAGGATTTAATCTTGATGGCATTCTTACTCTAAAACATTTGATTACCCGCTGTCCTTACAGGCAGAAAAGACATCACAGAAATGGGGCTAGTAGCTCTTGAGGTACCGTTGCCAAAATCCCAGAACAGACTGGCAGTCTTTGAGTTGCTGCTAAGCAATGTGCCCACAGGGTCATTCATACCCTATGGCTGGGGAGCAGACATTACTTTTTAAACTGCTTAATCCATTGCAGCTAACTTGCAGCATAGTGGATATCTTCTTATTACATGTGAACTATTGTAGACTGTTGCATCTCTGGTGTCCATCACTGTCATCTGATGCTACTAAAAATAGCAAAATTATAGAGTTAAACAATTGAAAAATATTTTCTTGGACAGCTTTTATTTAGTGCGTTAAAAAAAAAAGGCAAACACACACCTCTTCTCCAGAATAACTCAAATATTTGACTTGAGTATTTTGAATGAAAGGTAGACTTTAAATTTTTATTTTGTATTTTTAACTATAGAACACACTATACTTGTGCTGTGCTCCAAGTTACAAAACATTTAAAAATTGGGTGCATGTGAAATGGAAATGTAAGCAGACAACTGTAGCAGAAGGAATTGGGTACAATATAATTTTAGTCCAGCTGGACTGCCTTACATGCCTGAACTTGTTCTCAGACAGTTTCTGTATCTTAATCCCCCTTTACTTTAATGCAGACAATTATAGATTGGTGACATAGTTTATACTGAGGAATTAGCAGTTACAAGAATCTTTTGCGTACTGGCAGCTCTTGATTACTTTCCACGGGGAAGAGCCATTGCCTGCTTTCAATGGCAGCAAGTAGAGAGCAGCTCCTGCTGTGTGACATTCTCAAAATATTTTACCCCACACTTAAAGCTCCGGACCACCTGCTTTAGGAGGGTTCAGCTGCTGGGGATGGCTGTGTGGACTTGTGCCTAAAGCAGCATCGTAGTATTGATTCTGTCATTGAGACCGCTTGCTGTTTTTTGGCAAGGTACGGTGCTCGGCCAAGCGCAAGGCACCACCATAATGGTTAAACTGCCAATGTGTGTATGTACATAAAAGCCTGCTAAAGGAAGGTGATTTCCTTTGGTGGTTTGGGGTACTGAAAATGGTGTGCCTCTTCTGTAGCCTCAGTTTCTTTCCTCGTGCTGCCCCTGCAGAGAGCACGGTATTGCATCTAGTCACCGCAGGTTTCTGTTTTCTTCCTGGAACATCCCACTTGTATTGGGAACTGCCTGTTTTCAGCTAAGACAATGAAATGTTTTTCTGTGGCTTTATGTGAGCAAATACATAAGCTTTGAATTAGCCAGCTCTTCCCCCCCCCCCCCCCCCCCCTTCTTCAGCTGTGTAAGTTCAGCTTAAAGCTTTTGACTTCCTCAGTGGTCCTTTTGGATCATCCAACGTCTTCTAAGGTAGTTTCCCAACCTCATGGGTTAGCGTAAGAGAGGTCAAGAATGAAGGTACCTGATACACAAATTTTGGTTTCTGAAACAATGTCTGTTGAAAGCTATTCACTGATTAAAATTCCAGCCCTTCAAAACATCTTGAAACTTTCCACTTAATTGCCATGTGTCATCTCTATTGAAAATGTTTGAATTGAAAACTCCAGGTAGAAGTGCTTCCCTGTGGCGTAATGAGTGCATCTTGTCCCCCGCCCCCTGAGAGAGCTTTCTCTAAGGCTTTGAGTGAGGCGTCTCCTACTTCAGGAGCAATAGGAGAGCTGTTTGAGACGTCCTAGCCCGTAGTGTTACCAATCCAGTTCCCCAATAAGCTGGGGCAAATTAAATCCAAATAAGATACTAGAGACTAAGAGACAAAAAGAGTGGATTTAGGATTGCCTCATTTGGATGTCCTCCATGTACATTTTTAGTCTCTCCCACCTGTATCATGTAGAGATGTTCCATTATTTAGGAGAGAGAAATTATCCATCTGCTGCACTATTTCTTTTGCACATTTCTTTCTGTTTTCAACAATAGACACCTTATGGGGCGTTGTGGTGCCTGGTTACATACTGCATTTGGAGAACAAGAGAAAGGGCTGTAAAGGTTGAGAGCTCAGTTGTGGAAAGAGTACAAGGTGTTCTACCTAACACACGTTCTTGAGATGTTATTGTACTTTTGTATCGCTGCTCACTTTTTGCATTGCGTGTTTCCAGGAGAATGACACCCGAGTTGCCTTTCTCATGACAAAATATTGTGCCATATGTGAGTGCTGAGGACATACAACGAACATGCATTACAGATTGGACACTTGCCTGGCTTTTCTCTTCCTCCACAGAGGGAGAGAAATGTAACTTGGCGTTTACAGTTGCTCTGCACAACGAAGTGACTGAGTCCATTTGTCAAGGTGCTTTCTACTTGACTTAATAAATGTCCTTTACTTACTGCCTGTGTATGATCTGAGGGCTACATCCTGTGTGAAGTTCGAAATTGAAGGCTAACTCGGTATTGCACTGGGAAGCCTAGCCTTTGCTTTTTCTGGCAGCTCAGGAGAATCAGAGTGCTGGAAACTGTCACCCGTTAGCTAGGGATAGGTGGTGTGGCTGTAGGAGGGGCAGGAGCTAGTAAGAGCAAAATTTGCAGGCTGGATTTTGAGCTTAACCTTTGATTTGATTTGGATTTTTTACCACCAAAAAATCCATTGGGGGAGGGGGGGGGAACACACAAACAAACAAAACCACAAAAAAAACCCAACCCAAACCTTCTTCTTTGGATCTTTCATCAAAGAATTTGACAATAAATGAAAACTTACAGATTCCTATAATATTTATAGTTAAAATTTTAAAGTTGTTGCTTTCTACTGTAAATGTTATTTTGGAGTGGAATTCTTATGGGTCATCACATAGATGAGACAACCTGCACATCATAAGGGGATTTTTTTTTTTGAGTTCAGATCTTTAAGCTGCAGGATTGAAAACAAACCCAAACTACCGTTCCTTGTGTCAAGCAGGCAGAGTGGTTGGTGGGAGAGGTGTGTGGGAGGGTTACAGCTGCTGGATGGTAGACGATTCCTCCAATTCATTCTCCCCTGTTTTGTGAGTATCTGTTTGCCAGGATTCTAATATCCCTTGTCTCGTATGTTAGGATGACCTGTTTGTATTGCTTTCCTTCCAAGATGCTTAACTTGTACATGTCGAAAGAATTGTATGTTTTATCAGTAACAGAAGGATTAGGTATTGTGCATATGCCCTGCTTTGCATAAGGCTGCAGTGAGTAAGCCTCAGTGCTTCGTTTTCTTCATTCTCCTAAAAAGGAATCTAATTCAATTAATAAAAAAATATTCCAATTACCTGTATATTGCTTTTTGTTTGCACAACAGTTAGGATTTATAAGGAGGCCTCTAGTTTGTGAATTGATTTGGAAGAGTTTTTTTATTTTTGAATACTGCGTGGTGACCTAGTTAATTGGGAGTAATTACTGTCTAAATATATTGGTTTAACATAACAAAAGGCTGTCTGGAAAAAAACTAGGGAAGGGAAAGAATGGCTCAAGATAAACCACCTCTTTGCAAACACTTAAGAGTTGTTAAGGGACATCTCCAGAGCTATTAGCAGAGAAGGTTTTAACTTCACTATTGTAATTTAGCTCCTGAGGCTTGAAACAAAGCAGCAGAGCAAAAGAATTGATCTGAAAAGGAACACTTTCTCTGGTTCTGCGGGTAGTATTTTGTTGGAAAAGCACTTGACACGTAATAGTCATGGGGTGCCTTTGGAAAGGAAGGAGTGGGGTACCCATAGTTAGAACGGATTTGGCGATAATATGGAGCTATAACCTTTATTTGCTCCCTCCTCCCCTCTCTCTTTCCAGAATCTTGCTCTTAGGACTAAAATTGAGCACTGTTTTGATTTTAAGTAGGCTCACCAGGTCGCTGGGGTGACTTCTGATTGCAGGCTTTTTTCTTGAGTCTGAGGCTAAATCCTGTCAGACCTGCTCTGTAAGTACGGCTGAGCTACAAACGGTTGCAGTCCAGGACTGCTCTAAAAATGGCAAAATTGCTTAATTTAGGAAAGGTAGGAGGGCCTGACACCTGACGGGCTGTGTTAAGACAGACATGTATGGCCATCCCTGTAATTAGCAGAGATCAGTCATGTGAATTACACTGGCTAGATTTGGCACACTCATCTTCATTTCAAAGTTGTTTGGTTTATAATAGTAATTTATCTTGTACGGCAGAGAGCGAAGGGGTAGTGTGGTACAAGTCACACCTAGGAGGAGTAAAAGCAGAAGCCTTTCGATGATAACCCCTTCCTCTCGGAGGTCTAACTCTTCATTCCTGTCCCTGAAGTATCTGCAGTTGGTGCTATGCAATTACAGCTGGGGCACAAGGGTAAAGACCTAAAAAAAAAGTGTGAGTATATATATAAAAACACTAATTTCAGGGTCTTGAGTGTTTGACCTTGAAGCCATCTCTCATTAAATGCTTGCATTTGCTTGTAAAGCCCACTAATATTGTGCCCATAGTAGAAAGGCAGAGCGGTTGGGTGTGCTACTTAGTCTCAAGAACCTGCAAATAATCAGGTTGCAAATATTTTGCCTCTGCAAATGGCGCTGATTTTCCCCAAGCAAAGTACTGTATTCAAACCGATACTTGGGGGGTTTGGGGGTAGGGAAGGAGGGGGAGCACTGTCTCTTGGAAAGAGTGGAAACAAAGCTAGCAGTGATACGTTGCTGGCTTTGCTGGTTGTGTAAGCAGAGAACATGACTAAAATGTGAGTGCTGTGGGTATCTCTTGCAGCAGAGCGATGCCATACGGCATCTCAGTGGCTATCTCTTAGGGTTGTCTGTGTCAAAACTTGACCTTAAGTCAGATTTGCTTTGTCATCCTGACTTTGACTCTTGCCACTTTCAATTTCTCTTCGGTTTTGGAAGCCTCTTTTTAATTCTCTAGTGGGAAGGCCAAGATGTATCTGAACACGCAAAAGGGCTCACCTCAAACAAAACTCACTGCATGTTGATCAAAATGGTGGGAGCAGGAAGGTGGGTTTGTGAATATCTGATCACAGAAGGGTGGCAAATCTGTTTTTCGGCATGTGTTCTTCTCTAGTTAGTTTTTAACTAAACGCTGCAGAGGACTGGAGTTGTTTCCCAATGGCAAAGCAAGCAATGAAATATGACACAGGGAGGGGAAGAGAGTTGGCAGAGGGCCTGTGTGCACAAATAGCCCACTACCTTTTGAAGCGTATTTGCAGCCAAGCAAACAGTGCAGGCTGCCTTACAAAGAATTACAGTAGAAATCTTCCCCTTGGAACTTTTATTTTTTTTTCTCTCAATGTCAATAAAACGTCATTACTACTGATTCCAGAATCATAACTCACAAGATGTTGCGGTATGTCTGAAAATGTAGTTCTGTAGTAGTGGATTAGGAAGAGAAAGAGCTGTATTGCTGTCTTTTGTAGCTCTTAGAATACCTTTTGCCTTGGATTGCTGTAATACAGGAAGAAATCGTAGTGAAAACTAAACTCTAGATCATAGTGTTAGCTGGTTGAGCGAACAGGAGTCTCTTGGCACAGCCCCATTGTGAGTTATGTAAATCTTATGCAGTGTATAAGCAACAGGCGGTTGGTGACGTAAAACTGAGCATTTGTCTCTATTTATTGGCTAACGTGACATGCACCCTTCCTGTAGCATTTGACTGAGCTGGCTGTATTAAATATAGCCCTGACACTCCTAAGTAGAAAATGCCTCAAGCTGAATAATGGCTTCTGGTCTGAAATTCATTGTTCTAAACGTGGAAGTCTTACACGGTGGCTCTTTTGTCTCCCCTTTGTATCAAAGTCCGTTCCGTGTTGAAGGCAAAAGGTCTCACCGTAAGCTTCGGTTTGCTGAATTTGCGGATCGATCACCGTGGCCATGTTGTGCAGAACATTCCTCCAGTGCCTCCTAACGCTCTGGCTGTGTTCTGGGAGACTTAGCAGGATGTCCGTAACTCCTGCGGTGATTATCTTCTGTCATTCGTGATGGATTACCAAACTGATACATCTGTTGTTTAGGTCCTCTCCCACTCGACCCCATCGCGGGTGGCTCGCAGATCTGCCTAATACTGCTATTACCCCTTTGACCCAAGCTCCAGTGCTATTAGCTACTACATTTTGGGTCCCCTGTGTTTTCTGCGAGGAGAAAGCAGTGCTACTTCTCCCATACAGTTCTGATTTTATCCAGAATGTCTAATTTTTTTTTTCCCTTGAACACTGTAGGAATTGAACAGGAGGCAGTTTCTTTGCTCACCGTTTCGAGCCTCTTTCCAGCTGGCAAGCAGTCCAAAAAGCCCTATGTTTGCTCTTTCTCAGGGTCATGCTGCAAATGTTTCTCTTGCTTTCACCTTGGCTCTCTGACTTTGATTTAGACACATGACACTCCACCACACAATACAAACCCTCAATATATCACTGTACCCATATAGTGCAGCTTCTGACTAGCCTTCTGCATGGCTTTGTTTTAGGTGGTGGTTCCCAGTTCTTGAAGGGTTTGTTTTGTGGTGTGTTTTTTCTTTTTTTTTTTTTTTCCCCCCCCCTATTCTGCTCAAAAAAGCAACACAGATTTTTTTTGTAATCACGAATGAAAAGCAGTTATTATGCCCATTGCTTTTGGTGAGATTTTACTCATCTCCATTCTCACAGCACCTACTCACAACATGTAAATTAGGGCCACAACCTCAGAGACATGCGTAAACAGAGGAATTACATGACTTGCCAAACACTTACATAATAACTTAATAGTATATCGTGGAACGGCAGCTAAGACTCATGAATCCTCTTCCTGTTTGACTGCTCGTCTTTTCAAATTAATTATCGTATGAGTTTCAGCTACACCACAACTCAGGAATCAATAGCGTTTGTGGCTTTCTGAATGTCCTTAATATATCACAGACTTCCACTGTCATTTTGTCTTTATTCAGTAAGAACTTTTGATTCAGATGGTTTATAAGTTCCTTTGAGCTGTGACTATCCAGAGCAGAGCAGGCACTTTAATGATTAATAAATAGAGTACTCGTAGCCCATACATGACCATATGTTTCAAAAGCGGCAAGGCTTGAGTTATTGTCCGTAGCTGCTGATGCCCTTTGGCCCTGAGAGTTATCATAAGGGCGTTCTTTGTGTTTTGTTCATCTTGTGCTCCTTCGGACCTTTTGTGCCAAAATAAAACAGAGATGTTCAGTCCTTTTGAAATTAGCTCAGGAAACAAGGCTGGTATAAAGAAACTGCCCTGTTGTTTACATGCTGCTGCGTAGCGCTTCCCTCAGTCTCTCTTGAACTTTTCAGCAAATTTCATAATGAGCTAATGGGGTAGAGGTCTTCAAGACTCCAAGACAAGTTCCAAGATTTGCAGTGAAAATAAGAAGCAAAGTAGAAAAGTGGTCTAGAATAGTGTTCCTGGCAAGTAAAATGCTATATTTTGAGCTCTGTTATCTTGGAGAATCCATGTGTGATAGAGATAAAAGCTTTAAAAAAACGTGAGCAGCAGAGCTAATACAGTCTGGATAATATTTTTGCATAACTGTTTAGGATGACATATGTAAACCTGTGAAAAGGACCTAAGCCACCTGTGCTTTAGGTTGTAATCTGCTTTTTTGCTTTCTAGGAATCTACAAGCCGCCATTGGAGCCTACTATGATTTCGAGAGTCCAAATATCAATGTACCCTCCATGTCCTTTGTTGAAGATGTCACCATAGGTGAAGGAGAGTCCATTCCTCCTGATACCCAGTTTACAAAAACATGGAGGATACAAAACACAGGTAAGGCTTTTAGACTGTAGCAAAACCCATGTCATGCGTATTATGTGATAGGATGGCAGATCCAATGGAAGAGATGCTGGCTTAGGGCAGGAGGTTCATGTGCACTTAACTTGGAAGAGAGCACCCTGTTAGTGGAGGAGGTAGCCTCCCAACCTGTGGGTATTCCCCTTCTTATGTCAGCACAAGCATTTTGTGGCGAGATGTGCAACTCGGTCAGTTCCCCAGTCTTGTTTCTTGTGCCACTGCACAAACAAAAGCTCTAGGAAACTTCTGTAGGAAGAGGCAGGTAAAAGAAATTGAAGTGCAAGGGTTTGGGGTTTGTTTGTTTGTTTGTTTTTAATGGAAGTAGTTAGATCTGAAAATGGATTAAGAATCCTTAGCTAGTCATGTTTCTGATAACTTGATGGCAAACAAATGGAACACATTTTTAAGTCAATGAAGAGATCCCTTTTAATCTCAATGCTTTTTAGCTCATGACCAGCTTGTATATTACCACTACCCTTCATCACACCATTTCTCTGAACGTCCCTGTCGTTTGGTCATTCGGCTCTCTGTAGAACTGTGTTCTCTGTGGAGGCAGTGATGCAATGATCTAACCCTGAGAAGAGGTAGCTGTGCAAGGGTAATGTGGCAGGTACTTTTTAATACACTTTTAATACACTTTTAATTTTTTAAAAAGTGTATTAAACCTTTACCTTGGCTTTTTAATACACTTTTGACAGAATTGCTTTTTCATGCTCTGAGAGGATGCAAGGCTGGAGAGACCACATTCCAATATGAAATAAATCAAAACAGTGACTGGAATCCAGGAAGTGAGACTGGGCAAAATACATTCTCAGTGCTTGATCTGTTGGGATGCAGTCAGAGAGAAAAATGAGATCCGTGGATGCAAAGCATTGCAATGACAGGATGTTGCATGAATGTTTAAGCTGTGTGTCTGAATTTAATTGACCTGCTTGCACTTTTGTGAAGAAGAATGATAGCACAACAAGGTATAATATCATGAATCATCACGAGTAAAGTTCATCTGTGTTAGTATTTCTCCTTGTAAATAACTGCAGTACTTGAGTGCTGTACAGATTTGTGCTGAATATCCAAATATAACAGAGACTAAAACCATACTAAAAAATCTAGGAGTATTTCATCAGGACATGAGGTGAGAAGAGGAGGTGTGTCTTTAAGAACACTAGTTTATAAAGACTATTCTAGAGAAAGGGCTTAATTATTTCAGTTTACTTTTTCTGCCTCTCTTTGTTTGACTTAGTGCAATGGAAAGGTGACATGTATAGCTTGCTTAAACTCCAGTAATGTGAAAAATTGGCTGGCAATCTTTTTTATAACTGTGTCTCAAATACAAGTCTTACAAATGTAATAAGTTTGACAGATCTTGTTTCTCCACTGTTAGTACCTTAATTTGCGTTTGTTATGACTACACCCCTATCTTGCTCCTTTCAGACTCCTTCCTCTCTTGTTCCTCTGATGTACTCTTTCCTGCATGCAAATTCAGCCTTAATTTAACATCCTAGTTCAAGCAGTGTTTCATTGTTCTTGGAATGCTTGACCTTCTGAAGTCCATGGGTCTTCTGAAATGAGGAAAGGGAGTTAATCTTGACTTATGAGTTCCTGGCAAGGCCAACATTTGTTTTGGCTTCTGTGTGGGTTAAAGCCTGGCTTCTTAAAAAGTACATCTGTACTCAGTGGTGCTGTACAACAGTGGTGCTGGAGGCCAGATCTTGTTAAAACCATGCTGTTGAGGCATGTTAAATGCAACTTCACATACTGTGTTATGACTGTGCAGTTTAGGGAGGACTGTAGCATTTTAAAACCATTTTATGGTTTAATTAAGGTATAATATCAAAGGACTGTAGTGTTTCCAGATAACATCTGCTTGTTAGGTAGATAACTGAAGCAAAGCCAAGGTTTTTAACAGCTCTACAGGAACCCTTGATTAAATGACTTCAGTTCTAGAACATGAAATACCTGAGGCATGTGTCACCAAAGCGTTTAGTGTCTTGACAAGTATGACAAGCAGAGCTCTGAGAGATTGTCAGATTTAAGCATGCAAGCAGTAAGCTAGGTTCAGGCAGGTTTTCATATGTGTTATTAAAAACTAATTCCCTGCTCTGATACCTTCCAGGACGGTGCTTGGCTTGTCTGCCAAAAGACCAGTTTGTATAGTAGAACCATTGCTGAAAGAGCAGCAGGATTTAACAGACTTATTTCCTCTTCCCACTCTACCCCCAGCTGCTGCTGGCTCTGCAGGACAGTTACTACAATTTATCATCTCCTGAGAGATGAGTGTACTGAAATAGAATGACATAATCATCATTTCATTTTATGGGGCTTATCAGTTGCAGCATTCTAGGCACCTTGCAAGCCTAAAGCCATTAAAACCGATAAAAATCACATAAATTATTTAAAGAGAACCATGTTGCTGGGCTGCCAACCTTTTCAGATGAGACTTCATACTCAACTCCCACACGCCATAGTCTGAGGTCAGCTAGTCACTCAGCTCCTCTTTCAAAGACCTCCCTATCTCAGCACTGTTTCCAACTGTAGTGATATATCCCCCACTCCGAATATCCCTGTTCACATTATGCTTTCCCTGCTAGATTGTGAATTCCACAAATAAGGACTTGACTAGAAAGCCAGTCCCTGCCATGTCTTCACTGAAGTATCCACAGGGATTAAATTAGCAGGCAAGCTGTTGCAAAGGATGCTTTTTGGGGTAACCTAAGGTCAGATCAGCATCCACTGTTCTCATCTCAGACTAGATATAGAGCGGTTCCAAGCTTCTTGGTGCTTCAGGCTTTCCTTAGCCGTTTCCATCGACCTCAGCCAAACAGAAGGTATTCTCAGAGTCATTGGCTTAGTCATGTCACATTACTGGGGAAGAAGCAAAAGAAAATTTTGCTAAACTGATTTTTCATGAGTCTCAGAAGCACTTTTCTTTTTGTCTGCCCCAGTACTTGTTATCTTTGGCAGAGATAGCTGTGCTTGCATGCAGTTAACTGTGTTCTTTATCTCTACAGATTGCCAGGTCATGCTGTCAGTCCCAGTGTCTGCAGTCTAAACATTGTTCCCCACAAATAAATCATATGTTCACAATCCTTTCCACCTTTGCACAAGGTGGAGAGAAGGGTTGGTGCAAGAAGGGAAATAAATCCATTTAGAAAACAGTACTAGCTCTTCAATTATAGTTCAAACTATTAGTTCCTCCTGAGACTGCTAACAGGCTTAAAAAAGAAAGAATCCCTGAAAGAAAATGTTTCCAGCACTTTGTATTAATAAAATGTATTTTGATGTCACAGGGCTCAAGAGCTACATGTAGGGAGGCAGAAAGAAATGGGGGGGGACACCTAGGTCCGAGCTCATCTTTGTCTCTAGCATTGGTAAAATATATGTGCATGTCGGTTAAGTTGATTTTTTTTTTTCCCAGCTGTTACACTGTGACTTTGAGAATTCTTCTGTGTAAAGAAGACCTAGAGATTATTCAAATAGAAATGTAAATTGTCCTGCTGGTCTCTAAATGGACCAGTTAAGCCTTGTCTGAAAACTGTATTCTTCTTCAGCATCCATTGCTGGCTGTGTTATGTGTATCTTGGTATTCCTTTGACTGTTCAACAACTGCACAACAGTTGTAACAAGCGTGTTTCATCCAGTCTTGCACAGACAGACACAAAGCTTTTCCTGGTGCACTGTCAGTAATTCTTTCTTCTGTTTAATCCCAGGGACAGAGGCGTGGCCCCCGGGGGTTTGTCTGAAGTATGTCGGGGGAGACCAGTTTGGCCACGTAAACATGGTGATGGTCAGGTCCCTGGAGCCCCAGGAGATTGCAGACGTCAGCGTTCAGATGTGCAGCCCCAGCACGGCAGGAATGTATCAGGGACAGTGGCGAATGTGCACTGCCACGGGACTCTATTACGGAGGTGAGTGATCCCTTTTCCGACACTTCAGGCTCTTCTCCATGATATTGCCACTGCAGACAAAATGGACACTCCTGGCCCCTTGCAGACGTTCTCCTGATAACCAAATGGTGAAGGCAGAGGTTTGCCAGCTCTGAGACTAAATATAGAAAATAGAATAGAGAAAACATCGAGTGAGCTGCTTTGTTGTCTTGGTCAGCACACAACTGTTTTCTAAACACTGGAACAAATTGCTGATTACAGAAGGCTCTGAAAAACAAAGGGACTTGCGCAGTTCTCCTGGAGACTCCTTCCCAGCTGGTCCTTGTCGGGATTCTTTCCCAGTTTTCCAGCGCTGAACATCGTGAACTACATATGGGCATAAAACCTATTTAAGTGGTGAAAACCTCATCTGAGAAGTTTAGTTAAGGCCCAGGTTTTAATTGCATAACTCGGTGCATCTACTGTGAACCATTTTTCTGTGTTTAAAAACCCCTTTTGGATATTTTGCCTGGTGCCTCAGCCTGAGCCACCAACATCTTCATTCATTTGGAGTCTTTCAGTCATTTTTAGCCAGCTTTAGTTTATACTGAGAACATCTTTGTGTCTGTTTTGGCAGTTGGGAGTATCCCAAGTTACATGGGTTTGAGTGAGAGATGTTAGCACTCGGAGTCAAAAATAACTCTTTGCTCAGAAGTACAGGGTTTTGGCAGAATTGTCAGTAAACGTACAGCTCTTCGGTCTCAAAAGTGGATGTAACTTGTCCCCGAAGAAAGGGCATGAATCCTTCCGCGCAGGTTGAAAGGCCTGTTCAGCTTGCGTTGCCTGCCGCAGGCCCGTGTGTTTAGAAAGCCAAGGTTTTCCCAGCTGCTGACCGTTTAAGATCTCACTAAACTTCCTGAAGTTGCACATTTGGAAAGAAAACCATCTACAAATTAAAATCCCTTTGGCTACCGAGCTTTGAGCCAAAGATGCCCTTCCCCTGCCGTACTGCTAATGGCTTTTATGCGAGTTAACCCCCAGAGGTTAGGCCCAACAGCTGTGTTGAGGGCCTGGCAAGCAGCCGGGGCTGTCGCCCGCCGGTTTTTCATCCCGACACGGCTTTGATAGCCCCGGGGCCACCGGGGCGAGCGGCCGGGCCGGGCGTTGCGCCGCGGGCGGACGGCAGGGGGCGCCGCTGGGCTGCGGGCGGCGCGGCCCGGCCGCGGGGGGGCGGAGGCAGGGGGCGGGCGCGGCGGCCTGGGCTCTTGGGGGGCCTTAGTGGTGTTTGTAGGGGGGTTAGAGCCCTGGGAGCGTGCTGGGGGTCCTTCAGCAAGTGGTGGTTTTGTAAGCTAAAATCCCCCTGTCTGTAGTTGGGTCGTAAAATGCAAACTAACGAGCCCAGGCCTGTTAAACGTGGGGAGGGACTGGAAGGAGAGCTTGAGTGAATTCACGGTGCTTGAGAAGCGATGGTGGTAAAACCAAACAGCAAAAGTACCTGCCGTCTCCTCCGCCAGGCCACCAGTGGCAGCAGGAAAGAGCCCCTTGTAGGTTAACACTTGACTGCAGAAAACCTGGAAACGATTACATGTGACGTGAGGTGCTGTTATTAGATCTGCTGAGATGAGATAAGGTATTGCTGCTGTTCTTTTTAATTCTCCCTCTCCGTGCAGCAAAACAAAACTGGAGCACATTTAATGGAGAGGTGGGGGAAAAAAAAAAAGGCAATAAAACTGAATTTGGATATGTACCAAGAAATAGGCCATAATGTTTGCATGAAGTATAAAATGAAATGGTAAGTAAAATAACAATCTTATCTATGTACGAGAGACAGACACGCATTGGGTATGAACTGTAAATATGTTTCTTATTCTAACCAGTAGTTTGCGAGTTCATGTAATAGTCTACCAAGCCTGGGTATCTTATCCACCTACGGTGAGTGTTTTGGAACTGGAATGGAGACATTTTGCAGTGAATTGTCATAAACGTAATTACCTTCTAAGTCACCCTTTTGTTGTTTTACTTTAATAGGCAAGCCTTTCAAAGCTAAACAAAAACCATTGACTTTTCTTTACCATCAGAGTAGAAGATTGGCAGTGATATCTCCTGGCTCTCATTTCAGTCTTGCTGCATAGCCTTGGATAAAGTCACTTAAGGTTTTCTTTTTTCAGTGCATCCTGTTGGTAATCTGAAGTATGGAGCTTCAAGTTGTCATGTCAATTTGTGTTTTATATGTTCTTAGCTGGTTCACATAAGTTTAGTAGGAGTAAAACTTGCCTGGTTTTCTTGAAAGATTGGACACTAGTGTTTAACCGGTACTTCTGATGCTTCACAAAAACAATCAGTCTTTTTTCTTGCTATTGTAAAGGATGGAATTCATGTTCTGGTTTTCTCCTTCTGCCCCCTTCTTCATAAACTCCATCTAGTGACAACACGAGTGTCTGTCTTTTTCCGCAGATGTCATCTGGGTGATCCTCAGCGTGGAAGTTGGAGGACTTCTAGGTGTAACACAGCAGCTGTCATCCTTTGAAACAGAGTTCAACACGCAACCGCATCGCAAGGTAGAAGGAAACTTTAACCCATTCGCCTCTCCACAGAAGAACAGGCAACCAGATGAAAACAACGTAAAAGACCCTGGGGGTTCCGAGCTAGGCACAATCAGCAAAAACACATGGGGGCCTGCTCCTGACCAAATCGAACAAGATCAGAATGGACTGTCACAAAACTCTGTAAATCTCTCCCCCAGCAGTCACTCGAACAACTTGTCGGTAGTGACATACAGTAAGGTAGGTGCCCTGGGAGAACAGGAGAATGGGTAGGTGATGAGACTGTGATGTATGTAATAGTTCTTCGTTACAAACTGCAAAGCCCTTCCTTCTGCTTCTGCCAGACCTGCTAAGGAAGGTTTTGAATTTGACTGCCTGACTCTGCCAACTCCTCATGTTATATTAAAATATTTTTGCCTCTGATAGACTCTACCAGATCCACCTTTTTGGTTTTGCTTCAAGTCCTTCTTAAAATTTATATAATCTTGTCTGGGTGCTGTAACTATTAGTGGCTGGAGCCTGCTCCAGTTGCGTGTGCAAATAAGTCAAAATATCTCTCTAGATGTGCTCCTGAGTTTTACATAATTTTGAAAAGAGAAAAAATAACCACACCCCCAAAACCTAAGATTAACCAGATAACTTCTTTTTAGCTGGTGTGGGGAGACTACAGAGCTCACCATTTTGATCCCAGAAGCTACCTGTCAGGAACAGTCAATCAAAGGACTATTCCTGTCTGTGTCCTTGTCTCGTTTATAATTGTAGGTGACTTTTAAATTATCTTTACTTTAAATCTCTCTCAAAAGCTTGCTTGGTGGATGCTATATGAGTCTGAGTGATATTTTGACTGTTTTTATTTGCTTGTGTGTGAAAAATGAATTGCAGGATTATTTACAATTCAGAATCCACCTGTTAATGCAGCCAGTATGTGTAGGTGTGTACTGTCGTATGTCAAACTAGTTTGATTTTTAAAATCCTTTAAAAATGCTTTACTGTACTTTAAGCAGGCTGTGTAGGACAATAACACTTGGTTGCTGAATGACTTAATAAAGCCCTAATGTTAGTTCACCTACAGCACTTTAGTTCCTAACTGGATGAACTGCCTGTCCTCTACCAGTGGATCATATTTTAGTGACCTACTTTGCACCAGGGCTATGCATTTTTTTACTGATGGCATGCGCGGGATTAACTGTTTGACAAACTACCAATCACCCTTTTTGTGTTTTGCACCCCAAACATAAATTGCTGTAAGCTGTATTGGCTCCTGCTTCAAGATTCTCGCTCACTAAAAGTGAAATGGATGGCTTAGGAAATGATTAAAAAATAAAGCCTTTCACCTATCAGTTCAAATACAACCTGAATTAGCAGTGACTGAAAGTCACTGCCGTTTAGTGGTTGCTTGGTGGATAGCGGTGTTCCCTGAAGAGACAGGCCGTTGTCTGACTGCAGAGGCTGTCTATATACTGATATAGCTTCTCTGCATAAACTTTATCTCAGGTGCTTCAGGTGGGGAGTACTGCTCTGCGGCTGTCTGTCATATGTATCCCAGCAAAGACTGGTAACAGCTCTGTCTATCAGTTGATGAAAAACAAAAATCAGTTACTAAGTACAGCTTTGGTGAGATAGTGAACTTACCTAAGCCTTTCACAGCTAAAATACTAGGTTTAATTTAGGTGGGAAAACTCAATTCCACTTTTGGTGGTCAGCTTTAGGCTGACCTTTAGGTGGCTTTTTTTTCCCCTTGCCTGTTTTCTGAGTGCAGAGCTTGGCAATTGCTTCGTAGTTGATTTGCACTTGCAGGTGGATAGATGTGGAACTGCTAACATACGCACTTCTGAGAAAGTTCCTGTGTAGAAGTTCTGGATGTGGGGTTTTGGCAGTAACGTGGCCTTCAGTTTTCACTCGGTCTCTCCCAGTGGTAGATATCCTTACCCTTCCTAGCGAGAGGAGAGCGGTGTGGGCACCAAGAGACTCTCTTGGCTGAGGAGGAGATGCTTTGTCTTTTCTAAGAACGTAGGTGTAAGAAACCGATACCTATTGGGGGTGCAAAGGACACAGCAACGGTCAGCTATACTGTGAAAAAGAAAAGCCAAAAGGGAGAGGAAGCACTGTCAGAGAGGATTTCACTAAATTTAAGCAAGCTGGTTTAGCTAGTAACCCAAAGTTCATGATCAGTACTCTTACGAGATGTGAGCCATTAGAATCTAACCTCAGACGTAGGGTAGGTGGCCTTTCTCCCCTCTTTTTGTTTTTGTTGTTTTGGTTTGGGGCTTTTTTTTTCTTTTTGTATTTACAAAATATTCTTGGGTGGATTTGAGGTGGATTATCTGAGACAAAAGCAGAAATTTTGTTTCTTGTTTGCTTCAGAAGGGATAACTTTATGGTCCTTTTTGGAGATGGGGTGGGGTATGTGAAAGTTCATTGATTTTTGAGGGGTTTTGTCTCTACTGCAGTGTTTCTGTTTGTGACATAATAAAACAAGTTAGCTTTCCTTTGGAGGCCGTTATTAAGGTAGGTCTGAAGATCAGAGTCCTGTTCCAGCCTTGCCCTCCCTGTCCAGGGCAGGAGGCATTCTGCCACAGACTTAATATCCATATTGATACAATACTGTTTCTGTAGTGAACAAGTTTGAGTAGGTTTGATGTCCTAGATACTTGGTCTCATTTGAAATTGCCAGGTGAACATGCTCACCTTCCCTGGTTTAGGTCTAGCGCTATTGCATGCTGCCTTCTTGCAATCTGGAAAATAAATTATTTATATTTTTCTAAAAAGGGGTGATGTGTAAGCAGTGTCCCCAGCTGGGGATACTGCCTATGCGGAAAAGGGCTCATTGGAGGTGATGTCAGAAGTATTAAACCACCTGATCAGCAGATAGTGTTCCAGTACCTGTTAGGAAAAGCTATATCTGGCCCATCTTCCCCACTTCCCCGGGGACTTGACCTGTACTCTGCTGCTTGAGAGGGGGAAAGAAAACTGCTGCATTTGGAGCTGTTGTCTTGTGATTGAATATTGATGTGAAAGGCTTTATTTCAAGTTCTAGGAGCAGACAAAAGAGTACTGTGGGTTGGTTACATAGTTGCACATTAGGATGCCTGGATTTTATCTATCTTGGGCAGGACCTCTACTGTTTTTGTCTGCTTTTCATGTACCCGGAGAATGGAGTGAATCCCTAGTCACGTTTGACACGCCATTTGGTGGGATACAGCAAAGGGGATGGGTTAGGTCTAGTTAAGGTGTTCAGAAGGGTCTATGTCCCGTATTCAGAAGCCCTTAAATATTTCTCAGATCATTGTGGAGGCTTCCTCTCTGCCAAGAGATTGTGGAGAACCTCAGTCATGCAGTTGCACGAGACCATGAAATCTTTGAGATAAAGCTAGCAGTTTCTGGCATCTGCAGCTGTAAAACATACTAGAAGTTGCCAGGCCTTGTCTGTATTAGTTCTCCCTCTGGTGCAACTGAGCAGGTGTGACTTGTCCTCTAAAATTCCCCGTTGGAATCAGGATCTCAGTGACACTGACGTACCATCTGCTGCTGGATTAGACAAATATATCAATGTTTCACATGTGGAAACATTCAAAATGCTTTTATACAGCAGCATAGAGTACATGGTTTGGATCCTCTGCTCAGTGAAACAAACTTTCCTAGGAAAAAAACAAACCAAACAAAACAAGATGCCGAATTCCCTATAAGCAGATAAGATGAAACCTGTGATATGGTTGAAACAAACTGATTGTGATCTTTATTCCTGCTGTAGTGTATGCCTTCCCTGGGTCCACCCTGCTCACCTTATCAAATAAACTGCTGGAGGGTTGTAGATCAGGGTCTGTGTTCAGGGCATTGCTTTAAGCATGTTGTTGTTATATCTATTCCCAGTGGAGTTTTTGCATGTTCTTAGAATTAAAGATGTGCTTAAGTGCAGGATAGGATGCTTATCTCAAGATAGGGATGAGCTGTATTAGAGTCCAGATATACCCATGCATGGGTATTTTATTCTCCTCTTTGGCAATCGCTTTCTCTCTGTATTCTCGAGAGAGATGAGGCTAATATAGCTTCCTTCTATTTACTCGCTCCTGTCTCATAGCAACACTGTCGAGGTCATTGCTGCTCTCTTGTGACAGTCTTTTACATTAAAAGCGCAAGATGCAGTCTTACAGTGCCTGGGGAATTAGAGTTAAATTTCTTAACTAAGGAAAGAAACGTACAGGTTTAAATGTCTAAAAAGATCTGAAGTGGATAGCCATATACTGATGTTCAGATTGTACTTGTCACCTATATATAAAAGAAATATATATCTAAATCTGTTGCCCATATGAATTGAGGAATTGCTGCTTTCCATGTAATGCAGAAAACTGCAGGTAGAAGTTCTGATTCTGCAAAGATTTGCCCATACAGAACAATTTGCATAGTGACCGCCATGGCAAAGGGCATTCTACAGCTTGTCTGATATTAATCTGTTCTGTTGTTACTCATGCTGCTCTTGAAAGCCCAATGAACTATAAGCATATTTGAAGTTCACAAAATTAAAATCTTAACACCTTTTTTCCTGCTGTATTTATGCTCCCCATCTTTCTTCATTCGGTGTGAAGCTGAACTCTGGTCCATGCTACTTGACAGCTTTCTATATGTAAGGGGAAACCAAACCTCTCTCTACCCTTAGAGCCTTTAACTGGCTTCCCCTCTCTGAGTTTAAAAGTTGCTGCCGCTTCTAAATGCGTGCTTCTTCCAAACCAGGACGCTCCAATTTGCATATTTTTTGAATACCTCTGTAAAGTTTAGACAGAAATTTTTTCACTGGAAACTATTTGGGTACCAAACTGTATTTGTGGGTAAGGAAGATGCCCCAGAAATGTTTGCATCCATATAGAAGAGATTCTCCTTCCATCCTGGTATCTGGGCTTCAAACTGGGCTAGTTACCACATGGTTAAATTCATTTAGAACAAAGTGGGAGAACGTTGGACTCAAAACTACCATAGCTGCTCTTTGACAGCCACACTGCTGCATAGCATCTGCAGGCTAAACTGATGTTGCATGAGCTGGTTTGCTTATCTGGTGAAAGACTAATGTGTTTGGATGCTGCATGTTAGCTCATCCATGAAAACCGACAGTCCGTGTGCTTTTGGACTGTGGGAAATGTGAGATGATCTGATTTTAGCTTAACTTTGCTCCATTGCAGGCCAACAGTTTCCCTGTTCTTTTATCTCTGCAGACTAAAAGCACGCCATTGATTAAGTTACAAGAGCTAAGTTGTTGCATGGTAACTTAATCATGTACCTGAGCCCTCATGTACCTCATCAGCTATGTGCATCTAAACCAGCCCTACGAGTGGCTGCACTCTGAGAAGGTTCTTAACTTCCTGGTGGTCTTAACTGCCACGCCATGTTTGCCCAGCATGCATGGAACAACAAAAGTGCTCAATACTTTGTTCCTCTGTTTGTGTTCAGTTTACGTAAGTTAGTCAAGAGAACTCTGCGTAGTTTGGAGAAGCGCTGACTAGGAGCGGCCCAGGAGGTGACGAGGAAACGGGGACTTGTAGCGTTGTCTGATGCTACTGTCAGTGTACACTGGGAGACTCCTGTATTGCTTTGCAGCTGTGCATCAGAAACTCCTGTCTCTCTTGAGGTGTACCTTTTATTGATCTTGACTCCGTCACAAAGGTGAAATAAAGATAGCTATTTGAAAGCCTGTGTTGTGATGGTTTATGAAAGATTAACTTAATCTCCATTTTATTTCTAGCACAGGTGCCTTCATTTAAAGAGCTCAGTATTTACAAAGGCCTTTAACTCTCCAAAATGTCTCAATTCCCTTCTAGATACAGAAGTCAAATGATAATTTATACCAGTAATTTTCATGTAGAGTCTTTTCTTGAAAAAATGTGGTCCTCTGTTCTCACATATTTATCTGTATGAATAGAAAGTATGCTTTCACTAGCAAGTTAGCAATTACTTCTGTGGAAGATATTGGAAGAACTGAAAGTAAATTTGCAAAGCTGCAGCTGAGCTTTTCATAAAGACAGTGATCTCATTTTGAGAATAGAAGGGAATTCACCAAAAATAGTGTGAATAATTCTTCAGCTGAAATAACTCCGAAAAACTGCAATTGTATGCAGAATTATTTTTGCATGTTTATGATGTAAAACATTGCATACAAGGGATAATTATTCTTGAAAATGTCATGTAATGGAGTTTGGTATTTGCGTTGCAGCAGTAACTGAAGTTTTCAGGTATCAAGACACACTGTGCACGTTGAATAAATGTAATGAGAAACGATTGCTCTGCAGAGAGCTTGCATCTTACTGAGGAAGAAGAAGGAAAGTATTCTCATTTCACAAAGGGGAGTAACAGTTTCTTGCTCAGGGTCTGATGTTAAACCAAGCCTACACTCGATCTTAAAGAAAAACAAGTATTTTTTAATTTTGTAAGTTCTCACGTACACTAATAAATCTCACGGGTAAGTGAAATGCAGTGAAGAGTGGCAATCCCACAAGGAAAGATTTTGAGCTTTTTCTTCTTGGTGAAATTTATTGCATCAGGAGAAGCTAACCTTGGTCACAGGTTCTGGGACTGTTCTTGGAATTGCTTGTGAGCGATGCTCATCTAGAGATGTCAGCCTGTTAAGTGTAGCAAGTGGTACAAAGCTGCATATACTTAGTAATCCGACACTCTGAAGGTGAGCTAAATTCTGGTTTTAATTAACACGTGATTAGCATAATTGTGGAGCTTTAAATTAGATGCTACAGAAAGCAGTATCTGAAGATCCAGAGGGTTTCCCTGAAAACAAGGTTAATAGCCTCTTCGCAGGGTCTCTGCATACGAAAAGACTGATGAACTGTTCTCGTGCCTGACTTAAGCTGAGGACTCTGGACCGCGTACTGATTAACTGTGTTAATTCTTTTATGTCATGGGGTGATGCAGATGTCTTGGCTTACGGCGTGCACAAGTTAACTCAACGAGGTTTTGCCTGTGAGACATACTGTGAAACACAGAAATGGTGCAACGCTGGCTCTGCTGTGCAGGCGTAGGCCCCAGCAGAGCGGGCAGGCGGCTGGGAGCAGTTGATGTTGAAAGCAATCTCATGAGGCTTGTGAGTGCTTGCCAGTCAGTGTCTGCAAACAAACCCTTATGTGCAGGTAACTAAAAGATGAAGCAAATTCTGGTAAATGGGTCTGTACAGGTAATCGGCAACAAATCCTGTTTTTCTTCTGTAGAGCAGTAAGTACAATAGTTTAACCCCTTTGAGGTGAGACTGCTTAGGATCTTGCTTATAACATTGTTTTACTTCTTGGCGGGGGGGGGTGTCCTCTGGGGGTTTTTTGTGCACCTATTCATATTATTTTAATGTTTCTCTTCTGCTCTTCCCCTTCCCCCTGTTTCAGTGACTGTATTTTTTGGAAATGTCGAATATCTCAGTCTCTTGATTTTGGTGGGAGCTTCTCCTTTCTAAGGTGAACTGTTGTGCTGGAATCTGCTGGGTGTTATCTTTTGAAAAGCAAGCTTTACAAACTGGGAGTGCAGCATATTCCTAGGGTAGAAGCGTGTTTGTTTTTCCATCACTCTCATGTATTTCTATCTGCAAACACCAATTTCCAAGTTTCCAGTCTTCCATACTTCCCACGCAGTTCATGAGATGTCCTGTTTAATTGTCTGCTAATCCTCCTCTCTTGGTTGAATTTTGAGAGCTGCTGATAGATGCTTCATTTTACCATCGTCTTGTATTTTGCCACCTGATATAGCCTAAAGAATTAACTTTTTCTCACCAGCTGTAGCAAGATTATAGGCTTTTTATAGCACTTCCTTTAGAACGTAGATATACAACAGAGCTCTTGAACTTGGGTTTTTGCAACTGGGCTTACGCTAATGAAGTTGGTACTTTCTTTATACGAGTCATGTTAAAGACTCATTGCTTCATGGCTCTGTGGCTCATGCAGCGAGGTGGTTACAGAGTTGTAGGAGAACATGTAGGAAACTGTGTTTCCTTTGAGATTTGCCCTGTTAAAGGCAAAATGGTGAAAACTGAAGTCAGAGCTTCACTTAAAGACCGAGAACGGCTTTGTGCTAATTGGGCTCTCGGCTGTCTTACTCATCAGCATGCTGGAAAGAAGCTGGACTGTGTCAAAAAAAGCATTTGCATAATGGTCTTCCAATTTTGACACTGAAATACAATGAGCTTTTCTCCCTCGTCTCACTTCTGACCCGAGTATGTGTCTGGATCTTACAGGAGGATTTTGTGTGTGGTTTGTACCTTCATCATTATGACAAACTTTATATCCCTGTGACTTGAGAGATCTCTTGCCTGCCTGTTGGTCACTTTCTTTTGCTTCCTGATGGAACCCTGGATAGCTGATGTGAACAATAGAAATTACAGAAAGGAGTTCCTGCTAATTTGAGACCTGTTACTAGACCTGTCATTTAGGTGACTCACTTCAGGATGTAAAGGAGGGAAAATGGATTCTGTAGTAAGCATTTTGATTTTTTGGTTAAATGTTGTGGTTGATTTTCACTTGAGGAAAATGTGTATTGTTATCTTGAGAGAGCGGAAGTGGCAGTTGTGGGAGTGTGGATTTCCAAATCCTGTTTTTCTTCTTAAACAGACTCTTCTACCCGTTACAGCCTCTTACTTAACTGTTTACTATAATCTTTAGAATAGACTTGTGAAACTGCAGTTGCTTGACCTCGCAGGTATTGTAGCATCTATAGGGGATTTTTGCTGTGGTGTAGAAAATAACCACGAGTTACTTTGTGGCCCAGTAACACCTGACTATTACCTGGCCTAAATAGCACCTGAAAGAGGTAAGTAGCTAGCATCTGACGTCTCTGGGGAAACCAGCTACAAACACCAAAACCTGTGTTTTAAGAGTGTTTCATAAGGCTGGACAGTAAAGGTCATCTTGGTGGGGAAAGGGTTGCATTTGGTTTAGAAGTACTGGGATGGGATGGTCAGTATTTGTAGGCGTACAGTGAATCGATTTTATTTCTTGCCTATTGAAATTGATTATGTCTCCAACTTTCTTTCAGGGTTTCCACGGTCCTTATCCCTTCGGACAGTCTTAAAACACAAAAACACAAAACGGGTATCGACAACAGGAGAATTTAACAAAGAACTGACTTTGGGGGGAAGGGAGGGGGATTCATGTGGCAGACAGACACAACGTGGACCCCCCCTTCTCTGCCTCCGTGTTCTGGATAAAGAAGAAAAAACAAAAGCCCCGTAACTTAAGACTAGCTGTTTCCAGAGGAAAATACGAAATCTAAGTATGCATGTGTGAATGCTGGATTTCAGGAGTGTTGTTAAATGCTATGAGAAAGAAAATATACCAACACCATGGGGTTTTTTTAGAAATCATTCTCACACATAATTAGGTAGCTTAAAAAGAAGTTTAAAAAATGAAAATGAAAAAGCCATCTTTAAAAAAAAATATTTTGCCTACAGAGCGGTTGTAGTTTAAGGAAATGTTTAATTTCTGTTTGTTCATATTTTTTTTAAATAAGGGACAGCGTGCATTTTTATGGAACTGTCATGTTTTGCTTGCTACCGAATGGGAATTTGCTTAACATCTTCTGGGGTTTGCGCAGTGACTTCTTTTTGTCAGACATTTTTTTAATGACACGTTGGGTCTGCACCCAGCTCTGCGTTTTTAATATCATCTGCTGGGTTTAGTTACCAACTTTTTAATCTTCTTTTATTTTTTTTTCTTTTTCCTTTTGGTTTGGGTGTTGCTGTTAGTTGTCCTGCATGTCGTTGGAAACCATGCTGAAGACCAGGTCTCAGTATCAAAGTTGGAGAGAAAGACTGGGACTTCTAGGATAACATGGAGGGCTCATTTCCCTTCCCCTTGTACGTGAAGTACACACAAATACGCACCCATATTAATAAGAAACAGACTTATTAAAGTTCCAAAGCTGTCCTATGTGGTTAGCATTTTAAAATATCTTTTTGTTAACTCTTGATGTACAGTAGCTGTGCCTAGAGCAACCAAGCAAGCGTATCAGTCTTGTGCCAAGAGGAAACTCTTTTTCTGTAGCTGTAATTCACTTGGTAGTAGTTGCAAAGCTTCACAAAAGTCATGTCCTTTTAATTTTGAATCTCCCATCTCTCTCTTATAGAGTATAAGTTTGAATTCATTTCTCCTGTGATAAAGTATTAGCTTAGAGGCTAATTGTTTGCGTTTTTGAATGCAGAGCAAGAGTTAGCATCATCAGCTGGATTCCACTCTGTCGCCTTGTATTAATTCGCCTTTATCGTCCTGGCTTGTAGCTTTGTTGAGGCTCTTACCTTCTAGCTGGGCTCTCCAGGGCTTGGTGTTAGAGGAGGAATCGCTCCTCTGAAGATTTGGGTTGCTCTGCTGTTCCTCCAATGTATTTTCCTCCAGTTATGGGTTGGGAAGTCCAGTGTGAGGGGAGGCAGAAGGGCCTTGAGTGCTGTGGTGGATTTCTGAAGTGCTGTGTCAGCACAGATCCTGCTGAAGGGGAGCGAGGTGAGGGGACACCATCTTACTCAGAAAGGTGAACAAGGCTGGAACAGCCATCTGCCAAAGTAATATGCAAAGCTCCCACTACCTTCTTCAAATCTTTCCAGTGAAGACTCTTGTTCTCCTTGTTGGAGCAGAGCGCAGGCTTGCTGCATGGTGCGTGGCTTTACGCTGATTGCTCTTGCCTAGTTGTATTTTTTGGCTGGTTTTGAATGGGGGATTCATTTTCATTGCAGCCACCAAGGACTCTCTTGCCTTAGTGCATACAAATGGATCTTGTGGAGGACAGTGGGAGTTCATTGTATCCGACAGAGGAAGAATTGGACAGATTTTGTTTGTATTTCAGAGGTTCAGTTGTTAAGGGTCACTGTTATCTAAGTCTCCCTTCAAAATCTGTTTGCTGGGAGAAACAAGTATAGTGTAAGAAATCATCTGCATAAAAGAGGCACTGCAGGATTTGGACTACTAGCCATTTGCGCTTGCAGTTTGGTGAGCACCTGGGTCTGTCTCGGCAGCTTGCTAGAACTGGGTGAGTGTTAAGATCCAGAGTGAACCCGTGGAAGGCGGTGCTGCGCTGCTCAGTGCAGCTGTAGTGTTTGGTTCTTGTCCTGTAACATCATTTTGCCTTGGATTAGTTATGTCCTCTTAGCATTCGATCTAGGGGATGATTTGCATCACTGTAGCGTAGCGTGGGCAAGTGGATTCTTTCTTCGGTCCCTCCGTTCAGAGCAGGTGGCTTGCGTGACAGGCTCTGAAGGCATGGACACGTACCTGACCATCACACCTCTTGCAATACTGCCGCTTCCCTTCTGAAGGCATCTAAAACACTGGAGACTGCTGTTTGTCCAAGTGACATGGTGATTCCTTATCTTTATTAGCTCCTTTTATCAGCTGTATAGTGGAAGGGGGGGAAAATTAAGATCTGAGTCTGTATGTTATCGCTGGTGCTGCAACCTTTGCCTTGCGTCAGCTGAGGCATCTGGGGGACCCATGAACTCGGATACCCCCACGCTGGCTTTCTTCGGCTCCCAGTCACGTATGCTCCTCCCGTATGTAATGGCTGCCACATCGTGTTCCTGTGCTGCTCCTAAGACTGAATTTTCCCTTTTTCTTGAAAAAAAAAAATCTTGCATGCACCCCAAGTAATCGTGTGCTTTCCCACTCAGAAGGCATACTTGTTCTGCACAGACCTGGATTCTCTCTCTTGAGTGTTTTCAATCCGTGGTGTCCTTGTGACGAGGGTCACTTACTCCAGGATGTGAAGAAAGGCCGGGCCAGATCCGAGTTGCTGCTGAAATCCGCAACCTCTTGCTGCTCACATCACCGCTCTTCCCCAGGTAGCTGAGCGTGAGCGCTCTTGTCTGCGGGAACGATCTCTCTGCAAACGATCGCACAGAGCTCTGCATGCTTTGAGGGTTGGGGTTGTAACCCTGTCTGTGACAGTGGAAGAATGTTTAAATTAGTGGTTGCTCTACCTCTGGGTTTTTCCTCGAGTAAAAACTGTTTCGCTGAGGCCAAAGGCGGTTTTATCTCCTCTGGTTCCTTGGAGCTTCGTGGTGCAGCCAGCCCTCAAATTGCTCTTGCTGTCAGGTTTCCAGCTTTTAAATAGGGGTATTTGAGATGTATTCTGCAAAGCTCTTTCCAGGTGACTTCAGGGCTCTGTGATTGTATTGGTTTCCGTAGGGCTGATGCATTCAAACTCACGGAGTCTTAACATCAGATACATGAAACAAATGGCCTGATTTTTCAGAAGTGCTGAATGCCAAATATTTTGTTGAGCCTGAAGTGTATGCGGTGGCTCGGACAACCCGATCTGGGTGAGTTACGCATGTAGAACTCAGGCCTGTTAGAGATGGGAGGAAATCCTTACTGGGTTGAGACTGGTGAACCAGTAAAGAGGCTGTTATCCCAGTGAGGCTGGTGTTCCTGACTGGGGGAGGGATGGGGCTGGTACCCACTGGTATGGGAGGGTGCACCTGGCTCCAGTCTGATTAACACCCATCTGTCTTGAAGTCCTGAGAAGGAGGGAAAGAGAGATCTTCCTTACCCCCCCACCCCTCCAAAAGACAAAAGATAATGCAGAACATCTCTGATGGTCTCTAAATGGATCCCTGTGTCATCGTGAGCCACTTAGGATGTGTCGTATCGCGGATACGAGTTGAGCAATGGCAGCCCCGGCACCCTCTTTCAGCCTAGGCAAACCGAAGCACGATATCCCTAGGACTAGCCCAAAACTGGCAATGCCACATTAGGGGGCGGGGGGGGGGAGCTGGAATCTGCTGCCCACATCTCAGGAGCGTTGGATTCGGATCCCTCCAAGGTTTGGAAGCTGCGGCTCCCCCACCGCGGGGCAAAGCCGTGTGGTCAGAGAGCACGTGGGCACGAGAGCGGCTGGAGTCTGCAGGGTTAGGAAATGCACGCTGTCCCACCTCTGGGTTTCTGTTGTGTGTTTAATTTTTTTTTCGTGTGTGAGTGCGTGGGTGGTTCTGCAGCCTGTCTGTTCTCTCCGGGGGGAGTGCATGTGTAGAACAGGATGGTGTGTTGCCTCATTGAGTCTGGGAGAAGTCCTATGATAGCACATTGGGGGTAAAAAGAAAGGAAGCTTTTTCCTTAATGTATAAATGATATTTGTATGATTAAATTAACACAGAAAAAAAAGTTCTGTAGCTGTTGAGAGTTTTATTGAAGCTGCAAAAACTTCTGAATCTGTCATCTTGTAGTTAAACGTACCCGGCTTGCTTCTCTCTCCAGGGTGTTTCCAGACGCTAAGGCAGTGTCCTTAAACCCAGTTCTAGCCCTGTCTTTACCCCAAATCACTTAAAACAAACAAAAAAACGGACAACAACGAAAAAACCCCCCACAACAACAACCAACCAAACACATTCAGTGCATACTGAGTTTATCAACCAACCTTTCCAGTCCAGGCGGATGGGTACGAGGGTGGCCGAGAGCCCCATACAGATTTTTTTGTGTATGAAAGGCGATGGGGCAGGAGAGCCTGTGAAGGAGGGAGGGGGCTCACCGCAGCACCCGTTTCTGGAGGAGCATTCCCACCGGGGCTGCACCGGGTGCACGGTGCCGGTACAGACCGTTACTGCACGTGGTTATACCTCTTCACCGATGTCGGTAGTGGATGTCCCTCGGTACAAGGCCAGGTAACTTCTCGATAATGCTGTGTCTCCTGCCTGCGCCGGTCCTCAGCCGGTGCGTGCGAGGGGATGGCTGGGGCTCAGCGCCGTGCCGGTGCCCCGGCTGGGCGGTGGAGGGGATGGAGGTGAGCACCAGCTCAGCACCGTGCTGCCGGCGCCTTCCAGCTGTAATCGGGACTGAAGCAGGAGGGGAGGCAGCACCCAGAGACGTGAGGAGGAGTGGAAATCTGGGTTTTAGTGATCTTCATACAGGGGTCACCAGCACAAAGCAGTGCTGCAGCCGCAGCTGGGTCCTTAAACGCTCCTTGCGTGGCTTATTTACATCCCGGCACTTTACTCGGAGCTTTGGTGCAGTACGTGGTGATGCTTCAGACTTCAAACAGCAAACAGAGCAGACCTGCTGTTTCATGAGTCTCTTGGCGAGGCGGAGAGGAATTTTGAATGAAGGAAGTTTGGTTTTTTTTTTTTCTTTTCTTACTATCACTAAGGGAACATCCAGTGTTCCTGTGTATCAGGATGGGGGCATGTGAGGGTGTCTGCTTTGGTGAGCCTGGTCATCTCGGGCTGAGCCTATTTCCCAAGCAAGGCCTTACCACTCAGGACACCCAGCCCAAACGTTTGCCTTGTGGAGCAGCTTAGCTGAAGCTGTTCTTTTGCTTACATGTGACTTTGTAACTAATCCTTGCAAGAAGCCTCAATACGTGTGCTCTGGGTTTGCCTTTTAACGTTTGAATAAATGCGTGGAGCTTTCATGGGCTGTTTAAGCTTGACTGAAAGCCTTACTGGGAACAGACATCCTGCTACCTGTGCCTACGGGTATTTATTTTGTGCCTTGAAAAGAATGCACCCCTTGAGCTCTTGGTGCGCACGGGTGTCTTTAAGACTGATCTGTTTGGGTAGGTTAGGATTGCCTCCCCTTGTCTCTGCCCAACTTTTCATTTACTAGTTTTTTGCTTGAAAGAATGTTTATCTTTAGGGTTGCAACCTGTCAAAGTCTGCCAGTACGGGACAATACCATCACACCTTCTAACACTATCTCCTGAGCAGGCAAATAACTTGAGGGATTGCTATAATGGAGGTCATCCTACCACCGTGATCCCTGCGCGGAGGCTGGGTGTGGTGCAGGGTGGCAAGGCAGGAGGCCAAGTCAAACGGCTGCCGCAGTCACCTATGAACTACTCGGGTTTGCTTTTTCTGCTTTTTTTTTTTTTTTTTTTTTTTTTTTTTTAGGAGAACCAGATCATTGTGCATTAAAAGTCATAACAATAATTCTGGTTTTAAGCAGCTTTTTTTGGTCCCTGAAGCGATGCCGCGGTAGGCAGGAGGATGTTCTCCCCTGTATGGGTTTGTGTGTGATGAATTACAGCGAGGAAGGCGTGCTCAGTGCGCTGGGTAGTGCCCCGGACCGAACGGCTCCATCCCCCCGGCCTCGCCGCGTGCCCGTGCTCCTCTTTGCCGATGTTTCTGGCTGGAGGGTGCCCTGCTTGCCCCGCTGACCGCAGAGCGAAGTGCAGGATGTGCTCCAAAACCTCCACGGCATCACTGCATGTCCTCGTACCCGCAGGTGTGGGCTCGAGGGTTCCAGCAACCACCCTGCCTTCCAGGAGCAGCAGCTGGAACTGCAGCAGGAAAAAAAATAAAAATTGTGATTTTTATTTTTGGGTTTTTTCCCCTTCTACCTGCTATGCCCACTAAATCGCGGCACGCAGCCTGCAGCGCACAGCAAGATGCTAAGGCAGGGATTCGTGCTCACTTCATCTCGTCTTCCCTCTGCTCGCTCTTCTCTGCAAATCCTTTGGGGATGCGCAGTGAAATATTAAGAGGCCAAGTGGGAAACCAGGCCATGCTGGCGAAGGGGATGCTGTGAGGGAGTCTGTGGGGAAGGAGCGTGGCATCTGCGCGTACGTACACGGGGTCAGGAATAACTTTTAGTGTAGGCTTTCTCTGGAAGCTGTTTGTAACCTGTAATCTGTCATTCATGTGCTCCGCCTGTGTGTTAGTTGGAAAATACCTGGTTAAACAGAAATTATTTAAGGAAATCTAATCTCAAACGTTTCCTACCCCATTCATAAAACAGCTGAGTAGTAAAAGCACGCAGCGGAGACCAAGTGAGGAAGCAGATGGCACGCACAGGTAAGGACCAGCCTTGTTTGCCCCATGGAATGCTGTGGGCTCAGCTCTGCAGAGCAGCGCGGAGCAGGGCTGGCTTAAGAGCTGTCTCATTTGTAGTATTTCCTTATTTTTATTATGTCTTCCCTGCAGAAGTGATACCTTCACAATAACTTAAAGGGCTTAAGTGTGTGGGTGGGGGGGGAAGTACATTTTTCACCTATTAATGAATGGAGTAACTGGTGCAGCATCCTGTGAGGCAGCTCGGCTGTGCTGCGAGTCGGTGACACCGTAGAAATCACGACTCCGTCTTCTGCCATGGTGACGGTGTTGGGAAAAGGGCGATGCTGGGACCTGGGTGGAGGGGTTGACCTGGACAAGGTATCCTCCAGACAGAGGAAAAGCTCACTGCTTGGCTTTTACACTTCACGAGTTTCCCGGAGGCAGCAGTCCTGGCTCCTGTCGGTCAGGGCTGTATGTTTGAACACCTTCTGCGTAAAACCAGTTGGATAACCACCTTCCAGAGGCCCCCGGGGGCTGCCTGGGCTCTTCTCCCAGCTGAGCTGTGTTACCATTCAAGCTGAGGGTGTTTGAACAAGCTTGAGGCTGGAGATAGGACGTCATTTTTCTCCTTCACCAAGTGGTGCGTGTTTTCCAGCAGTCGAGTGCCAGCTCTTCATCTCTGGGGCTGTGCTAGATCTGCTGTTCATGGGAATTCATTAAGGATCTCTACAAACAAGGATAAAAACCTCAAGAGCTTTCCCGCTTGCTGGCAGGGCTCAGCCCTGTGCTAGCTTGCTTGGCTGACTCCGAGTGCTGGTTAAGGCATGCATACTGTCCCGGGAGAGCTGCGTGCCTGCAGGAATGAGCTGAGTGATGCCGATGCACCTCCTAAGGCACTGTAAAACTCTCCAGAGCCACTGATCTCTTGCAGGCAGCTGTTGAAAACACTGTTAAAGTGTCCATAAACTCCAAGCAAACCCCGAATTTGGACGGCCAAAAGGAGAGCAGGTGCGTGGGTGGGGAAGGCCATATAGGATGTCTTGCAGAGCCGCTGGCGCTGGCGGCTGCGGTGTCTCCATAGCAATCTCCCTTTATTGACTTAAAAACAAGGCTCCTGCTTCCCAGCTGCTGCTCTGGAGCACGGCCACCGTGGGTCGAGCAGGGTGGGTCGGGGCTGAGCATCGTGCCCACGCGCTTTCCCCTCCGCCCCTCTACAGCGGGGGCGATGACGTGCGTTGCTGGTGGGGTGGTGACGGCCGGGGATGCTTTACCCTGCAGCTGGTGAAAAACACCTGGCCGGAAGGTTGGGCTGCTGCGTACCCCGGTCTGTTCCCAGCGAGGTCAGTGCTCGCTGTGTTTTATAGGTGAGAGAGGCTGAGGCAGGAGGTCCTGAGTCCCCATGCAGGTCTCCAGCTGTGGGACCATCCCCTGTCCCACAGGGCTCATTTAATACCAGAAAGAGAGCTCGTGGGTGTCTTGTCTTTGCTCCCCAGCTCTGCGTGGGCGTGCAGCGGGGCTGCAGCTCATCCCTGCTGTCCCTAGCTCTGCTGCTGCCCCGGCCGACCCTCGCCAACCCTTACAGACCAACCCGGCCGACCCTTACAGATGAGTTTCCTCATCTGTAAGACAAGGATTAATACCCTGAGCAGGCTGGACGGATGGGCTGTGTGTCCTTCTGCTTAACAGGCTGCTTGTGCTTGGTCGCAGCATGTGGCAGGAGCTGGGGAGCATCTCCCCGGCTTTGGGCTGGACGGGTGGCACCGTTTCCTTCGGGTAGGGAGAGCTGCGGGATGGCACTGGGAGATGTTATTTATAACCAGGGTTTGCCAGAGAAGGGCCTGGCCTGAAGCAGGTGCCAGCAGAGGGAGCTGAGGTTGTTCCTCATCTGCAAAACCCTCCAGAGCTGCTGGAGTGGCTTTTCCAGGCTTTGGGACCTGCTGGTGACTGTGGCCAGCCAGACATGAGCCCTATCCCCACGCACCTCCGGAGCGGCTGCCGTCCTGCACCGAGCACGGTGCCGGGCTGGGGAGGGGGTTGCACGTTTCTGGGTGCATAGGGTGTGTGGTCCACACTGGTCCCACTAGGCAGTGGGGTGGCACTGTGTCACCTGGCCTGTCACCGCCTCTGCGGGGCTGGGGCGCTGGGCAGGGACGGCGCAGGCAGGACCTCCACAGGGCTGTGATGCCCTAAAGGCAGAGATGTCCCATCAGCGGGGGGGAGGAAGGTGTCTGAACGCCAGTGGGTCCCTGTTGTGTCCAAGTTTGGCGGGTGATGTGCTGCTGGGGAGCAAAGGGGGGCTGGGTAACACAACCTGGAGCCAAACGTTGGTCTGATGGGGAGGCTCGGATGCGGCCAGGCAGGAAGGGGTGAGAGTTTCTCCTTTGTTGGGACCCTGTGCCTGTTACGGTGCAGCGGGGACAGTAATTCTGCTGGCCAGGACCCTGCCCTGCCTCTCTCTCCACCAGGACGAAGCAGCAGGTCCTGTCCCCCCATGCCCCCTCGTAGCGGTCGGTCCCACCTACCCCCGTGTCTCCTCCGGCGGTGATGGGGAGCGGGGGACCATGCTCTGCTCTCGCCGCCCGCCCCAGGGCGATGCACGGCTCTGTGGGAGGGGACACCCAAACCTGGGGTCTGGGGTAAGCCAGACCCTTTTTTAGGAAAGCCATCCCACAGAAGGGGGATTTCAGCCTCTCCTGCGGCCGAGCTCCCTGTGCTGCTGGCGAGGAGCAGCCCAGGCTCAGCAGGGTCTGTGCCCAGGTGAGTGGGCAAGGCTTGCCATCCAGGGGGAAAATACAGCAAGAACCTCGCATTCCTCGTTATCTAATCTGCCCCGTTTTCCCTCCTCGTTGTTTGTCATGGCTGGATTTCCTCAATTAATTCTGACAGCTGCAGGCTGGGCTGTGACGTCAACCTGCGGCAGCGAAGCCCAAAACCGCAGGGAGGTGTTGGACAGGACCCCGGGAGGTGACCCCAGGGACGAGCCCTTCGCACCCCAGCAGGACGCTGAACCGCTCCAGTAGGTGACAGCGAGAGATGTCCGACACTCCGGAGCTCGACAGCAGAGAGGGTCTCTGTCCCCAGCGAGGCTGCAGGGACGTCCCCTGTCCACGCTTGTGGGACGCTTGAACCCGTCCCGCCTTCACCCCCAGCAGCTCTGGGTGCCGCTCTAATTGGTGCTGTTAATAGCTGAGAGCGGTGCTTGGCTGGACTTTGCACGGAGGAGTGTTGGGCAATTGTGGCCAGCTGCTGCCGCTGCCTTTCTGGCTACCTGGGCAAGCGCCCATCGCTTCACCCACCCCAGGGCACCGCAGGCAGAGGAGGGCGGCTTGGGTGGCACCGGGCTCGTCCTCGCCCCCTCCAGTCCCCAGCAAAGGCCTCGTGCAGCGGCTCCGGGACCTCTCCGTGGTGGGCAGTGAATGTGTAATGCCATCTTCTTTCCCGACCCCCTCGCTGCAATGCCTCCCCCGAGTCCCCCGAGCTTGGCGGGACTTAGCAGCAGCCCCAAAGCATCCGTCTCGGCTGCTGTGGTCCGTGGTGGGATGGGAAGAGGAGGACGAGCCTCCCCAAACCACGGCTTTGGAGCATCCCGGTACCTCCCCGAGCAGGGGACCCTTCTCCCAGCACCAGCCGTGCTGCGGCCGTGCAGCCTGGCCGCTCTGCCTTGCCTGCGGGCAGCGCAGGGAGCAGGGTGGGAGGAAGCGGGTGACGGTGCCTGAGAAGCAGGTTTGTCAGAAATTTAAAGGGATCTAAATAAATAGCGATAAGGAAACAATTATTTAAAGAGCAAACAAATGGAAACTGCTAAATGTACTTTTTTTTTTTTTTTTGTGGGTGAAGGGTGCAGGGCTGATGCCGTCAAGTGCTGGGAGTGAGTCCCTGCAGGGGCTGGATCGTGTGGCTGGTGCTGGCTGAGGTCAGGGGCTGGGCTGGGCTGGAGGAACTGCCCTGGGGTGGGCAGCAAGGGAAAGCGCTGCTTGCTCAGCCTGCAGCCACAGCCAACCTGGAAACAAGCCTCGCCATGACGAAGTTTCATTTCATTTCATCCCACCGGGAAAGAGGTTTTATGGGTTATCTGAAAACACCAATCCTCAGCTGAGCCCGTTCGTGACGGGCTCGTGGTGTCGCAGCTGAGTGCCGGGTCAGCGGGGACATGGGACAGGGATGTCCCGGGCTGTGCAGAGGCGAGGTTTGCTGCATGGACGCTGCGGTGCGTTGCCTACCCTCGCTGGCTTTGGTTTGCTTAAAGGCAGAGAGAAGCCTTGACTTGCGACTGATGCCAGGCAATCGCTTCAGAGCAAGGATGTGTTTCTCGCAGCTCCTGTGTGGTGCTTGGGGTTGTGGTGCTTGGGGTTGAGACGGCGCGTTGATTTGTGGCAGGGCCAGGCTGGAGCTGGAGAGCTGTTCCTCCCTCCCAGCCCCATTGCAGGGCGCTGGGGCTGCAGGGTGCCCGCCGGGACCGGGGTGCCGGTGGGGAGAACCGATTCCCTTTGTCTCCCCAGCAGCACCAGCGCCTCACGCCCCGGAGATGCCGTCCCCCCCTTCGGGGCTGCGGCTGTCACCGTCAGGACTTTGTTTCAAAGGGCAGCTTATTCCCATCCTTCCCCCCCATGGCTTTTTTCATCGGCTTTTGGTTGGGGATTAGGCACGTGTTGACAGAACAAACATTTTGCTACCCTGGAAATCCACCACTGAGGAAAGAAGCGACGTCCTTGCTCTGCCGGTGCCCCGAGCCAGCACCGGGATGGGGAGAGCCGGGCTTGGGGCTGGGACAGCCCTTCAAGGGGAAAGCGGAGCCATTTCGGGTCACGTCCCACACCTCTGCTCCCTTGCAGAGCATTAATCGCTTTCTGCTTTAACATCCCGTGCAGCGAAACCAGCGATGCCACCAAGGAATGCTGCCCGTTTCCCGTGGGGCTTTGGCGTGTGCCGGTGGCCCAGGTCTGCCAAGAGCTCTCTGTCTCCCCTGCCCCTCTCCCGGTATCGGTCGCAGTTTCGTCGTCCCCAAGTCAGGCTCCGGGACCCGAGGCTCCTCGAGGCCGAGGATGCCCGTGAACTGCCCCTAAGAGCTTGTGTTTGCTGGGGAAAAGCCCATTCCTCCAAGCTTCGAGGCCAGGCCAGCGCCTGGGGAGGGGTGAAGGCAAGACACGCTGCTGCGACTCCCTGTCCCCAAGCACAGGACCTCGGCTGGGGTACTGCCCCCCTCCTGCACCCCTTTTTGCCTACCCAAACCCCCAGGTCCTGGCTCCTTGCTGAGCCCTCGGGAAAAGGGTGCCTGACCTGGGCGATGCTCGCCGGGAACGACACGTTTCCTCCGAAGCCGGGTGAGTCACTGCTGAGTCACGGCTTGCTCTGCCGCAGCTCCGCGCCATCTTTGTCCCCAGCCTTCCTCCTGCCCCGCAGGTTTTTCCCGGGAGTGCAGTGCCTTCGCCCCAGACCCACGGCTCCATGCGATGCTGCGGGACGTGGAGCAGCCTCGTCCCTCGTGGGGTCCCTGCCCTCGTCCCCCCTCTGCTCCCCTGGGAGCTGCAAACCTGGCTCAGCGGGGCTGGGGCTTTCTGATCCCAAGAGTGACAGGAGCGGGGTGGCTCTGGCCCCTGCTGCTCCCCTGCCTTCCCCTCTCCATCCAGCCCCGCCAGCTCTTACTTTGAGCTGAGACAGGGCTGAGTGTGGGTTTTAGGGTTATTTTTAGGGATTTCCCCCCTGGGACAAAACATCCTGCAGGCTCTCCTGGGATGGACCGAAGGGGAGAGCGCAGCCAAGAGCCTCTCCTGCTCTCCGGGGCATTGCGTGCTGCCCTGGCCCGCCTTGGCTTTGAGACCATTGGAGCTGCCCGTGCCGCTCGCTCTCACCCGGGAGGTGTTTCCCTGCCCCAGTGGCTCCCACGCTCTCCGGGGCTGCCGATCCGTGGGGCCGTTATGCCTGAGGATCGTTTTGCATGTGGGGAGAAACAGCAGCAGCAGCAGCAGCAGCAGAAGAATGAATTTGCATTTCTTAATGGCAACCGGTGTGGGAAACAAAGCCCCAAGGGTTTCGTTGCCACTTGGCCCCGCACCGGTGCTGTGTGAAAAGACAACATCCCGTCCGCTGGCACGGGGCCCTGCCCGTCTCACCTGGCTGCTTGCGAGTGCCTGGGAACCGCCGCCACCAAACGGCCCCGAGCCCCCGGCATGGGGAGGGGGTCTGGCCCCATCGCCCAGCCACGCCGGTGGGATGGACAGGCGATACTGGGGAAACAGGGGTACGGTCCTTGTGGGGGTGATTGTGGGGGGTTTCTCTCATTCTGGATGGGATTTGGGATTGACGTGCCGATGCAGCAGCCGCAGGGCCCGTGCGTGGAGAGCCCAGACCGGGAGCCGTGCCCGCACATGGGTTCCCCCCGCCTCTGCACCCCAAATCGCCGGTGACGGTGCGGGGGGGGGCCGTGACCTTTCCTCATCCTCCCTCTGCCAGGGTTCACCCTGCTGCCAGGCTGGGTGCACCCACGCCACCTTGAGCCCTCTCTTCCTGGCACCGCTGGGCGACCCGCAGCCATTTCCAGGCTTTTAATCCCGGGAGACAAAAGCAGGAGTTTAACGCAACCAGAAGAAGAAAAGAGCAGGGCTTTGAGCAGGGAACAGTAAACACGCCGGTGGGTCCCGCTGCTCCCAGCCTGGCTGGGCACCGTGAGATCTCCCCGCCTGCGTCACCCGGGGTTTGCACTGGCAGCGTTCAGCCTGCCGTGGGAGAACCATCCCAATGGGTGCCCGGGGGGGAGTGGGGAGGGCAGCAGGGTGGGAAGGGTGCTGGGAGCAGGCAGGGGCGGCAGGGCAGCGTGTTTGGGTGGGGAGCTGGTGGTCCAGGGGCTGGGCTCGGCGTGGGAGGCCAGGGTCATGCTGGCATCACCCTGGTGTCTTCATCCCCTGCCGGCTTGTCCTTCCCCAGCCACCCTCCCAGGCACGGCTGGACTGAAGAAGCGGGGCTGTGGCACCCCGGAGCCAAACCTCGGCACCTCCTGCTGCCACGAGGTGCGAAGGAGCCTTTGGACGGGGCCAAGCGAGCGCCGACACCGCTGTGCTCAGCCAAGGGATGGCCCTGGCACCTCCCGTGCCACCGCTGCAGAGCAGACACCCACCCCTGCACCCCTGGCTGGAGCTGGGTTCTCCAACCCCCTCTATTTGCACCCTCAAGGGCTGCCCTGAAGCACAGGTGACACCCTTTGGGTCGTGGTGCCATTAACTGCTGCTGCTCTTCATTTTTTATTTTTTTTTTAATTTTTTTTTTTTTTCCTCAGGTCTCCCCACCACGGCACGAGAACGCCGGGAGCTGCCTTGTGCAGCAGGGACCGAGCACCGGAGCAGCGGCCGGGAGCCCTGGCTCTTTTATCAGGGTGGGCCCCGCAGATGGATGCCAGCAGCAATAATCGTGGCTGTTTGCCTGGAGCATACACGCGTCTCCCGTAAATAGGGTTTATGGCAGCATCTGGGAGATGGGGAAGCACAGCAAAGGCAGCCCGGGGAGGGAATAAAGGAGGGGCGGCCCTGCTTGGCCCAGGGCTGCTCAGGAAATGGGTCTATTTGACTGGGGTGAGGAGGAAATTAGGAGGATTCACTTGGTCTCCGCTCTGGAGTGATCTTAGTGGTTCGAGAGCTCTGAAGATGCTCCCTGGTAGATCTGCACGGGGTCATTGCACAAATAAAAAGCATGCCGGCTTCTCCGTGCAGGCCTGTGAGTTATTTCTCTTGCATTCTCTGGCCCTTTGGTTAACTTTGGGGTTGCAGCTCTGCCGGAAAGCCCTTTTCTCCTCCCAGGTCCCCTCCCAGGGTAGCGGAACACTTGGCCGATGCCCAGCTCGGGAGGGCGTGCTCAGGAGCACCCAGTTCCACCAGGAGCACCCAGTTCCAGTGGGTGCCCGAGCCAGCACCTCTCTCCCTTTCCCCACGGTGGCGGCTGTTCGTACCCCTTGCAGGGGAGTTTTGGAGGGATCCCAGGGGAGCACGAGCAGCAGCTCAGCTGGGTGTCCATGTCGCGCTTCCTGCTGTTTGCTCCGGTTTGGTGGCACGGGGACACCGTGCAGACATGCCGGCTGCGGGAACCGTGAGCAGAGGATGCTGCTTTGCACCGGCACCTCTCGCCAGAGCATCTCCAAAGCTTCCCCGCAAAAAATCAGCCACCCGGAGCATCTTTCTGGAGAGCAGGACAGGCAGTTTTGACTGGTGAGCTGCGCGGAAGCAAGAGGACCTCTCCGAGGGTGGGCACTGAGTCGGGACTGCAAAGCAGACGGGAGCTGGGATGGAAAATGTGGCCGGTATTCCCACCTTCTGCCAAGCCTGCTGCCCTTTTTGGGGAAAGAGGAGCTTGCAGGCAGGGGGTGAGATGTGTCTGAGACCCGCTGGCTCCCAGGCCCTCCGCCTGCTCCTCCCTGCTCCGCTCCCGCCATCGAGACTCTTTCTAGGATCGCAGGGAGCACTCCAGGCTCTGACCTTCCATACATGCGTTAGCTTGAAATAACACACAAGTGAGGGCGATAAACCCTCTCGGTGCAGGCCGGGAGGAAATGAATTGCTGTTAGCAAACAGCCAGTGAAGAGCAATTAAGATTACGGGCAGCAGCAGGGGAGTGAGCAGCCACCGCTTCCCGCTGGGACCTTCCTCCTGCACGGTGGCTTCAGCCCCGGGATCCCAGGCTCTCCCTCACCCTCAGCAGGGATTCCCTGCGTCCTGGTGCTTCCCCGATGGTTACTGCTTAATTTAAAGCTGGTTTCTGCCTTGGTCTGGGCTCAGCATTGGGAGCATCCCCCCGCGCCCGGAGGCCCTGCGGGTGCCAGGGCAGGGGCGATGGTGCTGGGGAGGTGGAAGCCCAAAGGATGCTCGGTTCGGTGGCAGCCTGGGAGCATCCCTCCTCGTCATGCTGCCGGCCTGGAGCCGTGGCGTGCGTCTCGGGACAAAAATACCCGCCGGATCTGGGGCTGGCGTGGGCTGAGGTGCCGAGCGCTGCAGACGCGGCTCCCGCGGGTTTGCACCTGTGGAGCAGGACTGAGCCGGGGCGGGGGGGGGGGGGGGGGGGTGTTAAAGGCATTTCAACCATTTCAACCATTTCCAGTCTCCTTGGGTTGCTGAAAAGCCTGGGAGAGCCCATCCTGCAGCCTGGGAGCGGGGATTCGTCTCCTCGCTGGGCATCGCCTTTGTACAGCCCGGAGGCACGGGCACGGGCTGCAGGAGGAGGCCTCTCGGAGGGACCCAAGCCTGGGGGTTTGCTCTGCGCGGGGACCACCGCTGTCCCCGAACGCTGTGCAGGAGCCGAAGCAGAGGAAACCCCGCTGCTATGGGGGGGCAGGAAACGCCGCTCAGCTCGGGGACAAATTGGGCTCGATGGCCTCTGTGGTTTTTGCAGTGACATCAAGTGCCTTCAACAGTTATATATTATACGGCTGCTTATCTATTATTCTTGCGATGGAGCCAGAGATTAGCTGCAAGGCAGGTGGGCAGAGAGATTGTTCTAGGCTGATTCATGAGTTGTTCCTCTATCCCTCCCCTCCGGCCGCGTTCCCAAGCGTTGAAATATCAGCCGTGGCAAAAGGCACTGGAATCGGAGCTGACGGGTTGACAGGGAGGACAAGGAAAAAGCATTGAAAACTGCGCACACGGGGCAGAAAAGCCAGACTTTATTTCCCCTCTTTTGTTGTTCCTCAGGTGTTGCAACCTCTTCTTTTCCTGGTTTGCATATGCAAGCAGAGCTGTGCCGAACTGCCGATTGCGAAAGGCGGCAGCAAGAGCGTGGCATGGCTGGTGACGCTGGGCGGTTGCAGCCACCAAACCTGCGTTGGGGAGGAAAGCAGAGATCTCATTTTGGGGCCTTTTACCTGTTTTTGCAGCTCCGCGTCGTGCTGCCCAGCTGGCCAGCTCTCCCGGAGCACAGCAAAGCAAATGTTTTTCCCTTTAATCTCTTTTGCTTATCGAAATCTCTGGTGCTACCGATAAGAGGAGCAGGGAAAGTTTTTTTCAGACCCAGATGTGAGTTCGGCGACAAGTTCCCAGACAGACCTGGATAACCCGGGTCTGGGATGCTCCGGAGCAGGGACCCAGCGCCGGGCACTGCCAGCGCATCCCCTCTGCCTGGTGACATCCTGCTCTCACCCGATGTCCCCAGGTTGCTTTCTCTGCTTTGCTCCTGGCTCCTTCAGGTGCGCTGTTTTGATGTTTGGGCTGGTAACAAGTAGTAATTAAACCTAATAAACAAGGGAGACCTGCGGGTGATGTCGCAGCGAGGAGGTGCAAATCCAGCTCGCACAACCCGTGCAAACCGTAACCTGCTCGGCAAACTTTCCCCGAGCCGGCAGCCCGGCCGTGGGGCAGCAGCGCGGAGCTGCCACGGGAAGGTGCGGGACGGCCGCAGTGATTCCCAGCGCGGCTCGCGTGTGCACGGGTGCAGAGTTTATATGTGGTTTTACTCTGTATCTTAAGTTTCCACAGTTGAGACACCTGCCTTTCCCTGCTACGATAAGGTACCTGTGCTTGGAGGGCTACGGCCTCGGCTCCGGGGCTGTGCTGGGATGCTCCTGCCCCTGGTTCCTGTGTGGGGACCCCGGGGTGGGACACAGGAGCGGGTTTGGGTGCTGTGCACCAGCCCCTGAGGTGGGCAGAGCCCTGGCACGGTGCCCGCTGCTGCCGGCTTCCCGCGGTGGCTCTGGCCGGGACCCAGCATCGTGGGTCAAAACCAGGGGAGAGCAAGCCTGGGGGAGCTGAGCCCTGGCAGCCCGACCTGCTGCAGCTGGCTGGAGCTTTGCGACGGGCTTCGAGGGGTGCAGGATCAGGCCTGCTGGCACAGGGCAGCAGTGCTGGGTTGTGCACGTGGTGCCTTGCCCGAAGCAGAGAGGCGATGCTCCGAGCGGTGCGGGGAGCTGTGCCGTGGCTGCCGTGAGCCGGCAGCGCTGGGGGGAGGGGGGGGGGGGCACTGGGTGGCCGGGACCCCCCTCCTGGCTGTGCCACATCCCCATCCTATGCACCTACCCCACGGCAAAGCCCGGCCGGGGGCTGGTGGCTTCCCCACTGCAGCCGCTCGCCCCGCGTGTCCTCCCCAGCCCGTGTCTCCCCCCACCCACCGCCACGTCTTACGGGCCCGGCTGTGTTTACCAAAACAGGGGAGAAAAGCTCCCCTCAGACGGCAGGAGCCCTAATCCGGGGGGAACATTTTCCCCACCGATAAGATAACATTGAGGCGTTTCAAAAGGGAGGCAGAAACTCCTGGCGCTGGCGATAGCGCAGCGAAGCCCTTTGCCAGCGCGCCGGGCGGGCCGGGGAAGCTGCGATGCAGGGGTCGCCTTCCTACGGGGTTTTATTTTCCTCCCGGCAAACAGCTCCGATGGACGGCTTATCGGCTGTGCCGCGCTGCCGCCGCGCGCTGGCCCCGGGGTCAGGGCGGCGAAGGGATGCTGGCTGCGCCACGGCACTTTCCAGGGGCTGGGGATGCAAAGCCCAGGCGTGACGGCCACTCGGCTGCTAGGACGCAGTGACGTGGGTCCTACCCGGGCTGCACCACGGGTGTTTGCGGCCGGGGTTTTGTCTGACGTGGGTTTTTAGGGCATGGGGGAGTTTGGTTTCGGCAGCGCTACGTGCCCGGGAGAACCGCCTGAACTGCCCTGCGTTCTTCACGTGTTAAAAAAAGACAATAAATACCAACTCTGTGTCTGTCTCGGTCAAAACAGCTTTTTCCTGCTTATGCCGGTGGGGACAACCCGGGCCTGGAGTGCTGCACGTTCCGGCCGTGCCCCCGCCGCCCCGTCCTGCCCGCAGGCAGCAGCAGTGCAGACCCCGGGGAGGAGACGGTGCCGTATCCCTGGTGGGAGGGATGGTTTGGTCGGTGTGAGGGGCTCCTTTTGTCCCCGACGTGCTCTGAGCATCCTTGCTCGCAGTCTCCATCGCAAGCCCCGCGTGGCCGCAGCTCTGGCATAGGTGATGCTGCTGGGGTATCGGTCAGGGATGCTTCTGGCCCCAAAGCGGCTCAGCCTGCGCTGGGGGAGCGATGTCGTGCTGCAGGGTCCAGCCAGGGACTCTCACGAATCCAACAAGTCTCTGTGCTGCAGAGACCAGGAGGAGCCTTTGGTCTTGTCCCCTGCAGCGTCCCCATCTCTTGGGTGGGTGTCCCAGATGAGGGTGGGGAGGGGTTCATGGTGCCCGGATTTGCCCCACTCCCCTCCCAGGGCCCTTGCGGGTCTGAGCCCGGTGCCTCGATGCACCCCTCAAGGGTTAACCCCGGCCTGGGCTATTCAAACACCTCTAGCTGAGGTAAGCACCCAGCTTGTTTGTTCAGGTAAATAAGGAAGGAATTAGATATAATGGGCAAAGGAGACATTCGCTGAGCTCCTTGCGCTCGGCTGCCGGCTTCCCCTCGCATACCTCAGCACGGCCGCCGGCTGGCTTCATCCCTCCGCTGCCCTCGGAGCAGCTCAGGGTGCCCCGTCCTCACCCCTGTCCCCGTCCCCAACCCCGCTGGTGCCTGCCGAGAGCCGATGCGGCTCGGCCCGGCCGCCCTGCCGCCGTGGGACCGGCATTGAGCCAGGCAGGGTGCTGCTGGCCACCCTCCCTGCCGGTGCTGGGGCACCCCGCTTCGGGCCATGCCTGACCCGGCTGCCGTGCCGAGTGCCACGGGGACGGCTCTTCCCACCCTACTCTGGGACCCATGCGGTTTCTGAGCTGCCCGCGCACCCTCGAGGTAAGCCCCGTGCTGCTGCCGCGACCCTTCCCGGCTGCCCGATGCTCCGCCAGCACCCACCTTCCCTCCCTCCTGGGGCTCCTGCAGCCCTTTTGGCACCGATTCGGGGTGGACACGGTGCCGTCCCATGGGAGCATCCCGTCCCACAGCTCCTTGCACCTCCAGGTGCCATTAGGGCTAAACAGGGACAGGTTGTCCCCTGGAGCGAGGTTCCTGGCACTTCTCAGGATGGTGTCACCCGAAATAAAATGGGATTTGCCAACTTTGTGTCTTTGCAACCCCCTCCGGGTGGGACGGGAGCCAGGGCTCCTGGGGCCGGCTCCTCCCGAGCCCACCCGGTACCAGCAGGGACACTGAGGGTCCCACAAGCCCCTGTGCCCGGCGGGAGGCAGGGGACAACGTGCTTTGGACAACTCTGTGACCGATAAGGAGCCGGGACCCTTTATAGAGCATCCCAGGTCCTGGGCAGCCGCCGCCGAGCTGCCAGCTCGGGGATGTCTCTGTAAAGCGCTTTGAACCCCTTTAACAGACCTGCACCGTCTCGGCGCCGCTCTGCTTTTCTGCTGGGTATTTTTTTTGTCAGTGCTAAAGGCGCATTGGCTCTAGGTTTGATTTTTAAGGTTCTGCTCAGTTAGTGGAACACAAACACCGCTCGGCTGCCAAATCCCCCACAATACAGGCTTTCTCATGGGCAGGGAGCTCGTGGGGGAGGAAGGTGCTGCTATAAATAGGGGCTCCCTGGCCCTGCATGGGGAACACCAAGCTCTGCTGCTCGCCTGGGGGACACCGAGCACCAGGGCTTCGCTCAGGCCACCGGCAGGTTCTGCCCGTCCCCCCCCCCCCGCTGCCGTTTGCCTCCCTGCGCCGATGGAGAGGGCAGCCTGACCCGGGGCGTGGGGACCCGTGGGGACGCCCGGTCCCCGTGCCAGCACCCATGCAGGTAACGGCAGGAGGAGCCGGGGGGGGCCTTGGCGGTGTTGGAGAAGGCTGGAGGGGAGCTGGGGGTCCAGGACCCCCAGGATGGGCTGCATCCCTCCTATGCATACATCCAACGGGAGCCCTGGGCTTGCCCTGGCCCCAACCCCGTCACTAAGCAGGGTACCAGAGCGAGACCCCCGGGCTGTCGCATCCCCAGCCCCCCCGAGTGCCGTCCCAAGCCCCTGCCCCGGCTGTGGGGTGATTTTGGCCAATCCCTCCTCTCTCCACCCAGAGATAAAAGGGGTGCGTGGCACAGGCGGGCAGGGTTTGGCAGCCGGGAGGGACGTGGCACAGCCTGCATGGTGAGGCTGGCAGCGTGGGTGGGACGCGCTGGCAGGACACCAGATTGTCAGCAGCCTCTGAGCACCCAGGTGTCTGCTGCAGCCCCGGCTCGTGCAGGGCCCCCAGGTCCCTTTGCCAGCTTAATCTGGGCCCCATAAAACATCTCGTGTCTCCTGCTGGCCAGCAGCCACCTGGCAGAGCCGACAGGCTCCATCGCCTCTCCGTGCCCGGTGCGGTTATCCTCGGGGTGTGCATCGTGGCGTGGGCTGGCCCCTCCTTGGGGACCGAGGTGGAGAGCCGAGCCCAAGGAGGTGGCCGGGGCAAGAGGTGTTGAGTCAGACCAGAAAACAGGGGAAAACCACCCACATCGCAGCCCCAGATGGGCTTTTGGGCAAAGAGAGGATTGCTGGGTCCGTGGGGTCCCCGTCCTCTCCCAGCCCCAGGGTTCCAGCTTGCTGTGCTGAGGCACGCGGGACGGGCAAAGCTGAAAGCATCGGGTAAAGACAAATCCCGCTGCCCGGGGGGCTGTTCCAGGCAGTCTGGGACAGCTCGGGATCCCGCGTGTCTCGGGTTCCTTCCCCAGATGGTACAACACCTCCCTGTCCCCGTCCCCACCCCACTGCCTGGGGGCTGGAGGTGACCCCGGAGCCTGGCCCACCGCCCCGGCCGTTCCCGAGCCTGGCTGCCCGGGAAGGGCTTTCGGAAGTGCCCGGGGATTTGGGACACGTCCCGGGTGCCACAGGCAGCACCTCCTCCCACCGTGAGCCAACCTCTGCCGGTCCCACGGGGCTTCCCGCGCCGTGCTCCGGCACAACCTGTTAAACCGCAGATTTAATTTTAATTAACGGACCCATTGTTTGAGGGTGGTGGTTGGGTGGATTTCTTTTTTTATTTTTTTTTTCTTGCTCCCAAGGGCTGATCCCAGCTCTCCCCCGTCACTGGTGCCGGTGTTGCTAACCTGAGCGATGGTGGGTTGCGTTTGCCAGGAGAGCTCGGGGTGATACGGGAGGTCCTTGTCCCCATCCTCGTCCCCCCCGGCTGCGGCATCCGCTGCTTCCCTGGGCTCCGGACGGGGCTAAGTCCCTGCAACCCCGTGGAGCTGAGTCCCTGCAACCCCGTGGAGCTGAGCCGTGACCCACCACCACCCAAAACCCTGGGCTTGCTGCTGGCCCTGCCACAGCGGGCTTTCTGCTCGGAGGCAACGTCTGGGTTTGTTTTCTCAGCTGCCGTCGGAGCCGTTCGGGGCCAGGCTGTCGTGGTGCCCTTCGGTACCGGCCGCTGCCTTTTCCTCGTCGCCCTGCTCTGCTCTGCCGCGGGGACCGAGCCCTCAGGCCGGCAGCTCAGCCCTTTGCTGCAGCATTCCCGCGGTGCCGGGGAGAGCGGGGAGCTGGGACACCTCACCCCGGTCCCAGCCGATCACGGTGTCCTCTCCATACCCGTGGGCAGCACTGGGGAGCGATGCGGGGTCGCTCGTCGTTCTGGGGCTCGGGGAGATGGCAGGTACCTCCTGACTGTGAGCTTTGTTGTGGGCACGGAGAAGCACTTGGGGGACTCGATGGCTCCGTCCCGGTTTGGGGTCTGCTCCGCCGCCGCTCTGCACCGCAGCCTCGCCTGCCTGTGAGGGGGCTGCAGGCAGCACCCGGCTCTGCCTGGCACCCCGGGGACGGCACCGCTCTCACTCGGAGCCTCCCCGGGGGCTGCCGAGCCCCTGGCACCGCACCCTGGCCCCTGTGTGCCCACGGAGGGAAAACCTCGGGTGCCTGGCGGGCTTTTCTGTCTTGGTGGCTGCTGTTTAAAGTGCTGTAAGAGCCAGTTCCCCGATCGCTTCCCCTCTTGCCTGGAGCGGCAGGATGAGCACAACGATGCGTTGGTGTGGCTTCGCCGCAGGTGAGCTCCGGTGCAAAGCCCACGGGACCGGGGCCGTGCTCACCGCCGGCAGCGTGCACATGCTGGGCAGCGTTTGCCAGGGCCGGTGCAATTACCAGCGCGACCCCGTTGAGCTCGGGCAGGGAACGTGAAGGTTTTTGGGGTGCCATGCAAGTCAGTGCTCCCCATGAGCATCTCAGTGTACCCAGGGCTGCTCCTCCAGCTCTCCTTTTCTAGGGAAAAGCGAAAAAAGAGAGAGCAGAGGGAAACAGCCGCCCAAAGCAACTTCTTAGAGCAAACAGGTCCCCACCCAGCCTGGCCGCCTGCGTGCCAGAGCGGGAGAAAGTCAAACAAAGGTCCCCGCCCTGAGAGTACAGCACCGTTTGGCGGGTGATTGCTCAGGTTTTTGGGGCCACTTGCCCCAGAGATCGGGTCCTTCTGGTCCTGACCCAGGGATGGGACGGGGATGGGATGGGGATGGGGACGGGGCTATCCGTCCCGTCGCGTGCCCAGGGACGGCTCCGCGGCCCTGCTCCTCCATGCGTCTGGCTGGTGGCTGCGGGAGCGAAGCCCGGCAGAGGTGGGATGGGTGGAGGATGCACCACGACCCCAGAGCATCCCGGAGGTCTTGGGGATGAGACCCCCGTCCCCTCCCCAGAAAGCCCCCGCCGCCGGTGCTGTGCAGCGGGCTGGAGCCATGCAAGCTGTTACCGCTTCCCTTTTGTGCTGGGAGCAGCGTGAGGCTGGATTTAAGGCTGATCTGCTAAAGCTCTTCTTTTAATCCAGAGCGAATCAAGGAGAGGTTTGGAAGCCGGCGCCATCTCTCAGGGAAACTGTTTGGGCGGTGGGGGCAGCTCGGTGGCATGAGCACCCCTTCTCCCTCCTCATCCTCGCTGCGATGCTACCGAAACCCCTCGGGGGTATGGGCTCCAGCATCCGAACCCGCGCCCCCTCCCCGGGTCCCTGAGGGGCCAGGCTGGCGTGGGTGCTGTTTGGGCGGCCACGGTTCCTCCGTGTGTTTTTCCGAGGTTTTTTTGGGCTTTGCCAAGGGCGAGGTGATGGGCAGAGCTTCCTCGTGCTGCAGGTGACGCAGAGCCTCAAAAACCATACTTCTGGGGGCATTCAAATCTGGGGGCAAACTCATCCCCACCAGCACCGCTGCGGTTAACGGAGCCGTGGCGCGTGGCTATTAACGATGTTTAATTAATGCCTCAGGAGCAGAGCTGGGCCCAGCAGCATGGAGCTGGGCAGCCTTTGGCACGGCAGAGCCGCGGGGGTGGTAACGCACCGTCCTGGGCGCTCGGTCCCTAGTGTCCCTCCTACGCCAAGCAGCCGGCTGCTGCGCTCCCCGCCCTCGAGGGACACGCTCTGCCCGGAGGAAACCAATGGTGTATTTTCCCCTTTAGTCTTTTAAACCTTCCCCCCCCCCCCGGCTGGGATTTAAAGCAAACAGGGATCCCCTTTCCCTGCCCACTGTGTCCCATTCCCCTTGGGGGGCTTCCTTGTTTCTTTTGGGGGGCTTTGGGGTTGGTTCAGGCTTTGCACGCTCGGTTTTTATTGCAGGCTCCGTAGCAAAAGCTGCTCCTTTTTCTGCTTTTAAATAACCTATTTGGGGTGGGTTTTTTCTTCTTCTTGTTAAAAACAATGCCGGAGGCCGGCAAGAGGCTCGGCGGTGCCCTGGCCGTGCCCGTCACCGGCCTCTCCCCTGGCAGGGGCTTTCTCTTCCCAAAGCCTCGGGATGGCTCTTGGGGAGGTTTCTCCACGGATGGAGCCGTTCCCTGGTGTTGCCATGGAAATTCAGCAGGCTCATCCTCTTCTCGGCGGCCTCCAGGACTCCCTGCGTACTGGAGACAGATGGGGACGGGCTGATTTTGGGTAGTTGTTCTTGCATGAGAGTAAAAGGAAAGTTCTCATCCAGGCGTTGGCAGCAGCGGCCGAGAGCTGGGTGCTGCGGTGCTGGGCTCAGTCCCTGGCCCAGGAGAGCCGGGTTTGGGTGCCGTCGCTGCTGGGGCATCCTCGGGTGAAAGCAGCGGGTGATGTTTTCCACGGACAGAAAGGTGCCTGCGTGGTTTAGGCATCCCGCAGCCCTTGATGCCCACGGGCCGCCCTACATAGGTGCCTTGGAGCCCCTCCAGCATGTCCCCGCTGCAAGGGTGCTCAGCCCCAGCTGGGACTGAACTGCTGCCAACCCCATGTGCAATTCAGGAGAAGACCCTCAAAGCCCGCGGTGGTCAGGACCCGCTCGCTCCCCGGGCTCCTTCTCCCTGCTGGCTGCTGCGGCTGGTCCTCCCAAAATCGGGCCAGCCCCCCCAGCCCCATGGCTGACCCCGAGCCTGCATTCATCCGGGGGCTCACAGGAGGCCGTGGGTCTCTTTGGAGGTTTTTTCCCCTCTAACAGGCTTAGTTCCTCCCTTTGTGCCTGGCCGCTGGGCGGGAAGGCAGGAATCGGTGCTGGGGTGAGCCTCCCCTCTTCTCTCCTCCTCTCCTGGCAGGTTTGGAGCCGGTGCTGAGCGGAGGGATGGGCAGCGCCAGCCCCGGGCTGACCGCTCTGCCCCCCAGCCGCCTCGCCCGGCCGGACGCTGCCCTGCTGCCCCCACCGCGGGACCCCGACACCCAGAGCTGGGGCTGCCCGGATAGCCCCAGCCCCCCCGCCACCCCCGAGCAGCCCCTGCCCGCTCTCTGCCTGCACTACTTCGACATGCTCTACCCGGAGGACATCGCCTGGGCCACCAAGGGCATGGGGGAACCGTCCCAAAGTGGTGCCCAGGGGGGGCGAGGGGAGGCGCAGAAGGAGCCGGAGCAATGTCCCATCATCGACAGCCAGGGCTTGGGGCTGGGGGCCGAGGGGGACCTGCAGGCCAGCCTGCACCTGGAGGAGCACTCGCTGGAGCAGGTGCAGAGCATGGTGGTGGGCGAAGTGCTGAAGGACATCGAGACGGCCTGCAAGCTCCTCAACATCACCGCAGGTGGGTGCTCCCACAGCCCTCCCCGGGGGGGGGGGCTGCGGGCAGGGTCCCCCCCGCCGCGGGGTGCGGCGAGGGAGGGATGCGCCGGTGCGGGGACCGGGGCTGCGCTGCGGCTCCCGGGGGTTTGCAACCAGGTGCCGGGGTTTGGGGGAGCACGGGGCTGCTGGTGGCTCCCCCGGGCATCGCTCCGGGGCAGGGCTGTTTGCTGACGCCCAGGGACGCCAGCAGAAGACCCCTCTGGCCTCGCCGGCTTGGAGTTAAGCTGAGGCAGGGGTTAGCAGAGCTTTGCACAGGGCCCTGTGCTGGGTCTGGGGTGCCAGCGTGACCCAGCCCGTGCCACAGGGCCAGAGAGGGGCAGGGACACGGCGACTCCATGCTGAGCCCGTCCCTTCCCTGAGCTGGGGGTCCCTTCCCCTGTGCTGGGGGGTCCCTTCCCTGAGCTGGGGGTCCCTTCCCCTGTGCTGGGGGGTCCCTTCCCTGAGCTGGGGGTCCCTTCCCCTGAGCTGGGGGTCCCTTCCCTGTGCTGGGGGTCCCTTCCCTGAGCTGGGGGTCCCTTCCCTGAGCTGGGGGTCCCTTCCCCTGAGCTGGGGGTCCCTTTCCTGAGCTGGGGGTCCCTTCCCTGTGCTGGGGGTCCCTTCCCTGAGCTGGGGGTCCCTTCCCCTGAGCTGGGGGTCCCTTCCCCTGTGCTGGGGGTCCCTTCCCTGTGCTGGGGGTCCCTTCCCCTGAGCTGGGGGTCCCTTCCCTGAGCTGGGGGTCCCTTCCCCTGTGCTGGGGGTCCCTTCCCTGAGATGGGGGTCCCTTCCCCTGAGCTGGGGGTCCCTTCCCTGAGCTGGGGGTCCCTTCCCCTGAGCTGGGGGTCCCTTCCCTGTGCTGGGGGTCCCTTCCCTGAGCTGTGGGTCCCTTCCCCTGAGCTGGGGGTCCCTTCCCTGAGCTGGGGGTCCCTTCCCCTGTGCTGGGGGGTCCCTTCCCTGAGCTGGGGGTCCCTTCCCCTGAGCTGGGGGTCCCTTCCCTGTGCTGGGGGTCCCTTCCCTGAGCTGGGGGTCCCTTCCCCTGAGCTGGGGGTCCCTTTCCTGAGCTGGGGGTCCCTTCCCTGTGCTGGGGGTCCCTTCCCTGAGCTGGGGGTCCCTTCCCCTGAGCTGGGGGTCCCTTCCCCTGTGCTGGGGGTCCCTTCCCTGTGCTGGGGGTCCCTTCCCCTGAGCTGGGGGTCCCTTCCCTGAGCTGGGGGTCCCTTCCCCTGTGCTGGGGGTCCCTTCCCTGAGATGGGGGTCCCTTCCCCTGAGCTGGGGGTCCCTTCCCTGAGCTGGGGGTCCCTTCCCCTGAGCTGGGGGTCCCTTCCCTGTGCTGGGGGTCCCTTCCCTGAGCTGTGGGTCCCTTCCCCTGAGCTGGGGGTCCCTTCCCTGAGCTGGGGGTCCCTTCACCTGAGCTGGGGGTCCCTTCCCTGAGCTGGGGGTCCCTTCCCCTGAGCTGGGGGTCCCTTCTCTCCCAGGGCATCATCACTGAGATGCCTTTCAGCCTTGCACGCCTCTTGGGGAGGGTGTTCAGTAGCAAGGAGCAGACAGCGGGACTTTTATTATCCTTTTCTCTATCCCGTTTTCCCTGGGACATTAGGAACGGGCGGATGAGCGTGTGGGGTTGGGGACAGCCTGGAGCCAGCTGATGTTCCCTGAGCTGGGCATGGGGTTGGGTGCGAGGGGAGCAGGACTGCCCGGGCCCGAGTTCCCTGGGGTACCGCTGCCACTGGGCACTGCTGGGGTGTTCTCCTCAGGGCATCGCCGCCGTGACACAAGCAGTCTCGGGACGTGCTTAGGTTTATACAGGCTCCCCGCTCCCTTGAAGCATTTGGTGTCACCCAGGATGGTGCAGGGAGAAAGTGGGGCTCCAAAAGGCTGGATGAAGCTTCCCAAAGTGAAGGAGGAGACAAAGGGACAGTCTTGTCCCTGGGGACCAGGGCAGGCTGGGAGTGGGGTGCTCCCGCTCTGGTGGGTGATGCAGGAGGAGCTGGGTTCCCTGGGCCACTGTGGGGTGAGCTGAGTTTCCCTGGGCTTTGCCCGGGGCTGTCGCTGGGCGCACTCACCCTCTGCCTCCAGACCCCGTGGACTGGAGCCCCGGCAACGTGCAGAAGTGGATCCTGTGGACAGAGCACCAGTACCGGCTTCCACAGATCGGGAAGTCCTTCCAGGAGCTGTCGGGAAAGGACCTGTGCGCCATGTCCGAGGAGCAGTTCTGCCAGCGCTCGCCCACCTGCGGTGACATCCTGCACGCCCACCTCGACATCTGGAAGTCTGGTAGGTGCCGGGGGCCGGGAGGGAGCTGGGGAGGGTGGGCGATGCTGTGCGGTGGGAGATGCCCCTCTGATCGCCCGCTCCTCCCTTCCAGCCGCCTGGATGAAGGAAAAAGCCGCCCCGGGAGATGTGAGATACTGCGGTGAGTTCCGTGCGGACTCAGCTCCCACTGGCCTCGCTTCTGCCTCAGGCAGGTCCAGGGTATTCGAGAGGTTGCCCCCTGCTTAATTGCAATTCTCTGGTGCGTTGGAGCGGCTGCCGCAGCGGCATCTGTGTGGTCGCACTCCCTCTGCCCCGGAGCAGCCCCTGGGCTGTCTGCAGGGTGCAGCGAAGGGGAAATGGCTGCGAGACCCTCACCAGCCCCTTCCCGCACCCCGTGCACCCCTGCAGGGCTGCACAAGGGCAGGACCGAGCTGTTTTCCCTGCTCCAAGATGGGGAGGAGAAAGTGGTGCTTCCAGACCCAGCGCCTGGACTGAGTCTCCAGAGACCCACAGGCATTGAGCCAGGTTTTCCTGGACAAGGACTCGTGCGGGTCCCTGGGTCAGTGCAAAGCAGAGAGGTCTCTCCCCACGCCCATCTCACCCATCCCCATCCCTTCCCGTGGCAGGAGGAGATGCCAGCTGGGCAGACAGCGAGGTGGACTCATCCTGCGCCAACCAACCCATCCACCTCTGGCAGTTCCTCAAAGAGCTGCTGCTGAAACCCCACAACTACGGCCGCTTCATCCGCTGGCTCAACAAGGAGAAAGGTGGGTGGGTGCTCCGGCAGCCCCGGGGCGGGCACGGGGGGGGGCGGGCGAGGCTGTAACCCCCCGTGCCCTGCTCCCTCTCCCAGGCATCTTCAAGATCGAGGACTCGGCACAAGTGGCCCGTCTGTGGGGCATCCGGAAGAACCGCCCGGCCATGAACTATGACAAGCTGAGCCGCTCCATCCGGCAGTATTACAAGAAAGGCATCATCCGGAAACCCGACATCTCCCAGCGCCTTGTCTACCAGTTTGTCCACCCGGTCTGAGCGGCGGCGGTGGGACAGGCTGAGCCCTGGGAGGGACAGGGGACCTTCGCCGCCTCCCTCTGCCTCCCAGCCACAGAAACCATCTTCCAGCGCTAAGGACTGCGGCTGCGGTGCCGAGAGGCTCAACCCCCCCGGGGCCACCAGCGATGGACCATGGGACCGTCCTGGCCCCCCAGCCTTGGAGGGGAGGGATGAGACCCCGACTAAGGGACCACCACCAGCGTGCCCGGGTGCAGGGCAAGGACTGTGCAGAGCCCTCGTCTGCCGCGAGTGCTCCCAGGGGAGGGTGGGCACGGAATTTGGGGCCGTGGGGTTGATCGGGGTGACATAAAGGCAGATGAATCTGTGGCTGTCCCAGGGCTCCCCACAACCTTGGTGCCCTTTGGCAGGGACTGAAGGTGGGAGAGTGGCTGGGGTCACCCAGGAGAGGAGCTGGGGGACGCAGGAGTCCTGTCCCCAGGTCTCTTGCCCCCCGGCACGTTGTCCTCTCACCCCGCAGCCCCAGGGCATCGTCAGGACAGAGGGGCCAAGGGCACGTCCCAGCAGGAGACCTCAGTATCCCCATGGCATCGTGCCCCAGGGCTGCTTGGGGGGGGACACAACACCATGAGGGCCACGCTCCCCTCCAGCCTGATCCTGTCCCCATGCCACCACCTCGGTGCTGCCCTCGGTGCCCGTCAGGAGTGACCCTGTGCGCTGCAGAGGGGCTGCTCTGGATTTACAAGCAGCTCCCGGCCCTCAGCCCTGTTCGGGGTGGGGGGCAGCGTGGCGGGGGGCTCTGCCCTTCGCTGCACCTCAACCCTCACTGCAAAGAAAGGGGCTGCCTGAATTTTCGGGGGGTTGGTGGCTGGGCTCGCCCGTCCCTCCTCCCCTCCCTCCCGGGTGCTGGCTGCGGGTGGCTTCGCCCCGGCCATTGTTCAGGGAGGACAAAGCCCTGGCATGAGCTGGGACAATGGCACCCGCAGGGACAATGGCACCCACAGCTGCCCTTGGCTGGGCCCGCGCTGACCCGACCCGCGCAGGAGCAGCCTGGCACCAGCAGCGCCGCAGCACCCGGGGACGCTGCCCGCCGTGGGAGCTGGGTGCGGGGTAACTGTGCCCCGGGGACCACAGGCATCCCCTTGGGACGGGCGCGTCTCCCCTTCGCTTCCCACTCTGGGACACGCTCAGCTTCTCCCCTCCGCAGGGATTTGGGGCTGAACACGGGTGTTTCGCAAAGGGAGCAGCTGTAAAATGCGGGCACGGGGCCATGTGTGCTGGGGCATCCCTGCAGGTGTGAGGGGTCCCCCGAGCCAGGTCCCCCATCCTTGGGAACGGGGACACCCAGAGCCCCCCCGAAGCCCCCAGGTCCTGGCAGGGGGCTCTTCCCTTGATTATAGTTTTATTTGGACTGCCTGATTCCCGAGTTTGGGAAAAAGGAGAAGGCAGCTTTGCCATTTCCCTCTGGACAGTAAATCTGAAAGGCAACCCGCCGAGCCCGGACTGGGGCGGAAAACTGGGGATTGCTTAAACTGCACATTTCACGAGAGTCTAAGTTACCTGCCGATGTTGATCTTTTATATTATAATTTTTTTATTTGTCTATTTGCTTTTCGGTTTTGGCTGGCAGCAAGTTGTGGTTTAGGTTCAAATGACAAGGGTAGACGGGCAGCTCGGGTACCCAGGAGATGCTCTGTGGGAGGAAAGGGAAAAAACACCTGGTTGTTCGTCTTTTGTTTTTAACTTAAAATAGCTGCCTGTAACAGCTCCTGCCTTTTTCTTTTGGCTCTGCCCATTTCGTGCTGTTTACACGGCAGAGGAGCGGACGTGCTTCGGCCAGCCTTGCAAGCATCCCGGCTGGAGGGATGGAGGGCGGCTGGAGGGAGGAGAGGAGCAGGGGAAGGAGGAAAATTGTCTTGGACTCTGGAAAGGGGGGGGGGGGGGAGAAATGGGGAAAAAAAAGCAAAGCATGCCTTGTGATTTCCTTGGGTGACTGCTGCTCCTGCAGCCGGTGTGGGGACCACCGGGAGGACGGGCTGGGGGTGCCGGTGCCCCAAATCCCGTGTACCTCTCGCAGGTGCTTTGGCAGGGTGGGCGAAGGCGCGGGGGGTTGCATGTCCCTGCAGGGAAAGTGGGACGGAAGGGGGTTAAATGGCGAGGAAAGCTGCTGCCAGCTGGGGAGGGTGCCCCGGGGCCATGTGTCCCCAGGGACGCGGGGACCTGACCCAGCAGATGCCCACTGCGGCAGGATGGCTCACAGCCAGGGCTCCCCCCAAACCCCTTGCAGCTCCAGCCCTTAAATAAGGGAAAATAAATCCTTTTTCTCTGCCCTCTCCCCATCAGGAGCCCAGGGAGTGCCCCCCGCGCCCCGGTCCTGCTCCCTCCACCCAGTCCCCCTCGGCCGCTGCCCCGTCCTGGGGCTGCCCCGGCTCTCTGGGGAGGGGAGAGGGGTGGGTGACCTGCAAATCGTTTTTCCCAAGGTTTCGAGGCTCATAGGGAGCCCGGGAGGCTCTACCCCTCTTCCAGCAGCAACTCGCTGCGCCGGGGCTTTTCCGTCTCCCCCTGCCCAGGGTAGGGGCGGGCGCTGGGTCGGGGGCTGCTGCTTTTGCAGGCGCTGGGAATGGCCCCAAAACCTGCTTTGTCTTGAACCCCCCCAGGTGGAAGGCTTCACAAGGCTTTGCCTGGCAGGTTGGCATGGGGGTCCCCAAAGGCAGCGGCTGCTCCCCCTTTTCTACATCCCCCTCGTCCCCCAGGACCCAGCAACGCATCCGAGCCCCCCATCCCGCTGCACCCCAAAGCCTCAGGGTCGGGGCATCCCTACCTGGGGGTGCAGTGGCTGCAACTGTGGCTCCCCAGGGCACGGGGGGCTCGAGCGCCCGCCCTGGGCGGGGGGTCCGTAACCCCGACAGCCGCCTCCACGCGGGGTGAGACCGGCGCATGGAGGCAAACGAGGACCCAGACCCAGAGGACGCTTACAGAGCTCAGTTATTTTCGCTTGCTGCTTTTTGTTGTTGTATCCACGGTAATACAATCACAATATATATATATATATATTATATATATACTTCTTAAATTACACAATCAATGTACAAAAAACCGGGGTGCATTGCTGAGACAGGTGGTTGGTTGGGTTTTTTCTGACTTTTTTTTGTGTTGTTTTTTCCCGTTTGCGTACCTGGCAGGGGATGCGGGGCCGGGCGGCTCTCGCCCACCGTGCCCAGCACATGGTGCATCTCCTGCCTCCGCGAGAACACTTGATCCCTGGGGCCAAAAAATTCACAAACCAACGGAGCGGGCAGGAGAGGAGCAGGAGGAGCGTGCGGGAAGACGATGGCATCGATGCTGCTGAGGGTGATAGTATGGAAAACAATGAGAGAGGATGCGTAGGGAAGAGCTCGGGATGGCAAATGTGCCCCGGGCAGAGGGGTTGGGGTCACCATGCTGGGGGGCAGCGCCCGTGGGTGCTGAGGGGGTCCCGTCCATGCCGCGGCCGGTTGCAGAGCCCAAGTGCAGGACGGGTAGAGCCCCTTGGGGAAAAGCAAAGGGCAAAGCCTGCGGCCGTTCCCCTGCTTTGGCGTGTCTTGTTTTCAGCCGTCTTCGCCAGGCAGCTGCTTTGCTGCCCGGGCTGGGGTCTGCTGCCTGCACTGAGCCCTCCTCATCCTCCGGCTGGCGGCAGCTCCTGCCGGCACCGTGCAAGGCTGGACACGGCTTATCTCCCCCATCCCTGGTCTGCTCCTGCCTCTCTTCAGGAAGGGAGTTGGACGGGGACCATCCCCAGCAGCATCCAAGCCGGTCCCCGCTTTTCCGTGAAGGTGCTTCCAGCAGCACTGGGCTGCAATGGTCCTTCTCCAAGCAGCAGCAGATTTCAGGGCCATCTCACCCTGGCTCTGGTGATTCCCGGATAACTGCGCTCGCGAAGGGCGATGCTGCTCCCTGCAGCACACGTGGAGCATCGGCTCGGGAGCCTCCACCAGCTCCAGACACGTTGGCAGCCCGGCCGGGAGGAGGAGGAGGAGGAGGAAGCTGAGGAGCAGGCCATCCACCAAGCTCCATGGCAGGGCTGGTCCCACCTCACCTGGACTTCTCAACCTGCCACCGGACCTGCCCGAGAGCAGGGACCTGCCCGCGGATGGGGCCGGGTGGCTGCGGGGCAGGAGGGGACGTTCGTCCCCTTCCTTCGGGGAGGGAGGATGAGCTGGGGAGAAGAACATGGAAACACCAAAAAGATGGAGTCAGACTCCTATCCCTCTCGGGTTTTTTGGGGTGAATTTGATTGGTCCCAGGAGCTTCAGTGCCGTGCATTTTGGAACAGTTCCAGCCAATCAGAAGGCGGCTCATGATTTCAGTATCTTTAAAAACCAACCAATCAGGAGCTCTCACTGGTTGGGCTTTAAGATCTTGAGGTATCGGCTTTTCGCTCGGAAAAAAAATCAACTAACGTAGACGAACGGACAACGTCATCTTTCGCTTCACGTTATCTTAGAAGAAGAAGAAAGCGACTATGCAAAATACTCTTCGGAGACAACTCTTAAAAAAATAAAAGCTTGGTCGGAAAATATGTCTGAATCTCTAACTGTGAGGAGTGAAGGACCAGACGGCAAAATGGCTGGTTGGCTGGTGGAGAGATGGAGACAACGGAAGGTGGATTTATCTGCTGACGGCGATGAGGAGCACACCACAAGACTTAGATTGCCTCCACGTAGTTGGCGGGGTAGAGACCTAGCTGCCCGTTGTCCAAGCGCCCTTTGCACCATCCTTGCTCGTCTTCTTCACCGAGTTTGGTTAGTTCATCACCTGGAGAGGAAGGTGGAAAGGGGAGAGCTCGTTGCAGGTGTTGAAGCCTCCTCATTTCTCCCCTGGATGGAGCTGCTGGGGGTTTCTAGGACTGATCCTGAGCGCAAAGGTTTGTAGAGGAGAAAGGCAAGGGGTGACCCATGAGACCTCACGCACCCCATCTCACTATCTCTCTGGTCCCACCCAGGTCTGGGCTCAGCTCGTGCCTTCCCCTTTCTGCCAGTTCAACATTTTGAAGGGCTGGGTTAACCCAGAAATGATTTGAGGGATTTTACACCAAAAAGCAGAGCAGTGTGGGACTCGCAGCTCCGGCAGCCAAGACCCGGCCGACCTGGCACTGGTGATGGACCGTACCTGCTTTGAAGCTAAGCTCGTCCTGCTCCTGCCCATCGTAGTCATACAGAGCCCGCACCCGCACGCCCTTCCCCGCCGACTCCTCGTCGAAGGGGTTGGTGCCGCCGTTGGCCTCGCTGGTGTTGAAGGAGTTGCTGCCTTCGTCGTCGGACCACTCGGCACTGTAGGTCTGCCCGCGGTCGTGGCTGCTCACGCTGGGGTGGGGGGGGAAAGGAGGGAGAGGGGCCCATCAGAGTGGGTGGGGGGACGGCAGGGTGGGCAGGCACCGTGTGCCGCCGACATCTGGGAGGATGCTGTGGCTTTCCCGAGGTTACAGGGGAGCGGGGGCTGCAGTGAGCAGGAGCCCCAGCTAACGACATGTCCAGCAAGACATGGAGGGAGGACAGAGAAGAGTGCTGGCTGTCCCTGAGGACATCCCGCACCCCCTTGGGTGTCCCCACAGCACTGGGAATGTTTGCACAGGCAAATGCCGTGCCTTTCCCATGGCATCTCCCCTCCCCGCTGGCCCTCACCTCCCACGCTCGCCCGCCGGTGCCCCCGTCTCGCCCGTGCTGCTGGCGTTGGTCAGGGTCACCCCCTCGCCCTTCTTCTGCTTCTCCTTCCGTGTTATCGTGTGCGTCAGGTCCGGGTTCCACTCCTGCAAGCACAGAGCAACCGGCCCCTGAGTGCCCGGCCGCCCCGTGGGGCTGCCAGCACCCCAACTGGGGTGCCCAACCTCACCTCAAACTGGGGCCAGTTCATGGGCATCCCGGGGCCACTGCTGCTGCGGAACCATCGGAGATCCTCCTGCGCGTCCGAGAGGCGGATGGTCTGCTCCAGCTCCCGGTAGACGTTGGCGTAGCTGTGCGGAGAGATGCGGGTCAGGGTGCTGCGGGCAGGGGTGGACCCCGGCGGGGTGCCCCAGGGATGGGGTGGGATGGGGACATGCCCAGGTTGTGTCACCTCCTACGAGGCACTGGGGGGCGGCAGGCTCCCGCACAGCCCTCCTGCCGCTCTGGTACCTCTTGACCATGGTGTTGGCCAGAAACCCCTCTCCCTTGTATTGCAGGGCATGGATTGTCCTGGAAGCACTCGGTCCCTCCAGGGCTCGGTTTGCTTTCCAGGCAGCACGAGGAGACCTTGCGTGGGCACTTTCTGCCCAGCCAGCGCAGGAGGCACCTACCTGCTGCTCTCGGCCAGGTTCAAGTGCCTCTTGATGTCCAGGAGCACTTCCTTGAGGAAGTTGAGCCTCTTCTCCTCAAACTGCTGGCACTGCTCGAAGACCTGCTCCATGCTCTCGATGTACTGCGGGGTGCACTTGTTCAGCTCGTCCAGCACCTTCTCGTACTTCTCCTGAGTCTGCAGAGATGCAGGAGGGTACCTTGGTTATACCTCGAGCACCTCAGAGGCCCTTTCTGGGTGCTGAGAGGGTCTGGTTTGTGGGCCACCATGCTGGGGAGCCCAGATTGAGCCAAGAGCCTCTGTGGGTGAAATCAGTCTGGTTGCCGGAGAGATTTTGCTCCAGTAAGAGGGGTAAATCTCTGCCCTGCTCACACTCCCCTGAGCACTGTCTGCAAGTCCTCACCCTTCTACGGGAGCATAGGGATGGGAAAATGAGAATGACTGGGGGGAAAAGGGGTGTGGTGGCCATTTCCACCGGTTTTCCCTCCCCGATGCCTCATGAGCCCAGAGCAGGGCAGCAGCTCGCACCTTTTGCACGTCTTGCTTGCACTTCTCCACTTTGTCCTGGAGCTTCTTCTGCTGCTCGGGGGTGTTGGACTGCTCTGCCTTGCTGTTGGCTTCCCGGGTCATCGCCAGCTTCTCCTCTTTGCATGCCAGGTGGTAGGCTTTCTTGGCTGTCTCCAGCTGAGGAGAGGAGAAGGGACATCAGAGTAGCAGTCACAGCCCCCTGCCCATCCCTCTGCCTGCAGGGAGGTGCCACCCGGCTATCCCAGCCTGGACCAGGCACCCAGAGCCGGAGCTGGGAGATGGCATGGGTGCCCCAGGACACGCTGTGCTTCTCCTCTCACCTCTTTGAGCTTCTTGGCCCAGGGCTTCTGGGCTTTCCGGAAGCCGTCCTCAGCCTCCTTGGCCTCCTTGAAGCCTCCCATGATCTGCTTGTGGTAGGCGTCCTTCTGCCAGTTCTTGACCTTCTCGAAGTCATCGTTCAGCAGGCTGTTCTTCACCTCCTGGTGCAGCTCGCTCACCTTGTCCGCCTCCGTCATGATGGCACCCCACGCCTTCTCCAGGCTGCCGTACTGGGGACCTGGGGGGCAGAGGGGACAGCTGAGCGTCACTCCACAGCTCTTACCCCCTCCACCTTTACCAGGTGAAGTTGTCATGGTGCACGGGGACCCACGGGACACAGGGGTCCTGGGGGAGCCTCCCCCTGGGGAAGCCACGGTACCTTTCTCGATCAGCTGCCTCCACCGCTTGGACCAGTCAGTGAGCTGCTGGGCGTAGGACTTCTCGATCTTGGCCCGCTCGTGCACGCAGTTCATGAGGTCATTGCAGAGCCGGTGCCCGTCATCGATCCGCTTCACCGTGCGCTTGTAGTTCCCCACCTGGGACGGGGACGGGGACAGGCAGGCGTGGGAGCCACGGCCGGGCTGCCCGGCTCAGCCCCAGCTGGCCCGGGGTGGGGACGGGGGGAGCACTGGGTACTTCGGGAGTGCAGGGATGGAGCTTTTGCTTTGGGGCTGCTCAAACCCAACTCTTTTCGGTCCCCTCCATCGCTCTGCACCCCTTGGGGACAGCCGAGGTCAAGATCTCCAGCAGAGCCGGCTGGGACACCCGAGCCACGGGGACAGGGATGCCCACAGGCAGGGCTTGCTGCGGGAGGGGAGGGCAGCGCCTTCCCCCTCAGCCCCGGGGGGACACGGGAGGAGAGGGCGGCTGGGACTCACCTCCCAGAAGCTGTCGGTTGTTTCCTCTGCGGCCGCCGCCGACTCGTCGTAGGAACCCGACATGGCTCCCGGCGCTGCCTCGGGCGTCAGTGCAGGCGCTGGGTGGCTCTCGGGCAAGCACCAGCCTCATGCACTGAGGGGAGAAGAGGGGGGAGTCTTGGGTGGGGGGGGGAGCGGGGGACCCGCATCCCTCCTGCCTGCAGCACCGCGGGACAAGCATCCAGCTGCAGGGGATGGGGACCGGGATGGGGATGGGGACGGTGCCCGTTCCAGCTCCGGACCCCCAGACCCCTCCAGTGCCCCCGCACCCCAAGGTGCCATCCAAACCCCCCCGGAGCCAGCTGAGCTGGGAGGGAGAATCGCGGGAGCAGCACGGCGGGGAGCTCACCGGCCGGGGGCCTGGCTCGGCACCACGCGTCCCTGGGGAGCCGCGGCGTGGGACGAGAGGCCGTGTCAGGGCCGAAGGCGGGGGACGCAAGCCCGAAGAAATTCTCGTCCTGATATTCCACCCTAATCCGTCCTGCTCTTCAGAAAAACGGCATCCCCGGAGCATCACGTGGCCCCGCTGCACAGCTTAACCCTTTGCCGCTTCGCCGAGAGCCGCGGCTGGGGATGGGGCCGGGGGCTGGTGGGTGGCATCACGCAGGGACAGAGAGGGGACCGCGGTGGCCATGAGCATCCTCATCATCCCCGTCCTGCCCCGGCTCCGGTCAGTGCTCCCACGGGGAAGCGCTGGGCCTGTCCCGCATGGCATCTGCCACCGGGATGGGGACAAAGTGGCCATGAACTGCCCCAGTTTCCTCCTGCCCCGTCCCCAAAAGGGCTGCAGGAGCGGGACGTGGCCGTGATCCCCGTGCACCATCACTTCTCCCAGGGAGGTGGAGCGGCAGCAGGAGACCTGGCTGCCTGCATCCCACCCCACACCTGGGAGAGGACGATGGGGTGGGAGGGCAGGGCCGGGGGGCAGGGGGTGCCCCAGTGCCCACCTGTGGGGAGCAGTTGGTGGGTGCCCACGCTCTCCAGCTGTGCACACAGCTGGCCCCGAGGAGCCCACGGGCCAGGGCAGAGCACGGCCCCGGGAGGACGGGGGGCCGAAACGGTTACTGGAGCGCGGCGCAGGGCTCGCTGTGCTGGAACTAACAGGGCCTGGCAGGGATTTAGTGATATAACCAGGAAGGCACCAATCCCCGCCGCCCTCCCCAGTCAGTTAAAAATAAACGCGTGACTGTCCCTCGCTCAGCCGCCGAGACGCAGATGGATGGGGGACCGCGGCGGTGCGCAGCGCAGCCAGCACCATCCCCCCGCCGTCGGCAGCACGCGGCGCCCGCACCTGCCTGGCACCCACGGCACGACCGCCGTCCTCCCCACCCGTGAAAGCGCCCGATCCGAACACCCACGGGCTGCCCCGGTGCCCCCACAGCGGTGGCAGAGCAGCTGGTGGCACAGCCCCCAGGGTGCCACGTGTGGCCGTCCCTCCTGCAAGCCCCGGGCACGGTGCAGCGCTCAGCGCTGGGGTCTTCGCTTGTGCCTCCGGTCTCTGGCTCTTCCATTTGTTGCAGAGGCTGCGCTGGCACGGCAAGGGCATCCTTGGGGCGACAGCCCCAGCCCTGCTCGAGGCCAGGGCAGGGACCGCAGGGAGGGAGCACACCCACGGCTGGGGGTACCCTGGGACCCCCGGGCACATAAGCCAGCCCCAGCTGTCCCCACCAAGCCGCCAGCAGCCGAGGCCACGGGGCACTGCGGGACATGGCTGCCGCAACTCCCGCTCCTCGCCATTACCTGGTCTGAGCCGCAGCCTGGGGGTTATTTTTGGCTCTGCATCACTTCCCAGCTAACGCTGCCGCCTTGTTGCCGCTCTCCCGCCACGCACCCGCATGCACGACCGTCCGTGCACGCCCACGCCCGCGCCCGTGCCCGTGCCCCCCGCCACGCTGGGCCGCCCCGGCCGCCTGCGCAGCACGCGCCAGCCCTGCGCCCGCCGCCCTGGCCCCGCCAGCGCAGCCCATCGCTTCGCATCAAGGCGGCCGGCGGTGATGCCCGGCGCCCGCAGTGCCAGCGGCTGAGCCGAACCACAGCGTGGCGAGCTGCCAGCCCCAGCCACGCGCTGCTGCTTGGGCACCCGCGGCCGAGGGGGCTCCGCTTCGCCCCCCCCAGCCCCACGTTTCCACAAAGCTGCCGGAGAGAAGCCGCAGAGCGTTTGGCACCGAGTGAGGGTGAAGTTTGTCCCAGCTCCTGCCCCCGCATGCCCTTGGGTTGCTCCCGCAGCAGTCGCCCCCCTGTATCTCTCTCCCCATCAGCCCGCTCGGTGCTGAGCACTGCTGCAGCTCGTCTCACCCGCTGGGCAGCTCCTGCTGCTGCTGGCATTGCAGGGGGGTCTCTGCCCTCCGCGGGGGCCGGGACGCGGCCGCAGACCCTGCGCAGGCAGGAGGCTGCTGCAATGCAGAGGGCTGGCGCTGCCGACGCTGCGGGCACGGGCAGCTGCCTGTACTCCACAGCCAGCAGCCCTCGCCGGCAGTGCCCTGTCCCCACGCAGGCAGAGACAGCCCCGTTTTGCCATCCCCTGCCCCTGGCAGAAGAGCCTGGGCACCCGGGGCACAGAGGGGCTGCGGAGCTTTGGGCCAGCGCTGCTCCAGCATCCACGCTGCCTGCCTGTCTCCCTCCCGCTGCTCCCCAGGGCTCCCCAGCAAGGGCGAGAGGGACAAGCCGGGTCCCCTGGGGGGGCCAGCCGGGGCCCTGACTCTCCCCGCTCTCTTTGCCTTTGCCAGAGCTTTGCCTTTGCTGTAACACCACCGTTAAACGTGCAACCCCCGGTGCAGCAGCCTCGGGGTGCGCTGTCGGATGGGGGTGCCCCATCCTGGGCTCTGGGGTCCCCGGTGAGGTGCCAGGCACCAGCCCCAGCCCCAGAGAGGTTGCATCCCAGTGGCAGGTTGCTCTGCCTCCAGATTTTTTGCCTGCCCTGGCCCCAGCACTTCTGATGCAGCCAAAAAGCAGGTGATGATGTGATACAGGGAGCAGGCAGCTGCCTGCATGCGCTCCCACCCTGCCTGCTTGCACATCGGCCGAGCCCGCTGGGGACCAGGGGCCAGGAGGGGCTGCAGAGCCTCCCGGTGCAGGTTCTCCTGCTGCAGAAAGCCCTTTGCCAAGGCAGGACGGTGGCGGATGCGTTGCAAGGAGGGGAGCAGGGCACAGAGCGAGCCTGTGTCCCTGTCCCCGTCCCCATCCCTGTCCCCATCCTGTCCCGGGGCAGGAGGTTCACACTCGTGGTAAACGGCAGAGGGCCGGGTGCGAGCCCTGGTGTGGGAGTGCGGGCGCTGACGGGGCTGGGAGGGGAGTCGGCGACGAATTATTGGTGAAAGCATCCAGGGAAAGGGGAAGCCATGCTGGCAGCTGCGCTCGATCTGTGGGAATCAGAGCAAGCAGGGAGCTCCCCGACACCGACCCCGAGCACAAACCGATGCAACGCACGACATTTCCCTGGTGCAAACCCCTTCTGCAACCGCAGCGTCCGGAGACGGAGCCGCAGCCCGGCCCGGCTGGTGCCGCTCGAGCCGAGGGCACTGGGGACCCTTGTTTGCCCGAGCACGTGAGCTGGGGACAGGATGGTAATTTGCTGCACACTGTTGCCTTGTAGTTACCCGGGGGCTCCCGGCAGTAAAGCCGAAGCTCGGCAATTGGAAAGGACCCAATGGTCTCAGCCGGTTTTATTGCAATTAAACGCCGGGACTGACCTGGCCTGTCAAATCAAACCGTTCACGGGGTTGCAACGTGAAATAGTTGCTACGTTTTGGCTCTTTTTGTAAGCCCATGAGGCCGAGGATGAGTGCAGGGGTTTAGGGGGAGGGAGTCGGGCGGGGGTTCGGGTTTTTGGCCGCAGGGAAGGTCATTTGCTCTCCCTTATCTCAGCACGGGGCTGGTCGAGGCTCTGTTGTGGGGTGTAGCACCGAATGCCACCGCAACACACCACTGTTATCGTCACATGAAAACCGCTCACGGCAAAGACAAATGGACTAGAAAAGGCCAAGGGCAGCGCCACGAGCGGAGCCCAACTGCCCACAAACCCTCTGGGGAGCCTGGCAGCAGCATCTCCCACCGCGCCGCGACGACTCCAAGGCTGCCGCGCCGCTGCGTCGGCCGCCAGCGGTACCCGACCTCAGCGCCGCATCCAGCGCGGGCACCGATGCCCACGGGCTGCTCCTGCTATGGCAAAGTATGGGTGGGTGAGATGCGCCCGGCACGATGGCAGGTCCTCGGGCAAAGCCAGCGACGCTGGTGTGCTTTGCAAGAGGCTGGTTTGCCGTCTGGTTTGCTGCTCAGCTTTGACCCGACCAGGCGGCTGCGCGTTCCCCACCGGCACAGGGCTGATCCCTGCAATCCGTGGGGCCGGGGCAGGGAAACGCTCCCGAGGGTCGCAGCCCAGGGAGCGAGGGGGGGTGCGGAGGGGTTTGGATGTGGCGTGGCTGAACCGTCCCCCCTCCCCAGAGCTGACGCGGACCCTGCGAGGAAACGGTTAAGCGGGTGCTGCTGATTCACGCTGGCAGACGGCTCTGCACCAGGCACTGGGCGAGGAGGCAGGAGCAGAGCTGGGGCTCGGGGCTGAGCAGCCTGGAGAGGCGTGAGCAGCCTGAACGCGCATCCTCCCCTCTCGTTATCAAACAGACCCCGAGGCCAGGCGGGAGGTGAGCCTGGGCCCTTCCCAAGCCGCCGGCTCCATGCGAGCAGGCTGCAACAGCCCGTGTCAGGGTCCCATCCCGCATCCCCTGGCAAAACCCCTCCGGCCGCAACAGGAGAAGAGTTGGAGCCCCGCGGCAAAGAGCCGAGCTGTGGCCAGATGGCAGGGCATGGGTGTTCCCTGTACACCGGGTGTTTCTCCGTGGGATTTGGGCCAGGGCAGCGCCGTGGGGCTGGCTTGGACCTGGTGCACGTGGTTGCTCGAGCAGTGCACGAGGTGGCTGTGAGGACAGCGGGTCCCCGGAGGTGGCACGTAGGTAATGGTGGGAAACTTCTTCTGGGAGCCACTTTTCCAACGACTCCTGTGGGGGATGCGCCGGCAGCAGCCACCTTGCTTCAATTAAAGTTGTCTGCATCGACCGGGGGGTCTGAGGATTGGGGGGGGGGGGGGGGGGGGCGGTGGCTGCAACAGGGACTTGCTGGAACCTGCCAGGTCAGGGCTTGGAGTCTCCCCAAAACGGGAGCATTTGCAAAGGAGGTTCAATGATCCAGGAGCGTTACTGGGAGCCACGTCCCACGCGCAGACGGGAGGACGCCCACCTCGCTGGCTGGGGTGGGGGCCACGTGCCGTAGGTGCTGCCAGGGTGCAGTAGCCAGGGGAGACGCGTTTGCTCCAAGCCCTGGCAGCGAACGGCTTTGCATTTTGTGTGCGCTCTGCAGAAACCTTCACCTTCCTCCTGCGCTCCCCCAAGTTACCCTGCTCAGAGCACAGGACACCCATCAAAGTCTTCTAGGGATTTTATGAGCCTTCTGCAAAGATTTCTGGAAATATGCATGGCATTTGCAGATAACGCAAGTGTTTCTCTCCAGGGGAGCTTGCAGCCCGGCTCGGGTACAGCGGATGTGCCAGGAATGTGGATAGGCACCACGGCGGGGTGCAGAAGCAGGATTGTCAACCCCATGCATGTGCTCAGGCCTGGGGAAGGGAGACGGGGCTGAGCCTCAGCTTGCGGGGTTTCGACTTGCCTTCCAGCTCTGCAGCTTTTCTCAGCCTGCCGCCTTAGCTTGCCACTGTAAACAAGGATGCTCGGACTCTCGAGCAGGGATTTTTGTGGTCCCAGGAGCGGGGTTTAGGCAGAAATCCAAATATGAGGTTTGCAATTAAACCGAGAAGTAGCAGACAATGGTGGTGGAGGATACGGCGGTGCCATCCCCTCGCTTCTGCATCAGGGAGGGGGGAAACCAGAGCATCACGCGCTGGCACACGGGGGTCCCGTCCCCTGGATGAACGGGGGTCCCGTCCCCTGGACGAACCCGGGGCTGGCGGTGACAGGAGGCAAATGGGGCTGCCAGGAGCAGGGTGATGTGGAGGGACAGCGGGATTTTAGCTGTCTGTGGTGGGGGAAGGAGACTTGGAGCTGGAGGGGGCTCAGAGAGGGGGTAGGAAAGCAGGGGGTTGGGGGGGGAGAGCAAGGGGGAAGCTGGGGTGACAACAGCAAAAGGAGGGGCTTCAGTGATGGGGTGAGGCACTCATTTGGGCAGGGGGACAGCGATGACATGGACAGCACAAGTCCTCCCTCATCATTTGCAGTTGGGGAAACTGAGGCACAAACATGGGAGTGTGGCAGCATCGCAGAGGGGGTGCCCCTTGCCCCGGCACCCCATCGGACGCACGGGGGGGGTGAAGGTCACGTCCCCCCCCCAGCCTCCGTGGCTTGCAGGGGGATCAGGGGACACTGTGTCCTGCCGGGGGGGGGGTGCAAACCCACGCCGCACTGCCCGGTCCTGGCACAGCTTCCCCCCCCCCCCCATCCCCACAAGGGACCCAGGCATCCCCCACCCGCACCCCCATCCCCACCCGCGCAAAGGGCCCCACGCAGCCCCATCCCCACAGGGGACCCGGGCATCGACCGGCCCTTCCCAGGCTGCCCCCGGCAAAGCCCCGCGGGGGCTGGCGCTTACCTGGGCCGGGCGGCGGGGGCCCGGGGCCCCGGGGGCTCCGCCGGGCACGGCGGGACGGGCGGGCTGCGCTGCGCTGCGCTGCGCTCCGCACCAGCCGTGCAGCAGCGGCGGCGCGCACGGCCGCGGGAGCGCGCCCTGCCTGCAGCCGCCCGTTGCCATGGCAACCGGGGATGGAGCCGCTGCCTGCAAAGGTTGCAAAAATCATCCGGGGGGGGGGGGGGGGGGGCGTGTGGACACCCCTCTTTGGCCTGCTGCCCCTCGGTCTGCACCCCCCCCGGGGTGCTACGCTGCTGCCAGCCCCTTCCAGCCCCCCGCTGCCGTCCCCACCGAGGCCATGCCCGGACCCTCGCCCAGGGCACGGTCCCCAGGCACCTGCCCCTGGTGCCAGTGGGTGCTGAGCACCCACCGGACACCGCTACCCCACTGGGTGGGGTGCTGCGGCCCGGGGCACGGGGACGGAGAAGGCGGTGGGGTGCCAGGAGCCTGCGGGCGGGTGCATGTGGGTGTCCGGCCCCAGCGGTGCTGCCTGTCGCTGAGGGGCTTCGTTAGGGCCACAGATGGGCTCCCTCCCCCTTAGGCTGCACTGCTGGGGGGCTTTTTGGGGACCTGAGTGAGGATACCCCAGGGGTCCTCGTCCTGCTGCTCCTGGGGTCCTTGTCCCTCCTGCACAGGACGGGACAGAGCAATGCGCTCCCTCCTCTCCTCCCCCGGCTGCTCTGCCACCTCCACGGCCCCCGAGAAGGGGCTGCAGGGAGGGTTTTAGGGCTGAGCCGCAGCTTTTGCAGAAACAAACATCCCAAAACGCCTTCGGAGAGGCAGCCGGTGCCGCCTCCTTGCCAAATGTGCCAGCTGGGAAGGGGCTGGCAGGAGAAGCAGAAACGGTCCTTCCACCCGGCCGGGTTGGGCTGGGGAAAGCAGGGCTGGGGAACGGGGTGACGGGGGCTGCACCCCTCTAAGGCTTCTTTGAGGCCAGGGAGCCGGGCAGCTCCCTCCCCACTGCCATCTGCCTCCTCCCGAGCCCCGGGGCTTGTGCCCGGGGTCACTGGGGCTTATCACAGGGTGCGGGTCCCAGGGGGGAGCAGGAGGCTGGAGCCCTCCCGCCCCACGGCCGGGGCTGTCGGGGAGCCGGAGGATGTGGTGACAGGCTGGCCCCCTCTCAACTGCCTGAATGCACCCAGCCTGCATTTCCCCCAGCTCGAGGGTGATGTCAGGGAAATTAAAAGCCAGCAGGAGACGAGCGCTTCCAGCCGAGTAACCGAAGCCGGCTGCAGAAGCTGCAGTAATGAGGCTGCCGGGCCGCTGCTGCCTGGATTGGGTTGCCCGGAGAATGTGACCCGGTCCCAGGAGGCTCTGCTGGCCTCTGATGCCAGCTCAGCTTTCCCCTACCAAGCGCCTTCGACTGCTTAATGAAGCTTGGTGGGGCTCTCCATCCTGCCCGCCTGCTGGCTCCTTCCAGCTTCGTGACATCCGAGCGTGTCTTCCCACCTCACGGCCGGACAGAAAGGCCCCCGAAATATTTCATGCCCAGCTGCAGCTGGCAGCAGTGTGTGAGACGCAAGCGGTCTAGTGCTCCCCGATCCCGACACCGGAGCGGGAATGGATCGCAGTTCCTGCAGGTGCCGGGGGATGTTTGCCCGCTGGCATTTCAAGGCGAGGAACCGGAGGGTGCTGATTAACTGGTCATCATCCTTGCATGCAATGAGTTGGCAGTTCTCAGCGCAGGGTTGCTGCAGGCACCACCGGGCTGTCCCAGCTGCCTTCTGCCCTGAGAGCATCCACGCTGCAGAGGAGCAAATGTTCTTGGCATTAAGCACTGGGTGACAAACGCTCTCCAGGAGGGTGATGGGGGGACCTCAATGACTTAGGGGGCTTTCCCAGTGCTAACAGCCCATTGCCACCAGCTTTGTGGCAGATGTGGTCCATGCAGGTAGGACCGACCCACGTCTCCTTCCCTGCCAGCTCAGGCTGCTCAGTGCTGGTAGCAGGCAGGAGCCCTGCCTCCACAGCACGAGGCTCCCGCAATGAGTGTCAGCCAGTTCCTTCACCAAAAACTCAGCCACGACAAGCTTTTCCCTGGCTCTCGCCATCCCACCGCTTACTATTTCCCGCGGTAAATCATTTCCCCTCCTGTAACATGAGTTTCCTTGTGGGAAGCAGCAGCCGGTATTGGCAGGAAATAAGCCCTGATTTATCGAGCCACTTGCCACTCTGAAATTATGGCTCTTTGGGCGCCACGGCAAACTGAGAAGCAGAGCAAATCAGTCCACACTGTGCTCTCGCGGCTGCCAGCAGCCTGCCTGCGAAGCGAGCCGGTGCGGGCAGGAGAGGAGAGAAATGCCACCAGGTATCAGCCGCTCTGCCCATCACCCGGCCACGAGTGCCAGCCTTTGCACGAATAAGGGGGGGATTTTTCAAGCGTGACCTGCTCCCGTCTGCCTCCCTAGCAAGGGAAGGAAAATGCGTTTCCTAAATCACAGCAGAGCCCCCAGTTATGGTTCTCTCTGCTGAGCCGGCTGGCGCTGGGAGCAATGGGAGAGCCCCTGGGCCCGTGGGTGCTCCGGGGAAGGCTGCTCGGGGATGGGGGCAGAGAGGGGTCCCGGCGTCCCGCTCACCCCGAGCCCATCCCTGGCCTCCCGCTGCCCCTTCTCGCTCGATGCCGGGGGCAGAGAGGAGCGTGAGCTGGGGCTTGCGGGGCCGGATGGGGCCAGTGCCCCCGTGCTCACCCCAGGACCAGGCTGTGCCCCCGCCACGGATGTGCTGCCGGTCCCAGTAGCGGTCTCGGGCTTGCTGGGAGAATGCAAGCGCAGGGCTATTTTGCATCTCTAATTAGCAGTGGAGGATAATTGGCCACTCTGCAGCAATTACGCAGAAAGGCAGGCATTGTGGAGGGCCCCGGTGCGGGGCAGGTGCTGCCAGAAACCCAGCTCCCACCAAAACAATCCCCTTCTTGTCTGCTTATAACTGGCCTGGGGGCATCCTCCGAGCCCTTCCGGGGAAGGGGCCGGGGAAGGGACATAAAGGCTCCATTTTTCCTGGGAAACTGCACAGAGCTCGGTGCAGGCAGCTGCCCAGGAGGAGCCCGTACGTATGGCCCGTGGCCACAGCAACGGCGGTGCTGGGGTCTCACTGCCTCCTTCCCCCCGTGCCGTACCACGCCGAGGGCAGCCGGATGCCGGCTCGGCCCCTGTGGGAAGCTGCTGGCTGGATGCGGCCTCTCATTCTCCAAGACTCATCTGCAGAAGCATGGCAGGGTCCTGTGTTTGCCTTCAAGGTGTTGCACAAACACCAGCCGGGCTGGCCACCCTGCAGGGACAAAGTCTGTCCCTGGGCAGAGCCGCTCGCCAAGGTCTCCTCCTCCTGCTGAGCTGTGCTGGAGGAGCCCAGCTCCATCCCAGCTCCATCCCGGCCCCGGCAGCATCGCCTCCCGGCACGGCCAGGAGGACCAGCAAGGCTGGGGACGCAGGGTTTCCAGCAAGGGGGATCCCACGCAGAGCCAAACCCAGGCTTTGGCTCGCTGCAGGACGTGGTCCCGGTGCAGACGCACTTTGCCGGTGCTGATGTTCCCTTCCCTTTCTCGCCCTGCCCCTGTGCACGTCACTAATCGATGCCTGCCAGCCGCCCGGGCTTGCCTTCCTCAATCCTTTTAGAGTTAAATCCAGCTCCCGTCCTGCTGCAGCCCCTTCAGTGGCCGCGCACCCTGGGAGAGGTGGGAGAGGAAGGGGCCAGCGCCGGCCGGGGGGGTCACGGATCGGTGCAGACCCCGGGGCAGGGTCAGCACCGTCAGCAGCGGCTGAGCCGTTGGCTGATGAATTCCCCAGTTTTCTCTGGGCTCCTGCAAAGGGAACACAAAATCCCAGGAGGCGGGAAGGACCCTCAGGGCTTCAGCCGGGCTTTCGGGGTCAGGCGTGATGGGACCTGCCCTGTGGCACCCAGTCCTTGTTTGGGGCCGGCGGTGCGGTCCCCCGGCCGGGCCAGCTGTGCTGCGGCGATGACCTTGCCCCAAATATTTGGCTTAGGGATGGGGTTTGCCCGGGGAAGGCGGCGCGGGGGCCGAGGGAAGCGGGAGCAGCCTGAGAGGCTTCTGGGGAAGCTCTAATCCGTTTAGCAAAGCGCTTGCTTTGCCATTTCCAAGGCAGGCGCAAGAGTGGCAAAGAGGAGATGCAGGCAGAAGCGGGCAGCGCTGCAGGACGCGGCAGGCAAGGGCAGCTCTCCTGCTCCGTGGGACGAGCCGGGAGATGCGTTTCTCCCGGGGGTTGCTGCAATTGTTGCAGCATCCCGGGGGCTGCCGTTGCGGGGCTGGGTTTCCTCCCCCCAGCTCCATCCCTGCTCTCCTGGAGAGGAAGAAACAAGGCGATAAAATGGTAGCAAAGCCCCAGGATGGCACCAGGCAGCTCCGAGTGCCTCGGGACGTGCCGCATCCCTCAGCCCCTCCTGCCCCGGGGCTGCACCAGCCTCCGGCTCTGCTCAGGCAGCCCGAAACGCACAGGCACAAGCCCAGGGTGGGTACGAGCCTCCCCCAGCCCTGTGCACCCCGCAGGGACCCCGCTGCTCCCTCCGGCTTCCTGGGGCAGGCAGTGGTCCCGCTGACCCCCCCCCGCTCCCCCTAGCACAGCCCCAAAATCACAGCTCTGTTACCCCGTGTGCCTCCAGAGCTCACACCCTGGGGGCAAATGTGGGCTGGGGGGGGGGGGTGTGTGTGAGCATTGGCCCCTGCCTGCAGCTCGAAGGCAGAGCCCCCAGGCTCAGCCTAAGCCGCCTTGCGGAGCCTCAGCTCCCTGCCAGCTGCTCGGGCGTCGTGATGCCCGGCCGTGCCTCTGCGGCTGACGGGATTAGGGAGCTCCGGGGGGGCTCTGCTGCGAGCTCGGCCCCAGAGCACCCAGGAGCCGGGCAGGGGCTGCCGGCACAGCCTGAACCCCTTCCACCGCAGGGCTCGGAGCAGGAGCCTGTGTTTCTCACTAAGACGATGCCAAACGCGTCCCGGGGAGGCTGGGGCGGGGGGGGGGGGGGGAATGAGCACGGTTGCTGCCAGCCCCCCGCCCGCGGGCTGTCCCGGCTGGGGTCCCAGCCCTCCCTCCTTATGCATCCACGGGAGGCTGGAGGGACCCCACGCCCGGAGCTGAGAGCGGCTGATCCCCCAGCAGTGCCAGCCCCAGCCTGGCAGGGCGAGCGTGGCCCTGCGGCATTCCTGGCCCCACGGTCACTGTGTGGGGCCAGCAGCCCCCATCCCCCCCCCCCGTAGCCCCCCGGCAGCCCTGGGTGCAGCGGGTGCCTGGGTGGGCTACGGGGACGGTGGGCACAGCATGCAGAGCGGGGCCGTGCGAGGGCTGGCGTGTGCTGCGTGCCACCAGCCCCACAGTGCCACGTCTCGTGAGCCCCCAGAAGCTCTGCCCCCCTGCCAGACCCCTGCCAGACCCCTGCCAGAGCCCTGCCCCTCGCTGCCGCTTCACACCAGACCCCAGCCCCCCCGGGAGGTGCAGGCAGCGGGGCAGGGACCTGCGGGACCCACGCTGCCATCCCGCCCTGCCAGAGACGCCGGGAGGCCAGGAAAAACGGGTGAACCCAAAATCTGGGGGGGTACCCGAGGCGGATGGCGAGCCCCACTCGGCACAATCCGGCAGAAGTTGGAAATCCCTTAAAATGGGTCAGGGAGCTGCTCTGCCGAAGCGGGTTTCATTTCCCAGCAAGCAACCACCAGCATGGGGGGGGGGGGGGACGGGACACGACCCATTTCAAACCCAGCACCAGCTGGGGACCACCGGAGGGGACTCAGGGTGACGGCACTGTCACGGCGCACCGAGCTCCGGCATCCCATCTGCCACCTGGGGACACTGCCACCGTCACCTGCCATATGCCGGCAAACCCTCGCCGCGTCAAGCCCCGGCCAACCCACCGACGCCAACCTCCCGCCTCGCCGGGAGCCGGGTCAGCCCCAAACCTGCCGGGAGCCGCATGGCGGTACCTTTGGGACGTGGGGACGCTGGCGGAGGTGGCTGGCTGCCTCTCGCCGGGGCCGGCTCCGCGCATCGGCAGGAAGGTCACGGCAGATGGGGAGGAGGGGGGTAAAGATCAGCACGGAGATTAAGGAAGCATTTTTAGCCAACCAATCGCCGTCCCAGCGTAACGACTCCTTGGCCGCACAAGGTGAAAACACGACGGCGGAGACGGATGGGAATAAGCCGGGACCCCCGCGTGGCCCGGCCGGTGGCGTGGCGGGGGTCCCCAGCCTCCCCGTGCTCCTCTGTGCGCTTTTGTCCCCTCCCGCTCTTCCCTTCCCTTCCCCTGCAAGCGTTTGCTCGCAGCCCCCCTTCCCCTCTCCTCTCCCCATCCAGAGGGGGGGTCGGGGGGTGCCGTGTGGCAAAGCCCCCCCCGGGTCCAGGGTGTTTGTGGGGGGCGGCGGGGACGTGTCACCGCTCCTGTCACTCCTGGGGTGTTCAAACCTCCGGGCAGGGCAGGAGGGGGGGGACACATCGCACAGGGTGGCCCTAAGGGGACAGGGCTCCGGTCCCCCCCGTTGCACCGTGTCCCCCCCCGGACCAAGAGCCTGGCGGGGGGGGGGCTGCAGGCAGGGGGGCTGCAGGCGGCCCCCATCTCCTGGCCGGGCATTTTGGGGCACAAAGGGGACTTCGTGTGGCTCCAGCAAGCCCTGAGCCCTTTGCTCGGGCGTGTGAGCCCAGCGGGGAGCAGCCCGGGGTGGGACCGCGGCTCCCCCGGGACCCCAGCCAGGCCTTTACAGCCCGGCTCCAAAGGGCGCTGCCGGCGGCACGGGCTGCGGCGACGGCCGGGACGCCGCGGCAGAGCACCGGGCACCGGCGGCCCCGGGCTCCCTGCCACTCCTGTGCCCAAAGCAGGGGAGCAAGACCCCCCCGAAATGGCCGCCGGTGCCCGGCGTGGAGCAGCTGCCCGGAGCGGGGAAGGAAGCCGAGCCTGGGGGAGCCGGGGGGGCTCTTCGCCCCGGTACCCCCCGGGGTGGGATCAGGAAGTGACCCACGGCCATCGCTCGGGCCCTGTGGGGGGACGTCACTCGTGTCCCAGCGTGGGCACAGGCCCGGGCTCGCCGCCTGCCCGCGGGGCCCCTTCCCCTCCAAAATGGGGGGTGATGGCGGGGCCAGCACTGGTGTCGGTCCCTGGGGCCACGCTGGGGTGGGGATGAGGGGGTGACATGAGCGGGGATGTGAGGGGGTGACACGAGTGGGGACGTGGAGGGGGTGACATGAGTGGGGACGTGGAGGGGGTGACACGAGTGGGGATGTGAGGGGGTGACACAAGTGGGGGCATGGAGGGGTATGTCTGTGGTGGGGGCATAGAGTGGGTGACACAAGTGGGGACGTGGAGGGGGTGACATGAGCGGGGATGTGAGGGGGTGACACGAGTGGGGGCATGGAGGGGTATGTCTGTGGTGGGGGCATAGAGTGGGTGACACAAGTGGGGACGTGGAGGGGGTGACATGAGCGGGGATGTGAGGGGGTGACACGAGTGGGGGCATGGAGGGGTATGTCTGTGGTGGGGGCATAGAGTGGGTGACACAAGTGGGGACGTGGAGGGGGTGACACGAGTGGGGACATGGAGGGGGTGACACGAGTGGGGGCATGGAGGGGTATGTCTGTGGTGGGGACATAGAGTGGGTGACACGAGTGGGGACGTGGAGGGGGTGACACGAGTGGGGATGTGAGGGGGTGACACGGGTGGGGACATGGAAGGGATGTCACGAGCAGGGACATGGGGGGGTATGTCTGTGGTGGGGACATGGAGGGGGTGACACGAGTGGGGATCTGGAGGAGGTGCCACGAGTGGGGACATGGAAGGGATGTCACGGGTGGGGAGGTGGAGGGGGCTGTCTGTGCTGTGGTGGCGACGTGCAGGGGCGGCACGGAGGCGGGACCCGGGGGGGTCTCGGGGCCCCCTCGCTGCTGACCCCGCGGAGCCCCCGGCCCCGCCCGGCGCTGCCCGCCGTGACCGTTCCCCTCAGGCACCGCAGCGGGCACCCCCACGCCCAGGCTTGGGGGGGGGGAGGGCTTCGCGCCGCGCTCAGGCAGCTCCGCGGCCACCCGCGTCGCCAGGGGGCCTTCGGGAGGCCGGAAGCGGCCGCGCGGCGCATGCGCACTCCTTTCCGCTCGTGGGCCCGCCGCCGCCGCCACGGTGAGGCCGCGCTCTGGGCCCGTATCGGCTCCGCATCGGCGCCATCCCGGGGCGGCGCGGTGGGGCCGCTGCTTGGCAGCGGTGGGGAGCCCTGGTCCGGCCCCCCGCGGGGGGGATTTCCGGGATGGGGGGGATCTAGGCCCGAGTTTGCGGGGCGGGAGGGACCGGGGGGCACTAGGCCGCGGGGAGGTCCCGTTACCGGGGGGCCAGGCCTCGGGCTGGAGGGCCCTGGGCTGGGGCGGCTGCTTCAGGTTGCTCCCCCAGGCTGCTGCAGGGACGAGCCGCGGCGGGAGCCCCGTGGAGTTGCCAGCGGTGGCACCGGGGCCTTCCACCCCGAGAGGCTCCCGTGGTGGAGGTCTCGACCCGCCGCGGGCTCTGGGCTCTGGGGCGCGCGTTACGGCCTGGGCTGTGCTCCTGTGTGAGCGAGGTGCGCTGCCTGGCTGCGCTCCCGGCTCTGAGAGGGGAGTGCGAGAGGCTTCCTCAGCTCCCGAGTTATGTGTGAACTCACAACAGCAGCACAAGTGTCCTCAGGCCTCCGACACCGGCGGTAGAGCCAAAAGACGCCTTACCTTGAGCTGCGTCTCTCCTCCACCTGCGTCAGCCCTTGTGGCTTGTTTTGACTGACATCAGAGAGATTACAGTCTTTAATATGGTGATGTGATTTAATGTTGACGATCAAAAATTTGGACTGCTCAGTTTTTCTTCACGGGAAAACAATGGGAAGGGACGCCCAGCAGCTCAGGTGTTGAAAACTATCTCGGAAAGTTCTTATAGGAGACCGTAATCTCGGGGGTGTTATTTAAGTGTGAGGCTTTGCACACAAACCAGCACTGTTGTTATTGTATTACTTCTGGTAGACTCCTGAATGTATTTATTTTAAATCAGCAATGTTTACTGCCTACTGCTTGTCTCTTGTTTAGATGTTGATGCCCAAGAAGAACCGAATTGCCATCTACGAACTCCTTTTTAAGGAGGGAGTGATGGTGGCCAAGAAAGATGTCCACATGCCGAAGCACCCTGAGCTCGTCGACAAGAACGTGCCCAACCTCCACGTCATGAAAGCCATGCAGGTACGGAGGCGAGGGCCGGGCTGTCAGCCAGCCGGGATCTGGGCACGCGAGGTTGTTGCATATGTATTAATAAATATCGTCAGCCGTTATCAAATAAACATTGTCAGACATTGCCTTGCATTTGCTGTTTCTTTCCTGTTGCAGTTATTTTCGCATTCTCCTGATTTTTGCTATTTCCTCTTTGATTATTTGTTCTCCACAGACTGTGGACAGTTATTCTTTTGTGGAGCCACATCTCTAGCTCCGTTTTTGAAGCTGTGATACCTCTGTGTGTGGTAGCCTTGTGTTTTCTCACGGAATGGGAATGGTGCTGTAATTTTGTGCTGTGTGCGTGAACTTTTATTTGTTTCTAAATTTTTATGCCCCACGCGCCCCCGATAAGCTCTTGTGTTCATGAAAACATCTGGTAAGGGTGTCTATCGGAGATGTTGAACGATGGTAGTAAGGATCGTACATGAAGTAATTGAGAATTCTCTCTCTAGTCTCTGAAATCCCGCGGTTATGTGAAAGAGCAGTTTGCGTGGAGGCATTTCTACTGGTACCTGACCAACGAGGGCATCCAGTACCTGCGCGATTACCTTCACCTCCCCCCTGAGATCGTCCCCGCAACCTTGCGCCGGAGCCGCCCAGAGACTGGCAGACCACGGCCCAAAGGTAAGCGGCGGTGGAGAGGTGACTGCTGAGTCAGCAGGAGGAGGCAGGGAATGAGGTTAAGCATGTTAGACAGCGCAGGTGTGGTGGATAGTCAGCTGAATGTCAGCTTCCAGAGCAGGCTGGTGTGAGTTGCTGTGATTTTTGGATGTATAGACATTAATAGATCAAGGAGGCATGTATAGGTTTTATTGCTTTTGTATTTGGAACTAGTCTGATGCCCACTGGCCTGCTGAAAAGTTGGAGAGGGCTAAAGAAAGCTGTGAGACTGACAGGGAGAAACGCTTTTGAGTGTGGGACTTGTCCTTCTCTGGTAACACGAGTGATTGGAATCACTGAGAGCAGGCGCACTGAAACCGCAGGCTGTGGATTGAGGTACCTGTTGGTGCCCAGACATGGCTGAGGTCCGAGACAGGGGATGTCTCTAGCTGCCAGGGCTTTTCAAAAGCTGTTCTTGTCTTTTGGGAAGAGCTTGCAGCAGTCGCCACAGTTCTCCCTCAGGAAGACAGTGTGTGCGCTGCCTGTCTCATCCAGCGGGTCCAGAGAACCTTGTCTCGGGCCGAGTTACCCTTAGAGAAGAATTATCTGGGGGTCTGTTGTATGAAAGTTGAGTGGCCTTGGCTGGGATTGCCGAGAGAGGGAACAAACTTGAATTCGGGTGCAGCACATGAGCGCGGGATTCGAAGACTGAAAGCGAAAGCTAAGCCTGGATGCTGGATGTGCTTCACGTGGGGGTTCAACTGTGGTACTTGCGGTCAAGTTAGATACCCACGGTTCTGGCTTTATCGTGTACACTTAACGAGCTGTTAGGCAAGTCAGTTTATTAAAGCTGCCTTCACTTTTTAAAAGATTTACAACAAATACCTGTGGTATGTTGGGCTTGTAGTTCTGATTTTTTTTCTTGGTGGGTTTTTCATACCCCTGAGTGAAGGAGATGCCAGTCACGCACACATGTGTTGCTGATGCTGACTTCTCAGATTGCCCGCAGCTGCCTCCCTACAAAATGTGGTGTAGACCCACCTGCAGATGGCTGAGACATATTTCCTGAAGGTATTCTTCTCTGGTTGCAAATAACAATATTAAATAATAAAGTTTGGGTTGCACACCTGCCTGTTTAGTCCACACAAGGCAGAAGCTACACTTTTTCCTTGCGGATGCTTGGTATTGGCCCATGAATGGCTTGTGAACCATTTTGATATCGTTTGTGGTGAGCAATGTCATATAGTAGTGCAGTATAAATAAACTCGAGGTGAATGTGCTGAAGCCACCGTGCCCTTCAGTTCTGAAAAGGGTACTGTGTTCTAAGCTAATAATTCAGAACAGGAAGGATGGTTTACGTTGCTTGTATGCATTTCGAAATGCTCTGCAAAATCCCTTCTGCTTGGTTTTCCTGGTTTCTTGTCCAGTAGTAGAGAAGAAACACCATAGTGCAGAACATGGATTGTAAAATTGCCCGGAAAATCTTTGGGGAGATAAAAACTTCTGGAAACTTGGAGAAAGGAGAGAGAAAATTACCGCAGCCGTGGTTGGCAGAACAGCGTTGCCAGGTCTCTAGGGGCAAGAAGTGTTTGTTCTCCCTCAAGGCAGGAGATGGTGGGTCTGTCTGCCTTGTGTGGAGTTGCCTCTTGTGTTTACCAAGAATAATGCCGTAGGATGTCATCCTGCCCTTAAAAGACTCACTCTTTTGTGAGTGGGGAGTCCTGCATGACAAAGCTCTTTCTGGTATATGGCAGGAGTCTACTCTTCCTGCTTCTGAGCTACATCGTATCCTGTCAGCAAGTACTGGACACTGCACCAGAGACGGAGGCTGTGGGCATGGGGTGCTGAGGAGTTCACCTCCATCTCCTGCAGCTTGTTTTTCAGCCTAACAAAACTGTAGCATCATCTGCTTCAAAGGAAAGAATTGCATTGAAACTAGGAAGATGATGGTTTCTTTGATCTCCGAGTGGCTTTAGATGTTATCGAATTTATTCTTTAGATTCTGTGTTTACCCATCGAGCTAAAGAAACTGCATCTCTGATGGGAGGGTGAGGCTTACAGTTCCTGGCTAAAATTTGCTCAGGGTTTCTGCAGCGAGGGAGCTTCACTTTGCAGTGTCACAGCCCTTTGCAGTGCAGTGCCAGTGACCTCATTCAGTCCGCACCTTGGCAGGGTTAGCTGGTAGGGCTGCACAAATTGTCTGTTTCTGTGGTGTTTCTCTGTGGATTACCTGCCTTAGGCTGCAGCAGGCTAGGAGTCACAGCGGTGCGTGTGGATTGCCGTGCAGAATCCAAGCTTACGGGTCTTGCTTGACCTCTTGGGGTTTTGGGGCCTTTTCTGGTACTTCCATGCAGTGCTGCTGACTTTCTCAAGTAAGGCTTGGGACAAAAGCTGGAACAGTTAGTATAAAGCAGGTTTTAGACTACTGTATATTTGCAATTTGTATCTCTGTTACAGATGTAATCGAACTGTTAGAAATTAAGGATGGACCGATCTGAAGTTTAAAAAAAAAAAAATCCATTGGCTAGAGGATGTGCTATAATGGTTTAACCTGACAGAAAAGAAGGACGTAGAAGCACTTGTAGGTTAAGTTAATCTGTTTGCACATCGGTGCGTAGCGTTTCTCTTTGTAGTAAAAGCATCTGTTGTAAGAACTGGTTTTTGTATGGGAAAACTAGTGCCTGTAGTATAAATCAAGCCTGTAGAAGTGCATGATTCGTGTTTCTTGCAGCATGCTTGAGACTGCTAGTACACTGGTGCGCCAGGCAGCAACTGCCCTTAAATGTGTCTTACTGCCTGAGCGTGAAGACCTTGATCTGGTGCTCTGGGAGCATATTTCATCTTTGATGCTCTGGGGGAACCCTGTAAGAGTGGCGCAGAGGCTGGCAGTTCTACCACGTGTTTCTTCCCTGCAAGTGTTCTGTCTGATATTAATCTGATGATACATAGATAATCTGCTCTTAGTTTTATTAATCTATTCCATTGTGGAGGATTTGTGATACTGATAGTGTAGCTATATTTTAGGTTGGGATCAGAATGTCATGCAGTTTGTGACTTAGCTATGAACAAGCTTGTCGGACGTGACAGATTCCCTGTATTTCTGAATTTTTTATTATTACTATTATCATCATTAATTTTTGGCTCTATTTGAAGGCCAGAAGACTGCTGAGATGATGCTGTAAATCCATTTCTCACACTATTTAACTTCAACCCAAGCACAAGCTGGTGCACTTTAGCAGATTTCACCCTTAAAGTGAAGTTTTCCTTATTATATCCCTTTTTTGCTTAGGTTTATATACACTGAGCTGTCTAAGGTGCAGCTCTGCTGGTAGGTCTAATGCTTAACTGGAGGGTAACTTTTTTCCACCCTGAGATTCAGGGTCACCCATGGAATGAGTTGTTTGTGTCCTGGGTAAGCAATGTATTTGATGTTGCTGTTTTCATTTTCAGGTCTGGAAGGTGAACGCCCTGCGCGTCTTACTCGGGGAGAAGCTGACAGGGATACGTACAGACGCAGTGCTGTTCCACGTGAGTGTCCGTTGTGTTGCTGTATGAATATCAGGCCGACCTTGCTCTTTGTGCAGGTTATCTCTTTGGGAGAATTGTCTTCGATATTGGCCTCCTTTCAGGAAGAAAAGGGGAAAAAATCAGACTCCTGGCGTAGCTTAGGCAGTTATGCAACAGAGTTCATGTGTATCTGCTTACAGATGTGATTCCTTTCTTGAATTTTGTCAAGCTGGACTGTGGGATTTTGTCTGGTGTGGGTTCAGTAACTCTCTAACAGTCTCAATAATACCTGTTTTACTTTGCTATATTTCGCCTCAGTTTTAATCTTCTTTGATTGCAAACCTTTGATTCCAAGCAGGAGCGCTGTACTTGGGGAGTGTATTCTTTGGTTAGTAACTCATTCATCTCTCTCTTCAGCTGGCGCTGACAAGAAGGCTGAGGCTGGTGCTGGAGCAGCCACTGAATTCCAGTTTGTGAGTATTTGCATTCGAGATTTGCTTCCTTTATTGAGGCTTTGATTAGGGGAAACTGGATAGGTCGTATCTGCATGCTCTTCAGCGTGGTGCTTCTCAGGTATGCCAGCTGGGGTTAGGTATTTGGCTCTGATTGTGTAAGAGAGGCTGGCAACTGTTACCCTTTATGCTCAGCTCGCTTGCTGCATTCCTGTTGGGGAAACTACGTGATGGCCTCGCTGCTCTGCCGGGAAGCTGGTGACACATTTGAGAAGCAAGCCATGCTCTCTGGAGGAAATGCATGATTTTATACTTCAGAAATGGAAGAGTTTCAGACACAATCCACAGAGCTGGCTAGGATGGGTTGATTTTGTTCTTAGACTCGCTCGTCTGGTTAACCTGCGTCAGGTAGCTGGTCTCAGGCAGATTAGAGTTAGGCTGTGCTTGGAGCAGGGAGTGCTTATCAAAGTAATGCAAAGTTGAGGAAAGACAGCTAGCTCTTCCATGATGTTGGTGGTTCTTGCTGCTGTGTATTTGCTGCTGTCACTTGCTTAATATGGTGACTTCTAATGCTCTTCCTTTTCTGTTGCAGAGAGGTGGATTTGGTCGTGGACGTGGTCAGCCTCCTCAGTAGAACTTCCTGCTCATGTTTTGTGTATAATAAAATAGGTGAAAATGCCCCCTTGGGTTGCATCACTGTGTCTTATTTAAGTGCATAAATCTAGAGCTCACGTAGCAGAGAAGTGACTCAAGTCTTTGGCATGTGTAACAACAGTGGTGGAATAACTTGTGATTAGAAAGCAGGTTATAGGAAGGAATTTTGTAGGTTTGGTGGTTACTGACGTAGGGTTTCGCTAGTGCGTAGAGGTGGTTCTTATGGAGGAATGAGGAGCATTGGTTCCTGGCAATGCAGAAGTGCTGCAGGCAGTTTTTCTGCTCTGCCCAGGAAGACACTCATTTCTAGTAATTCCCAGTAACGCAGTAAATCTGGGCTGAGAGACAATTCTATTCTGCAGACAGAAAATTCAGCGAGCTCAGCCGTCTTGGCCTGAGGCCCTCTGTGACTCGGACACAACCCATGCAGGCAGGTGAGCGTTTCCTTTATCCCGGTTCTGACATCGCTGGGTTAATTAACCGTGGCTTAAGAAAGATGGGGTGGTTGGGACAGCACCTGCTGTCTGGAGCCGAGCAGAGCTGGGGCGGGGAGGCGCAGCCTGGGGTCCCCTGCAGTGTGCAGCCTGCCAGTAGATGTCACCCGCCAACTAATAACGGGATGATGCTAATTGGGAATGGGTTTCCGTAGCCTGGTGAACAGTATCTTGTTCAGGGCAGCATTAATATCCCAGGAGTGCTAGACACTAACTCAGGGGGGAAGAAGTTAATTCCAGTTCTAGTGTGGGGTGTGGGAAATGGTGAGCATGAGTTTTTGGGTTTTTTTTTAAATTTATTTTATTTCTGAGGGAGCTGGAACTGTAGGGAGAGATTAGGTGTTTCAAATCTGTGTTTTAACTGATCCGACTGCCTCTGTTGAAGTCTGTAGGTTGTGATTTAACTAAACCTAATCCAGACCAACCTGCTGAATCCCAGGTGACTGGATTTAGCCAAGATGCACTCTACAGCCTTCCTCTTCCTGGGAATGTGCATTAAAGCAGCTCTTTTTTCAACTTTGCTAGTGCTGGTCTTGAGTTTCTGAGTTGTCTGCATCTACTGGGGCTTTTTGTTCAAGTTTCTGCTTATTTTATCCTACAGTGTAGTGGTAATGTTTACACTTGCTGCTATGCCTTTACAGTTGTGATTCTGTTTGGGAAGCAGTATTGTGTTCAGCAAAACATTTGGCTTCATGTGAAATTAAGCAACTATTTAAAAATCACTTGGAGCACTTACGTGTGTGGCAATTGGTATGAAGTGCTAAATGTTTTCTTCTAAAAGAAGATTTGACTCATTAGAGGGAAGATTTAAAGGGAAGATCCAAATGAGCAAGTGAAAATTGCTTTTGTTTTGGGGTGAAGAATACCAGTCTAAATAGACTTTTCCACCAGGGAAGCATTACCCCCGTGTTTTTAATCTCATCCTAGTCTCCTAACCCACCAGTCCGGCCGGCCTGGCATGGGAGCCTTGGGCGGTGGAGAACGGGTCCCATCCTCGTCTTCTTGAAGCTTTTCAGCATTCAGCTGCCTGAGCTGATGGACGGGGGTCTGAGAGGCGTGGCTGCTATCGGTGCCACTTTTTTGGCTGCTGCCTCTGCTGGGTGCTCTCTAGTGGGGTCCACGCCTGGCAAAGGAGCCTTTTTATTCTACCAACATACGGAGTCGGAAGATGTTGAAGGCTTTTCAGCTTATCCTCCATTTTTGACTGTCTCCTTGTTGTGGAGCGGATGCCAGGCTGCTGAAGCCAAACCAGTGCTGGGCAAATACTGCTCAGAGAAGGAGGTGACCCTTTGCCAGGGTTTTCCTCCTCGGGGAGCACACAAAATGGGGGCTGGGGAGCCCCTGGGGGGCTGTGGCATACAGTGGCACCCCTCTACCTGCAGTAGCCACGCAAACGAGCCAAGCCCTGGGTGTGGGTGTCTTTGCAGGGGGGTGATGCTGACCTTGGCCACTGTGGGGGTGCAATTTGGGGTCTTATAAGGTGCCTGGTGAAATCGTCCCCTTAAGCTGACGCTTAAAAAGGCCCACGAAAGGCTCCGTGGGGGGAGCAAGGAGCGTGTGCAATAGTGGGGGGGCCCTGCAAGTGCTCCCCTTGAGGTGGCTCGGTGCTGGTGCCTCCCGGGCTGAGACCACCCGGCTTGCAGAGGTCCCCCTGCCCCCGCGGTGCAGAGCCCCTGCCCCGCCGTCCCCCCCCGCTTTGTTCCGCGGGGTACAATGGGACCCCCGCAACTGCGCTCCGCCACTGGCGTAAGCCGCCCCCCCGCCTTGCGCAAGATGGGCATTCTTCCCTCCCCAGCGTCTGCGCGCTTTGCGTAGAGCCGCTGTCAAAGCGGAGCCATGTGCGCGGCGGGCGCTGGGGGCCGGCGCTGCTCCGGCGCCTTTTGCGTAACTGCCAGGGCGCCCAGCACGCAGCCACCCGGCGGCTTACGAACCGCCGCCTTATTCTCGAAGGCGGCCTTGCGCTGCGCAGCTGGCGCAGAGGGCTCGCGTCGAGGCGGAGGGAGGAGGCGGAGGCGTGGTGGCGCCGTCTGCGCGGGGGGGAGCGATTCTGGAAGCCGGGCTGCGCCGTCTGCGTGGCGGGAGCGCCGTGAAGCGGCAGGGGGCAGCCGCCGCCTCCCCCGCCCGGCGGTTCTACGCCGTTTGCGTAGCGTGCCCCAAGATGGCGTCGCGGTCGTCGTCGTCGGCGGTGGCCGGAGCGCTGGCAGCGGCGGCGGAGCGGCTGGAAGTGAAGGGCGGGATGAGGCGGGCGAAAGGCGGCAGCGCGTAGCGGGCGGCTCCCGGCCTGCGGGAGACAGAGCGAGACCGAGAAAGAGACTGTCGCGGGCAGGCGCCCCCCCTCCGTCCCCCCCCCCCCCCCGTCCTTCCCCGCCCGCCCCTCGCGGGAGCCCCGGCGGGTCCTTCCCGGCGCCGCCACCCTGCCCGCCCCCGCCCTCTAGGCCGCGGGCTTCGCCGTCCTCCGGCCTGCCCCCCCCCCCCCCCGCCCCGGCCGTCCCCTCGGAGCGGAGGATGATGAAGCTCAAGTCCAACCAGACGCGCACCTACGACGGGGACGGCTACAAGAAGCGGGCGGCCTGCCTGTGCTTCCGCAGCGAGAGCGAGGAGGAGGTGAGGGCCGGGGGGCCGCGGCCGGCCGGGGCACGTCCCCCCCCCGGGGGCAGGGGTGGGGGCCGAGCCGGGTCCCGCCGGGGACCCCCGTGCAGCACGGGTGCGACTTGGTTGCAGGGGGATTTTTTTTTTCTAGGTGCCATTAAGCGTCGCTGGGAAAGTTGGTGTTTCTCCCCCGTCTTTATTTCTCTCTGCTAAAGATGAGAAAAATGCCCAGAATGAAATGCTGATGGGGTGGTGGAACAGTCTGGTAAGGAGTGTTGTGGCACGGGATGGGATTTGGCAGTTGAGTGGACCGACCACGCTGGCAGAACTTCAGTCCAGCACATCACATGAGATGGGAGAGGAAACCTGACCTTGGATTTATAAAAAGAAACTGGGATAAAAGGGGACTGATGGAGTGCCAGAAGTTGCTGTCCAGAGAGGCTTGGGAGGAAGTGGGAATTAAAGGTAGATTGGTTAGTTGAAGAACGGCTGTGTTGCTAAGTGGTTGTATTGTCCGTGAAGTTGAAAAGAGAAACTTTACTCAGACGTGCAGTTTTTCACTATTCCTTTTTTAATATCCTCTTAACGTGGGCTTGGGATACTCGGGACCAGCTAGGCTGCAGGTCTTTTTTTGCTTCTTCTGGAGTCAGGCATACTTCAGTTCATTTACTGGTTCCTGAGTGGCTGTGCTAAAGTCTTTGTTCTCCTGATTATCATATTTGTAGCTACAGGAAATCGGAAGGGAATGCAGACAGTTCACTGGAAGAAAGTAAATTAGCATACTGTTCAGTTATTATTTAACATGGTGAAGGAGGCTTGACGAACCCTTTGTAGCTGTGCTGTCATGGTGAAGAGTGTCAACATTTCGAGCATAAATGGTCTGAAATGAAAACAATATGTTTTGGTGAAGCGTTCATCATAGCTGGTCCTTCCCACTGACTTTCAGGGAATTTATGATACTTTGAACTAACTATGAAGAAGAATGTAATCGTATTGTGTAATGATACTGGGGCTAATCGGCATGGGTGGTTGAAGGCATCCGAGTTTCCTGATGCAATTTTACACAATTTGTGAAGCAAGTGTGGCAATTCTTCTCAAGAGTTAGGTTGGATTGACCATGTTGGATTATAGTATGGTTGAAGATAGAAAGGTAATTTTAACGGCTACCTGATGCAGTCAGCTTTTGACTGGTTGTTAGTCTTCATTTGCAACGCCTCGATTTGCAGCGTCATATGGGCTGCAGCCTCCCCCACGGCGGTGGTCTCTTACGTCTTCTGGCCAGTGGGAACTGGTGTCCAGAGCTCTTACGGTGTGGTGACACAAGGGTTTGTTAACATGGCAATTTCACAATGCTGACCCGAGATGGTTGAAGAAGGAAAAGTAAACTTGTTCTAGAGGCATGCGAACTTGTGACAAATTTCTTTCAGCGTAGGTTAAGCTGGTTAGGTTTGTTTAAGGGTGAGCTTTAAAGCCATTTTTATGTCAAAGTTGTGTCTGGGCTGTGGTTTGCAACAACTTCCAGTGGATTGAAAATCTCATTTAATTTAAACTGGTACAATTTCAGGCTTTACTTTCTAGGTAAGACCTAGAGCAGAACAATCTGTTTCCAGTTTCAAAGGCAGGAGTCGAGGTAGCTGTCTCCCTGGGCTAATTGTGCCTTGTCGTTTCCATGGGTCTGTTACGAAGGCTGCAGGTGAAGCTCTGGAACGCTTCTGTTGTGTATCAGGGCAATAGAGGTTCTCACGTGAGCATCGTTTTCTCACTTGAGCTTTGGTCACTGTTAGTCTTTGGCCTTGTCTCTGGTCTCCCCAGTAAAATCAGGTGGTATGTTGTACTGTTCTGTGACACATTCAGGAGCACTAATTGCTTTGTGAATGATGCAGCATGGGATGTAGATTGATTTCCTCAAGTACGTGCATGTGTGTGCTTTTTGGTAAGTGAGCCACAGAAATAGCGAAGCAATGAATTACAGTTTTGTTTTATTTCAAATTGGCCTCCTGAGGACATCGCACAGCCTTTCAAACACCGTATTTATTTATGGTATCTATGTATTTAACGCAGAGGTGAAACTGCATCCTGTGTTCTCATCTATGACACGTCTACTGCAATAGCCAGTCGTGAAGCGGGCTTTTTAAACAAATGCATTTAGGAAAGTTGTTATCAAGTCGCACCATACTACATCCATACCCACCAGAATGGACTCCTTTCACAGCTACTGCTCTTGATCTTAGCCAAAAGGCCTAGAAGCCATTTAAGTTACGCTTGTGTCCATTATTGAAATGAGCAAGCAGCAAACCTTGATTTTTATTAATTTCTCTTTCTAGTTATTTCTTAGGTTAATTCTCATTTGTTGGCGTTTATTTAAACTTTACTTTGAGAGAAGTCTACTTGTCTAATCTTATTGCTACTTGCACTTTTTTGATAACAAGAAAGGTGTTACCTGTATGCATTTAATTGTAGTTTAACACGTCTGTGAAAGATTTCTTCTTTTTCTTTTTCTCTTGGAGAATAATACATTTTTTTGGTGCAACTGAGATATTTTATTATTGATTACTTCTATTTAAATGGAAATTGAAGTTATTTAAAAGGCCTCTCCAGGGAGGGGGGGAAAAAACCAGAACCAAAGTATGTTAGTTAAAGATCTATTAGAAGCTTACTGTTTAAAAAGAAAAGGAAAAAAAAAAAAGCATGTTCTGGTAAATAATTTAAACGTACTGTATTAAAGTATTTTTTTCTAGGACTGGCTGTTCCTGATTACTGTTTCTTTTAAGCGCTTAGGAAATAGTAGATCTTAGCTCTCGCGTTTCTTCTTCATTTCCTGCTACGAATTTAAAAAAACAAGTTTTCTCCCTTTTTGAACCCCTAATTAGTTCCTGAATTAAACAATTTTGTCAATGAACAAGAAGAAATAAGAAAAGTTCTGTTTACGCTTACAGAGGAGGCAACTTTTTTCTTTTTAGGTGTTTACCCCCTAACTCTTCAGTTCATTGATTTAATTTTCTTTAAAATCTTAACAATCAACGGAGATTGCTAAAACAGCATGTCTTCGGTTAGGCATTACATTTGCAAATAAAGAGTCTTAATAATACTTACTTTGTTTCTTTTTTAGTTTTTAAGTGACTCATTTTTTCCTTATGCTGCTGGAGGTTGCACATTTTCTCTGTATTGCATTTGGAAGCTACTACTTTTGGACATGAAAGAAGCTCTGGAACGTTTTTGGAAGACCAAACATTGGCTGAAAAGATGTCTTTGTTACATATTCCTTTAAAAGCAGTACAGGGAGAATTCATTTAAACATGAATCTCAGATGGAGCAAAAAGTACGTTTCTTAATTGGGCTGTGTAGGAAAAAATCCATATCTGTGTTGTTTCATAAACAGTAAGCCACCGCAGAGCGATGTCTCTTTGGGCAGGAGGGAGAACAGGGGAATCAACAGGATTAATTCAAAGAGAGTGTGAACAGACTTCAAAGGACCTTTTGGCAACCGAACGCCAGGACTCTGCTATTTTCATCTTTTCAAATGGAGTAAACTCCCTTGATATTTGCTGCTGCTGCAAAAGTGGTGGAGGAGAGTGTGCAGATCAAGAGATCCCAAGTCTTGTGTTATCTCTGAAATCACTCATTTTATTGCTTGTGATGTCAGTGCCTCTCAATATTGCTATTACGGTGTTATTTTTAAATAACACAAGTATTTTTTGTGTAGACCAGCTGTTTCAATGAGGAAATGTTCCAGAAAATTTCTCTAATGTCTTACTATTACGAAGCAGATGGAATCCTGCTCAACGGCAGCATCTCTGTGTTATATTTTCACAGAAATAAAAAGGAACCATTTGGCTTTAAGTCCCACACTGGTGTAGCTACAGGTTTAAGCATGCCTGCATTGTATCTGGTGAAAGGACAAGCTGCTCATTAACAACTGGTATTTTTAAAGACTTTTTGAAGGAAATGCTTCGGAAAGAATAGGATCCAGGATTGGTCGTCTTTTCTTAATTGTGAATGAAGTCTAAATTGAGATGAGAAAACAGAACTTTCACACAGCGTCTGGTAAGCGCCCTGGCTCTGCAGCTCTATGAGCGCGCCAAGCCAGTACGGTCACCAAAAGCTACGTTTATGTAGCCCCACAACAGCCTCGGTTGGGGAAAGTAATTTGAATGCAAACTAACCTTTTTCTTCTTGCTTCTCTTGGGTCAGTTTTAAACCAAGCTGTGATGTAATACAGCAGTTCTCAAATTTTAACTGTAGACTACGTTGATGATCACACGGTGTTCCTGGGCCATCCTTTGTGCGTTTGCTTCAATATAAAAATAGTAATAGGTAAAAACACTTGGAGTACTTCACTGGGGGGTCATAAAGGGAGCCCAACATCATATGATCATTGTATGTTCCATGGAATATAGCCTCAGAATCTCTGTTCTGAGGGCTTGCCTTGACTCTGTTCCCTTCAGCTACATAAAAAGCTTGTGGTTGAAACCAAGTAAAGTTCTCCCTGTCTGTTGCTAGCACATTACTCCATCTCCAGTAGGATACAGGCCAGTTTAGAACTAGTTCTCTTGCTCGTGCTTCTCCTGTCCCTCTCTGCTATGCTTGTAGCTAGTTTTCTCCGAGAGCAAGAGTATAAACCTCTGCAAAACCTAGCTTTTCATCTTAAAAAGTGTTTTCTAGCCTTTTCATAAAGGCAGCTTTCATAAACGGTTTTCCAAGCAATTCCATGGTCTCTTGTACTTTCCCAAACTACAAAAGAATGAAAATTGTTAAATTTTCACTTAATTTACTGGAAGCTCTGTAAGCTGTTGTGAAACTGAAGAATTGAGTCTGTTTTGTTCTGCTGCAACTCAGGGAAAGTGATGAATATGGAAAGAGGAGAGAGCGTACGCCACCCCGAGAAGGACCCAACTGAGAAGGACCCAACAATGGTGGCCGCTGTCCCTTCTCCTCTGCATAACACTGCTCGGAAATCCCTTCCGTCTCGGATTCATTTATTGCCTGACCAGAGGCTGTAGCTGTTTTTCTTACCTTTCCTCACTTGTTGTGTGCCGTCCCTCCCTTTTTTTTTTTTTTTTTTTAAACTCATGATCAGTTCCCTGACTTGGTTCATCTCGGCACCCTTCAGACAAGCTACCGAAGCGTGGAGGCAGGTACAAGCAGTTGGGGGGTGTACCCAGCAGGGACTGCTGCCACAAGACCTAATCTTTCCATGGATGGTCTCTCAAGGTCTGGAAAAACCACTCTTTCCCTTCTCAGTCAAAGGAAAACAATCAGGTGCTTGGATTTTATCATTGTTTTTTTGAAATAAGAAAGATTATCCTGGTTTGCATCTGTGATGGGGTCGCCCTGAAAAATTGGATAGAACAAAATTAAGAAACTCTCAATTCTACCTTATGAATATTAAACATCAGTGTTCAGATGCTGTATATAATATCCAGCAACTGGGAAGCAGGGACTCAGTTTATTTAAACAGTAGTTCTTTTTCAGTCGAACTAGGAGACTGACTACACAGACTAGTCAAGGATCTTTCAAATTTTGTGCATATTTATATCAGAATTTGTGTCTCTCTAGCTGTCTTTGTTGTACAGCGGATAATGCACAGTAACTCTTCGTCCCCAGAAATTTCACGTTAACCTGTGAAATTCAGAAGGATACAATTACCTACTGGGTACTTTTTTTTTTTTTTAAGATGCTTCAGATGGTTTGAATGCTATTTGCATTTGTATTGACTTGGGTGGTTACTTTTCCTTGTGTAAATAGCATATATTGATGTTAGGCATAGAATTAACTACTTATATTTGAAAAGCTTCTCAAGAGTTTTCATGGCTGTAGGGTTTTTGCATGCTTTATTTTATGAATAGGACTTGTTAATCAAAACAGTAAGTGTATACATATGCAACTGCTGACATCCAGAGCCATTTAGTCTGTGTAAAGAGACCAAAATACTAAATTTCTTCCCTCCCCCAGCTTAGGAAAAAAAAAGGCTGTTTAAAAGCTAGCATTCCTTCTGGAAAAAGTCTGCCTGGACGAGTTGTGTTGTCTAAGTGCTGGGTGGTCAGCGAACTGGTTTTGACAGGCAGAAGTAGGTTATCGGTTTTGGGGTCTTTCACGGGGAGCGCCTCCTTATCAGCCCTTCGCTTCTGAAACAAGCGGCTCCTGGTTCAGGCGTTTCGGCTGTTTTCTCTGTCCTGTCCCTGCTGTGAAAGGCATATTGCCGATAATTTTTGTGGTTATCTAAAACACAATTTTTATGGAGGGAGAGGACTCCAGATTGTGCTCTTCTCCGGTAAGAGTAAGCAGTCACTCTAAAGTCACAAGAAAACTGTAGTAGCAGTAATATGACCCTTGGTATTTTGAAGCCAGAGTAGCAGTGCAGTATGTGCTGATTTATTATCGTTATTCTAAGAAGTAGCCTAAAACCCAATGGGATTTTCTTTATTTTTTCCTCTATGGTTATAGTACCGTAGGTGCGATCCAAATGCTTGAAATGACTTGAACTTCTTCCAGTTCACCTCTTACTCCTGTTTCAAGACTGGTGCTTTACTTTGTCAAGTTCTGTACCGCGAATGATTTCCCCTTCTAAATTTCTGTCATTAATTTCCTGCTTCCAGTTTCTAGGTACTGCTTTGTAGGTTAAATCACATTATGCCACGGAGCAAGGTGCATGCGCGAAAGTAACGCTTGTCTAAGGAAATGTATACTCTTGAGGAACAGTGAGGACATGCTGTAATGGTCAGGAGACGGGTTTTTTTGTGGCTTGCTGTGGGATTGTGTGTCGTCTTGTCTTAGCTCAAGACATTGCCATGTTTAAAGCCGGCTGTAGCCTTGCTGACCACAGGCTGTACTTGTTACTCCTAAGTGCTAACTTTGTAACGTGCCCTGAATAGCAAGAGCGTGGGGAAACCCTCCCGTAAGCCTTGGCGTGCGTGTTTAGACCATCCTGCGTTAGTATTTTGGCAAAACACGTGTTTTGTTGTAGTGTAATTGAGGCCGTGTTTCTGCTGGTTAAATTAGAGTAATTTTTGCATGGCTTTGCTAACTACAGTGTCTCTTTTCCCCTCCTGCTCCTCTTGAGCTCGGTTTGTCAGCGTATGCTGTTCTTAGTGTTTCAAGGTGGTTTGATGTGGTCGAATCGAGATCCCAGTTTTGTCAGATATAAAAGCATTAAGTACAGTAACAATAATATATTGGGATTGTGAGAACATTTGTTAACTTTGGGTAAAGCATAAAAAGTCTTTATTATGCTGGACACAGAACTGCACCGGCTACAATATCCTGCCTGGTCATAGGGCAAATCGGAGAGTCACTAGGACCGCTAAGCTCCAAACTCCTGAATACAGAGACTCTTATTAAATAGAAACTTTCAAACAAAGACAGATTGTACAGGCAAAAATCATTGAAGTCAGCCATCTTCTCCACCAGTCTCACTACAGCGTGTTGTGAGACATGTTATTTTCTTGCGGTCTATGTTCTGATAAATAATGCTGAAGTGTGAAATGCGTTTAAATGTGGGGAGGTTTGTGCTTTAGTCACTATGCAAAATACATGATTTTGTGGCTTAATACTGATAGAAACATGAAAGAAAGTGCAGAGGCTCTTTCAGTAGCCAGTAGCTATAGATCGGCTTCTGGCAGCAGAATGCTGGTTGGGCCAAACCCCATGTATTTAACATTTTGTCTGCTGTTTCTTACTAAGTCTGCCAGCTTGATTGTCCTTAGGCTGGCGCGTGTGGGTAGGACTGTCTTTTCCTGGAAGCCTGGGAGGTTCGCAGCTCATTTGCTATTAACGTTGTAGCCTAGCTTCTCATAACGCTGTAGCCCTTTTCGTCTTTGCTGTAATGCTTCTATGGAGCCTCTTTCTAGGAATCGTGTTCCTGACAGTGTAGCTACTCTTGTTTTATTTATGGGGGGGGTGTGGTGGTGGTGGTTGTTTAAATCCACCATAGCATGAAAGAACCTGGGAATCCCTCAATCTCTGTTCTGTTAACTGAGAGTTAATTCTCTGCCTTATTTTGGTTGCCCAGTTTTTGCTTTGCAGAGCACTGTTGGGGGGGGGGGGGGGGGGGAGAAAAAGAAACAGAAAAAAATCCCTGATGTGAATACAACAGAATTGTATGTAATTAGCTTGTTTTAAGGTCAGCATTGTGTATCAGGGACTCCCAGATTTATCCTGGTGACAAACTCTTTTCCCCTTTTCCCATGGAGCTCCCAGCTCCGCGTGTGGTGGTCCAGGCAGCCTTAGATGTCTCGGCATGTTTCCTGTCTCCTCCGGGGGAAAGTTGGTAGGCAGCTCTAGATTTTTTTTTGTTTTTTTGTTTGTTCAATTGCATGTTGCTTTGAAGGTCGCTTACCATGAGGGCTACAACCTAGCACTGTTTAGGAGCCCCTGCTGTAGACTTCAAACTTTGCTTATTTTTCTAACCTCTCTCTTATTTCATTGATTGTGTGTGAGAACTACTTCAGGGCTGCCTTGTGCATTGCCAAAGAGCCTTGCATTGCTCATTTCCCTGCTTTGAAATGACATAATTGTCTTTCAAATCCTGGAAAACAGAACTTGGCCGTGTGATGTGATACCTGCAAATGGTTTTCCAAAAAGACCACAAGACTTGGCTCTCAAATCTGCCCCCAAAATCCCTAGTAGGCCAAGAGTCTCAGTTGCCATCTTAAACACAGCTGCCTGGCAGGAATAGAATGGAAATGTCAACCTTCCTTTGCGTTTTGGCCTGATTAAAAAGAAAAATAAAATAGATAAGTCATTTTTGGTATACTTGTTTGACTGTTTTGATGAAAATATCTTCTTTAGTATATATTCAAATGAGTGTTTTTATGTAATAAAGAAGTTAATGAACAAAAATTTAGGTGTCGAGGACATGGGAGCTACCAAGTGGTCCTTTAAAAAAAACCAACCTGTACTTGTTATTTTATAGAATTCAGTTGTATTGGAAAATGTTCGGTCTAATTGAGCATTTTTCGTCATGCTGTGTTGTAAAATGAAGGTATAGTTGCCATCCTCTGTCCTGGCTTTTTGGCGTAAGTTAGCCTTATGCTATACCACATGTTTGTTCTGAAACTTAGAAAAGAATTCTGACCCTGTTATGGCAGAAATACAAACTATTACATCTCTCTTCTGCAACCTGCTCAGCCGGGATCTTTGCTTCACCAGGTATTTTATGTTCACCCATCCAGCTATCGGGGGAAAAGGTTTGTGCTGCGGAACGTATTGCTTATCTTGGAAACAGCATTTGGGCTGTTCCGCCCAAATATTAATGGTTTTCAGAGAGAGGTTGTTTTTCAGCAGATCTCATTTTACTGGCTTTGGGGCAGTTTGTAAAATGATGAATGATCAATGATTTTTGAATGATGCTGCCTTGTGAAAATATGGATTTGGGTTATAACGGCCTTTTTACTTGATCCTTTTGAATGGGTTGCATGTATTGGGACACAGGACTTTCTCAGATGTGTGGGTTTTAAAAACAACACAACAGTGTCTCACCCTCATTTTGAACTAGGCCCCTTTGTTTTGGGAGAGCTCATTGGTAGCAATATCCTGTTTAAAGTTGTTTTAAAAGAATGACCTTGTAGGGCATGTTTCCTGCTCTCTCTTGATGGGATTTCCTTTTTATTAAACAGGAAATAGTCTGATTACATAAAAGTGTGAGAATGACAGGTTTTTCCTTCCCAGCGAGGGTTGTTCATGTTAATTCTATTCAGAAAACTCTCAACTGCCAGAGCAGCTGAAGTTAATTTACTTGGCCTAAAACTGTTGTTTACACCTAAAAGTTCCTACTAGTGTGTTGCTGAAGCATTGTCTTAGCAATGCGAAGTCCAGCAGGCTTTCCTGTAGAAGTCTTTGTACAGGGATTTTCTTAGCAGATACTTTTTCTCACAAGTGGAAGGTTGCAGGAGTTCAATGGCATGAAGCGTGCTGCGCGGAGCATTCGAAGATCTGTTTCTGCAGCTTTTTTTAACCTTTTTTTTTTTTTTTTTTTTTCCTTTGAGCTGGGACTCTGAATTGCACTCGGAAACGACAAAGATGACGCTTCCTTACCTGGCAAAAAACCGTATACTTGAAACGTCTGTTACTTTTCTTTTAACTTTGTCCTCAGAATCACCTGCTGACCTCAAGTTAGGGATTTCAGTCCAAGCTCTTCTATGTACAGTACTGGTAATGAGTCAGGACAAAGTAAAAGTCCTGTAACGTAATAGGAAAAGGTACCGGGATAAGAGGCACAGGCCAGCGAGTGCGTTGTGTGCTGGCCTTGCAGTGGCCAAATACTGGCAAGCCAGCGGTGGTTGCTGGTGACGGCCTTGCAGTCCCAGCCCACGGTACCTGGCTGCCGTCCTGAGCCTTGAAGGCTCAGAGGATGAACGAAGTTTACATTCCCTATTTAGGCATGGCTTACTGATCGTGTTTTATATGGATTGGATGCTTGGGGGAAAGGAATTCTGTCTTCCTCCTGAAGAAGGCCAAACATCACGGGATGTTATATGTAAATGCTGTCGCTTTGCAACCTAAGCCACAAGACAGCTAAGGTAGTATAAGCATCTCCACTAGGAAACTGCAGAATTAAGGTAGCCCATTCAGCTTAATTCATTTCTAGTATGCATTGTAATTGCCTTAATTCAGTAGACAGATTGGGGAGTGCTCGGGGATTTAAATGGCGTTGTTTGATAAACGATGTTGCTTCATGTATTGCAGGATTGAGATGTGGGTTCTGACTGAAGCAGGAAGAGGAGGCTTTGAGATGTTACTATTGGTGGGATCCACAGAAAATTGCTGATTAGAGGAGTGCTGACACTTGAGAACACCGAGTTTAGTTCCAGACTTAGGAAAGGTTAGACCAGCAGTCGCTAAAACATTTGTTGTGACCCCTCTTCAGTTTCTGCCTTAAGCTTTGGTACTCCTGGTTTGAGAGCCAGTGTTTGGACCCCTACAACTGATACTTGTCTCCTCGCCCCGGCATGTTTTAGTCTGTTGACCACCCTCTTTTCTCTGCACTGAGCAGACGTGGTCTGGGTGGCCCTGGAAAACAAAAAATTGCTTTGCAGGGTGGTCGGTTGGCAGACGACAATTTTCAAAAGATAAAAGAACTGGGAAACCCTGGAAATCTGACACTTGTTTTTGTTTCAGAAGTTCAATTTTGAATTCTGTAGGTAGGTTTCCTCTTGATAATTAGTGCAAATCTTTTCATATCCTACTGGTAAATCAACATTTACACAGTAAAGCCTGGGATTTTAATGTCTCGCGCAGTTTAACTTTGAAATGTCTGATTGAAACTGTTACAGCTGGCCTGTAACCTAATTGGACTGGTATGTTGGAAAGTTTCTGGAGCAAGTCGCTTTGGCTCTAAGCTTTGTGCCAGTGAAATGATGAAGTATAGCATGATGACTCTAATGAACAAGCTTTGTTTAGAGAGCTGAAAAACAGTATTAGTTTTTAGTTTCCATCTCTGCTGATGGATGTATTGCAAGTAGGTTTAATAAGCACAGTGTCTCGGTATTCTTTGGGAAAATTTTTAGCCAGTTGAGATTGTTATTTAGCTTTTTGTTTCCAGAAGATGGCAAAACAAAAACTGAACTTGTACCAGAACAGAATTACACTGGAATAAAATGTGTTTCAAGAAAAACTGCCACAAAGCATGCTTATGAAAGATTACTCCTGTGAAAATGGATGAACATGGTTGAACCATTTTCCTAATTCAAAAAAGTTTGTCCTTCTATGCAGCCTTTTCCTAGGGTTTTTAAGTGGTTTAAGGTAGGCTTATATTTTGCTTATATCTCACTGAACAACCTTATCTAAACCAAAAGTAACCAAGTGCCGACTCCAGGGCTGAACTCTTTGGTGCTTGCTGCATAAGAAGAGGCAGACAGGGAAGTTGAAAACCTTTAAAACAATTGCACATAAGTACTGTAATGGGCAGTTACCCGACTTGTATATGTCATTAGTGTAACTGCAGAGGCAGACAAGGCCAAAGGTACCGATAAAGTTAAATCAAGCTACTTCTGCAAAGAGTGAAGGTGCTGAGCAGCTTCTGTGCCATATGATGTTGTTGCATGACACGTATCCCAAGCTGTCAAGGCTACGTTGTGACTTTGCGTACAGCAGTGAACTCTTACAGTGTAAGTATTGTGATGCTGTATCAAATAGCAAATCGTTGTTTTGGTATGCAGAAGCATAATTTATTCTGCGACACATCGGAGCGGTGAGAAGGTAATGGCTGAAATAATTTGCAGTGTTGGAGTGCCTTGGTGTCACTGATAATGTAGTTTGCACAGCTATCTGAAAGGGGCTAAGGAAATTGTCTTGGAAAAAAGTGGAGTATTTTCAAGGATTTGCATTGGATTGGTCGTGTTTGGAGGTGTGAGAAATGCAAAGACAACTTCTCTTCAGCTGGGCTCTGAGAAGGAGCGTTGCCTTGAGTTTATACATCAGCTGTGCTCTGCTCTCCGCAGGTGCTGCTGGTTAGCAGTAGTCGTCATCCTGATCGATGGATTGTCCCTGGGGGTGGCATGGAGCCCGAAGAGGAGCCCAACGTGGCCGCTGTGCGAGAAGTCTGTGAAGAGGTGAGTGTTTGACAAGAATGGGAGCTCCTGGAGCTTCGCTGCTGATTGTCAGCCAAGGCTTTGTGAATTTGTTTTCATCACTCTTGCTTGTTTTCCTTAAGGTGAAGAGGAATCTCTTCACCTTGGGTCATGGGTGATATCCCCATCACATGTGGGAGGGAAACAGGAGTCCTGAAGAAAGATAGCATAGGAATGTAATTAAGGCTCTCAGTCAGAATGAACTTTTCCTCGCCTGATACCTTTGACTGAAAATAGAGAAAATTAAGCTATAGTAAATTCAATACATATGATGATACTCTCTTTTTTGTTTTCTCTGTATGAAGAACAGTTTCTTAAGAGAACTTCAAAAATGAGCTGTGCTTTTGTGGAGCTATCTAATACTTGGGTAGAAGGTACAAATAAGACCTTATGAGCTACTAAAGACACTCCAAATATGGGGACCTCAGTATGTTTTGGTCTAGTACATATTTTGAGTTTTATGTGAATAAGAGAAATTGAGAGAGTTATAAACAACAATTCCCAATGTGTTCATGTTTTTGTTGGTGGGGTTTTTTTTTTTACTTGAAGCTATTTCAGAAAGGAGATCGAACACAGATTGATGACCTGTATGGAGAAGGCATATTTTTCTCTTAAAGCTGGAAGAACAATTTTATTCTTCATAAAGAATGTAAAGACAGCAAATGGCAGTTGACTACATCATATGTAAAAGATGCCTTTAGAATTCACTTCTGAATACTATCAAATTGGAGAGATGCTTGGATTCAGAAACGATTAAATAATTATATGTGGATGACCAAGTAGGTTCACAGTTATATAAGGCAGGATTAAAAATGCTTTCAAGAGGGTTATAAATCTTTGTGCTACAGAACAGAAATCAAGAGCTAATTGATGGGACTTGGGAGGAAGCTTCTCCAGTAGTTGCTTTATTTAATTGTCTGGTATATGAAGGTTTTTCTCCGAAGTATTTGGAAGTACCTGCTACTGTGTAACAAAATGCTGAATATTTGGGCCTTTGGACTAATCTAATGTGGCAGTTCCCGAGTTGTGTGTTTCTCTTTGGATGTTTTTATAATCTAGAAATTTATCAGAAAGATATGAAAGATTATACAGTCAAAGTTTATTTTTTCAAGTGTCTTTAGGTCCCTCTATTACTGGGGATTGCTGCTTGCAAATTTTGTTTCCAGCTTGTAGTACAGCTCCTGCTTTTTTAGTAACTCGGCAATCTTTCAAACACATTCCAAGCCAAAGTGAGCTTAACCATAACAATAGAAATATTTCTAGCTGCAGACTCCTGCTTTACAACCCAATAGTTATTAATAATTATTTGATACAGAAGTCAAGGGTTCATTCGGGAGATGAGAGACTTCGCCTTTCAAATCCTTAAAATAAATCTGTATCGACCCTCCCTTCCTCGGGCAGCGCAGCGCCTTGGAAGAGTCGCTCTCTTTCCGTGACAGCTCGGTGGCTGAAAGGGAGCCTTGGCATGGGCTCAGTCTGCAGTGAAGAAACTGGTTTGGGCTGGCTGAGATAATCCCCTCTCGCTCAGCTGGTGTTCCCTCGCTCACGTGGACCGGTGCCGAATGAGAATGTAATTCAAACTGTGGCAGCCTGGCAGGGTTGAGTCATTCCCAGCGAAGCACCTATCTGCTTGAATGCCGCTCGACAAACAGTAAACATCAAGAGCTCCAAAAGCAGCAGGATTACCCCAGCAGCTAACCTCCACGACACCTAGTAGCGTGTGATGTGAATGCAGGGTGGGAATCTGAAATGGAGCTATCAGATGCTGTTACGATAAAGGCTTTCCTGCGAGCCGTCTGCAGAAGAGCAGTCTGTGATGTGTATAAAATTACTTGAGCGCTTCTGCAGCTAATGATGAGGCTAGCTGACACGGGTGGAGAACGTAGGCGAGCTTTTAGGTGTGCAAGGCCTTCCTCAAATAGGTTTGTGTTCCAGTACGCTGCTTACGATCCTCAGACAAAATTATAACGTACATCAACTGTCTTAAGCTCAGGGAGCTGTTTACTGTAAAATGTTGCTGGGGAATGTGCGTGCGGGAGGGGAATGTTTGTTATATTACAGCTGTAACGCTGTAAAGGACTTGTGCACCCAAGTTTCCCAGCTTGTGCTGTTGATTTGGCAGAGGAGGTGTTTTAGGAGACTGCCGGGCAACTGGTGTGCGTGCTAGCTGGTAATCCTTGTTCATCCTTTCATGTGAAACTAGGCTTTTTCAGGTAGGTTGTAGCTGAGGCTGATTTCTGAGTAGGTTTGATGTCTTTGCTCCTCTCCTGGGACAGGCAGGTCTGTCACTCGCAGGGAAACGAGAGGTTAGCTGAGCAGGTAGAGTCAGCTGCTTGTGTTGGGAGAGGAAGAATCCAGTTTCCTCTGCGTCGATGAACACAAAGTAATTTTTATCCTAAAAGAAGGTGGTTTGCTGGTCAAAGTTATGGAAGAAATTTGTGGACTTTCTTTTGCTGACTTTGGTATGCCTTTTTCTTTTTAATGAGAGACAGTTGGAAGAGCTGGAAGGACTCATTACCCTTTCAGTTGCTTGTGGTCTTTGAAGATGACAATAGGCTGGTTTTTCTCAATTCATTCTTTTTTGCATGGTATGCATTTTCTTTTGAAAATACGCTTCCCTAAACTAAGATTTTTTAACTTCTGCAGTCACTGTTTTAATTTTACCGCATATGTGTTTGAGTTTATCCATGTTATTGCTGGAATAATTGTCGTATAAAGAAATCTAATTTTTCCCTCTTTCTGATTTTCAAAATTTTAGAAGACTCTTCTGAAAATGACATGTCAATTCTGAGTGAAACCTGTGATCCCTCTGTTCCAGTTTGAGTTAGAAGTCCTTGTCCTAGTTTGAGATAGTCCTTATCTATATTAATCTGTAGCAGCAGAAGTATTAAAGTAGACAGGTACCAACACTTGTCATGCTTACTGTTGTCTGCATAAAATTTGAAGTGACTTGAGTTCTTGGGCATTGTTTTTAGGCAAAGTAGCAATAGACAAGCACGCTAGCTCTGAATGAGAGCAGCCTTTTCAGAATAAAACTACTTATTTCTGACAGATTGTTGAAAATGATGTAGTCGGTCTTAAACAGCTATAAACTCCAGGTACGTTCTAAGGTTCACCTTCTAGAAAAATGATGTGCCCTTCTAAAGCAGTCATTAGCGCCAAGGTAGTGTAGTTTTGCTTCTTCATTCTTGGATTTTTTTGCTGTTGCATTCTCTCCCCAAAATTAATTTTGTGCTAGGGATAAGGGTTTTTTATAGGTGTGAGCAACTGGTGAAGAACATGTTTTAGAAATAGATGCCTTAAATTAAACTTATTATAGAGTGACTTTGAAAAAAGCCTCCACACTCATCTGTTAAACCCAAAGGCATTTCATTTTGCACTTACAGCATCTTTCACATCCTGACCTTTAAATACTTAGTAAATGTCAAGTTCTGTAAAATTACGGGAGTGTTAGTCATGCTTTCTTCATGGGAATCAAAAGCCACATAAGTTGTGCTTGATCTGTGATCAAACAGGCAATTGATGCCAATATAAAAAATACTCCATTGTGATAGTACTTTGATCTGGTTGCTAGACCTCTTTTTTTTTTTTTTTCTTTTCTCCTCTTAAACATGTTTTATAAATAATCCTTTCTGTTTCATGTATTTTGTTAGTGATTTGGAATATGAATATTGATATATTTTAGTGCTAAAGTAAGATGATTTCTTTTTTGAATACTGCAAGGACCATGGATGAATGACTGAGATGATGGCGTTGAAGTCCTCCTAGATTTAGTAATATTCAGTGCAAATAGGGGACGAAGTTCACTACTCTCTGTTACCCTGTGTACTCAAACTTCATAAAAATGAGTGCAACGTCTTAACGTTCTTTGCTCTGTCATGGTATTTCATTTCTATTTCACAAACGTAAAAACGTATATTGGTTGTAATGCAGTAAAGAATGAGATGAATAAGTATAACTCTCTCTGAGACACAGTAGAGACAGCAAGAAAATTTGCCTAGCAGGTCTGTAATTGGTGTCTTTAGAACTTGTCTAAGCTAGCAGTCTTTATGGGTGTGATTTACTACCTTCAGTACTTGCAAGTATTAGAGCAAAGAGTTGGGTGTTTTACCACAGTCCTCTTGCCCAGCAGTAATCTGTAGTAGATGCAGGCTTTGAGCCTAATAGAGCAAAGTAAAATAGCTGAAATTCCAACCCACATTTTCCTTAGCTCAGATGGAAGGAAATAAAAGCTGTCCCTAGGAACAGATGGTGTTGCTGCAGGCTGCTTTTTGCATCTGACCCGAACTTATTTTCAGCTTTGAAACCTGAACCTGCTGTTCTTGGATGTCTTCAGTAATTTTTCTTTATTAAAACAAGTTGTTCCATGAGCAGTAGAACTAGTAAAGCTTCATTTCCTCCAGATTTTTGTTCCTTGTCCTGAACGCCCAGCCCACCCCTCTGGGCTTGTGGCAGCGGTTTGAAGTCGTGTGCTGTTTTGGGGCAGCTGGCTGTTGCTGTGACATTGATGCACTCTTGCTAGATCTGTCTTTTCCTCCAGTGAGGACTACCTCAGACATTGAAAACTGATTTGGATCTGCAGAGCGGTGAAAAAGAAGCTCATTTTGCAAGCTCTGTTTGTCCTCCTTTATAGCTGAGTGTGCCTCTTCCTGGGGAATACTGGTGTTTGATTGATCTGCTTTATCTTCACACCTGCAGATGGAACAGTTGGTGCTGGTGCTCTCCTACCCCTTGTTGATAGGTTTAATAGCGTCCTCCTAGGACGTGCATGTATTCTGAGGATTGCAGCACTTCTAATGCTTGGTGGGGGAACATGTGCCGAAATACATTGTGCTGTCTCTGCCAGACACTGACTGTTGTGGCCCATGAGGGCGGAGGATTCTCAGTCCACTTACTACCGAGGAGAAAATTCCTGAGTCATCTGGTGCAAATTAAGATTTAGATCCAGCTTCAATCCTGGATGAGCCTGTGACTGTGCTTTTAACTTTCCAAGAAAATGCTCATTGTCCTCCAGTGAAGATGAGTCGGGAGGGTGCTGAGGGGTTGGCCCATAGCAAAGCAAGAGGTATGGAGCTTGCCCAGAGAGGAGCCTGGCAGTTTTGTTGCTTGTTATCTAGCTTGCCTTATTAGTGGGAACAGCTATAGATTATTTTCTCGGGTGTCTTGAGCGACTTTTATGTTAGAAACTTATGTGAGACTGTGAATTCCACTTCCACATTTGTTTGTTCCATTACATGAAATACGTGATTGGGCAGAGACTATGACTTTCCTATTTGTGTGTGAATTAAGTGCTTTATCAAAAATAGGTGTATAAGAATCCAGTCGGTCTGTGTTAGATGCCCTATATGTTGTCTTTAAAATCCACTATACCAGTAAAGCAGCATGGGAGTGCCATTGGTCTCCAGGATGTAATGGTTGATGTGCTTTGCAGTCTTTGGTAAGGACTCTCTGTATAAAATCAGCCCAATATTTGTTTGAATCAAACCATTAATTTATGTCACCATTTACTACTACACGTGGTAAATTCATACGTGAAGAAAACCTTAGCACTTTTTTGAGTTGTCTAATGATAATTCAACATGATTTTCCTACAGCGTGTGTTTGTCTTGGCATCGCTTTTTGTGCCTTTTTGGGTGAATAAGTCTAGGCAGAATGGAGAAGGATGATCTTAGTTTGCAGGCAGAGAGTTATTTCTGTCGCGCCTCTGTTTAAGCAGAACAGAGAGGCGGGCTCCTCACCTGCCTGTATTGCTTCAAGCACAGTGTTGGAGCTGGGGATAAACTGCTTGGGAGGCTGGTTGTGCAGTATTCATGCTTAGTTTCCAGGCTGGCTAGTTGCCTGGAGATAAATTTGTTTCTAGTCAGGCTTCAGAGTTTGCTAAACCATCACAACAACATCCCTGGCTTTTGATTCAGGGCCTCTGCAGGTGAGTAAGGAGAGCAGAAACTCAATCGCCTTCTCCAGGAAGAAGTGAAGAAAATTGCCTTAAGGCAGTTATTTACCTGAAACACTTGATTACTCTTCACCTTTTAATATATTTATGATGTATGTAGTGAAGGTGGAAGCCTTGTGTTGCTCTCTGTGTTATTGCTCACCGATTGATGTGGTTGCTTATCTAAAAAAAAAAAAAAAAAGCCCACCGTTTGAGGCTGCTGAAGGAGTTCTTTGAATGAAACTCATTTGAAGTATTTGCCTTCCAGTACACTTCTGAGAACGATTAGTCCAGGTTAGCAGCAACAGTTTTGCAGATGAGGTAAAATCACTCATCCGCAAAGGTCAAAACCAGTTATCTGTCCTAGCCGCACTGGTGTGTGCATACACGCGTACATTGACCTTCATGGAATTGCTATTTGACTCCAGAAATAGCCTTGTGGTTAATAGTCAGTGGTCCACCTATGGCTGAGCAGAATGTCAGAAATACTGATGAGACAATAAATTTTGCATCCAAAAACAACATAAAAGATTCCGTTGAAAAGCTCCTTCCTAGAAGTAGAGGTCAGGGAGCATGTTACAGAAAGAATTATAGATTTCTGTGAATGCTTGTAGTAGGGAGAGCTACAAATCCTTTTCTCTTGGGGCAGTTCGACCATCAGCTGCTGTTAGAAGCAATAGTGAGGTGTGCTCTGGCTGTGTTTGGTATCTGTGTGTGTTCGTTTAGTAGGCGGGGAACTTAACTAGCAAAAGCTTTTAATTAGTAAAAATTCTTTCTTTCTAAAAGCATATGACTGTATAGCAACTGGTTAGTAGCTGAACAAGCGGGAAACGGTGTACCTCAGCTGCTCAGGACAGAGAATTTGTCTTATCATTAAATATTTAGTTGTCCTCACCCGAACATCTCTTCCTTTTTTTACAAAAAAGCCTGCCATAATCAGATCTATAGATCTTGTCTGCAAGAGCAGAGGCACTATATTCCTGAACCGTTAAGGATGTGTTCCAGCTGCCAGAGACGGCAGCCGAATTTACCTTCCAGACGTGGCTGGGTTGTGTGCCAGATTGTGTGTGTTGTTTCAGACCAATTAAGTCATGGAGCAAAATCTCATCTTGTCTGTAGCACTTGAGTACCGAGCATTTACAGTCGTAAAAAGAAGGGAATGTAAATTATTGGGGGGGGGGGGGGGGGGGGAAGGGGAGGGGGGGTCTGGGGGCAGGAGAGTGGGGTGGCATTTTGCATTCATGCGTGATGCAAGCCCCAGAGAGCAGAGGCGAGAGACAGCGCTTTGAGAAAGTGACTGAGCCACAGCGGTGAGTGGATGTATAAAAAGTGACAGCGCATGAGATAAAGTGGGTAGATCCTCAGTAGTATTCAAACGGAAGACAAAACTGTTGCTTAGATCTTCCCTTGATTTGTGTCTGTGCTTGATTCAAAAATCTTCTTTTAATGCGCATCTGCGTTTTGTGTTAAATCAAAAATAGTCTTGTTCCTGTTGCGGAGGCCACATTACAACATTGAAAGTATTTTATGTTTATATTAGCTTGCTTCAAATGTATGCAGGACATCCCTGAAGTATCTGGTAGGTGTCACGTTGCTTTGATGGTGTAAGTGGATGTCTTATACATACTTTAAAGTTATTTTCTTAAACTATAATTTTAAAGAGGTAAAACTGCTAAACCCCAAAGCAAATTTTATCCATGTGTAGACTAAAATAACCTTTAGAGGAGATTCTGGTCATTCAGGGTATATTGGTATGCAATTAGTAACTCATCAAATAATTTTTTTTTCCTCCAGATTGAATCCAAAATGGTTTGAATACAGGAAAAGAAGAAACAATTCCTGGGAATGCATGCATGCTTAGAGCTCATGATACATTTGTCTCATTTATCTTGTGACCATCTTGTTTTCAGATTAACAGAATTTTACAGCATTTGCTTCCTGTTCTGAAGGATCTGCTCCTGCACAACAAATAAGGAAATAAGTACCGACCTGTTGTTAAAGCATGGTTTTTTCTCTTTGAACTTTTCGTAGGCTGGAGTGAAAGGGACGCTAGGAAGATTAGTGGGAATTTTTGAGGTAAGTTTCAAGACATTGAGGCTGTGAAATTCTGATGCAAAAAATTGCCTTGGAGTAAAAATAACTTTCTAGTTTGTTCTGAAGTAAAATAGATAACTTGTTTGAAGGAAAACTTAAAACTCCCCATTTAAATAAAAATGCATGCTGATCCTTTCAGTGATATTGATCATCTGCAGTTGGCACTTCAGTTGAAACCGTGAGCGATAAGCCAGGAATATTCTCAGTGCTTTCATACCTTTCTTGCTGCCAAAAAATGCCACCCACCAGCTGGGGAGCAGTGCTTCTCCTTTGTTCTTTAGCACCTGCCAGCACCCATTGCCAAACTGGCCCCTGCAACGCGGTGAAGCGTGTGCGCTCCTATTAGGAGTGTGGTAGCACCTGATGAGTACTAGTGAGATGCGTAGTCAGCAGGGACCAGGCACAGCTCTCTTTACAGTTGTGTTTTCACTATTTCACAGTTTGTGAAATAGATAAAAATCTTTTCCTGTGTCTGTTTTTTTTTTTTAATACTGCCTTACGGATTAGGAACTAGACTTTTTGGCTCCAATCCCTATTAATACTTTCAGACCTCTCATTTAAAACACAATTTTTAATAGCTAAGAACGAGCTATAATGTGAGGGAAATGGCACATAAGGTACCGCAGCATCGTAGTGAGGCAGCATGCGACTTGTAGTCGCCACGCGCCCACCTGCCTTTTCTCCCTTGATAGCTTTGTGTTATTCTGTTCCCCTTGCCTTCTAGAATCGGGACAGGAAACACAGGACATATGTTTACGTACTTATCGTCACAGAAGTGTTGGAAGACTGGGAGGACTCTGTCAATATTGGTAAGCTCTTTGCGCTCGCTAGCATTAACTGGTTTGATGCAGACAAAACGCGTCAGCTTAGCATCCCTCTGGGAGCTGGAATCCTTGTGACAGCGGTCGAGAAAAGTTGCAATGGTGTGTCCTTTGGTGGCTCGGGAAAAAAAAATGTGGTCAAATTGATGCTTTTGTAACCTCTGTGGCCCAAGAGAAGTTAATTCAGCTGTACAGCTGCCTCTACGGAAATTTTGTATTTAATTCTTGCACTTCAAGATACTATGCAAAGAGCATGAAGAACTGTCCTTTCTAAGACAAGAAGAATGTGTATGTGGGCAGTGTGGATTAATCATTACCCATTCTCTTTTGAAATCTTTGAGTTTAAATTGGATTCCTAAATGAAAATGAACCTGTTGTTCCACACGAGGTTTGTCGATAGCACTGTAGCACCTGTAACTTATAGAATCATCTAGGTTGGAAAAGACCTTTAAGATTATCGAGTCCAGCCGTAAACCTGACTTTCCTCAGGCTGTGTAGGGAAGAGGTTTTATGGAAAGAGTAAGAAATGAGTGCTATCAAGTAAAACTGAGTTCACTTCCAAATTGATGGAAATTGGGTGGTGATTGGTGTGTGTCTTTGTGGATTGTCTTCAAATGAGTATCTGACTTAAATAGAAATTACAGAAATAGCAAAATAAATGTGGGGTTTTTTTGAATTTGAATTTTTTGAAATGCAAGACCGGTTTGATTGGTTAGTAGGTGTACTGCCCTAAACAGATACTTGTCACGGGGATAGAGGAGCCTGCGATGTGGTGTTTGGAGTAGGTGGCCCTCGACATCAGAGAATACTGAGAGAAAATTTCCCACTGTCTTTTGAACGGATGCTTTGCTACACAGTGAAATTATTCTTGCAGCATTAGTGCATGTGATAATGACTGAAAGCTAATCAACAGCAAAGTTTAAGCATAGAAAGGATGACATTGTTTTGTTGCATCTACTGATTTTTCTTTCTGCCCACAGGAAGGAAAAGGGAATGGTTTAAGATAGAAGATGCCATAAAAGTTCTGCAGTATCATAAACCAGTGCAGGCCTCGTATTTTGAAACCTTGAGGCAAGGTTGTTTGGCAAACAACGGCACTCCTGTCATGACCACGACGTACTCTGAGAGCTCCATGTCTGACATCAGATGACTGAAGACGTACTTATGAGAGAAATTTTGAAAAATAGACTGAAACATGGATTTCCCTCCCCCCTCCCCTTTTTCACATGCCTCCTCTATCAAACAAGGCATGGGCAGCAGCCTGTGGCAGAGCAAGTGTTGAGAGTGCTGCAATTTAGTGCAAGGTGGGATTTTTTTTTGTTGGCTTTTTTTGCTTTTTTGGATATGTATTTTGTAAAATACATTTTGTGCATGAAGTGCCCCTTTCCCGTTACACCTCTTCCATGGCCTGGCGAGCAAGGCTGCCGGTTTCGCCTCTGCCTTGTGTTCTGAAGTGTCCCGTTTGTGTCATCCCAGCCATAGCCACTTCTTTTTTTTTTTTTTTTTTTTTTTTAATTAAAAGACTTCAAATGTGAGATCAGCTCTTTAAGTCTTAGTCTGTACTGTAAGGTGCTGTTCAGGCCTGTGTGGTGGTCACTTTCAGCGCTTATGTATAAACTTTTTTTTAGATGGAGAATCTAACATTTTAATTTTGCGGGAATTTTTTTAATCCTGGTCTGCTTCTGAAAAGAAGGGTTCATAATTAATCTGTTTGCCTTTTGTTCTGTTTTTTAAAAATACACATTCTGTGACAGTGCTAGTGGCTGGGCCAGTTTACTCCCCATTCAGTATCTCCCGATTTAGTGCAGTGACACTTGAAGTTGAGGGCAGAGTTTTGATCGCCTGCAGACATCCCTGCTGCTCCGTTGCTTCTCCTACAGCTTCCGCCAATGTTTCTGCATTTACATCAAAATGAAACAAAAAGGAGTTGGTCTTTTAACACTTGGCCAAAAATAAATAGCCTCAGAAACGCTACGATAGAAACTGAAATTCATTGTCTGTGGTAGGAATCAGGGATTCAAAGTGGGGTCAAAGTCTGACAAACTGGAGCGTCAATCACCAATGCTGTTCTGCTGATCCTGCTGCGTTCTGCTGATGTCTCTTCTTGTCCACATGCCTTATACCGTGCTGAACTGGATACTTGTAATTTGTGCTAAAGCATCGGATTGTACTTACTGAGTGTTACTGCACGAACCCTCGGTTGGATAACCACGCGTGTCCCTGAAAAGAAGTCCTGGGGGAAAAAATTCAGGTGTTCAATCTCTTGTCCTGTGGTTCTGCAGCACTTGCAATTGCACCATGGAGCATGCTCAAAACATTTAACTCTCCCTCTGTGAAAGGTACAGCTGACTCCCGAGCAGAATTGCTAGTTGGAGAAGTACACCCTTCAATAGGATAGTTCCCCTGATGCATTGGCACACTTCACATTATTTTTTGTTGTTGTTTTTATCGATGTAAGTTTCATGCTGTCTTGATTTGCCAACAGTGTTGTCTAGTTGGGAAATAAAATGGGAAGGGTCGGGGCTGGGGGGTGGGTTGGGACAGGTACAAGTTTTGGGAGGGGCATTAATTAATCCCTGGCTTGGGACAAGAAGTAGTTGCTGAATTCAGTAACTTCTCCTTTGTCAGAGCATAGCCAAGATGTGAAATTAAATCTGCAGTACTCTTCTTTTTTTTTTTTTTTTTTTTTTCCTTTCCCTTCCCTCCCCCCCCGCCTTTATTTAACAAAAAATATTCTAATAAATACTCACTGTTCCAGAGTTTTCTCTCTTCCCGGGAAGCGCTTACAATATGAAAATCTGATCGAAATATCCATGGAGCCTGGGACAAGGGGCAATGGTATCCTTGCTGGTTTGGCAAGAAGCTGTTCATTTTAAGATCCTATTCTGTTCCTTTACTTGTTCTCCTTGCTTTCATCAGTCTGGAGTAGCAAGGCCAAAAGCAGTGCCAGTGATTGCTAACATGAAAAACCACGCATAAGAAAAAGCTGAGAGGCATTATTCAAGAAGTAGCTTGAAACCGAGCATCTGGAATTGAGCCTAAATTACACCAGTTCAGTTCACTTCAACTTAGAGACGAATGTACAATACTTTCCTACTCTGTGCTGATCGGCCTGAACCAAACTCTCAAAAGGGCTTGAATATTGTATCTGGAAGTGTACAAGAAATTCAGACAGTCCGCGGTTACCGAGCCGTGAGTGGCACCTAACACAGCCATCTACTGCCTTCAACTGAGTTTGTCTTTACTGTACAGATTAGTATGTTGAAAATGCTTTGCAACAAAACGGCTGGTACTCCTGAAAGAGTAACTGCAGTTTTAATATCGACGGCATGCACACTTTTGTTTTTAAACTAAAAATGTTTTTACAGGGCTGTTAAACTGACAGTTTAGGGTAGAATATTGTTAATGACTTGCTAATGGCTTATCTGTTTGGGTCAGAAAAATAAATTGTGCCAAGAAAGTGTTTTAATGTGGCATGAATTGATGCTGTTAATATAGTAACATCGAGTGGCCGATATTATGCCGCCTTAACTGGAAATAGCTCCTGGGGTAGAAATAGCCTTTATTCAACAGATGCGGGTTTCAAAACAGGCCTTAGTCCTGCGCTACCTGAATCTCTCCCTGCACCACACGAATTCCCGTCTTCCTCAGCATCTGAGGTTCTTCTCTACTAACTGGTATAGCTGCGTGCCTAGCAGTTTAAGCGCTTTTATCCAAAATGATGTTAAATTGGTTCGGGACCGACAATCAAACTACCTTTATTCGTGACAAAAGAGTTGTTCTAAGGACGGCGCGCGCTCTGGGTTTCTCAGTACAGACTAGTTCCTGCTTGGTTAAACTGCTTAGGGCTGCTGTCATGACCAACTGCTAAAAAACCCTGTAGGATTAGACTCAGACTTCCAGTGTTGCTAAAACTGGTGCTATACTGAGCTAGCGTTGGAGATAGTGCGATTCTTACCTCAAACGATGCAGTGTCTAGTCTGACCCCGTAAATCGAGCATTACAACGTGTCTCAGCTTCCCGTTGAAGAATAATGTTCTTAGTTTGGCTTTCAGCATAGCTTTGATCTTACTTGGCACCGGTGTGTTCGTAGGTAAAACAGAGGAATACCAATGCTTCGTATAGACATCCCGCAAGTTTGCAGCAGATTTGTCAAGCCCCCTTCAAGTTGCAGGTTTCAGATGTTGTCTTGGTTCTCCAAAGTGCGGTTTGGGATAAATGCCAGGCGTGTTGATGATGCACAGCCTCCCATGCAGAGGGGCTGCTGTTAATTACCTTTTGGCACACCTCTGAACCCCGGGGTCTCATGAAAAACTTCCCCTGTCCTCTGCAGCTTCTTAGGGGTAGAGTAATTTCGCTAATAAGATTACTTTTTCCCTTGCTGCTTTTCATACATGTATTCATGGTATATCCAAGGACGCCTTACTCTTGACACATCAAGAAGCAAGTCTGCCTGCAGCGAGGAAGAGGGGGGAAATTACTGGCCCTTGAAACTCTCGAGTACTGGATTTCTCTGTGCACCTAAGTGTCACCTCAGGGTTGCAAAATGAGTGATGAAGGAAGAGGGAGACCCGCTGCTCAGCACGGGGAGGTTCTCTGAGCAGTTCCCACTCTTCGACATTGATTCCCTTCCTCTGGTATGGTCAAAATTGGAAATCCTCGTATAGCGGAGTTGTATCCTGCCATCTGGATTTTTAAATGCATTTGAGACCTTAATGGGAGAAGAGAAGTGCATTCAGCACTTAGACACCACCGCTTAGTGTGATGATCTTTTAAACCTCAAAATACTTACGAAAATCTGGATCTCTGTCACTGGAGGCGTTTGACAGACCGGCTTGGATTACTGCTGCGGCAGGAAAATGTTAGCTGGTGGTTTAAGCCGACGCTGGGTAGCGGGTATACTGGCATTTGTTGACTCCAGCATGGGAGCAGGAGAAGGAAGACACCCCCGGGATACCAATATCTCCAGCGGCTGCTGCTTCTTGATTCTTCCAGCAGGATTTGTCAGATCCCGTACCTTTCTGATGATCTTAACTGACACGTAAAACTCAAGAGGCAGGTGGACGTCCCTCTGCAGAAGAGTGCCAAGTGTAATTAAACTTAGTGGAGCTGAAATCATATGCCTCGAGCCCCAGGAAGTCTCTCTCAAATAAGGTTTTGGTGTGGTGGGACAGGGATTTCGATGCATTGGTTCATGTCAGATTAGAAATCGTGTGCGGTACAAAACGTACAGCGCCTTTGTCTTGAAGTGGTTACTGTAAGATGGGGTTTGGGTTTCAAATTTGACTTTGCTCGCGCTGAGGCTTTTCAAAGGCACGTTTCAAAAGGAAGAACCTTTTTTCAGTTAAAAGTAACACGTATCATTTTCTGTTTGGCGAAGCTTTCCCACAGTGTCCGTAGGTGTGCTGCGTGGCTCTGCCTGCTGGATTTGGTGCCTGGCTATGAGAGGCTGTGATGTGACACTGCCGGGCCCGGGAGGCGATGCCTTTTCCTGGGCGATGCCTAGAGAAGGGTGAAAGGAGGGGTTTTTTTTTCCATTCTCCCTGAAATCTGGCATTCAGTGCTGTTCAAGTACTTCTGGTCGCTTCACAAAGATGTCTTTTGGTGTCTTCACAAAGATGGATTGTTCAATTCTAGACAATAGTTTATTGGCGATAGAGAGACTCGGTATTGTTACGAAGCCAGGGGAGGGTTGTACCTCCTTTATCTTTGCACAGTGTTTCTACTTCTTACCAGCACTGGCCGAGTTTTGTGCTCTCTTACAGTTAGCCGAGCTGCTCTGGCAGAGCTCAGCAAACCCTTGCTCAGAACTGCAGTGACTTCTTAGAAGTACGAGTGCTTGCCATTTGCCTCCCCAGGTATAGCATTTGGCAAAACATCCCTTTGAGTTAACGGCTACTTCGCAAACTAAGATTAAGGTATTTTTTCAAATTGAAAGTGCCTTAGACTTTCAATTGTAAAACCCCTTTAGGACTGAGGCAGTGACAGCCGAGAGGGTGCGGGACGTGTTGGCAGTCTTTCTCACCGGCCGCTGTGCCGTGAGCACTGGATAGGGTAAATATTCCTTGTTATTTTGAACTCTGGGAGCGAGGCATGTAGCCTCTGAGTGGTTTTACAGCTGAAATATCTTGAGGTGAATCTATCGAAGAGAGGGTATCGGAATTAGGCTGTTCAGTAAGTGTGGGGCATCACCTGGAAAAGATCATTCAGAAGTTGCTGATGGTCAGCTCGCTTGTTTGTGTTTAATGCTGTTAAACAGAGCTGAAGTCGTAGACTGGTATTACCGATAAACTCCATCAGCCAGTAACTGTAATTAGAATAGAAGGGGGTAAAAATATGGGCTTTAACGGAGAGGCTCTTCATAATGAAGTTTTTTTAAGCTGCTCTGTGGATCAGATGGGGAGAATATATCTGGCTTCTTAAAGTCTTGCTATTTCTTCCCCCCATCCCTTGCTCATGTTCAGTACGGTAAGATGCAAGAAATACTTGGGAGTGGCTGTTGGTTCTCGATAGTAAACCTGCTGTGATTCAGCTGAGTTCTTCTGTGTACGTTACACTATAAGAAACTATTAGATTTACAGGTAAAGGAGCCCAGCCGGGGCTCTCCTCAGATAACATCTCTTGCCTTGCTTTGCCGTAGGAAGGTGGCACGGACAGGTGAATGCGTGTGCTGTCTCTCTGCATCTTTTTAAAATACATCCTTTGGGATTTGTTTCCCTTTTCTTCCATTCTGGGGACGTGGTTCCTTCTTAGGTTGATTTGGTTCCAGCTTAGCAAGGCGGATGCGTTCTCTCCCAGCTGTGCTGCGAAATAAAAACGCTGAGTGGTGCCGGTGGGGAAGGAGCAGAGCCTTACCCCGGGGGGGTTGCACTTCAGAGCTCCTCCACCCATGGGTGCCTGGGGTGGGCTGCACCCCGACAACCTGCTGCATCTCCTCGGATGACGGCCTTCAGCCTCGCTGCTGCGGAGGAAGGTAAGAGCTCTGGTTTGGGGGCTGGAAAGGAACTGCAGTTTAAGCAATCACATCAGCTTTTTTACTCGGCAGGTGGACATTGTGTGCGCTTCCCAGATTTCCGTTGAACAAGAAGGCGGTTTCATTCAGCGTGATCTTGAACGTGCCTTAAAGCAAACACTATAAACTGAAAAATTAAAAGGGATCGGAATCTGCTAGCGTTGCTTTTTCCCTTGTGCAGGCACAAAGTATTCAGTGGCTAAAAATGTGGGTAGGGAATGTCAGGAATCCTCAGTTCCCTTCCCAGATCTAGCCCGGACTTCGGGCCTCTGCCTCAGCTTTTCCATGCAGAAAATGTGTTCACCATTTTGCAACATGCTGGTTGCTCTAGAAGAGCAAAATATTTGAAGCTGCACAGATCGAATTGTTCCCCAATTCGAATTGTTCGAATTGCTGCCTCTCCCGATTACAACAGCTTTAGATGTTCTTGCTCGTTCTCAGAAACACTGTTTTATCCCAAATGGATATGTTTGTGCTTTTCAGACAGCCAGATGCAATGTTTGTACCTGTGCAAAGCATCCCGTGAAAGGAAACGTGGGTTATCTGGGAATTTTGCGAAGGATAGGTTTGAATATTTGACTTTCCCGGAGTAGAAGCTATGGCTGGTGCCGATTCTCGGGAGAGGATTAAAATCTCGGTCTCTTTAGCCAAACTTGCACCAAGAAATGAAGTTGTTGCAGACGCTTGTTGGCGTGAAGAGCTCTTGTCTTCTAAAGAGTCCGATTCACCCACTGCTCTGGTCTTGCTTTTCAATGACTCGGTTTTCCCTCCTGGCTCCGTTCTTCCTGCTCAATAAGATAGCATCATCTAGTGGCTACATCGCAGCCTGGGGATGCAGGTGACCTTGCTTCTGGTGTACTCATCGTGTCTCAGTGTTAGAGGCTATTACATACATACATACATAGAGATATATATACACGTTCCTCACTTTTCTCAGCGTTAGAATGAATTTAATACGGTTAGAGAGGACTCTCGGCTTCAGTGGTAGAAGGTGGCGTGTAGATACGTGTAGTGTTTTACTGGTATAGTGTCATGAGGTCTGTACATAATTGAGAGAGGTGTAGATGGGTGAAAAAGAACACTTAACTGGACTGAAGATGTATTTAGGAGATTTATAAAATCTTTCTGGTGCTAGCTGATAGGGGTTTTTTTCTTTTTCTTTTTTTTTTTTTTTTGGTGGGAAAGTGAGAATTTTGAAGTTATACTTGAGAAATTGGCTCTAGAATTGCCTCAGATTAATCTTGGGAGGGCCAAGAGTGTTTGCTGAACTTCCTCTATGTCCTATTTTCTATTTATTAAATCAGAAGGTCTGGAACGATCACTTTGCATTTTCTGCTCGGTCTTTTCATGAACTCTCTCTACCTGAGACTCCCTGGCAGCACCCCCGAGCTGGGAGAGCAGGATCCCAGACCCCATCAGAGCATGAGCCTGGCAGTGGGATAAAGAACCAGGGGACGTCACCCTGCCAGCAGCACGGGCTGGGTGTCTGTGGGTTTGAGCATATCTGCCTTAGGCTTTTCCGTTCCTCATCGAACCGAGATACCTCCAAGATCAAAGCTGCGGGGCTTTGACTGTCTCTTCTGTTCATTCGAACTCACCTCCGCGACCAAGGATAAGACTTTGGTACCGATCCAGGTACCGACCTGCACCGACCTCTCCTGCTTGGCAGCGCCAGCGTGGGCCGTCCCTATGGGAAATGGGTTTTAAACCTTGCAGATACTTTTCTGAGTCCTTCAAATGTCCAGGCCTGGGGTGGGGAAGGACGATGGCAGCAGCAGAGCGTGGGGAGCGAGCTCCGGGGTTTCCTGCTCGCGTGTGATGTGGTGGTGTCGGTTGGGATGTCTCGGTGGAGGCTCTTATGCTGCTGCTGCCGCCCAGCTTTCACATGGAAACAACAGTGAGTTTGGAGGAGGAGAAACTGGTGTAGAGAACAAACTTGCTAATTTATTAGAATTAAAAGAAGCCTGAGATTTTCAGTGATTTTCAATGAATCGTAAGTTAAATACTCAATTCTCCATGAATTCTAGATGGTTTTGGACTTGTAATTCCCATAATCTGTTTTGCTTTATTCTTATGGCTGCAGACTTTTGTTCCTCACTCCAGTGCTTTGTGTTCCTAATCTTCTGGTAAAGTTAACGTGGGGTTTTTTTTATGATATATTAAGTTGAAATGGTTTGCAAAAACACTTTACAACTGCAAGGGCACTTTGGAAATCTAGCATTTCAGCTGATGCTTTTTGTCTTTCTTACCGACTTGGACTCGTTCTTACTTAACGACACATTTGTTCAAAGGCAAATGCGTTCAGTAGAAAACACGTTTCGTTTTCTTTGAGGCTCAGATCTTAGTTCGAGCCTATGAATAATGCAGGTGCTCTCTTGCTCCTGCTTAGTCTCGGCTGGCAGGTGTAGCGTATACCTACATCATTTTCATCTTTTCATCCATAGCGTTCCTAGAAAGACCGGAGGGCTCGCTGTCCGCTCCACGCTCAGCTCTGGTATCGTTACCAACCCCTGTCCCGCTTCTGCAATGAGTCTGGGTGTGTTTTGAGCCAGATGTTGAGACGGCGTGAAGCTGCGCCGATGTACGGCAGCTGGGTGGTCTGGTTCCCTTTCTCCAGGCGTTTCCTCTGCTTGAGTTGTGTGCGAGGGGGAGGTCGTCACTGTCTTTAGAAGATTAAAAAAAATTAAAAAAAAAAAAAAAAAAAAAGTCGTGGATGCAAGTTTGACAGAGTGTAGGCTGTAATCTAGTGCCAACCAATAAACACGCCAGTATTTCACACACAGCTCTGCTTGCTGCGTGGTCTCTCTTCTTCCCCGCGCTGTTACCCACATACGTGAACTTGGGGATCGGGCAATAACGTCTCGATGGAGGAGAATGCCCTCCCTGAAGTGGCTTCGTACATTCACAGTCTGGAGAAGAACATTTGGAGGGATGTCACCAACAGCCTGATGTTGAGACGGGCTTGGCTGAGTGGGGAGGGCACCCTGCAATAAAATCAGGGTGAATTTTAAGGCACGGCATAGCCTCGTTCAGGTATTTCTGGTCCTGACCAAGAGCCTCGTGGAGCAGAAGTGATCCTGACTCCGAAGCTGCTCACACACAAAGTCCTATTTCACAAAGTCCTCACTGAGAGCCCTTCACGTGGAAATAGCCCCTTGCTGTGGGAGAGGCTGGCTGCCGCTGGCAGGGCACGCTGCGGATCTGCGGATCGCTGCTGCTGCTGCCCCGGCGAGGGGAGCGGCAAGGGCTGGAGACGGCGAGAAGCGTGTTCAGAGGTGCCAGTGTAGGTCAAGGAAAAATAACGCGAGCTGCTTCGAGCCCCGTTCTTACAAACACCTGCGGTGTTTGTGCTGCACACGTGTGTGTGTGCACACGCAAATGATCTACCGCAGTCTGGCCGCTTTTCCGAAACCCGTGGTCAGGCTTCAGGGTATCTCAAACCCTTTGGAGGTTTGATGCCTTCCCTGCCTGCCTGGGAAAGGTGAGCAGCGGGAGATGCTCAGAGCCCATCGGCGGGGATTTGGGAACAGCACCAGAGCACGCTCGAGGAGCGGACGGGGCTCTTCGCAGCGCGGCAGGCTGCCTTTGGTGGGTCACGCTGTCCTCGCTGCTGCTGGGACGGGGCTGCTCAGCACCTTCCTCGGCCTCCGCACACTCCAGCGAGAGCGGCCGGGTCCCTCTGCCCTGCGCCGTGCCCGGCTGCGGGAGGAGCCGGCTGCGCCGGGGCAGCTCCTGTCCCCATGGGTGCCCAACACGGCCCCTGGGAGCCCTCCCTTACCCCAAACGCCCACGTTTCTCCCCAGCTTGGGTGCCGGGCTCTGCTGCTACCCCAGTGCAGCAGAGTTGCCTTGGGGCTGGGGAAGAGCGAACCGAAGCGGCTTTGCCGGACTCCCAGGGCTCTGGTGTGGCCCTCGCTCAGCCGGGGTGGGGGTTTCTTCTCCTTTTGGGATGTGAAGCAAAATGCTGGGCAGGATCCACTAGTGTGTAGCCTGATCCCAGCAGCGAGGCTGTAAACACAGATATAGGAGCTCTTGCGTTTATCCGCAAACCAAATGTGTCCTGGTTTGGAGATCCAGCTCTTACCGCTTTGCAAATTCCCTTTGGGATCCGAATGCAACCAGGCTCCTCCTGCACCGCATTATCACAACGAGGGAAAACAGGCCGGCTCATGCACAACACCCTCACGTTTGTGGCTGTGGCGTGGAGCTGAGGGCAAAATTAATCCCTGCTGATGGTGGAGTTAATGCCTTCACCGGTGAGCGGTGAGGCAGAGCCGGAGCAAGCTGTGCTCCCGCGGGGGTGGGCGGCAGCGCTTCCCCCCCAGTACTTCTGGCTGGGTGAGCAGCCGGAGTGATACGCTGGGTGGAAATCCAGCCACTCGTGCTTAGCTGCTTAAATGGGAGCTTAGTGGCTCAGCAAAGCTGTCCCCAATTATCTGCGGGGGGCTGAGCAGTGGAGAGGAGGGGGCTGATGTCTCTCACAGCTGGTTTTGGAGCAGAAATACCCCGTGTCACTATTCTAGCTCTCGTTGCCTGTCAAAAATTTGCCCCCCTGGCTGACCCCCCTCCTGCCCTGGTCATAAAGGTGCCACGTCCCCGGGACTGGTGGCAATGCTGCCCTCAGCCCTCTGGCATCCTTCCCCCCCCCCCCCCGGGGGTAAGTAACGGGGAGATTTCCCCGGGGATGAGCAGCCCCTGCACTGCCCCAGCTTCGACTCCCCTTTTTTCCCATCCGGATACTCTGGGAAGCAGTGGATAGGAAAAAAATATTCACCTGGGATTTGGGGATACTGCGAGTGTCCAGGGCTGCCTCTGGCCATGCAGGGGGCTCGGTGACCCCCTGGTCTGCTCCCAGGGCACGCCGCTTCCCCCGGGACCCCGCATGCTCCTCCAGCCGGGCTGGGCTGGCTGCGCGCTCCCGCCGGCCTGCGCTCGCACTCGCTCGCTCGCTCGCTCTCTCCAAGGAACTTTCCTAGAAATTGCTGGATTTATTTTTAGCCGCGGCACGGCAGCGCCGGGCTGGGAGGGGATGGGCAGCGGCAGATGGAGGCAGAGTGGGAGACCCACACGGCGTTGATGTGCTCCCACCGCCTCAGCCGGCTCCTGCCCCGGCAGCGGAGGGCTGGGGGGGTCCAGCCCCGCTGTGTGTTTCCCCCATTGCAGCGGTGCTGGCCAGATCCTGGCTCTTTTGGGTATGAAGGAGGGGATGAGGACGGGCTGCGAGGAGAGCTGCTGCTGCTCACACAGGGGTGATGCCCCGCTCAGGGTGCAAGGCTCCCCCAGACCCCTCTTGCCGGCGCTGACCCCCAGGATCTGCCTCCCCCGGTGCTACCAAAGCCCCGGCTCCCGTGGCGAGACGGGCGCTGGGATGGAGGCGATGCTCCTCCGGGTCCATGCAGGGATGGGTTTGGGGAACGTGGGGGGGCTGAGGCTGTGGCTGGTTTGGGAAGGCTGTATGGGGGCAGGGAGGGTCAACACGGACAATGGGACCAGTGTGGCCACTGGGGACAGTGGGGTCAGCGAGGGTGCTGCGGACAGCAGGGCTGCCAGGGCCAGCGGGGCCACTGGGGACAATGGGACACTGGGAACGGCAGGCATCAGGTGCTCTCAGGACAGCCGGTGCCCTTTTCTGGGCTAGGGGGTCCCCCAGTGTGGGGACAAGCCCCACCCCGACCCCTTCCCACCCTCCGCGAGGAGCTCCGGCATCCCCCACTCCACACCATGCCTGGCCAAGGGCATCCCCGCTCCTGCGTCCCCAGAGTCCCCTGCGGCCCTGGTGCATCAGCATGGGCCCCGAGCCCCGTCCCTGGGCTGGTGCAGGGACCAAGGAGGCGAAAATGACCCAGCTGGGCTGGGCAGGGGGTGAGGGCAGGGGGTGAGGGCAGGGGGTGCAGGCAGGAGGAGGAGGACCCCGGCTCTGCGGCTGCTTGGCCTCTCGCTGGGCAGGTTCATCCCGGGGGCTGCAGAGCAGGAGCTGCCTTGCCCCAGCGCTGCCGTCCCGCTGGCACAGGGTGCTCTCGGTGCGCTGCGGTGGCACCCAGCCCCATCCTGCCACCAGGCCGGGCACCGGGGACCGTGTCCCCCCAGCACCGCCATCTCCAGGCTTCTCTCTTCCACCTCGCTTCACTTGATTATTATGGGGTTTTTTTAGCTATCGGGAAGCAAAATGGGGCTCCTTGCTCCCCGGTGTCCCCTGCTCCCGCCTGACCCACTTAGCGGGGCCATCTGGTCCCCGCACGGGCAAAGCGGATTAGCCCTGCGGCCGGGGATCGGGGCTGGGATGCTGCCACCGTCCCGGGGCTCCGCCCGGGGTGGCACCGCCGGCACCACGACAGCCCCTGCCCGGGTCCCTGCGGGTCCGGCCGCGGGGGGGATCAGCCGCAGCGGGAGCCCCCGGCCGGGGAGGGGACCCACGGCAGCCCCCGCCACGGGTGACGCTGCCCGGCCAGGCTGGGTGCCCGCACCCACCGGGACCCCGGCCCCCCCGGCCCCCGCAGGTCTGTCATCTCGCCCTGTGGCTACACCTCCGTCCCTCTGTCCATCCGTCCATCCGTCCGTTCACCCAACTAATGGCGCGGGGACGCGCCTACCCGCCCTGCTGTGCACCCATGCGGCCGTCCGTCCGTCCGTGCCCCCATCCCTCTGTCTGTCTTGCCACCCCCCATGCTCCCGCCGTGCACCCCCCTGTCCGGTCTGTACCCCCGTCTCCCCTCCCCTCCCTCCCTCCTTCCCTCCCAGCGGCTCGCCCCCCCTCCCCCTCCCCCGTGTCCCTTCCCTCCTTTTTCTCCCTTTTCCCGTTTTTTTTGGTCTTCCCTTCCCCCGTCGTTCATTTTTCCTGGTTTTCCCTGCCCTTTCCTTTCCCCTTTTCCCTTTTCCCTCCTCCCCTCCCCCCTTTTCCCCTTCCCTCCTTCATCCCTCCCCCGCCCCCCGCGCCCGGTCTCTGCTGCCCCCTACCGGCCCCGCGCCGCCACTGCCACAAGCCCCGCCCATTGCCCCGCCCCTCAGCCCCGCCCCGCCCGTCACGCGCCGCGCGGGTTCCGGGTGCGGGCGGTGCGCGGCGTGCGCAGGTGGGGCGGGGCGGGGCCGCGCGCGGGGATGCGCGGGGGGTGGGGGAGGGATGCGGGGGGGGGGGGCGTGGAGTGTCCCGCGTGGGGCGGGGGGGGCAGAGCCCGGGGGGGGGGGAGGGTGCCCCCAGCCCCCTCCTGCTCCTCGTGGAGGCGGACACCCACCCCCTCCCCCGGACCGACCCCGGTTCTGCGGCGGGGGTGTGCGGGGGGACCCCCCACGCCGGCCGCCCCCGGCCCCGAGTGGGGCTCTCCGGGCGCTGGGCACCCCTCTGCCGCGTCCCGGGGGTGCCGGCCTGGCTGGGGTGCGGGTACGGGCCCCCCGCGGCTCCTGCCCGGCCCGCGGGGCCATTACCGGGGCGGTGGGTGGTTAATTACCCGGGCGGTTGTGGGTTCGCAGACGTCCCGTCCGGCGGGGCCGGACACCCGTGGCCCCATGCGGAGAGGAGCCGGCGCTGGGCCATGAGCAACACCACGGCCCCCACGGCCCCGGGCGCGGCGGGTGACTCGCTGGTGGGCTACGTGCTGGGACCCTTTCTCCTCGTCACCCTCCTCGGCGCCGTCCTGGCCGCGGTGAGTGGGCGGGGAGGGCCGGGGGGGGTGACAGGTGACACGCCGTGCCGAGCCCCCCCCCCCCCCGCTCACGCCTTCCCCTGCTCTCCCTGCAGGTGATGTACGTCCAGAAGAAGCGGAGGTGAGCGTGGGGGCGTGGGGCTGGGTTTGGTGTGGGGGCTGTGGGACCCGTCACCGCTCAGCCACCGTCCCCGTGCCAGGTTTGACCGGCTGCGCCACCGGCTGCTGCCCATGTACAGCTACGACCCGGCCGAGGAGCTGCAGGAGTCCGAGCAGGAGCTGCTGGTGGAGGCGGAGGACACCCGGGTGGGTGAGACGCAGCCTTTTGGGGCTGGGAGTTCGGTTTCGGGGTTGGGTACAGGCGGGGTGGCTGCGTGGGTCGCTCGCCGGCTATGCACGGTGCTGCCGGGAATTGCTATTTATCTATTTTTTGCGTGAAAAATCAACATTAAGCAGCACCAAGTTAAGGAGCCCACGGGGGCTGCTGAGCCTGGGTGGGAGCCCAGGGTGCCAGCCTGCCCCAAGGGAGCACCGGGCTCTGGGAACCGGGCGAGGGTTTGGGTGTAACCCAGAGGTTTTGGGGAGGGTTGGGCTGTGCAGCCGGTGCCTGCGAGCCTGGGGCTTCTCCGCCCACCGTGGTGCCGCTGGGGCTTGCTTTGCCCCCCAACTTGGCACTGGGGGGGGGGGGGTCTGGGCTGGGCCACCCGCCGTGCTGAGGGCACGCTCTCTGTTGCAGGTGGTGCCCAGCTGGGGGGGGGTCTCGCCCCATCGGCCCCCACGCAGGGACTGGAAGGCCTGATGCTGCCTGGAGAGCTGGGACCGAATCCTGCCCGCAGGAGGCAAGGGAGGATGGTGTCAGCACCGGCGCTGCTGCCTTCACCGTCTGCCGGGAAGGGCAGGATGCGCCCGTGGCAGCATGGCGATGCTGGCGGCCGCTGCCCGGGAGCGATCCCACCCCGTGAGCACTGACGATAACGGGTTATCTCCCACCTTGGCACCTATTTTTGCCATTTTTTTGCTTGAACCGCTCTGCCAGCCCCTTAAAATGCACTGAGCGGGACGGCCGGGGCTGGCACCCTGGCAGGGGAGCAGCTGGGCTCCGGGGCTTTGCCGGGCGCGGAGGGCAGGACGCAGAGGAGCAGCGCGGCGCGTGTGAGAGCAAATAAATAAACGTGTTTCTCTGCATTCGGCCAAGAGCCTCCCGCGTCGGGCAGGGAGGGTTTTCAGCAGCACAAGCGCTGCCGGACCGTGGAGCAGCCCGATGTCGGGCGGATCGGCACCGTGTCCCTGCCTTGGCAGCATCGTGACTTGATTTGGTAATAAAAAGGCGCCGAGGATGGGAGTTGGGGGGGGGGGGGAGCAGGGTTTTGCCTGTTTCTGTTTCTATCGGCAGCTCTCGTCGTCCCCACGGAGGATGGCTGGCACCGACATGGATGTCCCTGTGGAGAAGGTACCATGCGGAGCGGTCTCTCTGTGCCCACGGGCTCTCCCTGCACGGAGAGAACCCGCTCCCACCCCACTCCCGAGGGCTGGACCCCGGCCAGAGTCCAGGGCAGAGGCATCAAACATCCATAAAATGTTTTATTCAAGTAACTGCAAATAGGAAACCAAAAGGTCGTTAACAGTGGACCAAAAAAAACCCCAGCCAAACCCCAGTTTTCTCCCACCGGGGCTGCCCGGCACTGACCTCCGGTCCCGCTGCAGCCGTCGTGCAGGGGGCAGTGTGGCAGGGGGAGCATCCCGCAGGCCCCCCACCCCACCGCCCTGCCAGCCTCCATCCCTTGAAACAGCAGAGCAACCTAGACCTTAAAATAACAATTAAAAAAAAAAAAAAAAAAAGCCCAAAAAAGGGGAGGGAAAAAAATACCCCACAGCCCCCAGCGACACCCCGAAAAAGGAAACACCGAGCCAACGATGCCCCAGCAGCTGGCACAGCAGCAGCACGTCTGTGAGTTCAGAGAGTGGAACTTAAATATCCAGAGGTAGTTGTGAATGAAAGGAAAAAAAAAAGTACTAAAAAAAAAATATATATATATACCAGAACCTATGAGGAAAGGGCTGCCCCGAGCCGGCCCCGCTCGGGCACCCCTGGGGACGGGCACCCCCGGGGACGGGCACCGAGCCCCGGCATCGCCGCGGGAGCTGCTCTCCCATGCACAGTGCAGTCGCTCAGGACTGGGGGGGATACAAGGGGAGTTTGCCCGGGGTAGCAGCAGGCCAGAGCAAAGGTCTAATGCATTTGGGGCTCTCGCCTTTGCTGACCCCCCCATCTCTTCCCTGCAGAGGTCCCAGGGCAAAGCCCGGTGCTGGGGGGCAACCAGCACCCGCTTTGGGTGGGTGAGATCACTGCATGGGGGGGGCAGCAAAGGCGGGGGGTCCCAGCCCCGGCTCTCTGCCGGGCACCCCCTTTGCCAGTGGGGCTGCCCCAAAACCCAGTGCTGGGGAGAGGGGGGAGCCGGGACGGGTGCCCCCCCCGGGCGGGGGGCCGCGGGGTTGCCCGGGTTGGGCCATTTTCCAGTGCTGCCGTTGTCTGAGGGTGAGGAAGGAGCGGAGGAGGGAGGAGGAAAAAGCCAGGGCGGCGCAGTGGGTTTCTCCCCGTCCCTCTCCCCCGGCCGCCGAGGACGCGGGACCGTTGGGCGATGAGGTAGCGCCGGTTCGGGAGGTTTCACTGCTCCTCCTCGGATGACTCCTGGGAAATGTTCACCTCCTCCTCGTCCTGCTGCTGCGAGGCAAGGCAGTGTGGTCAGGGGGTGCCAGGGGCTGCAGGCACCCCCCTCCGTCCCTGGAGGAAGGGCTGACCAGGCACATCACACCCCTTGGGCAAAGAGGGAAACTGAGGCACCAGCACCCTCCTGCATTTGGGGACCGGTCCTTGCTCCAGGTTTAACCATCATGGGTTAAATCCCAGGTAAGAACCCCCCCGGGTGGGCTCACAGCGAGGAGGGGGGAGCCGCACGCCCTGGGTGCATGCACACCCTGCAAGTGTGAGACCGCGGTCCCCGGTGCCACTGCCGTGTCCCCAGTTGCCACCAGGGGACACGGCAGCGGCACTGGGGACCGTGTCCAGCCCCGCACGCTGGGGCGGGCGGCCATGAGCATCGTGGCCCGCACGTGGCGGTGAGTCAGGGCTGAGTGTGAGCGTGAGTCAGCGCCGGCCCCCGTTTCCTCCCGCTTCATTCATAAAAAAGCCACCGTGGCCGGTGGCTGCCAAAGCGGGACACGGTGTCCCCAGCACGGCCCCGCCACCATGGGGACCCCCCGGGTCCCACCCCACTGAACCAGCTCCCCGCCCTGGGGTCCCCGAAACAGCCCCTGGTGCTGTGACACCGGTGCAGGAGATGCCACCCCCTGGCTTGCAGCCCTGCCTGGTCTCAGCCCCTCGCCCTCCATAAGGAATTTAAGTGGGAAAAGGGGCAAAACCCTGCACGGGGCAGAGCAGCTGCACCCCGAGGATGCTCGTGGGTGGCTCTTGTGTCCCAGTGCCTGGTGGCAGTTTGTGGGCGCAGGGACGTGGACTGGGGACAGTGGGATATGCACGCAGGGAAGGGAGATGAAACTTGCTCCCAACCGGGCGATGCTTGTGGGTGCCCGGCAGCCGCCTGAGCTCCCACAGGGCTGCAAACCAAGGGCGGGGAAGGGGAGAGGGGGGAGAAGCGAAACGGAGGAAGGAAAACGCAAAATAAGAGGGTGGCCATAGTGCCCGGGAGCAGAGGGGGGGTTGCTGCGCACGCAGGCTGCAGCAACGCTGTGCCAGGGACACAGCGGGCAGGCGTGTGCCAACACGCCACCGAGGCAGGACCAGCCGCCTCCCGCGCGCTGCTCCCGGGGCCGCGGGGAGGTGGGGGAGCTGGGACGGCTCAGTCCCCCCGTGCCAGCACCGGGGCGCGGCATGGTCGGGTTCGAAACCTGCCCCGTGCCATGCCGTGTCCCGTTTTTGCTCACTGCTCTGCTCTCTTCCAGCCCAGCAGCATCTCCCCCACACTTGTGGGGAGAGCTGGGGGGCTGCCGTGCCCCTAAAGTGCCCAGCACCCTGCCAGGATGGAGGAGGAAGGGAAAAGCCCGCTCACCGATTTTTTGGGTCGGCCTCGAGGTTTTCTCCCTGGCGTGACTGCAGCTTTCTGAGCAAAAAAAAGACATTTTGGTCAGGCTGGGGCTGTCCCCTCATCCCCGGGATGCTGCCGGGGGGCGGGCGGCGTTCCCCTTCCTCCCGGCCACGACTGCCAAATTCATCACCCCAGTGGCATCTCCCGGGCTGCTGCACCCAGGTGGCCCCGGGGCTGCAGCCAGGCCCCCCCCGGCCCCCTCGCCACCGGCTTCCAGCGCCGTGGGATGGCTCCGGCACCGTGACTCATGAGGCGGGCGCAGGATGTGAGTCGCATGTTTTGCAAACAGGTTTATCGCGTGTGTCCACACGCTGACACATGCGGTCCCCGGCTCCCCCCCCCCCCCCCCCTTCCCTGGGGGCCAGCACTGAGAACCCCCCCTCCCAGGGGTAGATCTGCCCTGAATTGTCTATAATTGAGCTCAAAACGGACCTGTCATCCCAGCGCACGGCTGCTCGGCTGGAGCAGCCCCCGTCCCCAGCCACCTACCCTGCCTTTCGGGGTGGCCTTGTTTTTACTGCCCTTCGGCCGTCCGCGGGGTCTCTTGGGGGTCGGGGCCTCGCTGGGCTCCTGCTGGAGGGAGAGCAGAGGGGGGTCGCTGTGGATGGGGGGTCCCCGGGGCGGGATCCATGCCCAGAGCGGTTCCCGGTGCAGCGGTGCACGCCAGGATGCTCCGGGCTGGGGGTCCCATTCTCCCCAGCAGACCCTGCCGGGGCAGCGATGCTCTCGCACGTGGTACTGGGAGCACCGGGAGGACTGGTTGCACTGGGATTGGCAGTCAGGCGCCAGGCAGAGGCTCCTGCGTGTCCTTCAGCCGGGTGCGTACGTGACCCGTCCTGCCCCGCCATTAATCGCTCGGCTTAGCCGGACGGTCCCCACCGGTTTCTCAGCCCCGGACCCCGGCTTGCTGGCGGTGCTGCTGCCTGCCAAAATGTTGGGGAAGCGGCAAATCGCCTTTTCTGCGGGAAAACGATGTGCGCAAACCCCACCTGCCCCGGGAAGGTCGGGGGCGGTGGGGTTTGGCACCGCAAAGGCTCTGGCAGCATCTTATCCCTCTGAGCAGCTTTTGCTAATGGGGCTTTAATTAGCCTCTCTGCAAAGGCAGGTTCAGCTGCAGCCTGGGGAGGAGCAAGGGGAGGCCCCGAGCCCTTCCCTGGGCGAGGAGGAGCTCTGGGGTGTTGCAGGGCTTGGGGGGGGCTGGTGAAGACCCCCCCAGGAGGGATTTGGTGCCGGTGAGCACCCGGGAGCTGCTGCCCAAAGGGAGGTAATGGGGGCTGCACCGTGGGCATCCCCATCCCCTGCCCGGGGGATGCTGCCGGGGTGCGAGTGCGGGGGTTTCTCCCTGCTCCAGGGGTTTCTCTCCCCCTCCCGAGGGCATCGCTGCGGGCAGGGCTGCCCAGTGGGGTGCCCTCCCCCCACCTCCTCCCGGGGGACCCCACATACCTGCGGCTTCTTCCTGGGCCGCCCCCGGCCCCTCTTCTCCGACACGTCCTTCTCCCCCTTGGAGGCCAGGGGCTGGCTGGATTTGGCACCGGATTCGCTCATCGTCCTTCCAGCGGTGGTGAGGAGGAGCAGGAAGGGGAGGAAGGTCAGTCAGCGATGGCTCGCCACGCCAGCCGGTACCGCTCCCCGCAGCCCTCACCCCGGCGGCAGGCGGGTGCTGGGAGCCACGGAAGTGACTCACGGGGCTGCGAGGGATGAGCAGAGCTGCCGGAGCCTCCCGCGGGGTCAGCCCGGCCGCGGCCATGCCCCTGCCCCTGCCCCTGCCCCCCGGGTGAGGATGCTCGGCCCCCCCAGCTGCCACCTCGCCCCTCTGCGGGGATGGGGGTGACCGGTGGGGTATCAGCAAGGACAGGAGGTGACAAGGACCAGGGTCCCCCCTCTTCAGAATGCCTCTTAGAATTAAAATTCAGCTGAAATGAGCAGCTTCTGCCCTATTCCAGCCCTTCCCGGAGGCTCGCCCGCATCCTGCTCCTCTCCTGGCGTGCAGCGGGGACCAGCCCGCACCCAGGGCACTGCTGGGGCTGGCAGGGCCCGTGGGGGAGAAACCAAAAGCACCACTAAGAGCTATGCCTAGAAGAGACCCCCGCTTCTATTTTTTAACCCCCCAAGCCCATTTGGCAGCACCACGCCGCGGGGTGCAGGGATTTTCTGCCCCAGAAACGCGGAGCACCTTGGGCAGGCGCGACTCTTCCTCCTGCTGCTGCAAAGCCGGTATCGTATCTGCAAAACCGCCCCTGCTGCACCCGTGTCCCGCCTGCAAACAGACCTTTGGCCCGTGCCGATCCCTGCTGCGCGTCCCCTCGCACTGCCACTCCCCGCCGGTGCCCCACGGCGATGCCCCGGTGCAACAAGCCCAGTCCAGCGCCAACGCACGGGGATAGAGGAACGCGGCTGAGGCTGCAGGACCGGACTCTGGCAACGGGACCCCGGTGCCGCTCCCCACTCTCGTGGCCCTAATGACCAGCCCCACGTGGCAGCCGCTCCTTTCGTGCCAGCTGGGCGAGGCTCTGGGTGCTCAGACCTCCCCATCGCACCCATCCCCGCTCCCTGCCTTTCCCCAAGGTGGGTTTGCAGCTGCATCCCTCCCGGGGATGCAATCTGCATCCTCCCATCACTGGCTGAGGAGCAAAACGAACGGGCTGCCAGGCAGGACCCTGCCCCGAGCCCACGGCATGGATACCCAGCTGAATTCACCAGTGTCCCGGTGCTAACGCAGCTCCCGGGCTCCCCAGCAGGCATTTGGGGAGCAGCAGCTTGGCCGGCCCTTCCCACAGAGCCCGTCCCCTTTCCCCAAAAGGAGGAGAGCGGCTCCAGATTTAATCTGGAGTCCTTGAAATCCCAGACACGCTGCCGGCACCAGCAAGTTGGAACAGGACAAGCAGTGGCATGGGCACTGGGGGCCTCCGGGCATCCCCACGGGGGTCCCAAGGCCCTGGAAGGGTGGTGCGGGCTCCCGCAGCCCTGCTCCCCCCACCCTGCCTCGACACCCAGGGCAGGACGCTGCACCCCTGACCCTGCTCCTGCCACCCCGGCTGGGTTTAGGGACAGGCACCACCTGGCACTTGTTCTAGGGACGCTGGGTTGTCCCCTCCCCTGTGTCCCAAAGGGCTGGATGGCTTTCCTTGCTCGTGGGGAAATCCCACGGAGGGAAAGGCTCCATCTCGCCCTCTCCACCTCCATGCTTCCCCAGGGGCGGAGGGAAAACCTGCTTTTCCAGCGCCGTGGGCCCAGTTCCACACCCAGCTCCCAGCCCAGGAGCCAGGAGGACGGGCACCAGGCTGGAAGGGAGCAGGTTTGCTACCACAGCCCCGGCGCTTACTGGTGTCCCCGAGCGCCGGGCACCTGCTCTGCTCCTCGGTCGGGCGACCATGGCCGTGCAGAGCGGGGGCACCTGCTCGGAGCGGTGCTATGATGGTTCCCAGCAGAAACAGGGCTGCGAGAATAGCGTCCTGGTCTCACTGCCCGTAAGCGCAGGGCTCGGAGCTGCCTGGGAGACTTGGCTAGAAAATCATGGTGTTGCTTTGGGCTGGGTGCTGCAGCCCCACCGGGCCACCCCTGTCTCTGGGGACGGTCCCCTGCATCCCTGCCCTGGGTCTGACCCACGTCTCCGGAGCGTGGCAGCCCCCCGGCACGGCTTCTCCGGCAGGTACGAGGTTGTGTGCCCGGTCTGCGTGCAAAGACGGAGGCCCTCTCCCTACCTCTGCCTACGGGGTTAATACCTCTTAGTTTTCAGCAACTGGTTTCAATTTGGATGGTGTTAGAGCAGCCGGGACAGCGCTACCGGGCAGAGTGGGGCAGCGGGGGGCGGCTGGGGTGCTGACCCCCCCAAGGGATGCTGAGCCTCATCGGGGCGGCTGGAGCAGGCACGGGCGAGACGTGCGGTGTGAGGAGCCACGCTCAGACCTTTGAGGCTTTTTAAAAAACACGCGTCAGCTCCCGCTCCCCTCTGGAAGTGACTCACGAGTGCAAAACAACAACAACAAAAACCACCCTCGGATTTTTTTTTTTTTTTTTGGGAGACAGAAACCATGCTGTCGTGTAAACACCCCAAAAATATTACTCACAGCATCCCAGAGCCCTTCAAGGAGTCTCTTGGAAAAAAAGTATGGTTTAGATTTAGGAAAGAAAAACGCCGGCCGGCTGACCGGGGGCTGGGACGGGTTTGTCTCTTTTTAAGTTAATCTTTGTCAGAGGAAACGCGGCCTCCGAGCCGTGCCGTACCCTCTCCTGTAGCCAGAAACAGATGGGCCCAGTGTGGCCCCCACCCTGCCGCGCTCCCATCCACCTCGCCGGGGACGGGCACGGGCCCCACGTGGCGGCTCCGGCCAGGGATGCTGAGGGGACCCTCCCCGCCGTGGGGATGCCACCAGGTACGGCCCGCCGAGCCTGAGCCTGCTGCCGCGAAGTTGTTGGTGCTGGGGGAAGCACGTGCACATCCCACCCATCCCTCCGCCGCCTCCGAGCTCTCCCCAGGGACTGCAGAGCTGAAACCACCCTGGGGACCGAGGGCTCCATGCCCCGCTCCGGGAGAGGGGGATGAGGAGGAGGAGGATGCCCGGGTGGGAGATGGAGGATGCTCCTCTCTCCCACCCCAGCACCTTCCCAGCCAACAGCCCTCTTCCAGAGAGCGGCCCTGGCTCGGCGCGATGCTCCCCGGCTCGGCGGCACCTGCCCGGCCCCGGGAGCGCCCCGAGCCCGCGGGATGGTGCTGGGCACATGGTGGGAAGCAGCTCCGGCCCAGCTCGCGTGCATCAAAGCTGTATAGGAGGGAGGGAGCAACTGTGTTGCCATGGAGGAAAGGAAGCAGCTGAGAGAGAAACCTTTCCAGGCAGGGAGGAATCAGTCGGAGACGAGGGCAGGGGACTGCCGGGCTCCCTGAGGCTGGGAGGGATAAATCTCTGCAAGGTTTGGAGGTGGACGGGCTACATCTGCCTCTCGATCGATGGAGTTGGGGGATGAAAAAATCCTCCCCTCTCCATCCCTATGTTGGGGGATGAAACTCTCCTCCCCCAGCCCCATCGGCTCCCTCTGCTCCACGACACGAGCTGGGCCGTTCTCAGCAGCCACCTCTTGCACAAGCGACGGTTGGGTTGCAAAAGAGGCAACCTGGCCCCTCGGAGCGATGCTCCTGGCTGGCCCTGGGCCTGCTCCTGCCTTCCCCCACCCTCCCACGCTGCCTTACACCACTCCATGCAAATAACCCCATAAATCCCCCGCTCCTGCCACCTACTCTTAGGTTAAACAAACCAGCCCAGGAGAAGCAGGGAGACAAGGCGGTGGCTTAGATCTTAAAAAAAAAAAAAAAGGCAAAACCCATAAATAAATAAAAAAATCTCTTCACGCCCAGGAAATCTAGCCTGATTGCAGCTGGAGAAGGATCCCGGCCGCACCTCCTGGCAGAGGGAGGATGGGAGAGGGCGGAGGGGAAGAAATAGTGGAGCAGAAGTTGAAGAGCCTGTTCGGCAGGGGTGCGAGGGCTGGGAAGGGATGTGCGCGGCTCCTCATTAGGACAAGCCCTCCACGGGGCTGCTTTGAAGCCCCCCCCAGGCCTGCTATTAAGGAAAGTCCACCCCCCCTTCCTTCCTGGGCATGCATAATAAAAGGAAGTGATAAAAGAAAGGAAGGAGGGAGGTGGGGGAGAAAGAAAAGAGACAGGAAGGGCACCATCACACGCTTTGTGAAGCCCCTGTCCTGCGGGGTGTAATAAAACCCCGGGTGGAGCCAGCCCTGTGTGGCATCACCCCCCCCGCCGCCGGGGAAGGGCTGGGTGCAGGGGCTGGGGGGTGCGGGGCCCCACGGTCTCGCAGCGGGGAGCAGCGTGGGCACCGTCCGGGGGGGGCGGCTGAGCCCCAGCACTGCAACTTTGGACCGACCTGTGTGTGCCCCCCCCCCCCTCCGTCAGCCGGGCTTGGCCTGGCCCCACGCACCGGCGCCACGCACCTTGCACCGGCCCAGCCCCACGCACGGGTCCTGATCCCACGCCCATGCAACCGGCCGCGGCCCCCACGCACCTTGCACGGTCCGACCCCACGCACCCTACCCCGACCCCCCACGCACCCTGCGAACCCGGGCACGGGGTGTGGGGGTGGGGGGGTGCCCGGTGCCGGCGGCCGGGGCTGCACCGCGGGGCCGTGCGGGGGGTTCGCATCACCCGAAACCCAGCAAGTGGAGGGAAAGTCCCGCCGCGCCGGGAGCCACCGGCACCGGGGACCCCCGCCCCCCCCCGGCCCGGGCAGCCCCGCCAGGTGCATCGCCCTATTAATAACAATAATTAATAATAAGCCCCATCAGGAGAGGCGTTGCAGCCCGGCCCGCCGCACGCACACCCGCGTCCTTGCAAACCCAGAGCGACCCGGGGGCGATCGTGCACAGCATGCGGGGAGGGGGGGAGCAGAGCCCCGGGGTCCCCCCCCAGCACCCCCCGGCCCTCCCCCGCACCCCCCGGAGCAGAAAGGAAAGAGGAAGGCCGGCACTCACAGTCAGCTTGATCTCGGAGCTGGGTGCTTGGGGTGGGTTTTTTAGGTGGTGGTGGTTTTTGGGGGGTTTTTTGGTTTGTTTTTTTTTTGGGGGGGGGTTGGTTTTTTTTTCCTGGCGGGTCTGTGTTGTGAAGCGAATTAAACCCCCCCCTCCCGGCGGCGGCTGCTGCTCGCGAATGCGGATCTGAAAGGAGAAGGCAGAGAGAGAGGCTGCGACTCACACACGCATCCACAGCCCAGCCAGGCCCCCCTCTTATTTATATAAATAATAAAGAGAGAGGGAAAAAAAAAATTGCTCCAGGAGGAAGGAAGCTGGGTCAAAATCATTTGCAGGGAGCGAGGAAAAAAAAAAAAAGGGGGAAAGGGGGGAGAGAAAAGGGGGGGGGGGGAAGGAGCGAGCTCCCAGCCTTACTGGAGGGGATCCAGCTGCTAAAAATAGCAAAATCACACTCGAAATTAAATAAGGGCAAACAGGCTAAGGGGAGCTTCCAGCCCTTGCGGAGCGGGGGGAGGAGGAGCCGGGCTGCATCACGGCCGGCGGGGGCGGGCGGCGGCGGGGCCGGGAGCGATAGGTCCGTTCAAAGCGCTGCGGCGGGCGGGCGGCGGCTGCTCCCCCCCAGCCCCGGGACCGGGGGGGGACCCCGGGGGCAGAGGGAGGCAGCGCCGGGGGAGGATGGAGACCCCCCTCCGGGATGCTCCAGGGATGCTCCTGACCGGGGGCGGGTACCCCGCGATGCCCCCCCCCCGCCCCCCCCCGACCCGGGCTCGCCGCTGGGTACCCCCCCGGCTGCCCCCCCCCTTCTCCTCCTCGCAGAGCGGGCAGCGGTGTTTTGGGCTGGCGTGGAGGGGTTTGGCATCAGCGTGGGGGCGAGCACCGGCCGGGGCTGTGCCACACACCGCGTCCGGCACTGATGGGCAAAGCACGATGCTCTTTCCTTTTGCTGCCTCCCTGCCAGGTTAACCCCCCCCCCCCCCCCCCCCCCCCAAAGCCTCTGGTCCCCATCTGGAAGCACCAGCAGCGGGTGCTCCATCCCCAGGGCCTCCCAAGGCCGGCTGGGTTTCATCGTGATATTTATTTTATTTCTCATTGCAGCACCGCTGCAGAAATGGGAGGCCGGTGCGGAAGCGCGACCTGCACGGCTCGGCGCGGCGGGGTTTCGGGAGCTGGTGAGCGGCCCTGAGGCTCTGCCGGGGTTGAAGCGGACGGTGGGCTTGCTCTGCAGTAAAAGGGCTTTATTCTGAATTCCTGCCATCTCTTTTGGAAAGTGGTTTAGGTCAGTCTGGAATAGGAACCAAAATCAGCTCTCCAGGTAGGTACCCCAAAAACCAGAGCCCTGTTGTGTCAGGGACAATGTTTTCCAAGGCATGGCAGGCATTTGGGATCATATGGTGGGTTTTTTGATGGGATAAAAGGAAATCCAGAGCTTAGCATCCTCTCAGCGATGGGACTGTATCAAATTCCCCCAAACTCTTGCAGAAACTCCTATCACAAATTTAATGGAAACTCCGATTTAGGTGCTTTCAACCATCCTGACAGTAAGCGTCAAAATCTGGAGTTAGGAGCCAAACTTGAGACCGGCCAATGCTGGATTTAAGTTTCAGGCAAGTTTTTTGTTAAAAAAAGCAGCTTTAAAAATGTGAAACTTGGAAGTATCAATATCTACATGTGCAAAACTTCAGCAGGGAAGATTTACGATGTAAAAAGAAACAAATCAAACCGAGCAAGGCTCGTGGCATTTTTTTTCCTAATTGTTACTTGGATTTTTAAAATCCCCTGCAAATTCCCCTGACTAAAACACAATCAAAGCAGTGTCCCTTTCTGACGATTAAAAAATGAAAGCAGAGAGGGGGGGAAAAAGCACCCTGTAAGAGGCTGACCTGTTTTCAAATGCCCGCAAAAAGAGCTGGCATCACCCTGCTTGCCCTGCTGTGTTTCAGGGCTGAGCCCGGCCGCGGCTCCCTGACCTGGTGATGGTGGTGGGTCTCCCCCATCCAAAGGCCTTGCATCCAGGCAAGGTGCTGCTTGCAGGCCCTGAGCATCTTTTTTGGGTTTTTTTTTGCCTAAAATCGATGCCCCCCCCAGCTGCAGGCAGCCCTGCCTGGGTTCAGAGGTGCTGGGGTGCCTTCTGCCTGCAGCAGCCCCAGCCCTGCCCACGGTCGTGCTCGGGCTTCTCCCCTTTGCCGTAAGCCTGGCGAGGAATTTGGTTTCTGTCCCTGGCAGAGGCTCGTTGTTATTAATATCCCTCGTTATTTATTCTGCGGTGGCGGTGAATGGCTGTAACCGGAGAGCTGCGAACAACCGGGGCTGCTCTTTCTTGCTTTGATCCCTGAAACTTTCGGCAATTCCCCGCTCGCTGAGCCCATGCTGGAGCCTCCCCAAGCTGGGTTCACCCGTGGGGGGACCACTTCGTCTTTAAAGCAAAATAGTGCTGCGATGGTCCCAAGAAACTAAAAAGCAGCGGTGAGATGCTCCCAGCAGCCAGGAGCAATGCCCCGACGGGAAACCAGCACACGACTGCGTGCAATGGGGGGAAATGGGGGAAAAAAACTGGGATTTGGGGAAACGGGATTTGTTTGGTGCTCAGAGCGTGTTTGCCAGGATGGGAGGACCCAGGGGATTTCAGAAATAGCCTGGCAATGCACAGCAGTGCGGTCTGCACCCGCGGGGAGGGGGCTGTGGGGCAGTGCCCCCCCACTTTAAATAGAAAGAGGTCTCTGTGTGTGCTGTGAGATGCAGAGCAGTGCAAGGCTGCTTGGATTCGAGCAGAGCCTAGGTCTGGGCCCAGGACTTCAGTCCGGGAAGATCATTTTCACTTTTGTTTCTGCAGTTTTTCCCAGTTAAAGCCAGCAGCCGGTGCAGATTTGGGAACAGGACCGGCGAGGTTCGCCCAACCTGCAATTCAGTTCCGCAGTGAGGCCAGAAAGTGAAAATGGTTGGAAACAGGGAAACAAGAAGTGATTTATTTTTTCCCCCCACCGCGGCTGAACCCGATGCAGGGTGCGGAGGAGCAGCCTGCACCGTGCCGGGGTGATGTTGCACCGAGGGGTGCTGCCCCGCGTTATCCGGGTGAGCCAAGCAAGCTGGGAAACCCTCTGGGACGCAGGCGGAGGATGTCCCTGGTCGGGGTGTTTGCGGGGCCCGGCCAGCCATGGCGCGAGGGGACATGGACGGGGCCTTTGTTTCCCCTCCCGGCTTTGTTTCCCGACCGCCCCATTGATGAAGCCCCATGTGGCCAAACAGCCCCGGACCCACCCCGAAACAGTCCTTTTAATTTGATTAAACAGCTCCTTCCTTCTCACCCGCCCGCCGAGGCAGGGTGGATTTAACACTCACCAGTGCAGAATTTTCCTGTAGCCCTATTCCGGGGACAAATTCCTAAATCACCTGATAAATTACAGGCTTAATGCCGCTGCTTTTGAGAGCGTTGGGTTTGCAGGACACAGTGATGCCGGCACTGTGGGATACATGTGTTGCAGTTGTGGGGTGCACACATGAATTATTGAGTATCCCTATTTTTTTTTTTTTTTTTTTTTAGCCAATGTTTCAGGTCTGCAAGGAGACCTGATGGGGCAGTGGGTGCCCAGAGCTTGGGAAAAGCTGTGCCTCCGCAAGGGCCCCTGAAAAGAAGGTGCTTGAAATCATTCCCTGCTTCTTCAGCTCAGCAGGGCTCCGCAAAACTGCAGGCGCTGATCGTCTGCCCCCAAAATGCAGCCGCCTCTGGGGGGGACGTGAGGGACCGGAGGTGGCCCCGAGGAGGAGGACATCTCGTCCCGCGCTGCCCCGCGTCCCGGTGACTGCCACTGAGCCCTGCAAAGCTGTGTTTGGGATTTGGGTGCCTAATTCCTGCTAATTTCCCTGGGAAAAGGGAAACCGGATCCTCTAAGGCAGCTCTGGAAAAAATCTCCGCCCAGGTTGCTGGGTAATTGGAAGGGCTACCCGACTAATTAAGAGTGTGGCGTGTTTGTCACCTCCAAAGCCCTCTTGAACAACAGTTAATTAATCTGCATGGGTCTGGGCCTTGCAGAGACAGGTGTCATTACCCTCATTTCGCAGATGGGGAAACATGCAGATCAGAGGTGGTGAGACTTGTTTGAGGCCAGGTGAAGAGCACGTTTCGCCCGTGCTCTTGTTGGGCCCGGTGCTCAGGGTGCACCGTGTCCCTCTCAGATGCCTTCACTCAGCATTGCCGGTCGCTGGGATTTTTGTTTCATGCTCTGCCTGGAGCATCCCCCTGCACCGCTCCGGTCCCCGGCTGCATCGCGGGGAGCGTTTGCTGATGATCCTTCTTCTGCGCGAGCGGTTTTGCAAAATGCAAAGCCACGGGCAGGAGCTGGCTCGCTCTGAAGCCGGGCTTTCTCATTTCCAGCATCCTTGGGTTGATGGAGGCAGGGGAGCACCTATTCGGCTCCTCTCCCCCCAGCCTCTCGGATGCTCTCGGTGTCTCTAGGGAGGGGACACGTCCCAGTTGGCAAAACACAGCTCAAGCACAGGAGGTGCCCGAGGCTGGGCTGGGGGATGGCGGCAAGGTCTGCCCTAGGTCTGGGCTTACTGCTTCGGTCGTGTCTGTCCATTTCCACCCATTTCTGCCCAAAGCTGCTCTTTCTCCGCAAGGTAAGCGCTGGCAGCACAAGCAAGGAGGCTCTGCAGACTGATCCAAGATGATTAGCCACCTTTGTTAATTCTTGCCCAGCACAATATAGTGAGCATCACATTTACCCTGCTCTGTGTTTCTGACTTTCCCAAGGCACCGCAGGGCTGAACTCCTGGCTGCAGCTCCCATCCCGGGAGGACATCTCCAGCGCGGAGCACCCCGAGAGCACAGCCCTCGGGAAGGGCTTTCCTGGGATTCGCCATGTCCCGAAGAGTTTCCAGCAGAGAAGAAGAAATACTTCTCCTTCCTCGAAGAAGCAGAAGGACTTGCCCAGGTCCATGTGGGAGAGGCGGTAGTGGAGCGGGGCACGTGAAACCCATCTTTCCTCCCATTGCTGTTACCTTGGAGCTTGCGTGCAAATCCCTGCTGAAATATTTATTACTGGCCGCAATCGATGATTAGCCCCCAGGAAAAGACTTTTCTGGCGGCCGGCTCCTCCACTTGCTCTTGGAGGGTGGTACGGGGCCAAGGCACAGGGTTGCTGAGTGCCTGCCCCCCATCCATACACGGGGGGGGGAAACAGGGTGGAAATGGGGGGACCAAGCACCGGGGAGAAGGGCTGCTGTGGGTGTACGTGGGTCTCCATGGAGCCCGCCTTGGGGCAAAGTTGGAGGGGAAGGAAGGGAAAATTACGCCTTATGCCTGTCCCAGCCCTCCAGTGTCAAGGGGCCCAGGCTGACGAAGAGTGCGGGTGCCCTTTGTGCCTGGAAAGAAATGGCCAAATCTGCCTGGACCAAGCCAAGCATGTCAGGTGCTGTCTTGTTTTGAAAGTTCTGCTGGGAAGTCACCCCTGGGACAGCTTGGCTGCCTGGGCAGAGAGTCATGAGGCTGGTCCCAGCGCTGCCGGGTGCTTGCCGGGTGTCCCCCCCCGCCTGCCACTCCAGCCGTGCTGCCGGACATGGCATTTCGTGTTTGCAACTGGGAGACGATGGGGGCTGGATCCCCTGACTCCAGGAGCTGGGGATTTAGAAGAGAGCTTGTCCGCTTGGCTGCAGCGTGAGGCAGCTCCGGCCATGCCAGAGGAACCAGAGGTGAAGCCACCCCCCTCCTCACAGCACAATGTCCCTGATGGGGGGACAGAGGCTGGGGGCAGGCATGGGTCCCCGACATCCCGATCAGCCAGAGCAACCACCGACCTGTCCCTGTCCCCACGCACACCGTGTCTCATCCTTCCTCTTGTTCACAGTCCCTAAAAAAAAAACCCAACCTGGCTTCAGGGGTGCTGAGCACCCTTGTGTGCTGAGCTGCTGCCTTCCACGCTGCGGGGCTTGGGCTTCATCCCCCCTCGATCCCAGAAGCCAGGTTTAATTCCCTCCCTCCTTTAAATAAAAATTGGGATTCACTTTTAATCCCCTGCCAACAGAAGCCAGGCTTGGAGGGGCTCACTGCCCTGAGCTCGGTGCTGCCTGGGTCTGTAATATATATATATAACCCCATATATGTAAATATATACATAAAGCTCCTAATGTATAGCTCCGGAGAGCACTGGCTGAGCTGTGGCTAGATGAGCTGCGGGGCTGGGAAGTGGCTCTGGCTCAGACAGGGACGCTCCTGCTATGGCAGGGCAGCCACCCCCTCCCTGCACGCTCTGACCTGCCAGCACCCGTGGGGACACGTCCCTGCCTGTGCCTGTCACCCTCGCTCGGCTGCGGCAGGGTCCGGTTTACCCGCTTGAGCCCAGCGTGTGCCTCTCCCATGCCCTGGGATGGCGAGGATGCGGTTTGGGTGCTGCTGTCAGCGGGATGGGGAAGGGGCTGTGTGTGGGGGCTGCTTTGGCTCGGGCACCCCAAGGTGGAGCATCCCATTAGCTTTGGGGAGCTGCTCGGTGGCCCGCAGGCGGGTGCTCCGTGCTCCTCGGCCACCGGCCATGCCACCTCCCGGGGCCTGGGGTGGGCGGCTCTGGCCCTGGCAGGGGAGCTGGGATGCTCTGGGGCTGCAGCCATGGCTGCGGTGCACAATGGCCTTTTGTCTGCGGGGCTGCCCCGGGAACATCCCGCCATCCCAGTTTCCCAGTAACATGAAACCTCCTCGGGGCTGGAGCACAAAGCCTGGGGCTGCTGGGGGGGGGAACAGCTCCCTTCCCGCTCCCCCCCTGCGCTTCAGCACGCGTGCACCGAGCGTGTTGGGGCTCAGGTGGGTGGCGGGTGGCCGCCAGCTGAGCCGGGGTCCTGCATCGCCTCGCTCCTGCTAGAAAGGGGGTGGCACAGATCAGGGGACCACCAGGAACGGAGCCGTGTGCCGTCCCCGTGCCCACGGGAGCCTCCGAGCAAGGATTTGGCTGACCCATGGTGGGGGCTCTGGCACCTTCCTCACCCCGGCGCTCCTCATCCTCAGCAGACCAAGAGCTCCCCAGTCCTCCCCGGGGGGCACCCATGGCACGTGCCAGCGGGTGAGAAAATACCTGCGGGCCCTTCCCGGAGCCCATTTTCCCTCTGCAGCCCCAGCCCAGCCTGCCCCGTGGCTTGGGGCTAACAAAGCGGGGTAACAAGGCCGGGGAGGACCTGCTGTAAATCATTAACGGCGGGCGCGGCGGCGGAGAATGCGAAGGGTCATTAATTGAGGACTTGCTGTCAGGCTCGCAAGGGAGTCTGGCTGCCTTATTTTTTTTTAATCAAAGTATTTTATTGCAAATAGCACATCAAAACTAAACAGGGCAGCAAAGAAGCTGGCGGCAGCTGGCAGCATCCCGGCGGGGGGGGTAGGGGCAATGGGGGAGGGAGGTGCTGCAAGGGGTGGGGGGCACATTTTGCAAGGGGCAGGGGGACGTGCTGCAAGGGGCTTGCAGGGGGCTGGAGGATGAGCGATGCAAGGGGATGGGGGACACAGTGCAAGGGACAGGAGGGGACATGTTTTTCCCGCCCTTCCCAGTGGAAGGGCTGGCTCCTCTGTCCCCTGGAGTCTTTGCAGGCCCCGTGTGACGGGGAAGGAGCCCCCCTCGCTCCCCAGCCAGCCGGCAGCTCCACTGCCCCGCATGCAAAGGCCCCCCCGAGCTGTCCCCGGTGGGCACCCAGTTTTTTGCGGGGGCACATCCTGAGCTCATCCTCCCGGCTGGGGCAGCACCCCAGGGGACACTCATCAGCCGCACTCCCGGTACCTCTGGGACAGGAGACCCAGCCCAGGGGACAGTTGTGTCCGGAGCCGCTGCCGCTCGCTGTCGCTTCCACATTTCCCCCCGGAGGGGTGTCTCCGGTGCTGCCCCCCACGCACACGCGTGTGTGTGGATGCAGGCGCCCTGTACGTGTCTGCCCGGGGTTGCGCTCGCTGCCGGTGGCCCCGAGTTCACTGTGGCAAAGGGGACGCGCCGGAGAGGCTGCTCCTTGTCGGGGCTCCAAGAAAACACTTTTCCCAGCCAAATTCCTTGACACTTTCCCTTTTACTCAGCTCTGGTTGGAAAAGCATCGGGGACCGAGGGACTTCCCTTCGTGCTGGTGACTCAGGTGGTGGTCACGCGTGACTCAGCCGCTGGCAGCGTCCCCCGCTCCGGAGGCACGGGGGGCCCGGGGTGACCGCAGAGGCAGGGGAACGGGAGGGGAAGGCGATGCCGGAGGTGACGGGATGGGGGACGGGGCCAAGCTGGCTGCTGGTGTAAAGGAGGGAGCGGGGAGCTGGAGCACCCCGGTCTCTGCTGCGGATGCTGTGACTCGTGTCCCCCTCCATGGGCTGGGGTGTTTAATTAACGGGCTTTGAGGGAGATGGGTGACAGCAGGCGGTGGGTGCAGCACCTCATGGGTCGATAAATGACCCGAGAGGCAGCAGGGCTGGGTGGGACGAGGCGTCCTGAGCTGTAACCGGCAGGTTTTCCTGGGGAGGGGGGGGTGCGTGTGTATGAACAACACGCTCCCATCTTGCCAGAGCGGGTTTTTGGGGCTGGAAAACTGTTTTCTGGTGGAAGGAAAACCTGTGTGCCCACCGAGCTGGTAGCCCCAGCACCAGCGGGCAGGATGCGGCCGCGTCCCCCTGGGGCGGAGGGTTGCGGGGGCCGGATCCAGGCGGCCCCGCCAGCATCCCGCATCCCGGGGCCGCTGCCGGCGAGCGGTGCCGGCCCGGCGGTGGCACTGCGGGTCCCTGCTGCCACCTAACGGGGAGAGGCCTCTCGGCAGCGGGGCGGGCTGGGGGGGGAAGCCCCCTCCTTCCCCGTGGGTCCCTGCAGCCGGTCGGACACGCCGGAGCAAAGGGAGCAGCGCCTTGGAGCTGTGGGGAGGGGGGGGGGGACCCGTCCTTCCGCGGTGAGGGGAAACTGAGGCACGCAAGGGGCTGATGGCACTGCGGCTGGAAAGGGACCTGGGTGCTGCTGGGCACCCTTCAGCCAGGCCAGCTGCACCCAGCTTGGGGCTGGGGCTGTGGGAGCAGCGGATTGAGCCCAGCTGGGAGCCCAGGGAGCTCTGAACCGGGCTGTGCCCGCAGCTGGTCCCGGCCCCTCCAGGGCAGAGCAGGCAGGAGCCGGCCCTGGCCAGTCCCTGCCCTGCGGGGCCTCCGCCTCCTTCCCCTGCCCGCAGGCAGGGTCTGCCTGTCCCCATGGTGAGTCTCAGCACCCCGCACCGAGGAGCAGGGTGGTGCTGGGGCGGGGGGGAGCTGCTGGGGTGGGCTCAGGGCAAAGTGGGGCCTCTCCCAGCAGGCAGCCCCCCCCGTAGCAGTCCCCACGGGGGCTTGCTTGGTCCCCGCGGGAGGGGACGGACAGGGGGATGCTGGTGACCCCGGCTGCAGGGCTGAGCCCTCCACAGGCTGCTTGCTTTGTCTCCCAAGGACCGCAGGGGCAGCGTGTTTGTCCGGAGCAGGGGACACCAGGCACGTGGCGTGTCCCTGACCCTGCGATGTGGCTTGCCCATCCCCGGGGGGGACGTGACATCCAGCCCGGCCAGAGGATTAGGGATGGCTATAACGGGCCGGGTGGTCACTGGTCGTTCCCGGCTCCGGTTACGCGGTGCCTGGCCCGAGCGCTGCCCGGCGATGCCAGGGGTTCATCTTTCAAATGGCACAGCCACACTGGCAGGGGAGCTGGGGGGGTCACGAAGGGAAGGGGTGAAGGGCTGGGAGGGGTTCCACAATGCTGGAAGCCACCATGGGGATGAGCATCCCACCCCTCCGTGCCCCCAAACCCACGGTGGGGCACAGCGGGCTGTGGTTACCCCCACGGCCCCTGCCCGAGAAGGGGTCTGCCACCTTCGTGGCTTTGTTGCGGGGAGCAGGAGGCTTCTCGCGTGCTCTGGTCCCTCTCCATCCATCAGGAGAGCAGCTCGGTGGGAGTTTGCAAGGCTGTCACCCACCTTCCCAGCCGGCTCCGGCTTAGCAACTGCTCGCTTAGCAACTGCTAATCTGTATGTAGGTGCTGAAGCCCAAAGAGGTGCACGTGTGTCTCCCCTCGGAGGGGAGCGTCACGACGGCGGGGGCTGGGGGGCGGCTCGACGTGACTTGGAGCCGGGGGAGGACAGCAGCGTTCCCATTCCCGATGAGAGGCCCCAGGGTCCCTGCGGAGGGAGAACACCCCTGAGCCAGCCCACCCTCGGCCAGCACCCACGCATCGCCCTTAAATAGAAGGATGTATTTAATGGCTGCCTGGAGGGTCCCTGCTCCACAGCGTCCTTGGGGAGAGTGCTTGGGGTGCATCGGCTGGCGGGGGGGATTTTGTCCTTGAAGATTTAGGGAAGGCTTCTGGGGGGGGTGTTGAGGACGTGACTTGTGTTTCACTGGGTGGGTGCACGTGGGTGACGGGTGCCTGGCTGCGCAGGCGTCGCGTGCTCGTGCTGTGCAACACCCTTTGCACGTAGGGCAGGAGGGGCCGGTCCCCACCGCAGCCATGTGTGCGTGGGGTGTTAGGCCAGTGAGTTGCCCCAAATCCCTTCCTCCCTTTCCCCCCTGGCCTGCAGGGAGCCCGGCGTGGCCGGATCCGTCCCACCACACGGCTGCAGTGAGGATGGCTGCCACAGGAAGGCACTGGTGGCTTTCGCTGGAAGTCCAGGGATGTGAGATGCTCACTCCAGATTTGGGACTGGAGTGCTGGTGCGGGGAGCGTGGGCTGGGCTGCGTGGCAGCCTGCGGGCCCGGCTGGGGGTCCCGGGAGGCCAGCAGAGCTCCCATGGGACCCATTCGTCACCGCTCCCAGCCCTGGCCAAGGCTGGCTTTTGATCCTTGCTGCACAAATTTCTTCACATTGTTTTTCATTGCTCAGTGAAAACCAACCCACCGTGCCGAGCCCCCGCTCCTCGTAAACCCCGTCCCCTGCTGCTGGGGTGCCCTCTCCCCCTGGGACCCCGCATCCCCCTCCTCTCCTTCCCCACCGCTGAGCCCCCTTGGAGCTGAGCGATGCACCCACCTTCATCTCCCCCCTTGTCGCAGGGGATGGGGGCTTTGCTGGACCTCGCTATAGCCAATGCACAGGAGAACCCCCTGGGACGCCTCGCCCGGGGTGCAGGGAGCTGTGCCGCCCTGGCATGGCCGGAGCACCCGGCTCGGGGCGAGGTTTGGCTGCTGAAGGCAGCCTTGATGGCAAAGGCTTTTCTATTTTTTGTTGTTGTTGTTGTTGGCTTACGGTGTGAGGAACCGTGAAACCTGGGCCGTGTTTTATTACAGTGCATGTTGCACAGGACAAGGTGGGAGTAATTAAACATGTGCTGCCGCTCACCCTGCTCAAGCGTAGGCTTGTCCCTGAGCGGTGGTGGTTGAAGGACCCCTCTGTCACCAGGCTGGGGGCTCTGCTTCGCTGTGGGTGTCCCCATGTGCCCCAGCGTACCCTGCCAGTGGCCGGGGAGATGTCCCCTCCATGCCAGCAGTCCCCAGACCCGCCTGCCCTGGGGGTTTGGTGCCCGGGTGCTGCCGAGCACATCTGGGTGCCAGAACCTCCCGTGGGAGCCTGGCCTGAGCAGGGGTTTGACTCATTGCCTGGGAATTGATCGGGTTATGGGTGAGAATTTTTTATTAGTTAATTTTAATAGCTAGGTCAGAACAGTTTCTCTGTGGGAAGCTGTTCTCTCAGCAATAAAAGCGTCTTCAGCTGATGGTGCTGACCCTAAATTTCCGGGTGCGGTGCTGCTGAGCACCCTGCAAGGGCTGCGGCTTCGCCCGCTGTCGCTTCAGCAAAACCACGGCACGGCAGCGGCTCTGATGCAAGCAAAGGAGAAAAGCGGTGCCGTGGGGAGGCCGCTCTGCGCGCCCCGGCCGCTGCCAGGCTGAGCGCTGGAGCCAGTGGGAGGTGATGCCGCACTGTGCCACGAGTGGGGTCCTGGGCTGGGGACAAGGACCCTCGCTGCCCTGAAATGCTGCGCAGAAGTGAGGTCCTTCACGTCCCGCCGCTCCCTCCGTAGCACGGCCTCCCCATCCCACACCCTCCTGGGCTCTTGTGACCAGAACTTGTGGTGCTGCCCGTGCTGGGAAAGAGAAGAAGCAAGCAAAAATCATAATAATAAAGGGTTTGAATATTGTGCAGCTGAACAGGGCCGGGGCTCCCCACCAAACTCTGCAAATAGAGCAAAATACGAAGGAGCTCTTAATTAGTTGACCAGCATCCAAATTGTGAGCAGAAAGAGGCAGGAGGGGGCTGGGGGTGCCGTCGGCAGGCGGGCAATTACAGGCACGTTGGGCTGAGTGTGGGAGGGGTGGGGGGCACGGCCGGGATGGGGCTGGATCGGGTCCGGGGTGGTGCTGGGGGGGATGGCCCCTTCTGGGGTGGCTTTGCCGGTGCAAAGAGATGCAGCCGTGGGGATGGGGAATCTCTTGGGATGCCACTGCCCAGTGCAGCATCCATCCCACCTCTTCCCAAGCCCTTTTACGCCTCTTCCAAAAGCCACTTTCTTGCATAGGGGACACACACCGATACGGGCCGGGGGGCCCTTCCTGGCACAGCCCCTCTCATTGCAGCAGCTGATCGATGAAGAACATAATTACTCTTGCAAAGGCAAATCCGTGCCGGCCTTGACTGCTTGGTCGTGTTCCAAGGAAGACAGTGTTTCCTTGCAAAGTATGAGGCCATGAATATTTTATGCCCGAGGAGGATATTTCTTTCAGGAGGTTGTTGCATGAATTATGGAAAAGTTGGAAGGAGAAGACGGGTGTTATTTCAACGTGGTTGGCTCCGTGGTGGAGGCTGCCCTGGCGCCATGGGGCTTTGCTTGCCCGGGGTCCCTTTCCCTGGGTGGGGGGCAAGGTCTGTCCCTCGCCCCCCACGCAGCAGCAGGCAGGGGGTGCTGGAGGAGCCCTCGGTGCAAATCCATCCCAATTTGGGGCGGTTTGCTTTCCAGCAGAGCAGGTTGGTGCACGCACAGTGAACGGGACAATTTTTGGACGGGGTCAGGTGTGGGAGGAGTGCCTTAACTGCCGGCTTCGAGGCCTTTGAGAGGGGTACAGCAGCTTCCCTGGGTGCTTGGAGGGAAGCAAGGCGATGGCAGCCTCGCTGGCACGCTTCATGCTCTTCTCCTTGCTTTCCCCTGTCTCCTGCGTATCCTCGTGCCTGGCTGGGGGCTCGAGGTGCCGCTGCTTGGTGGTGGGCCGCTCCAGCATCCCGCGGCTTTCCAGCACTGGTCCCTCCCTGACGGCTCAGGGTTGTTTCTGGCTGGGAGCTGGCAATATGCTGCTCTCGGTCAGCCCTGTCCTGCATCCTGGGCGCTGCTGCCGCTCTGCTCCGGCACAGCCAGTCGGGAAGGACGAGGGGATTAACTCTCTGCACCATCAGTGGCTTTTGCATTAGTTAATACGTAAAGATTTTCCTCTAATTGTCCTGTTGGTGCAGAGGGAGTATGTGCTGTCTGGCCATCACAGTTAATTTTACCACCAAATGTGCTCTCTCCTTCCTTTTTCTTCTTTTTTTTTTCTTTAAAGAAAGCATTTCCAGCTGCCCATGATCCCTGCGGGTGGAAAAACCCCTCCCGCATCCAAATGGAAACCCAGCTGGAGCTGTCTGCCCACCTCTCCCTGGGACCCCCCCCCATGCCGGGGCTGGGGGACGGGGCCATGTCCCTGGGATGTTGCAGGGGGGACAGGGGGACATCTCTGGCTTTAAAGAGAAAACTGGGGGGGGAAGAAAAGGAAGGTTGGTCCAGGGGAGCTGGGCAGCATCGCTGGGACCTCCGGCACCTCCAAGGCTACGTGGGGGGGTGTGACTTCTGCGCTGTGCCAGGCTCTTGGTGCAAGATGAGGCTTTAAAAATAGGATGGGAATAAAAGCCCCCAGCCCTGTTTCAAACGCGGGTGGAAGTGGCTTCTGCTTGGCGCAGAAGCCTAAAATACGTGGCCTAAAATACGTTTAGCCTAAAATATTAGCCTAAAATAGCCTATTTAGCCTAAAATACGTGGCTGTGCTAACGACACTAGCGTGGCCAGCACTGCCGGCTTGTTTAGGCAGCTCCATGTCTCGGGTCCTGCCCTGCAGCCCTCCAGGGCTTAACAACCCTCGTTGGCCGTGCATCTTTGCCGGGCAGCAGGACAGCAGCTTTGGCCAAAGCTGCATCACCAGCATCCCCAAACCTGTGCTCCTGCAGGAACGTGGGGTGATCTGAGCACGGGTGTGATGAGTTCGAGATGTCTCTGCACCGGTTCAGGCGTAGGTCCTGTGCTCTCCAGAGCACCAGCAAAAAAAGGTGCTGAAGGTGCACGATGAGAGATTTCCAAAGTAACATCGTGCCTTGGCTCTTCACGTTTCTGTATTGTTTAGACCCAAAATCCGGAGTAATCGCTTGCCCAAAATAGCCTCTGACTGCTCAGTCGCATCCCTGGGCCAGCGCCACGTGAGCCCGCGCTCTCCGACACACAGCAACTCCTCCGAAACCATTAAATCTCTCACGGCTGTTTCATTTTTAAGGACTATTTAAAGGGTTTTAGCATTGAGGAGGGACGGCTGGATGTCAGCGGGAGGCGAGAGCAGGAAGGTGCTGCGGGGCATTTGCTGCCGCTCAGCGTTAGCTGGCAAAGCGTTGACGACACTTTGTGCCGGGGCTGGATCCTGCCCCAGAGAGCTGCTCGTGGGACAGGAAACCTGTCTTCTCCCTTTTCCCTTCTTTTCCCCATCAGCTTTCTCAGGAGTGGGAGCAACGTGGGAGGGGAGGAGGGCTGGATCCGGTTTCCAGTGTTCTTTGCCTCCGGGTGAGGTCTGGCATCTCGCTCAGCCGCGGATCCCAGTAGGGAGGGGGGAAAAATTAAATCGATGCGTTTTGTCAAAGCGTTTGCGTGTGTGCCCATGGACAACTCTGACACTTTCTGTCTGGAGATGTCCCAGCCTGTCCCACGCTCGTAGCGGGTAAAATAACTTGGTGCTTTTTCTGCCACCGGCTCGGCTGCTGAGCACTCGGGTTGGCAGCTCGGATTCGGGGGAGCCCCGGTGAATTAGGCAACGGCTCCTTTTCATCCTCATTTATAAACAACAGCTTCTAACTGGGATGGGACCAATTCACCAGTTACGTTGAGTGGGTCAAACTGGAGAGCGTGGCCGACAGCAGCCCTCCAGCAAGCAGCAAAGCGGGGTCCAAGCCTGGGGTGCAAGGCTCCCAAATCCCCTCTCCCTTCCCGGCACGGCCGTGCCGGAGCAGCAGCCACAAGAGGGAGGCAGGACATCGCCCAGAGGACGGAGCCGGCTGAGGGCCGGAGCAGCGGGGTGGAAAAACCCCATTTGTGCAGGTTACGGCTTTGCTGCGGCTCCCCGGGGAAGGGCTGCGAGTGCAGGGCTTGGGCCCAGATGGGTATAACGTGGGGATACGAGTTAGGGGTTGTGAGGGGAATAAATGCAGCCCAGGTGATGCTGGGAGTGCCAAATGGTTGCAAAGCGTGTGGTGAAGTGTCACGGCGTCCGGCAACCTGTGCCGGATTAGTGCATTCCTATCACAAAACTGGCTTGCTTATTTAATGGAGCAAAAACCTCCCCGTCGCTGGAGCCTCCGGTACCTGCTCACAAGGTGGGTCCTGGGGGCAAAGCCGGCAGCTTTTCCTTGACTGAGGTCTGAGCCCAGCCGGATCCATCAGTGCACTGAGCTGTGCCAGCCTCTGCTGAGTGCCTGGGGGTGCGATGTGGGTACCGGGGGGCCGTGGGGTGGGTGGCTCTGGTGCCGAGAGCCGTCTCCTTGCCGGTACTCTTGCCATTAGGTGGAAGTGTTGCAGAGGAGAAGAGCGCTGGTGCTGCTCAACTCCGGGCTCAGAGAGCGGCGAAAGCCAGGCACGGGTCCTTTGTCCTCCTGAAATACGGAGGCGGTGAGGTACAAAGGGGAATTTTGGATGCATTCAGGAGAGAGGAATAAATCCCCGACAAGAGACTCTAACGTTGCGGCTGGAGGAGGTTTGGCCGGGGATGGGTATTGCCACGAAGGTGCTCACAGAGGAGCGGGACGGGATCCCAGCACTCGCTCCATCCCCTCGGTGCTGGCACGGGGTTTTTTTGGGAAAAGCCCACAAGCCCAGGGAAAGTCCCTCCTTGGTGGCTTCCAGCAAAGAGGCAGGTTGGGATCTGGCTACTTGACCTCCAACAGGGTTTTGCTGGGGGTCCTGCATCAGCTGGGTGGGATGCAGGCACCGGGCAGGAGCCCGAGCTGCGGGAAAGCTGCTGGTGGGGGCTTGGCAGCCCCCGGTGTGGGGAAGGGGCAGCCGGAGGGGCTGCCAGGGAGCTGGCACGGCCGCAGCAGCCTTCCTCGCGAGGAAGAGGAGCTATCGCTCACAGCCTGCAGCCGAATCATCCCTCTTTCATTGCTAATTCCTCCCCGCAAGCCCGGATGGGCTTTTTTTTTTCCTCTCCGTTTCTTTAAAATGCAACTATTTCCATCGAAATCTGGTTAGTCATGAAGCGTATAATGAGTTTTATATATATTTAAAATGGTCTGACATTCGGCATCCCATTATCCTTACTCCTCAAGAGAAACATGGACTCGATGTGTGAATGTTGATCCAATAAGAGCGCAGTCAGTACCATTTTCGCTCTCTGAAATATCCATATCTATTACCCATATTCATGTGCTGTTTGTGTGTAGGAGTCTCTTTCTTGTGGAAAGAAATCCAAGGCTAGTTTTTTTGTTCCTTGGGCCTGTTATTTAGGTATTTTTGGGGGGCAAGCCGAATTATTTTGTCGCTTGGTTTTATTTTGCAATTTTGTTTATTCCTTCTTCCTTCAGTAAATCCCATCTCCAGCTCTAATTGCCCAACGCAGGAAAGCTCGGTGGCTTTTTGCAAGCAGCTCGTGTGATTCTGCTGGCAAACAGCTGCGGGGGGCTGAGCCCAGGTCACCCCGCTCAATACCCAGCCCGAAACACCCTACCAACTTCCAGCAGAGACTTTTCCCGTTCCCCGTCCTCTCGCTGAGGCTCTTCTCCGCCTGACGTCGGTGAAAACTTCCCCTTGGCTGCAAACCTCCCCCCAGGGAGTAGGACAAAAATGTCGACGTGCTCTTCTTTCTTTCTTTTTCCCTCTTAAATCCTTCTCCTTCTCTTTTCTTTTCTTGCAAACCAGCCTTTCGCTTCCTCCTGCGTCGCCAGCACCGAGCAGGAGCCCTTGACCTGCCGGAGCCTGTGTCCCTTCGCTGCCGCTCCTCCCAGCCACGTTTCTCCCCCAGACAAGTGGGACACCAGAAAAACATCCTCAGCTCCCCCCCAGTTACCCTGCAAACATATTTTTCTTTAAATACACACGAAAATAGCTCTTGCTGCGACTCCTGCTTTTTAATTGTGTAGATATTACAGCTAATTACAGTTCTATTAATATTTCACTTTGAATTAAAGATTTATTTTCCCCACCCTTCTATCCAGGAGGGAATTAATCCACACTCAAGGCAGTTGCAGGTGCTGGAAAGGCAACCCACAGATAAAAAGGACCGTGCGTGGTTCCTGCGCCTGTGTCTCTTTGACGGGAGTGACCCGTGAAGAGGAAGGAGGTGGTGGTAGCTTGACCATAAATTATTCAAAGCCCTTCTGCACAGCCGAGCCGGAGAGTCCAGTCCATAAGATGTGGTTTCATGTTTTCCTATATAAAAAAAAAAAATTAAAAATTGCAAGCAGCATGTCTCCCTGGTGGTGCTCAGTGGCTTTAGCAGTGGACACGGTGACCTTCCTCCCTGGAGAGGGGCCAGGGCATTGGGAGGCTGGATGCTATGCGGCCGGAGCTGTGCCCGGCTGGGGGACAGCCATGGGCTGAGCAGGCTCGGGGCATGGCAGAGCCTTGTGCCTGGGGATCTGCAGGTCCTGGGGGTTCAGGGAAAGTCTGCCGGTGGCCCTGGAGATGCTGGAGTACCCTGCAATCCCTGGACGGGCACGAACACGGAGCTGGGAATTGGCTCGGGGTGTAGCCCTCCAACCCTGCCTCCGGGACGGGAGCGGCAGCGACTTGTTTAGTTCATCTTGTTTTGAGCCTGATGAAGCTGTATTGATCCTGCGGAGGATGGTACTGCATCCATTTGCTGACGGTATCGAACTCTCCTGGAGTGTTTGATCGTGTTTTGACCCACGCGCCGAGGAGGAGCCCTGGCTGCAGCAGCAGCGATCCTTGCAGGATTTGCTGAAACGCTCTTGGGGTAACCCCGTGCACGGGCTGCTTCCCTGCTATCGCTGGGGCATCTCCTGTCTGTCCCCGTGCCCTCCTACCCGTCCCCGTCAGCCGCCACGTCATGACCTTTCCCGTTGTGCCGGGCAAAGCTCGGCAGCATCGGCCTGAGCCGGGTTTCCAAATGTTAATTGTGTTTTGACATTCTCGATGGTGACACGAGTACTGATGATGTTTTGGCTTCTGGCTAATGGCGGGGAGAGGCGTGTGAGAAGGGGAGACGTGTGGTCCATGAGCCTCGGAGAAAGGAGGCAAGATGCTGCCAGCTGCAGCCACGGCAGCAAGAGCATCCCCGCAAACCCCAGGACTCTGCTCCCTTCTCCTCAAGGCTGGGTGGGGGGGTTGGATGATGATTATTTTCCATCAGAGCCAGGGGAGCAGGTTGCTGGAGCAATTCAGGGGACGCTTCAGCCCAAACTTCTGCATAATTTAGCCCAGACACCTTCCCCCAGCGATTCCTTGGGACCTGGGCGAAGCAGAGCAGGCTGGCCTGCTGTCCTCGTGCTCGGCGGCACAGCCCTGCCCCGGTGCTGCGAGCCCCCAGGCTGTGAGCGGGATGCCCTCATTTCTCCTTGAAGGCAGAGCAGATGTCTTGGAAATCCCCTGGGAGCTGAGGGCTTCACCCAACCCGAAGCAGAGAGCTTGACCTCAGCGTGCCTCTGAGAGCTGCTTTTGGCAAAGGAATTTGTGCCTGGATTATCCCACAGTGGCCGGAGCCCCCTGGGCCCTGGCTCGTGTGTGACCCCTGAGTGTGAGCCACTGGCTGGTGCCTCTGGTGTGCCCCGAGGCTCTCTGGGGCTTGGGGCAGGCAAGGGGCTCCTCTCCTCCCAGGGGCTCGGTGGCCCTGGGCACCGATGGCCACAGACCCCCTCCTGCCCGTGAATCTCTGCCCTCCATCACGCCGGTTCAAATAGCCCACACGGGTCTCCAGGTGATCCCAGATGTGGGTCCTTGGTTGGGTCCCGGGGGGCTCTCCCAACCCTCTGCAGTGTTTCAGCTGCTGCCCGTGGTGGGGACAATGTGGCTTCTCGACGTTCGGACCCTCCACTGGCTGCTCTCCGCCCCGCACAGAAGGGCCTGGGCCAGTCCTCGCCCCCCTGAGAGCCTTTTGGAAATAAGTCTTGGACCCCCAAGACAGGCAGACGCCGGGTGAAAGCCACTGCCCTGAAGCCCTGCTCGGGGACGGGAGGTTGCTCCTGGTGGGGCAGATCGCAGCTAAGAGCTGGGCTGCCACCATCATCCATCCCTGTGTCCCCTCCCCATCAGCCACAGTGCAGAGGTCCTTTCACTTCGATTCCTGGCATCGGTGCTGGCGTGGATGAGGGTTGCACACCGTGTGTGCACGCGGAGGGGGGGCTGGATGGGGCTGTCCCCCTCCCGGGGCTGCCCTCCTTGCATCAGAGCAGAATAACGACGAGAACTGCTCCGGCTCTCACTGTAAAGGAAATCACTGCAACAGCCTGCTCTCTCCGCAGGAGACAGCGCTCTGGGCATGATCCCGTGAGCGTCTGAATCCATGGGAATATCGCCACTTATTTTAATGGCAGGAGGGCGGCTGGCCAGCTCTTCAGGCGAGTGCATCTCGCTGGAGAGCACGTAGCTCCTTCAAAGGCCCGGCCGGGGCGTTGCGCTGGGAGCCGGGCAGCCCTGAGTGCTTCTGGAAAATCAGCTCGTCTCCAGCCCCCTAAACAGGATCTGGGCGACAGGGCTGCGATCGCCAGCGCCGAGCCCTTTGCAGCGGCACCTTTCCTGCCTGGGACCTGGCTGACCCCGCACCAGGGCTGGTATTTTGCTATTCCAAGCAAGCAACGCAAATCAACCCTTAGGGAAGATGAGGCTGGAAACGCGTGTTGGAAGGGCTGTGCTTCGCTTTTTGGTGCTCGGAAGGGCAGGTGGAGCTGCAGAGAGCCCTCCCCGTAGCCAGACCCCCACTTCGTGTGCAGGGACCAGGGTCCCCACATGGGCTGGGTGCTCTCGCAGCCCCGGTGTGCAGGCAGGTGTGCTCCCTAGTCGCTCCGGTGACCGATTATCTCGCAGTCATTACCATGATGGATTGGAGCAGTTAATGTGTCGATGGCCATTACTAGGGGGCCGTGTTTTCTCTGGATTAATGAATTGACACACCATGACGGGCTCCTCGGAGCTGCCGGGGCCTGGGGGGTGGTTTAATAGCAAAAGGAGGCGATGCACGAGCCGTGCGCCGTGGGCATATGTGCGGAGTGGGGTTTTTGCGGCATTTTGTGGAAGGCTGAAGAAATGGGCAATGGCTTGGGGCGACGAGCCTCATCGCTGCCCTGGGGAGCTGCTTCCACCATGGGGAGGGGAAATTTGGGGATGGCTGTCAGAGCACACGGTGGGAGCCGGAGCTTCTCAGCAGCCTGGCACAGGGGACCCTTCCTGTGCTCACACCATGCACTGTGCTCCTTGCAGGGTCTTGCAGGGCTTGGCAAAGGCTGGTGCGTTTGCACCCATGGGAGCCGTCGTGGGCCTTCGCTTCTGCAAACGCTGAAATTAGAGGATGTGACCTGTGGGAAGCTCTTTGGCACCGTGAGGTCTGGATGCCCGGACGCCTGTCAGTCCTGCTGCTGCGTTCATGGCCGCGATGATGGCTGTAGGTGAGGGGCAGGGATAGAAGGAAAGGACAAGTACAAGCAAAATACCTCTCCGTGCTGAGGACCGGGAGGGGAGAGGTTCTGGGGACAGCAGGGCATGAGAGGGGCCAGGTCCATCCCTCCTCCCGCCGGCCGGGGCTTTCGCAGCCCTTCGTGCCCGGTGCTGCTCGGCGGAGGGGGCTTGCGGGGCTGCTGCCGTTTTCCCCCCGCCGGGAGCCGGGGGGCAGCGGGGGGGGGGGGTGCGGGGGTCCCCCGCCACCTCCCCGCCGCGGTGCGCTAGTGCTTTAAAAGGCTGTCAAAGCCGGCGGCGGGCTTCCCAGCGCCTCTTCATGCAAAACTTCCCCGGTCCCGGCCCTCCTCCTCCTCCTCTTCCTCCTCCTTCTCCTCCTCCTCCTCCTCCTCCTCCTCCTCCTCGTCGCGGCTGCGGTGCGCGGAGCGCGGCGGGTCCCGCCCGGCTGCGGCTCGCTCGGCTCCCCGGGCCGGGGCCGGGGCTGGGGGGGCCGCGGGCCGCCCCCGCCGCATGCCGCAGGGCCCCCCCGGGCTGCCCGCGCCCCGCCGGGGCCGGAGCCGGGTCGCGGCACCGGGCAGCGCCCGCGGGCGGAGACGGGGTCGGCGGCGCCGGCAACTTCGCGCTGCCCGCGGGTAAGTGCGGGGCGGCGCGGGAGGGGCGCGGAGCATCCCCGGGACGCCCGGTCCCCCCAAACCTTCCCGGAGGGGCTGGGGTGCCCCCTCCTCCCCCTCCCTGCAGCCCCGCTGCTCCCCCTCCCCTCCCGCAACGCTCCAGCAAATTTTCCGCCTTTCCTTCTTTTTTTGTTTTTTTTTGGGGGGGGCTGCGACAGCGGCGGCTGCAGCAGGGACCCCCCCCCGAGCCCCAGCCCGTCCCCCCCGGTTGTCCCCCCCTCCCGCGGCAGCTCCCCGGCTCCCCCCTCTCCCGCTCATTGCACTGGGGGGCGGCGGAGCGCTGCCCCTCGCCTCCCCGCAGCCCCGCTGCATCCCGCCGTGGGGGGCACGGGGGGGACCCCCCCCCCCCGCCTCAGCCCCCAACCTTTGTCCCCAGAGGTGCCCGTGGCCCCGGCGTGGGCTGCGGGAGAGGAGCTGGGGGGCTCGTCCGGCTGCAGGGGGCTGGGAAGGGGCGTGGGGCAGGAGGCAGCGGGCAGGGGCTGGCGGCTGTGGCCGAGCCGCAGGCGGGTGGCTGCCCTCGCCTCGCCTCGCCGCAGCGGGCAGGGCCCGCAGAGCCCGCCGCAGGGCAGGGCACGGGGAGAGACAGCCCATGCTTTGCCCAGGTCAGCGGGGAAGGGGCTGCCCCTTCGAGCCTGGAGGGGCTTTGGGGGGTAAGACCCATCCCCGGAGCTGCGGAGGCATCCCCGGTTCGGGGCAGGGAGCCCCAGACACACGCTCCCCGGTTTGTTTTCCTCTCCGGAGTGCGCTCCCGCTCCTCTGCGCTTTTTGGGAGAGCGGATCTGCGTGGCTTCGGGAGCTGCTGGGGAAGTTGGCAGCCGTGGGAAAAAAACGGAGAACTCTCCCACCGCCTGCCTGGGTGCAGCCCCGCCGCCCTCCTCCTCTTCCTCCTCCTCCTCCTCCTCCTCCTCCTCCTCCTCCTCCTCCTCCTCCTCCTGGTGTGATGAGTTTGCCGTGCTCTGCCAGCCGGCTTATTTTTCTGTGGACTGCTTCGGGTTTTGGGGGGATGCCCGCTGCCTTCAGCGGCGGCTGTGACGGAGAGGCTGCGGAGTGAGTCATTGCCATCGCTGCGCTGGGTGACCTGTGGCCCGAGGCTTGACAGGGGAATGGCACAAAGCAGGGCTGGGGTGACCGGAGGAGCTCACCGGCTCTGGCCGCTCAGCCGAGGCAGGGCCCGGGGAGGGAGGGAACTGAGCCGATCTGTTGAATGCAGCGAGGAGCTCGGGAAAATGCCAAGAGAAGTGCCGAAAGAAAAAAAAGCTCATTCCTTCCCTGCCTTTGCTCTCTGTAAGCAGGGATTTATCCGCACCAGGGCAGCGGGTGGAGGGTGCGGGGGGACGTGCTGGGCAAGGGTCCGGCCGGGGGGAGAGCCGGGGCGAGACCCTCCTCCCTGTGACTTGCTGCCTCCGTGCTGAGAGCCGCGGTCCGATGGGATGTGCAGAGATCCCGGCTGCTTTTGGCCAGCCTGGCTGAGCCGGGGGGATGCAGCGGCCGGGGCCGTGGCGAGGGTGGTCCATCTTTGCGAGGGTGGTGGGTCCCCACGTGCAGCAGCGGGCTCCAGCTGCCCCAGGCTGGGGGGGCACAGGCAAGCCCATTTTGGGGAGGCAGCAGGTGCTGGGCTGGTGGTGCTGAGCTGCACCCCGGGGTGTCGGGGCAGCGGAGGGGGAGCTTCAAGGGGATTTTACAGCAGGAACCGAAGCTTGGGTGCAGCCGTGGTCCGGTCCCGCATCTTGGGGGCCAGCATCGCCCTGCGGAGGAGCCTGCCGGCTCCCCAAAAAAGGGTGTCATGTGCTTCAACTTTGGCATCAGGCAGGAGGAGGATGGATTTGTCAGCTCAGCCACCCCCTTCCAGCTCTTCCCAGAAAGGCAACGGCTTGAAGATGTGGCAGGTCCTAATTATAACATACGCGAACCCGCTCCCGCCGCCCTCCCCGGTTTCGTGCCCGCTGCGGGCACCGTCTCTTCTTGGGCTTCACGTCTAATGGAGAGGTTTCCTCTGCGAGGTGGTCGGGTTCCCTGTGCTCCTGTGCTGTGGATGGCCCTGCACAAAGCCCGGCTCAGGACAGGGGTCTCTGCCCCCACCGGGGCTTTCCCAGGCTGGGTACGGGCAGGGGCTCATGCTGCCAGACCGCGGTCTTGGGGCATAGGTGCGATGGGGAGCAGAAACGCCAGGCAGTGCCGCGGGCACCGCTGGGGACCGGCAGTCAGGCTGTGCTCTTGCTCCGAGCCAGCACTGTCCCAATTTGCAGAAGGTGATCAAAAATTAATTGCGGGATTTTGCTGCACATGGCAGGAGCAGGGATGAGCGCCAGCTCCTTCCCTCCCTCCAGCCTCTCCCGGCTGGAGCTCTGTGCGTTGGCTGCCGGCAGAGACCCCGCGCCGCCTCCCGCAAGGTGAGCCGCTGCGATCTCTGCTTGCTCCGCGGCCGGATCCTGCTCGCCTTCCCCTCGCCGCGCCATCCGATCCTTCAAAGTGAGGGATTAGCCCTGGCCTGCTTGGCGGCGGGGAGGGAGGCGGAAGGAGAGAGCTTGCCTGCAGTTAAGGAGATATAAATATATATATATAACACACGATAAATATTCCCTGGGTCTGATCCGCGCCCAGTGTGAGCCTTTTTCTTTGGGCTTCAGCATCTTTCAGGGGATGCTCCGGGGCAGCGAGGAAGGTGGCGATACCTGGCTTTTCCCCCCATGGGGTTCTGAGCTGGGCGCTGGCAGGACCCGGTTGCAGAGAGGTCGAGTCGGCACCCTGGCGATGGGCTTGGGCTTATGCAAGTGTTGCGACACCGGTTCGTGCGTCGATTGAGGGATTGCTGGCGGGGGGCTGCATCGTGGAGCGCGTCGGGTGGGTTTTGATGGTAAAATCTGGGGTCTCTGCTCGCCGCTGCCTGCTGAGCCGTGGCCTTGCTTTTCCTCCAAGCGAACGCTGGGGTACTTGACCTGAATACTTAAGGTTTTGCCTGTCGAGAGAGAACTTAACCTGGCGTCCCCTCCCTCCATGTCTAAATTCTGCTGTACTTCACGGAGCTTTTGCAATTAAAAAAACCAGGAGCCAAAGCGAAGCTCCCTGTAATCGCTTGCAAGCGGGGAAGAGCGAGGGTGCGCTAATTGGGATATTGTGCTGCGTGCCGGCTGGCCCTGCTTGCCGAAGGAATAGCAGGTGGGGAAAGAAACGGCCTTGATTTTCAAAAAGATGCCGGCGAGCTTGTGGCAGCCAGTGCGGCAGAAGCCGTCACAGCCCTCCCAGTGCCAGGGCTGGGCCGGGCTGGGGAGGTCTTCTTGGTGGTGGGCTGATGAGCGGTCGGCTCCTTGGCAGCCGGGGATGGGGTCGTGCAGGTGAGTGTTGGACACAGCCTCTTGGCCGCTTATTCCTGCACCTCCTGGACCACGTCACCGGCTCAGCCTTTGCCTGGTTTAACAAGCCCCGATGCGACTGGGTGGGCTCAGTGCAAAACCAGTAAGTGCCTTGGCTCTGAACTGGAAGCCAACAAGTCCTGCACAGCCGAAGGAGCCCAGTCCTGCTGCAGGCGGAGCTCTGCGGTCCGTGGGAGCGGGGTCTGCTCAGAGAGGGGTGGGATGCTCGGGCTGCCCTGCCATAAGCCCTGGCTGCGATCTGAATAACTCGCCTTTCAGCTTTGCCCGCTGCTGGCAGCGATAAAGCTGTGGTGATTAGTGCTTAGCCGGCCCTTGGGTTGATGGCACATGAGACGTGAACTCGCCTGCCTGCAGCGGCATGGGCTCCACAGAGCTAATGGCAGTAAAATGACTTGGTTTTGACTGGGAGTCCCACAGGGAGAGGAGCGAGGGAGAGAAATGGGCCGTTTCCTTCCTTATTTATCTATTATTTCCTGCCCAAAGGAGGTTTTTCATTGCTGCAGAATCCCTGTGTTGAGGGGCAGGTCTGAGGGGCTCCACTAAAGAGCCCCCTGTGCTGCGCAGTCGCCATGGGCCAGGTCTCCTCTGGCCCCAGGGCCTGGGGGTCAGCCTGGGAGGCCGCTCTCTCGGGAGCGGTCGGTGCGATGTGGGGGTCCCTCTGGGCTGTTTGTTCCCAGGGCTGCGGCAGCACCAGGCTGGGGAAGGGAAATTTTGCAAACAACATCCAGGCGATGCGTGCAGGGGGGGCTCCGGCTGCCTCTCCTGGAGACGCACCAGCCCCGGGGAGCGACCGCGAGCGCTTGCCTTGGCTTTTGGAGCCAAGGGGGTCAGACCCCCGAGGCAGGACAGGCTGCCCGGCTCCGGGGCCATGTGTTCGGTGGCAGCCGGTGGCCGTGCAGCCGGGGGATGTGTCCCAGCACCTGCGAGCACCTCTGGGCTCTGTGGGACACGGCAAGCCCGGATTATGTCTTGCTGCAGCCCCGCGGGCGCTGGTGCAGCCCCGGCCGGTGCGATGCTTGCAGGGAGGTGGGGAAGGAGCTGCAGAGGTGAAGCCCGGGACGGTCGGTCCCTGCCTCCGGGACACGCTCCCTCCTCCGAGCACCGGAGACGGTTTTGCAGCCGGAGCTTCTACGTGGCGTGGGGGAATTTTTAATCGGCGTTGGATTTCTCCTGCCCCGCACAGGGGCCTTCGCAGGTGGCGAGGACGGTGACAGCCGGTGGCTCGGTGGCACGGCCACCGCTAGAGGGGGGCAGGATGCCACCGTTCCGGACTGGCCCCGTGTCCTGGGGTGCTGGGGACCCGCAGGGCAGGGGCACAGCCCGGGAGCCCAGCGTTGCCCATGGCCCCCTTGGCTCTCCCCGTCCCAGGGCGGCAGCAGCCCCGGTACCTGCTCCTGCAGTTCCTGACCCTCGTTAGATCAGCCTGGCTCAGGCCGGGCAATGGCCCGTGCCTGGGGTCTGGAAACGCGCTCGGTTTGATTAGTCCTTGCACCGCTTTCCAGACCATGGATCCTGGCCGTTGCATGGCCGGGATGAGGGCGATGGAAAGGCTTGTTCCTCCCTGACGACGTGCTCGTTGGAAGCGGGAGGAAGCAGCATTGCTCCTTCCTTTGGCACTGTGATAAATGCCACGCTGGGCATTTATTCCCACCCCATTTATTCCCACCCTCGGGGGTGCGTACCTGCACCTGACTTGTTGCAAATCTGCAAATATTTCTTCCCCCAGGGCGGTGCTGCCCCTGCGGAGCTGTGCAGATGGGGCAGGAGGGTGGCTCCGTCCCCTCGCTGCCCATAGCATGTGGGTAGGGCTGTTCCCTGCTCCGTGAGCGTGTGCTGTAGGCAGGCATCTTCCTCCAGATGTGCGTCCCCCTCCAGATGTGCAGGACCACCCTCATCGTGGAAGGGCTGCTTTGAGGCGGTCCAGGAGCCTCTGGGGATGCGGAGGCTGGTCCCACACCTTGGAGGAAGGATGGGTTTCCCTCCTTCTTGCCCTTGAGCTTTAAGGCCTGGGCTCCTGCCTGCTCGCCCCTCCGGGCAGCACCCCGGGGCTGGGTGCGTCCCTGGCACGCATGGGACCAAGATTTGGGCTGTGCGGGGAGCAGTGGCTCGTGTGTGGCTGTGGGGATACTCGGGGCAGCTGGAGGGTGGCGAGGGGAAGGGGATGCTCATCTCCTGTCCCTTCTCGATCAGCGTTCAGGCCATTTGCAGCACAGGCTCATCGGGTAATTCAGGCTGCATGTCCCCTAATGATTCAGCGAGGGATTCAAACCACCTCCCCCCTCCCCTCCCCATTATTTGCGCTTTCTTCTTGCCTGCCGCGATATTTTTACCTTCAGTTCGTTCAGATTATATGATCAAAGGAGGCACAAAGGGGAGAGAACAGAGAGGAAAAAGCTTAAAAGAAGAAAGGGAGAGGCTGTGGGCTCTGGGGGCACTGCCAGCTCCGCGGGAGCTGCCGTGGGCTCGGAGGATTTTCCTGGGAGCAGGTCCACGTGGTGACCCATCGCACCTTCCCCGACAGGCAGAAATGTCGCGGCTCCTGGGGTAGGATGCAAGAAATGACCTAATTTCAGCTGGCGTGGGGCTGCGTGGGGGGGGGCTGTGGTGTTTGAGCATCTCCGGGTCTCCCCATCGTCTGCCTCCTCGCCATGGGCAGAGCCTGACCCGCTTCCAGGCTGTAGCAGGAGCTGCTTTCCCCTGCTCTGCTCCCACTGCCCATGCATGGGATGGTTCTTGCAAAGGAGATGGGACCATGCGGAGGGTTGATCCCCGTCCTTGATCCCCATCCGAGCGGGGCCGCGCTCGCCGGGGCTCTCCCGGCGGCGGGGCAGGCTGGGGTGGGCGGGTGTCGTGCCGCAGCACTCCCAAGCTCCTGCCTTTTGAAGCAAAGAGCTCGGCACTGGGTAATTCTGGTTGCTTAAAAGCCCCGGCTGTCAGAAACGCTTTGGAGATGGGCCTTCAAGTGGCTCCGACGGGCAGGGATGTGCATAATTTATGGAGGTGAGTTGAGGCAAGGGCCCTCCTGGCTGGGGCGGCTGCGGAGCTGGGAACCTCCTCCGTGGTGTAAAGGGGCTCGGCATGGCCGGCTCTGGCGGGCAGCACCCCTCGGGGCCGGCTGAGGATCCAGCCCGGCAGGCGTGGGCTCGGATGCCGGGCTCTGCGCTTGAGCTGAGATTAATTTAAGCTGTTTCTTCGGTCTCGCTGTTGCAGCCCGTCCTGCTTGGGGAATGCATTTGCCTGCTCAGCTCTCCTCTGCTTTTTGGTGCCTTGCATTAATCATGCGCTGCCCTCACAGCATCCATCAGCGGCTGCTTGGAGACAGCAGGGATGGGCTGCAGGGGAGAGCCTTCCCCCAAAGGGGAAACTGAGGCAGGGGGCCGTGCTGCTTGGGCAGGCGCAACTCTGGGGTGCAAGGAGGGGGACGAAGGGCTGTCCTGCAGCCGTCTCGGAGCCAAGACCGTGGCAGCACCCTGTGCCCACTCCAGGGGCTCTGTGGTGAAAGCACAAGAGACAAGGTGAGAGCACGGGGGGGGTGGCGGGAGGATGGTGAGAGGTCAGACCCCCCGGGCTCCCCTCGGCTGCGAGCAGGAGGCTCCCACAAGGGTGTGGGGCCAGGACGGAGGTGCTGGGATGGGCTGAGCCCTCTGCCAGCTCCAGCGCTGGCTCTGGAGGAGCCGGCGCCTCCGAGATAGGGTGCGGACACCGGTGTGCTGGGGCAGCAGGGCAGGGCGGCACTTAGCAAGAGTGGGTGGGTTTTTTCCAAAAAAACCCAAATGTCATTCCATGCTGTTCAATGGTTAATCGGGACCCAAGGGTGCCTCCCCGCCACGCCGTGCTGCAGGGCAGGGCTGCTCTTCGATTGCCGGCGATGCCGAAATGCTCCCTGCGGGCCGTGCTTGGTGCCGGGGCTGCCGTGGCCCTCGGGGAGGTGTTGGGATGCGGGTCGGGATGCAGCACGTGTGCTTGGCACAGCCTGCGGGCATCACCCAGGCACCGCTCCCAGTGCCTTCACCACCAGTTTTTCCCCCAGTTTCCCAGGGACCATTCGCTCCCTCCTTCCGCCACGGGCACCCAGCTGGGGGTCCGAGGGCCTTTGCAGCCCGATGCTCTGGGCACGCAGCTGACCATCCTTGCCACTTTTAATTTGAGCGGACCCTCGGGTTGCTTGCTTGGGGCAGCCAGAAAGCCAAACTCCCCCTGCGGCACGGGCGAGCCCTCGGTGCTGTTGCTGTTTGCTGCTGGCAGCTGTCGATAACGGATGCTTGCAAGGAAGCAGCTGCTGGTTCAGAAACCAGCGGCCCGAAGGAAGAGCGGCAGGAGCGGCAATGCTTCGGGTAGCGATTCAGATCCATAACAGCGGGTTTCGTCAGTGCCTTGGCCACGTCGGCTCTTGCTTAAGACACAGATCAGCTGCCAGCCCGCTCGGTTTGTAGCTCGGCGCTCGAGATGTGGGGACTCGTAGCAGGCGATTGAAAAACCCGTTGGGAAACAGCCCCCAGCTCTTTCGGCGCTTCCCTTGCTTGACGCAGGGGACGGGGGCTGGCTCGTGTCCCTGACCCCCACCGGGTGCCTGGCAGACGTGGGAGGAGGCTTGGGAAGATCTTCAGCCTCAGCTTGCTTTGCTGGGGACAGGAGCTTGTGTCTGGCTGGGCCATCGATGGGGACAAGGAAAGGGCAGGTGGGTGCAGCAGGGGATGCTCAGGAGAGGAGGGGACTTGCCACTCGGTGGAGTGGCTCTTTAAAGAGCAGGTTTCTCCCCAGATCAGCTCAGGGTTTAGATCAAGCTCAGCTTTAAGGCAGCTGCTTGGTTCCTGTGCCTGGCTGTGCCCTGGGGCAGGAGGGATGCTCTGGGGTGGGCAGGGACCAGGGCTGTGGGTGCATGCGGGGTTGGACCCCCTCTGAGCACCGTCTCAGGGTCTGTCCTACCCCAGCAGCTCCCTGAAGAGGGGACGGGATGGGACGGGTCCTGGGGCCTCCCTCCAGCCCTGGTCCTGCTCCTCAGGGCAGGGTGAGCCGGGCACCCCTGCACCGGCCCCTCCGCCTGGATGCGGTTTGGGCTGAGCCAAAGCTGCCGGTGTGAATCAAAAATCAAGTGAATCCCAAATCTTTTTTTTGCAATAATCCCCAGTGCTAATTTCTGCCGGGCTCCCTGATGAAAGCTCGGAATAGCTGATGTCCTCTTCATCCTCCTGCTTAATTTTCTCTCTCTCTCTCTCTCCCTCCCTCCTGTTCTCCCCCCTCCAAGGGCTCCGGAGGAAGGACCCGAAGCTTTGCTTGGGCTCACGTCTCTGCCGCCGCCTCTTCTCCCCGGTGTAACCATGCAGACCCCGGCACCCTCCTGCAGCCTGGCTGCCTGCTGCTCCCCGGGGACCGGCATCACCGACGGGAGCCGCTGACGGTGCTGCGAGCGGGAGCCCGCTGGGAGCCATGCCGCCCGCCCGCACCAGCCTCGCTCCCTGACCGCCGCCGGGTTTCAGGCCGCCAGCTCTGCCCCAGCACGGCTTTGGCGATGAGCGGGGGTTATTTTTGCATGGAGCGTCTCTCCTTCTGCCTCCTCCTGAGTGCCTGGAGCTGGGGGTGGGCGCCCGGGGGTGCCGCCAAGCCCAAAGGCCAGGGCTACCCGCACATGAACTCCATCCGCATCGACGGGGACATCACACTCGGGGGGCTCTTCCCTGTGCACGGCCGGGGCACGGAGGGCAAAGCCTGTGGGGAGCTGAAGAAGGAGAAGGGCATCCATCGCCTGGAGGCCATGCTCTTCGCTCTGGACCGCATCAACAACGACCCCGACCTGCTCCCCAACATCACCCTGGGTGCCCGCATCTTGGACACGTGCTCGCGGGACACGCACGCCCTGGAGCAGTCGCTGACCTTCGTGCAAGCCCTCATCGAGAAGGACAGCACCGAGGTGCGCTGCGTCAACGGCGGTCCCCCCATCATCACCAAACCGGAGCGGGTGGTCGGTGTCATTGGCGCCTCGGGCAGCTCCGTCTCCATCATGGTGGCCAACATCCTGCGGCTCTTCAAGGTAGGGCTTGGCGAGGGTAAAAATAACCACTCGGCAAAACCACCGTGGGTGTTTTTGCAGTGTTTCTCCACGCGTGCCTCTTCCTCCACGGCTGGGGGTGGGCAGGAGCCGGTGTCTTTAAAACCCTTCTCCTGCCTCCCCCGGGCTCCCCGGGGATCCCTTCCTCCATCCCCCTCCAGCCATGACACTTTTAGCAGGAGGATTTTTACCTCTTCTCCCCCGGCTTCGTGGTGAGGGGGGATGCTGGTGCTCCTGGCGTCAGCGGGGCTGCGGGAGGGTGGTCGCCTTGCAGGGGACGGATGGGTTGAGGATGGGTGTGAGGTGGGATAACTCGGGATGGAAGGGACCGTGGGGGGGCTCAGCCCACCTCCCCTGCCCACCGGGGCTGTCTCTGGGGTCAGACCGGGTTGCTTAGGGCTTGGTTGTGGTGGATCTTGACAACCTCCAAGGCTGGAGAGGGTCCAGCCTCCCTGGGAGCTCCCCGAGGGTTTCTGGGGTGCAGCCCTCGCCCCACTCCCCGGCTGTTACTTGAGGGGGCTTGGCCAGTCCGCGGGAGCGGTGTCACCCGGGGGGGGTCAGCCCGGGGGGACCCTGACCGTCCCGCTCAGCACCCTGGGTGTAAGATTCCCTTTGCCATCATATAAGACACGCCAGGCACCTCCCTGCCGGTGGCTGTCACCTATAGACTAACGCTCTCGACTTGCCTGCCTGCAAGCAGCTGATAGCTGGCAGCATTTCCGTATGGACCGCCCCGACACTGGCGGTGGGGGATGGCTCGATAAGGGGGTGTGGATTGCCCCCCCAAAATGTAAGATCACACCTGGGCCAAATGGCTGGGGAGCCGCAGGGTTGCTGCGTTCGCCGCTGGGATGGAGGCGGCTATCGCCGATGGGCTGCAAGGACGGCTGTGACCGCACCGTGCTCCAGCCCAGGGGACATCAGCCAGGCTGGGGACACTTGTCCTGTGTCACCGGCCTTGGGTGTGCAGGGGGCAACAGGGCGCCCGGGGCTGCGGTGGGACGACGGCTGGCTCTCCCTCCCGCTCTCCGTGCTAGCTGCAGGAAAGCCAAGGAGTTTATAATTACTTTTCCCCTCGCTGTGCATTTATTTATCCGCAGCAACGTCCCTGGGCTAGAGAGAGTGTTTGAACAAGAGCCCCCTCCGCAGCGAGCGGCAAGGAGAAATGTAAATACTCCGCACACCCAGCAGCGGTGGGAGCCCCGGGCTGCCCCCGGAGCGGGGTCCCAGCTCTGCCTCCCCTCCCAGCACCCCGAAACCCCTCGGTTCTGCAGGGCTGATGCTGTTTTCCTTTTTCTCTTTCCCCCCTCCTCTTCCTCCACCGGCCCGGCGTGCTGAGAGCGCCGGGTGCCCTCCTGGGAGGGCTGGAAGCTGTTAGCAAAGACGGAAAAAACAGATCGCTGATGGAGTTTGATTTTTCTGGGTCCCTTTTTTTAAAACATGTTAATGTTCCAGGCGATGAGTGAGAGGACTATTCAATAATTAAAATAATATAAATTAGGGGGAGCGGGAGGAACTTAAAAGCTATTTGCCGAGACAAAAAAGATTGAATGCTTGCCTCAGAGAGGAGGAGGGAGGCAGGCAGCAGGAAAGGAGGCAGGAGAGTGACAGTCGGAGGAGTGGAGGGTACCTACATCCTTTCTAGGTTATTTTTTCTCCCCCTTCTCCTCCGATTTTGATCCTTGGGCAAAGCAGCTGTGACCCGTGCAGGAAGGATGTCACCGAGCCCCGATGCACCCGTGCCCCAGCCTTGCACCCGGGCAGTGGTGCTGCCGGTGGCCTGGTTGAGGGCACGTCTGAAGCCCCGGGTGTTCCCGGCAATTTTAAAATCCAGAGTTGATCTCAGCCCAGCGTGACAGCGAGGAGGCAGGTAGAGGATGGAGACCTCAAAATCCCCGGGAGGGGATGATGCAGGATGAGCTCAACCCTTCCTAGACAGCAGTGAATCCCTGCGTGTGGGTGACAGGGTGTGCAAGCGGGTCGGTGCAGAGCGGGTGCTCTCCCCGGCGGTCCCCAGCACGGGGACATCGTTCCCATGGGACGTGGGGTCTCACCCCACCTCGCTGGGCACAGCCGTGTTCCTGCAGCGGTGGGAGCTCGGGGGGCTCGAGGAGGCTCTTCCTGAGACCGGAGAGCTGCTGCCGCTCTTTGTTATTCAAATAGTGGGTTTACGGCAGGGACATGCTTAAAATGAAAATAAGGCAACTTCCATTTCACGCTGCTGCTGACCTTTAAGCGCGGGTGACTCCGCTCTGAGGTTCAGCAAAGCGTTTGCTTTCCCGGGCGCCGCCGCGCAGGCGGTTGCCTTTGCCCGTTCCCTCGGGAATGACACTTGCCGGAGCTCTGGCTCCTGCCACGGCGTCATGGCGCGAGGCAAGAACTGCTCGCGTCCCCTCAGCGCCCGCGCCGGGAGCCCTCGGCGTTCGCCCAGCAAGGGGATGCTGGCGTAAAGCGCTGGGAGCCGAAACAGGGGGACCCGCTCCCGATGCGGGGGGAAGGACCGGGGATGCCTGTCCTGGATGGGGCTCGGTGCCCCCTCCCCGCAGGCAGCTGCTGGGGGGGGGGGGAATGCGGGGGCATTTCAAGTGCCCTCTGAGCACTTTGATTTTTAAATCGCTGAAGTGGTTGTCCGGGAGGGTTGTAGCACATCCAGCGAGCGGCACAGGCACAAAATCGATTCGAAAAGAAGAGCAAGGTGAGGAGCAAACAGCTTCCCCCCTGCCCGCCCCAGCGCTCGCACCCGTGCACCCATCGATTGCAGGCAGGAGCCCCTCCCTTCGCTGAGCCCCATTTCGACCACGGCTCCCCTCGCCCTGCTGCCGGTCGCAGCAGCTCTGCATCCCACCGTGCAGGTGCTGCAGAGCCCTCGCTGGCAGGGGGTCACGGCAGCCCCCCTCCCAGTTTATCCCCGGGAGCTTGGAGCAGCCCCATCTCTACCTCTGCCCATATGCCGGGGTTCCTGCCCCGGGGCGAGGCCGTCCCCCTCCATGGGGCTTGGCCCCATCCCACGCTCCCTGCCTGTGCATCCCGCCCTGCTCCATCCCCGCTCCCCTCCCGCACAGCCCACCGGCCCTCCCTCACTGGTGGGGAGGGGTTTTGTCACACGCTACATAAATAAATAACGTGTCCTTCGTTAGATGCCGCTGCCTAATTAAAGCTGTACATCAGTGGAACAACTTGCAGATGCGGCATCCTCTGTCCAAGCTGGTTTCCTCGCTCCTCGTAGCTCTGCCTGCAGAAAAACCTTCCCCCAAATCCCTGGTCTCGGCTCCTTGCGATAGCATCTCTCTGGCGTCACTGCAAGAGCTTTCTGGCACGCTCCAGCTCCTTCCCACCCCTTTGCGCTGGCTTTCCAGCCTCAGCTCTACCCAATTTCTCCTGAACCACCACAGCAATGATGGCGTCAAAGGAACCAGGTCCGTCCCCTGCAAATGCGATCCCTGAAAAGCTGTGTCAGGGTCTGGGGTGCATTTTTCAAGCCCATCCAGAAAGAGCTGGGACACGACGGAGCCCGAGTGCTCAGCCGGGGTGAGGAGCATCCCTGGTGAGAGGATGGACTCGACACGTGCCGGACGCTTTGAGGCGCTTGTTTTCTTCGTGGCAGAGAGTGCAGCAGCTCTTTTTAGCGCAGGGGTGTTGAACAGCATGAATAATTCACCTAATGGAGGACGCTGCCCGTCGTGTGCGTGGCGGGAGCCGGGCGTGCTCTGCGCCAGGTTTTGCTGCCTGGGGCTGGGTTGGTACAGCCGGGGGTGTGGAGCTGGATCAGGCCCCTGGTGCTGAGCCCCCCAGGCTTGTGTCTGCTCCCTGCCACGGGGATGCCCCGAGGCTTTGGGGGGGGTGGGACGGGAGGGACGCTGCATTTGGCACCACGCTTCCCCACTTAGCGGGTAAATAACCTTCATGAAGCTGGGAAGGTGGAAATCGGCCGGGGGATGCTCTGATTAATCACCCACTCTGCTCTGCCACTTCATTTCCTTGCTCTTCACTGGGTTTATTAAAACAAATTGCAGCTGTCTGGCCGCCCCGGCCCCGCAGCGGCTCCCCCCTCCGTCCCCAGGCATGGCATGGCTCTGCGAGGAGGAGTGGGAGGCCGAAGGCAGAGGAGATGGCAGGTCCGGCAAGGAGAACACCGAAGGGCAGCGGCCGTGGCTCTCTGCTTTGCTCTCAGCTGGGATGGCAGCTTGTTTTTCTTTTTTTTTTTTTTTTTTCCAAAAGGGATGTAACTGCCCTCTGGCAGCACCGGGGTTTTCTGCTGGAGCTGCCTCCCCAGCACGGGACGCCGGGTCCGCAGGCAATTAAGAAAAAGTTTTCTTTCTCATCGATGGTTTTATGTCTGCCTCCGGCACCCCTGGATGAGCCGTCTCCTTTCGGCGTAAACCCGTGCCAGGGCTGGCCGGGAGATCCTCCCGCAGCTGCTGCGCTTCCCGGTGCTTTATTTCTTGACAAGAGCCAGATTTATTGAAGGGACCGATCAGCCCATGGCCGGCCGGCGTCAGCCCCGGCGTTGGAGCTGCCTGATTTACACGCTCAGTTTAACAGGTTGCGGCAAAGGAGCGGGCAGGCTGGGGAGTCCATTGCTCCCTGCCCCAAGCTGTGTCCCCTCGAGCGTGTCCCCTGTTGTGTGTCACCCCGGAGCGGCTGCCTTTTGGTGGCACCAGGGCTGGGAAACGGAAGAATTTGTTATCGGCTGCGTGTCGTGCGGGTGCATTGCGATGCCTGAGCGATTTGCTTGCCCTGCCCTCATTTTCAGTTGGGGAAACTGAGGCACGGAGACCTGGTGAGCAGCCCAGGGTCTGCGGGATCTTTATCGCTCTCCAAGGAGGTGCCGAGGGCTGGATCCTGCCTTGGCACTGGGCCTGATCCTGTGGCCCTGGGGAGGGGGCAGCGGGCCGGGGGCTGCAGCCTGCCCTGCTCCGATGACAAGGTCTGACCGTCCCCGCTCAGCCCCTTGCTCCTCCAGCCTCTGTGGTGCTTTACACTCTCCCTAATTAAAAGCTGCTGTCCAAATGGCTCGATGATGGAAATTCTAATTAAATCAATTCCATCTTGTCGGTGAACCAGAGGTTTGCATAAGATATGCATGAAATTAATAATTATGGTTAGGGAATTAGCTGCTCCCGACCCTGTCTCTGGCGTGGGGGGGGGCTGGTGCCAGGAGCAGCGGGGCGGGCGCAGGAGCCCCTTCTCGTGGGGATGCTCCTGACCGGTGTGCGCGGCTCTGGCTGTGCAACGCCCCGTTTGTTTTTCGGCTCCTTCCCTCCTGGCTGCTCAGGCTGACGTTCAGATGGATGGTTTAAGCTGGAGCGTTGCAGCCCCCCAAGCCTTGGCTGGTGCCGTGCTGAAATTGCCGCCTTTGCCTAATTCTCCCTGATCTGAAGGGGATTCTGTCCGCCGCCGGTAGAGAAAATGCCGCATCAGCTCGTAAGCTGGCAGTAATGAAATGGGTACGAAATCAAGGTGTGTTTGCGGTGCGTTCGAGGTTGATCACCCCAGTCCATTGACCCAGGGGCTGGGGGGAGCAGGATGGCACCCCCAAGCCCGGCTCCTGCCTGCTCTCTTACCCTGAGGGACATTTCTCCAGGTTGGGGGTGCTTCTAGATGATGCTGACTCTGGTTTTCAGTTCAAAATAAGGGAAGAAAGAGGTTTTTTCCCCTGCCCCGGAGTTACTCCTGGATCTTGATGGGACAAGGGAGCCTTGGGGTGCAGGAGAGCCGGTCCCGCTGATTCCCCCCCCCATGGCATTTATCCCAGGCTGGCAATGAGCCAGGCAAGGTACCACCGGTGCCCAGATACGCAGCTGAGGTATGTTTCCAGCTCCCCCTCCCCACCGCATCCTTCTTCTTTCTAAGAACCTTGAATTCCCTGCCTGCCTTTTGCTTTTATGGACCTAAAAGGACTTTTGTCTTTTATCTGAGAAAATAGCTGGTGCCGGGAGTTGGTCTATTGTAGACCGGGAGATCAAAAAGGCAGAGGGGGAAAAAGGCAGAAGTCGTCTATGAAACGGTCATTTGGGAACCGGTATTTTATTTTCACTTCCATCCAAGGCAGAGGAATGAGAGAGAAAAGCTCTTTCCATTTGTTTATTAAAATACAGCTTCCAGTTTGTAGCCCGTAGATCAACAGGTATTTTCTAGGCTTCGTTTTCCAGCGGGGCTTCGAGCAGGAGGGGCACCCCGGGGGTTAAACCCAGACGCACCCCGGGCATCTGGGCTTGGATGGGATGCGCGGTGTCACGGGGGAATAGCTGGGAAGTCTCCGTTGCCAGTGCCCTGCTGAGGAGGCAGGGATCTATTTAAACTAAGCCACCGTGCAGAGAAAAAAATCGTCGGGAAAGGATCCTCTGGAAAGGCAGGGTTGCATTCCTGCCCCCGCCTCTCCTTTGATGCGGGCACCGCTGCTTTCCATGCCCGCTTGCCCTCGTCGCGTGGGCACGCTGCATGCATCGCCTCCACCCCAAGCCCCCCGTGTCCGTCCTTTGGCCAGCGCCGCTGCAGGCAAGGCGGGGAGGAGGCAAGGGGAGCGGGCGTGGAGCGGCCCTCGCCCCCCCATCCCCTCCCCAGGATGAACGATTGCCAGACGAGCGCCTCGTCTGCTGAGCAGAATTTTAATCGAGTCTCATGCACCGGCTCCCGGTCACAGATACCCAACGAGCAGATCACAGCCCCTCGGAAAGGAGCACAAAACAGATTGTCACAGAGAGTAATCCTATTTGTGCCTTGATAAAGGTTCCTTCCTTTCCCTCTCCCACTCCTTCTCCCTCTCTCCCTTTTTTCATCTCGTATTTTGCAGGTAGGTAGAAGGGTGGCTGCTCCTTCCCAGGGAGCATCTTTTAGCATTCAGGTGGAGTCGTGGGTTTATAACACCAGTATCGCATTTAATAGAGAGAGGGAGAGGGGAGTGGAAGAGGGGAAAATAATGGAGAAACAAAGGAGAAACTGTGAGATGCAGCCTGGGAGCAGGAGCGGAGGAGGATGGGGTGGGTCGTGGGGGCTGGGAGACCCGGGTGGCTCCGGTGCAAGTGCCCCCGTCCTTGGTCTGCCACGACCCAGCCGGTGCTGTGCCCGCCAGGACGGGGGCTTCTCCCAGGGAGGGGTCGGATGAGGTGGTGGGATGGGGTGACAGTGATATTTAACCAGGGAGCTGTGGTGGTGAAGCACCGTCATTAAGAGACAGGTACCAAAATCTCGGGCTCCCAGTAGGGTGGCTCGATCTTATAACATGAACTAGGATCCCTACAGACCCCAAACCTCTCCCCATCCCCTCCAAGCCCACCCAGGTGTCTCTGCTGCTGGGAATTGGCTAACGGGGAGTGGTGAGGGGTGAGGCCAAAGGCAGCCTGAGCTGATTTGGGCATCTGGCACAACCCAGCTGCTTGCTGAGCCCGGTGGGATTGCTGGGATCCATTGCAGTCCCCAGTGGCTCCGGCAGCATTCGTGCTCCCGCAAGTGGCGATTACTGAATTATTCCTAAACTGGATTAGAGGGAGCAGGAGAGGGGGAAAGTCCTCTAAGAGCTGGGGATTGCTGCTCCAAGGCCCGGGGTGGTTTGGGATCGGCGATGCCCCGGGCTGTTCCTCCTCCGTTTGCTCTGTCCTGGCAGTAAAGCAGCATCTGCAGGGAAGCGAGAGGGCAGCGGCTGGCTGGACCCTTCCCTGGGCTGTGCCGGCTCTGGGTAGGGCTGTTGCCATCTCCGCAGCCCTGTAGCCACGGTGAGGCTGTACTGTGGCAGCTGGCTGAGCTCCAGCCCCTGCGATTATATCGCTGCTGAATTTAAAACCTCACCCAGGCGTTGGGCAGGGCTCTGCCAGCTCTTGCAACGTGCCAGGGAGAGGTGTGTGGTACCTGCCCGGGTGCGGGACGAGGGGACGATGGATGGGGCTGTCTGGGTATTTGGTACGTCTTTGGTAGGGAGCTGCATGCTAGTGGGGAGAACCTGGGCTTGACAATTTAATAAGCCTTTTCCATCTTTAAGATAAATTAACATCTGTGGTGTGTTTTGGAGATGTCAAGTGCTGCGTAAGTGTTAAGCATCGCATGATCCTCCAGTGCTAAATCATTCTAATGTACTGTGCGAGGTGCGGCAGCTCTGGTTAATTTAAAGGGCTTATTTATGGCTTGGGTGGACAGGACCTGGTCGGGTGGGGTCGGGTCGAACCTGTCCTTCCTGGGGCAGGAAGCCAAAGGGAGACCTTAGCAGTGCTGTCCGGGGCAGGAGCAAGGTTTTCTCTTTGGCCTCTCCCATTCTGGGCACATCTGATGCTCGGGAAACCCTTCTGGGGTCCTGCTGGGTGTCCCTGAGCTTCAGGTGGTCCTCGAGCCCCAACATCTCCAGGGGCCAGGCCAGCCTGCGTGGCCAAGGCTTGGTACCTGCTTTCCCCGCATGGTGCTGGTCCCCTTCGCCCAGGCAGCACCAGAGGCACCCACAGCTCTCGTTCTGGCCAGCACCCGGGGAGCACGGAGGGGAGATCAAAGTAGGCAGACAGGCATGTTACATGCAGAAATGAAAGCCTGGGATGCTCCGAGCCTCTCCCTGCAAAGCCCAGAGCTGCCTGGCTCCTTGGTGGACCTCGAAGGGACTTACTGGTGGCTGCTCTGCCCTGGGGCTGGTTTCTGTTCTTCCTCAGGAGATCCTGGAGTCCTTCTGACCTGCTGGGCTCTGCCCACACAGAAATGTGTGTCCCGGCATGGGTTGGGGTGGTTTTGTGTGTCCCGTACCCAATTATGGATGGAAATCACCAGATCAAAGCCTTTGGGTTGCCATCAAGACCCAGTAGAGCTGATCATCCTCCACTTCGTGGTCTCCCCTCCGTGAGTTGCTGGTCCTGGGTGCTGTGGAGCATCCCATGTCTGTCTGGTGGCACGTGCTCCCACCTGACCAATAGTCTTCCTTGATTTCCACCTCCCTCTCCTCCAGAGTAGGGCTTTGGGAGCTTGGCCAAGGTGAGAGCATCGCAGTGGGGTGGAGATCACCTCTTTCTCCTGACGCTTTGTCTTTCTCCATCCCAGATCCCCCAGATCAGCTATGCCTCCACTGCACCGGACCTGAGCGACAACAGTCGCTATGACTTCTTCTCCCGCGTTGTCCCATCTGACACCTACCAGGCCCAAGCCATGGTGGACATCGTCAAAGCCCTCAAGTGGAACTACGTCTCCACCTTGGCCTCCGAGGGCAGCTATGGCGAAAGTGGCGTGGAGGCCTTCATCCAGAAGTCCAGGGAGGATGGTGAGTGGGTTTCCCCTGGGATGGGGGCTTGGTGTGGGCTTTGGAGCAGCTGGGGCTGGAGGAGAAAAGGCGATGGACGGGAATAGAGAGATGTATCTGGTTGGGCTTCTTGGCCTGAGCTGGGACGCGGTTGTGGTGCATGAGCAGGGGTGGATGGCACGGCATGGGGAACGATCCCAGGGTGGTGCGGGTTTTGGGGCTGCCCTGCTGATTGCAAGGACAACGTGGTGTCCAGCGAGAATCCAAGCTCTCCAGCAAGGATCGGGACAAGCTGCCTCCGCTCTGCAGGGCAGGCTGCTTTATTGCTGCCAGCTCCTTTCAGAAAGCATCTCGAGATCCCGTTCCCTGCTCACCAGGAGACCTCAGATCCGCTGAGCCGGTGGCCGCTGAGCCGGTCTAACCCCCTCCTTCCACGGCTGAGCCACAGCGCTGGGCACGTTCCAGAAGAAAAGACTTTTACAAATACTCCCAGGTTTTAACAGAAAATAAAGTTGGCAGCAACACGCGCTTCACCCAATTTTAGTGGAATTATCCCTGAGGGCAGGTGCTTTAACTTGTCTATAGGCTTTGGACAGGCGGAAAGTCCACGCTCAGCAAAACTCTTTGGGAGGATTTGTCTGGAGCCAGAAAGCGTTTTGCTGACGGGAGCGCTGGGATGCTTAGGGGGAATTAGCAGCCTCGGGAGCGGCAGAGGAGCTCGTGGGTACCCACTGGTGGCCAAGCGTCGATCCCAGGACCAGCCGGGATGGTGAGGACCCCCGGGCGTTGCTGTCGTGGGTGCTATTACCATGAGCCCGAAGCCGTCCTGAGACCCCGTGGAGGGACCGGCACAGCACCGGGGTCCCTCCTTGCTCCGGCATTGCTTCGCCTCCGCAGCATCGTGTGCACGGGGCGAGACGGGAGCTAAAGAGTGTTTTCCGAGGCAGTTAAAACCCTGCGGCGCACAGGCTGCTGCCTATTACTGGCTTAACTGTATCTGAATGGCATATTAAGTTCTGGCAAAATCGGTGGGACACCAGCCTATCTGGAGCTAGTCAAACTGTGTTATGGCCTTATAAATGGATAAAGGGAATAAAAACTTCTAGGTGACGAGCTGCTAATCAAAGCCCTATAAATAGGAACAGCGTTAATTCTGTCTCGCGCGCGCGCCCTGGCACTGGGAACTGGCTGTGCTTTTAATATGCAGCGAAGCCCATCTGGGGATTCAACCTGGAATCTGCTCTTCAGGATTTTAACTTGAAAAGCAGAGTATTTTCACGGGGCTGCGGTTTTGCAAGGAGGAGTGCATGGGGATACTTTGGAGTAGGCGGGTGCAATGCCTGTTGTACGGCTGGGCACGGGGCATGCTGCCTGCGTGCCCCGTGACGGGGATGCGGGCGCGAGCGGTGCCGGGGTGCCCGCGTTGAGCTGGGGTTGCGTCTGCACGCAGCCGGCTGTGACGGTGAGTTGCTGCAGGGGATACACGGGGCTGCAGATGGGGAGGTGCCATCGGGCACACGCGGTGCCCGGCAGGCCTTGGGGCAGCGGGATGGGTGCCCCGCGGGATGGGGTGTCCCAGGGAAGGGCTGCAGGGCTGCGAGCAAAGGGCTGCGTTTATGGCTCTGCTAACGGCTTCGCTGCTGACCCTACTGGGGCTTGTAAATAAATGCTAACAGCAGCCCCGTCTGGCTCGTGATGATGATGAGATGCTCATCTGACTACAGGAGGAATAGGGGAAAGCAGGAAAGCAGCCTTTTTTTGTGTGTGTGTGTGTGTGTGTGTGTGGGCATTTTGCATTATCGTAAGCATTTTTCCACCCAAAAAGGAGTTTCCTGGCCTCCCTTGGGCCATGAGGTCCTGCCCCGTGGGGTGCCCGGTGCAGGGCTGATGGGACCGCTGGGTGACACAGGGAGGTGACAGTAACACTGAGTTAAGCAGCTTCGTTAGCCCATGCCGGGCCCTGTTGTGCCCGTATCCTGCAGCAGGCACAGCTGGAGGGTGCTCTCCCACCCCATCCATGGCTGCCGCTCCCCGGGGGTCCGGGTGCCGGGCTGCACGTGGCCGGCGGAGCAGGTTGATGCACAGGCATGATTCGAACCCATGCTCCTCCTCCATTAAGCACCAGTAAGGGGCGATTGTCACGACTGGTGGTCCCGCTGCAGCACGAGCACTTCTTCTTTGAGATACCTGTGGTTACCGCGAATTCCTATAACCAGATGGTTAATGATATGACGGCGTAATTGCAGAGTAAACGAGTGTACACGGAGTCGAAATGCACGCGTATTAATCTGGGGCTGAGGCAGTCCTGTAATTTGTGTATCCACATAACCCAACGATTATGTGCATTAGTGATAATTTAGTTATCAAAAAGCATAATTCCACTGTAATTGTGGTATAACAGCAGTGTAAGTGCAGCCTGTGCGTTATCAGCAGTAACGCTGCTTCCCTGCTCGCGCTGCAGGCACAGGTTTATTTATAAGAGCAGTCGTATATCAGCCCGAGCGCGGGGCCCGGGGAAGCGGCTCTCCCTTGGGTGCCTGGGTGGGCTCCGAGCTGCTCCCTAAAGCCTCTCCCCTGGGAGCGAGCGCTGGGGGTCGGCCGCGCTGCTTTGCCCACGGAAGGTAGCTCCGCAGCCGTGAATAACGGTGCAGTTGGACCAAGAACGTGCTTTTTCTTTTTCTTTTTTCTTTTCCTTTTTTTTTTTTTTTTTATTTGAAAATCCCCCAGCCTTGCCTCCTGCGTTGGCAACTGCAAGGTTGGAGGAAGAGCTGGGTTGTGCCTGCTTCGCCTTTCTATCCTCCCCCATAAATAGGGACGGCTCTGCCGACACCAAAAGGCTTTACACCAGCGCAGAGCTGCTGGGAATGGGTGAAGGATCCGTCCCCTTCTTTTATAGCCTGTTTGTATACGCCTGGCTCTCGTTTGCACTTCTCCGGCAGCGTAAAGGGTCCTGCGATTTATTGCTGCTTCAAGGTGCCTCAGCCTGTCAAAGCGACGTAAAAGGGATGGATCTGGATCCACTCAGGATCTGGCCTCTGCCTCGGGCTTGCCAGCAGTCTGTCAAGCGGTGGAGTTTACCCGTGCCGGGGTATTTATGCCAGGGGAAGGAGCCAGCTGACCCCGGGATCAGGGCGAGCATCTCCCCACACTCCTGAACAGCGCTCCGCTTCATTTTTCATGCCAAGCCTGAGTCTTCCGAGTTGGTTTTTATTTCCATCAGGCAATAACGCTCATTGCTGTAGTTAGCAGTTAGCATTCAAGCTGTTTGCTTTCTGATGCATTATCAACTTGACCTTCAGTTTCAATTTTTAGCAAAGCCTCACGTTAAAGCCTTCGCCGTTGCAGCGGAAAGCGTTTCTGCTCAAGGCAGAAACCCACACCCTCCGCCGGCGGCGGGAGAAGCAACTCGCCCTGGGGACAAGTTATTCTTGGCTGGCCCTGGGCTACTGAGACAGACTGACCTGGGAGGGCCGTTATATCTTATATATTGCAATTAGTCTGGCAACTATGCTGTTGGCCCCGGCGATTGCTGGTGGTTGCACCAATGGCCGGACAGTCCTTATTCACTAGAGTGAAGGTTTTTTGGGTGCAAAGATGTTATGTCTGCAAAGGATGACTTTTCCTAGGCCGTATTTAAGTGTTTTAAGTGCTCCCCCGAAGCATCCTGCGAAGGCAGTGGGTGCCAGCCGTATTTACACCTTGAGACCAAGGTGCAAGGCAGGGCCAGCAGCGGGGCGTCCCCAGTGTCTCCACCTTCCTTCTCCTCTCGTACAGCGTCTCCCCGTGACCCGGCTCCGTGGCATCGTTCGGCGGACAGACAGACCCATCTGCAGCTCTTTGCCTCTGCGTGCGTTGACATCTCTGCTGTCGCCGAGCTCTTGGAGACGAAATATTAGATTTATGTTTATGTAATTTAGCTGGCGAGCGCGGCATGTTATGCCATGCGTCCTAATGCGCAGCGCTCGGTTTTGTGAAGAGGGTAATATTTCCAGCCAAACGCAAGACCCCTTCGTCATGTGTCTGGATCAATTTTACACTGTCTTCCCCCCCCTCCTCCCCCCCATTGTTTTATCCTTCGCTGAGTTTTCTATATTTTTAGTTAAGAGGCTGATGTATATTTGTGATGCATTCGTTCATCCCCATGTGACATTCATGGCTGTCATTTTCTGGTTTTAACCAGGTTCATTACTTTGGGTTGATGCATCAGGACGTCACCCCCAAAAAGCCGCTCCCAAGTCTGAAAGCATAAACAAGCATCGAACAGGACTTTACAGCAGATTCGTATACGCGGTCCTGCAGGTTGCTAATCCTGGTTGTCCGATGGCCTTGGGGATCATCCCACCCCGTGCCCTGCGGGTGCCGTACCCGTGGGGCAGCTGGGATGGGTGGGAGGATGACGCTGGTGGGCACCTGCCCCTGGAGTTTCCCCCCACCCCAGCGACGCGTGCGGGATTTAAAGCAAGTGACCTTCAGCCCCGCGACAGCGAGGTGCGATGGGCGGCGGGGCAGAGCGGGGCTGGCAGTCCAGCTCCCTTTCATCCCCGAGGACGGCCGTTCCTGTGCAGTCAGCACTCAATTACCGCGGCTCACCGGAGGGCTGTTATTTGCTGCCGGCGTCTTGGCTCCCCAGCCAAATCCTCCCAGCTGGCACAGAGCCGGACGTTTTTTCGTGGCACGATGCCGAGAGCCCAAAGGGTCCCTGCTCCGGGGTTTGGGTGAACCTTTTCCTGGAGGTGTTTTCTGGCTGATAACACCGAGGGTGGTGGCATCTCCGTCCCCTGCGGGCTTGAACGGAGCGTCTCTGACAGGTCCTTTCACGGCGTGGCTCAGGAAGGGACCCTGGAACCCACGGGCCGAAATCATGGTTATACCCATCCCCTGACTTTCTGTGCTGGCCTCTGTCATCCCACTCCCTGCCCAAAAGTCAGCCCCAGCTCTTGCTGGCTGCGGCACCTCTTTGTGCTGGATGGGGCAGCCGGAGGGACAGGTCTGGTCACCAAGGCTCTGCTGCCATCGCCACTTCGGGTCCTGAAACACTTCCAGGCTCCTTGGAGGCAGAAACCACATTTCCTGGGTTATTTTCCTATTTCTTTTCCCCCCGCTGCTTCTTTTCTTTTTGTTACTGTCAACGCTGTGTACCCCAATACAGCCTGAAGGGAGGTGCGCCTCAGTTTCCCCACCTAAAAAAAAAAACCTTTCCTGCCCTTGAACTGTTTGCTGGTGGATGCAAAGTATCTTGTGGGCTGGGACTGGGGAGAGCCAGAGCTGAACTGGGGAGAGCCAGAGCCAGACTGGGGCTGCTGGGCTGGGAAAACGCTCTCTCCAGCCCCGGGGCTCACTCTGTTTGCTGCCTGCAATCCGCCTGTAAATAACGCTGCCCTCTCTTAACTCTGCTCCTTGTTTTCACGTCTCGCAGCGCTCCCTTTGTGCGGGGGAAGCAGGGAAGGAGGCGAGCGGGGCCGGACAACGAGGAGCTGTGGTCTCCTATTAGTTGTGGTCGAGGCTGGCGTGCGGGCTCTGGCTCACAGCCTAAACCCGGGCTTTGGAGGCAGCCCGAGTCAATATCTTGCTCTTTAATATTTTCGGTGTGTGTTGGGGGGTGCCTGCGGGCTTGTGACCCGGGCCGGCCGTGCCAGGCAAATGCCGGCAGCTCTGTGGAGCTCCCGGCGAGGTCCGGCCCGAGACGGGGTGAGATGGGAGCCGCAGCCCCGGGGGGCTGGTGAAGCGGAGAGCGTGTGTGTTTTCCGTGATGTGGGCTTGGGTTAGGACGGATGAGATAAATGATTATGATAAATGAGATAAATGCAGGAAAAAGCCGTCTTTGCCTTCAGGACTCAGCTGGCACTTCAAGCCCCAGCTCCTGGAGTCATGTGATGGGTGGGGGGTCTCTGCCGCAGAGAATAAACTCAAGCCTCTGCCTGCAGAGCAATGCTCCCTTTGCAGAGCAGTGGATGGGAGAAAGACTGCAAAATCTTGCTACAAACCTCCCCCAAAATCCCAGAGTCTCCTGATTCTTCCCAGTTCAGGGCTGGAGCAGGGTGAGGGGGAAGGAGATGCAGCCCAAGGGGCAGCTCGCCTGCAGAGGGGCTGCGGGAGCTGGGGGGCTTGAGTCGCCCGAGTTCCTCCTTAGGTCTTTAGCAGAAGATCCTTCCCGTGGACACAGTCTGTGGTGTTATTACCCAAGTGAGAAACTTGAGTTTTCTGTTCCCTGCTGTCCCACCCAAGGCCCTGGGTTTGAGCTGAAGACTTGCTTTTTTTCCTTTCTTTTCCCCATTGCAAATTCATTAATTACTGATTTAGCCTGGCAATGCAGGCAGTTGAAAAGCAGGCGCAAATTGCTCAGATTCATAATGTCTGCTGAGATTTCAAAACACTGAGGAGCAGCATTTGAGCCGGTTCCAGGGACGAGGGAGCGGGTTCCAGGGATGAGGCAGGCGGCAAGTGCCAGGAGCCTCCGGTGATGGGGACACGTGGTGCAGAGCCCAGGGCACACAAGGAGGGACCTGCCATCCCCGAAGTGGGACCAGGCTGCGAACACGCGGGGGTCAGGGAGCCGCCATCGCTCCCCGCGTTGTATTCCTAGGAGGGAAGGGGCGAGATGCCCACCTTGCAGTGACGGGCAGCGGTCTACGAGCTGAGATCTGGCTGCACCAGGGGATGCGTTGGGGCCGGTTTTGGGTGACAAACGCAGGGTGGTGTCCCCAAGCACACCCAAGCCGGTAGCGCAGGCTCTTTGCCAGCAGCAGGACTGGGGCTCGTGCGATATTGCAGCCTTCGCGCCAGGTAATCCGGCTATCGCTCTCATTAGGGCTCTGCCGCAACAAAGGAGGGATTAGAGCCACGTGTGATGGGACCTGGGGCGGCTTGCCGGCACTGCCGTTCTCCCTCGGCTCGTGCCGTGGCGCGGGGCCCTTTCCCCATCTCAGCGCTCTCCCCAGCCTGGCTCGTGTGCGGGTACCCGTAGGATGTAGGGAGCCTCCCCCAAATTGCAAAGCCGCTTGTTGCCGCAGTGTTGCGGATGGACGGGCGGACGGATGGGTGGGTGGACGGATGGATGGACAGACAGTGCAAACCCTTGCCCTGCGAAGGACATCCCGTGCTCTGTGATTAGACCAAAGCACACCGGTCCTGCGATGGCACGGGAGCTTTGCCTCCGCGAGGCCACAGAGCCATGTCCCTAATGACTTCTCCTCTAATGAGTCCATTCCTGGAGGCTTTGAAGCGACATGAATAATGAATCCCGGGGCAGGGGAGCAGCCAGCCGCTCGCCAATTAAGACTCTGGGCTTGGGAATCTCATTTAAAGGCTGGGGTTAGGAAGGGAAGGCCGGGAGCACGCAGGGGAGCCGCGCAGGTGCTGCTGGCAGAAGCCGGGCTGTGCGGAGCCTGATCCTCTCCTCAGGGTGCCCAGGGCTGCCCGGGGAGCACGTCGCGGCGGAGGGGACGTGCACGTCGCTGTTCCCAGCACGGTTGAGCCGGGCCCCCCTTCTCCAACGTGCCGGGCCCGTGCTCACCCAGTGCTTGGCAGCCGCCAGCTCTGCGGGGAGCCCCAGCAGAGCGCTCCCTGATTGATGGCGTACGTTAGCGACAGCAAAAGCTTATTATCTACCTGCAATCAAGAGGGCACTTCAGCATCGCGCTTCCCGGAGCAGCTGCGCTCCCACTGAGCCCATAATGGTGGAGATTAAACCCTGACCTGTGTTTGACAACACGCGTTAACCCCACCTTAATGAGGAGAGTCCCCGAGGCCCCCGGCAAGCGGCTGGCAGAGCTGCGGGGATGCCGGGGAAGGCTGAGGTCCCGCCGGGCTGGGGGCGATGCCGGTGGGAGGGATGCGGCCATGAGCTCGGGGACGGTGCAGGCAGCAGTTTGCTCCCGGCGGGCTTTGCCCTGCCCGGGGCGGGGGTGATACGCTCACAGGCGAGCTTTGCACGGCTGGGATGGCTGCACGGGGCTGTTGGGCGGCACTGGGCACAGATCCTCGTGGTTTTGCCCCTGGGGCCAAGGTGGGACTCGGGTGCAGACGCGTCCCCACTGGCCCTGGCTCTCCTGGCAGGAGGGTGGGTTGTTTGCCGGAGGACGAGCCCCGTGGCAAACCCTCTCCCTGATGCCGCACAGCCCGGTTTTGCACGGGAGATTTTTCCTCTTGCCCTGACGGGTGTCTGTGCCGAGACCTGCCCGGGTGGGACGGGACGGCTGCTGCTTATGAACCGGGGTGGGCTCGTTGAGGTGAGCTCTGGCAGGTGGCAGAGAAAGGGCTGCAAGCGGCAGCGCCGGGCAGGTTTGGCCACCTCCCGTAATTACATCCCCACTATTTCACTCTCCCTGTCGGTCTCTGCTTCCCTGGATGCAGGCTGCTGAATATTTCATCCTTGGCTCTGCCCAGCAGCCTCCCTGCGAAGCTGCTGGCTCTGCCACCGTGGGACCGGGATGCCACCGCTGCGGGGGCTCGGGCCAGGAGCCAAAAGCAGCTCCAGACCCTGGGACTGCAGCTCCAGGTACTTGGTTGCTGCCCCAGCCCGTGGGAGGTTTGGGAATGGGTCCAAGCTGGGTTTTTCGAGGCTGTTTCTTGCTATAAGCACCCTGCATCCCATGCCGCTGTCCATCAGTGATGGCATGCACGGGATCTTGGGTCTGAGCATCCTTAAATTGGGTGCCTGTCTCCAAGCAGTCTCTGGCAGCTGGCTGTGGGATGCTGCCCTGATCCTGGAGGCTTTCCCCACTATTCCTGCTCCTCTTTGGTCCTTTTCCAAAGCAGGGGGAGGAAAGGGGTCCCCGTTCCTCACCTCCTGCCTCCTCCCAGGGTCAGACCCTGGCTCGAGTCAGGGAGCGATGCTGCGCCGTCCCGCCGGAGGAGGGAGAGCGGCTGCCTCCTCCCCATTGCCGCCGCCTCCTCGCTTTAATTTCTTGCTTTAAAGGAGTGTTTTGACTAAATGGATTTTTGTGCAAAGACAGTAGGAGCATCGCTTGGCAAATTCCCTGCCCGCCGCGGCGCCCGGGGGCCATGAATAATGCAGGCGCTGAGAGCCCGGGCTGCTGGAGGTGAGCTGGGCTGCCCTGAAACGCGCAGCTCTGCCCCCCCCAGCCACCGCCCCCTGACCCCCCGACCTCTTTTTTTCATTATTAAGAAGATTTCCTTAATTAAGAAGATAAAAACGTTAAGCAGTGTTGCCAGCATCAGTGCACGGGCTGGAGGAGGGTGCTGCGGGAACGTGGGGCTCCCAGACCCTCCGAGGGCTTTTAGCTGGGCTAGGTTTATGTTATTTTTAAGCCTGGAGAGCCCCGATGAGCTGTAGTAAACTGCAGGGCACAGGCGGTGCGGCCAGTGGTTGCAGACATCTGTGTCCGTCCTCGGGGCAGTTTTCTCCCGGGATCCAGCCACTTTTTTGGGTCCCCATCCCCGCTTTCCCCTCCTGCTGGCCTGGCCGTGTCCCGCTCGCGTGCTCCGCGCTCCCCAGCCCCTGCGTTAATAAGGTCCTCATTACGTTCTAATTGCCCATATCCCTTTTTTGTTACGTTCCTCGTTAGTTTGATTTAACGGAGCTGCCGAGTAACTTGGTCATTTCTGAATTGCCATCGATTTAGTCTCCTTTCTTATTTATTTATGGGCCAGTCTACTCTGCCACCCTCTCTTCCCATACGTACAAGAAGCCGGTCACTGCCACGAGCTCACCTGAGGCCACTTGCTGCCCCTGCAAGTGCCACGGGACCCTGGGGACCTTCAAAGCCACTGCGAGGGGCATAAAACACTTGTGGAGGACCCCAATGAAAAGCCTTGCCGCTCTCCTAGGAAAGTCTCGAAGCCGGGTTTGCTCTGGCCGTGCCAGGAAGGGGCCGGTGCTGCAGCTGCCACGTGCGTGCCAGGAACCCCCGTGTCCCTGTGCCACGCGCTCAGGGGCACACGCGTGCGCAGGGGCACACGTCGCGGTGGGACAGGCAGCACGGCGCACACCTTCCCACGCTCACACGAGCCCCGAGCAGAGCACGGGCGGCATGGGAGCCTCGCGGTGTTGGTGCTCGCTGGCACGTGGGCGCGCGCTTGTGCCAGCCCCGAGCCGTCACTTGTGCGTGCCTGCACCCGCCCGACTCTGCGCCGGGGCTTTTGGAAGGCTCTCGTGTTTGCAAACTGCTGCTTTTGTTGGATTTTCTCCTTTTATTGCCATGGAAACTGTAATTAAGCTGCACCGGCTCCTTAGCCGGAGCTGCCGTCTCTGGCGGCACAGCCGGTGCCACCCTGGCCTGGCCGGGGGCTCGGCGGTGACCGGGGCCGAGCACCCCCGGGCAGGGACGTGCCCATCCTGCCGGCACTGCCTGCTGCTGCCCGTCTCGCCTGGCTGATCTGTCTGTCCGGGAGTCTGTTTATCCAACTCCCTCCACTCCATCCATCTGGCTCTCCATATGGGAAACAAACAGCAAATTGGCCCCATTTCTTACCACAGGAGAAAAACCCTGAAAAAACCCACTCTCCGTGGCTGGGGCCGGGGTGGGAGATGCTCCCCCAGCCAGCGGGTATTTGCTGGGAGATGCTGTTATCCCCATCCCTGCCATCCCCCTTGCTGCTTGCTCAGCACCCGTGAGATCCCCCCCTCGCCTCTCGTTAGGCTACGAGGGTCCAAATTGCCCCAGTTTTCCTCCAGCCCTGCGGGAGGGAGCGAAGCCTCCCGTCCCGGAGGCCTCCACCTCAGCGCCCGTCCCAGTCCCGTCCTCCCCCTGCTCCCCTCCAGGGCTGTAAGCTGGGAAATCTCTCCCTGCCACCGTGTGCTAATTACTCTGACCTTTGCTTAAGCTGGGATCTTTTAGTGGCAGGCGAGGTATCAGCCGTGTCATTTACTATGCAAATTGAGACCATCAATTACATCCAGAAGGTCCCGCAATGTTTAATTTTCTCTCCCATCTCTCTTTTTATTGGCATCTGCAAAAATGCAGGAGCAGGAGAGCTCCGGCTTTTCGGAGCTGGAGGCTGGGAGCCCAGCAGCCGTACGTGGGGACTCTTCCAATTGCCTGCTTCCCCTCGTCTCTTTTAATTTTAATTAGCTGCTTTTGCAATCGCCCCGTGGAAAGCTGGGCTGGGAGCTCGGCCGGTGCCGCAGGGATGGGAATAAAACGCTTTGCAGGGCCAGGCTGCTGTCTTGGGGGCAAAGGGTTCGTGCCAGGGCTGCAGCCCATCGTCTCCTCTTCCCATGGGCTGGTTTTGCCAGTATTTGACCACTGCATGTGCAGAGCCCTTTGCAAAACCCAGTCCTGGGCTGGGGAGGGGCTGGTGCTCGGACATGGCTGGCAAACCCTCTCCGAGGCGCTGGAACGGGACCGTGTGTCTGTCGGGGGGCCGGGGCGTGATGCGGTTGTGGCTCGAGATGAGAGGTACTAGGAGGAGTGGGTGGAAGGCAGAGATGAGCTAGGGAGATGCAGGATGGAAGGGAAGGTGGCGCAGAAGGGCTGAGCTGTGAGGGAGAGGAGCGGTGAAGGCAGCGACCGGGGAGAGGAGGCGTAAGGGGAAGGCGTGGGTACCTGTCCCGGGGGGCTGGGCGGCGGCAGGGGGCTCTGGGGGCGGTGGGCTGCAGAGATGGTGCGGTGCCGTGGGAGATGGTGCAGGGCCGAGCCCCTCACTGGGGTGGGAGTGCAGGTGAGCTGGGGAGACCCCCGTTTGCCTCTTGTGGGGCCGAGGAGCCCTGGGAGACGGGCCGTCCCCGGAGGATGGGGACTGGCGGGGGTGTCTCAGTGCCAGGGCTCTCTCTGCCGCAGGGGGGGTGTGCGTGGCCCAGTCCGTCAAGATCCCGCGGGAGCCCAAGCCGGGAGAGTTCGACAAGATCATCCGCCGCCTCCTGGAGACCTCCCACGCGCGGGCCGTCATCATCTTCGCTAACGAAGACGATATCAGGTGCGGAGGGGCTGGCCTGGCCGGGTGGGGGGGAACGCACTTCAGGGCACCCGCACCGAGTCCGACGTGCTCTACGCGTGCTGCTGGCCGGGGCGTGGGCTGTGGGACGCTGATGGCAGGAGCCGGGCACTGCAACAGGAGCCAGCCACGCCTGCAGCGTGCATATGTGTCTGCAACGCGGTGTAGCTGCGTCTGCAACGCGGTGTAGCTGTGTCTGCAACACGGTGTAGATGCGTCTGCAACGCGGTGTAGATGCATCTGCAACGCGGTGTAGATGCGTCTGCATCGTGGTGTAGCTGTGTCTGCAACACGGTGTAGCTGTGTCTGCAACGTGGTGTAGATGTGTCTGCAACGTGGTGTAGCTGTGTCTGCAACGTGGTGTAGATGTGTCTGCAACGTGGTGTAGCTGTGTCTGCAACGCGGTGTAGCTGTGTCTGCAACGTGGTGTAGATGTGTCTGCAACGTGGAGCAGATGCGCCTGCCCAGCTGCCTTTTGCAGCGTGGCACGGATGTGTCTGCAACGGGGAGAGGACGCACCTTGCAGCGTTGCACGGACACGTCTGCAGCAGGGACCCACCACAGCTGACTCCGGAGTGGCCGCCTGGCATGTCGCTGCCATCAAACCACAGCAACGCGGAGCTTAAAGGAGGAAAAAATCCGCTTTCTGTTGGCTTTGGAAACCCCTGCTCTCGTGACCCAGCCGCTTCACGCCGCTCGCAGGCTGGGTCAGAGCTGGCATGGGGCCTCGCTGAGCGCCGGCCGTGGCAGGATCCATGGCAGGCTGTGCAGCCTCAGCCCCCAGCGTGAAAGAAAAATGGGTCCGGAGGGGCCCTTCGGGACCCCCCCTCGCCACCTCGCCCCAGCAGGGCTGGGGACGCAGCCACGCTTCGAGGTGATGAGCTGCTCCGCAGGCGAAGTGACGTCTTGCAGCTCCCGTTGTTTATGGAGCAGAATGATTCACATGGAACTACCCCTGATTTCCTAAGTATCTAATTTATTAATCAGCAAACATTATGTAAATGTGGGTAAACTGCGATTTTAAATCAGTTTACATCAGATGTGCAAACGCTCCGAGTTTCTTTTTTCCTTCCTTAATAGAAATGTCTGCAAACCTGACATTTATGCGGGTGTGTGGTGAGGAACGGGGGATTTACCTCCCTGTGTAAATGGCAAACCCCATTAACTGGGGTTTGTAAACATTTACCCATCCAAATAGGATCACGGGGGTTTCACAGTGGTTTCACAGTGGTTACAGTGGTTGAACAGCGGTTTACGCGCACCCACCTCAGGCCGGGTAAGCGTGGGTTTAGCCTGGGCACGGAGGCTGCCACGATCCCGACCCTCGTGCCAGCTTGGGCTGCAGAGCCTGGACGATGGTGTGCTGCCTCTCCTGAAACACGCAGGGCCGTGCTGCCGAGCAAGACGGTCCGGGGATGGTTGTTGCTCGAATTTCTGCCTGGCTCCGATCAGGTGGAAATCACTGATCTCACGGGAACGTCCTTGATTTCCCCCGGGGAGATCCTGCCCCGCACGAGGACCGCAGGCACCGGATGCTGCTTGTGCTCGGAGCGGGACGTGGGCTTTGCTGACCTCCCCGAGGCGGGATGCACCCGGAGCTCGGGGCAAGCCGAGATGAGCACGGAGCAGCCGGCACGGCTCCCCGGCTGCTTGCTGGCCCCGCGGCTCCCAGAGCACGCCTGCCTCATCCCGTCTTGTCTCCGCTCTCTGCTCGATTTGTATGGTGGTTTGTTTTTTTTTTTCCCTTATCACGCGTTTCAAACACCATCTGGACTTGAAATGATCAGCTCCCGACGGCGGGGGGTGAGTCACAAACCTGCCTCCTCGCTGCACGGGGAGACGGGGAGACGAAGCTGCCCTGGGCCCCGCTCCCACGGGGCTGGGGACTCACGCAAGCCCCCGAGGGGACAGCGAGCCCTGGGAAAAACGAGCCCGGAGGGTCGGATCCAGGAAAACTCCATCCACCTACTAAGATTTTCTGAACTGGCTGGCGCCGGTGGAGCGTGCGAGCGTGTGCGGCTGAGTGTCTGGCCACGATGAGGGATGCTTGGCAGGATGGATGGCATCTCCAGCTCTCCACTGCTGCTCAGCTGCCCAGTTGAGCCCAGCAGAGCCCAGTTTAGCTCTAGCCTGGGCACTGGCAGCACTGGCTGGCTCTCTCCCATGCCTTGCAATGCTGATCGGAGCCGGGAGCACACGCGCGCTCTCCGGTGCTGCTGCTTTTCCTGCCTGCTGCGGCATAACCTGATTTTTTTTCTTTTTCCTGATGTTGGGTAATTAAGGGGCCGTATGCATAGGCCCAGTGCCAGCATCCCCGCTTCCGTGGGGCTGGACACGAAGTCGGTGCCCTGGCCCCGCGGTGCCAGCGAGCACCAGCGCCTGTTGCTTCTCTCCGCAGAAGGGTGCTGGAGGCGGCCAAGAGGGCGAACCAGACGGGACACTTCATCTGGATGGGCTCGGACAGCTGGGGCTCCAAAATCTCCCCGGTCCTGCACCTGGAGGAGGTGGCCGAGGGCTCCGTCACCATCCTGCCCAAGCGGGTCTCCGTCAAAGGTAAGGGGCTGCGCTCGGTGGGTTCCCTCAGCTCTCCCCTGGGTCGGCTGTCCCCCCGCAACGGCATCCCGAGTGGGTTTTCCAGCCTGCAGCTTTGCCCGAGCGAGCGGACGCAAACCCACCGCGCTCCGACGTGTCCCTGGACCCCATCGCTCACGCGACCCTCCTTCCCCTCTGCCTGTGGGGAGTTTTAGGCCAAGTTAAACATCTCTCTGCCATCCCGGAGATTTATCCCCTCCGTCCCCTCTTCCCCGGGCAGGTTTCGACCGCTACTTCTCCAGCAGGACGCTGGACAACAACCGCCGAAACATCTGGTTTGCCGAGTTTTGGGAGGAAAATTTCCACTGCAAGCTGAGCCGGCACGCGCTGAAGAAGGGCAGTAGCATCAAGAAGTGCACCAGTAAGAGCTGCGGGGATGCTGCGGGCGAGCGGGGGCTTGTGGGTGTGCGTTGCTGTATGGCACGGGGTGCGCAGGGACGTGAAGGCGAGGGCAGAGAGCACGGGCCAGGCGTTAGAAAAGTTTCGCTTGCTTTCCCCTTATGGCCATTCAGCTCAGCCACGTCCTTGCTGCTCCAGAGCTGCCAGCCCAGCTCAAGGCGGCTACGTGGCAATTAATGCTGCGTGTGCGTGGCGGTGTCGGTTGTGAGCGTGTTTTTTTGGACTAAGCATCAAAGCCAGGTGGGAATTTGGGGAAGGCTGGAGAAACGCCAGCGCTTCTGCAGCGTGGGGAACGTAGGCGACGCAGAGCTGCTCGCCTGCGCGGGCGCTCGGGTGTCCGCTGGGCTCGTGACGGCGGCGGCTCGCTATTAAAAGTGGACAGGAATGTTGCCCAAAAATGCTTTTGTGCACCCCGATGTGGCGTGTGTGACCCAGGAAGCCTGTGGAGCCTGCTTGGTTTGTGTCTGCGCGAAGGCAAGGTCCCGGTGCAAAGCTCCCCGGGCTGCTCCCTCTCACGCACGCTTCTTGCACGTCTCCCTTCCCTTGGCCCCGTCTTCAGCACGTACAAAACCACCCACATTTGGGGGATTTGGGGCTGAATCCTGCATTGTTTCTCAGCATTTGGACAACTGCCTCTTTCTCATCGCGCGCTTGGCAGAAGCACCGTTGTCCCGTGTAAGGCACGAAGCCACCGGTGCGTCCTCGCTCCCTTGCAAGCAGCTCCTGTCTCACCTGAGCAGGCTAAAAGCTGGGGTGGTCGCAGAGAAATGAGGCCGATTGATAGCGCAGGGTCAGGCTCCGGCTCTTGCTTCGCCAGCAGTGAGGCTGCAGCCGCAGCGTGCCCGTGCCCGTGCCCGTGCCCGTGCCCGTGCCCGTGCCCGTGCCCGCAGGGAGGGTGCTGCCGGGTGCCCCACAGGAGGGTGCAGGGGTGCCCGGAGAGGAGGTGATCGCCCCGGGGCACGTGCTGGAGCGGTGTTTGCCCGCGTCTCGTTGCAAACTGCTTTGCTGATGTGCCCCTTGGCCGCTGCAGGCAGGGAACCTCGTCCTGGCAGAGCCTGATCCCAGGCCCCCCCCTCCTCGCCCCCCACCGTGCGTTTCCAGCTAAAAGAGGCTCGTAGGGATTAACGCAGCACGCAAGGCAAGCAGGGGATCTGTCTTGCTGACGGTGCTGCCGAGGGGGTGGCTGGAGGCTCAAGGAGGTGACATGCTGTCGTGGTTTAACCCCAGCCGGCAACCGAGCCCCCCCCAGCCGCTCGCTCCCTCCCTCCCGGTGGGACGGGGGAGAGAATCGGAAGAGTAGAAGTGAGAAAACTCGTGGGTTGAGGTAAAGGCAGTTTAATAGGGAAAGCAAAAGCCGCACACGCGAGCAAAGCAAGGCATTCCTTCACCCCTTCCCGTGGGCAGGCAGGGGTTCAGCCATCTCCAGGAAAGCAGGGCTCCGGCACGCGTAACGGTGACTTGGGAAGACACCCAAGTGTCTTGGGTGACTTGGGAAGTTGGGTGACTTGGGAAGACACCCAAGTCACCCAACGGTGACTTGGGAAGACACCACATCGCTCCAAACATCCCCCCCTTTCCTCCTTCTTCCCCAGCTTTCTATGCTGAGCATGAGGCCATACGGTCTGGAACGTCCCTTTGGTCACTGGGGTCAGCTGTCCCGGCTGTGCCCCCTCCCAGCTCCTTGTGCCCCCCAGCCCACTCCCTGCTGGGGTGGGGTGAGGAGCAGCAAAGGCCTTGACTGTGTGTAAGCCCTGCTCAGCAGCAACGCCAACGTCCCGGTGTTACCGACACGGTTTCCAGCCCAAATCCACACCGCAGCCCCATACTAGCAACTGTGAAGAAAATTACCTCTACCCCAGCCCAAACCAGCACACGTTTACTGAGAGATGGGAGAGGTTTACTGCCTGCCTGGCACCGGCTGACGACATATAACGGCACGGCGGCTCGCAGGCTGCGACACGGCAGGATTTGGGGACATTTGCGCATCCCCCCATCCCCTTGGGAGGGGTGTCTGTGGAAGCCGTGGCGTGCCGGCGGGCGGATGGAGCTGGCCGTGCCTGGAAAGTTTGATCATTAAGGGTTTTTTTTTTTTTTCCCCGCTTTCACCGCTGAGGATGAGGGATGGTGCTTCCACGTCCTCTCCCTTGCTGGCATTCCCCAAATGTTCAGCTGATGATTTGGGGACACCTCTCTGTCCCCACAAGGGCTTTCCAGTGCTGCGGCTTCCCCAGGTAGTCTTGCGGCTAATGCATAGGTGTGAGCTTGGTAAGCAGCAAGGGCATGCAAGAAAACTTGCCCATGGCCGTGGCCTTGGGTAGCTGAGAGCTCCTCATCTTTCCCGATTGCATCAAGAAATCCCCAGCACCAGGAAATGCATGAGCAGGTCCTGCAAACCGCTGATCTCTTCATCTTCACAGTAATGTAGCACTTAAACAAGCAATATTTCAGGGCCAAGGTATTAGTGGAGGCAGCTGAAACCACGATGTGGCAAATGTCCTAGGAACTGTCTTTAAATTATCTGAATTTGTCAGCAAATAAATTATCTCCCGAACATTTGCTTGGCAGATAAATGGAGAGGGGAAATAACGCACGATGAAGCAAATAACCTGCCTGTGCAGTTCCATGGGCTCCTGTGCTTTGCACGGCTTATGCAAACGTCCCATTTGGGGATGTTTTCTAGAGGGAATTGTATTGACTTTCCCCATGAGCTTCAAGTTTGGGTAGAGCCCAACATGCACAGAGAAATGCCGGCTTTGCTTGCTTTTGCATCCCAAAAACCAAACCGAAGGGTCCCACCACCGAGCAGGACAGCTCATGGCTCTCGTTCACGTATGGGAGAGCTGGGAGGAAGGTGAGGGGCCAGGGCTGGGGTGGGCACCAGGTTTTGGGGCGATTCCTGCTGGCAGCTGCTTGTGTTATCCCCGAGACCAGCCCTAGCACCCGTCCGGACCTGTGCGCTCCATCCCCAGGCTGTCCTGCTGGGACCAGGATCAGGCCAGGACCTGTCTCCCAGCTGCTTTGGCAGGAGGATCTCCTCAGCATCCTTCCCCACCTCCAAGCTCCCTCCGCCGGGCTGCGTCCCCGACCCTCCCGGGTTGGGCAGGCTCCCGCAGCGGAGCCAGCCCCTGCTCACGCCCGGCCGGCCGGGCTGGAAAGGATCCTGCCAGCCGCCGCTTTGTTAATACTTCACACACGTGCGGATGCAGACGGGGAGGTGCTGGGGTGCTGCGAGCGGAGACGGAGGAGCCGATGGCAGCCACGGGTTTGCCGGGCCGATGGGGTGGCAAGGGCAGGAGGACGGGGCACGGCTCGGGGCTGCGTCCCCCCACCTGCCACCCACGCAGGGACCGCAGGATGCTCCCGGGCCCTCCGGGCTCCTCTTTTTCCAGGAGAGCTAATTAATGGCCTTGGTTTAGCAGGGCTGGATGGTAACTCTGCTTTGAAGCAGGGCTGGGGATTTCTCTGCACGCTCACCTCCACCCGACCAGGCTGCAGATAGATGCAGAGCAGCAACGTGGGCGGGGGGGAGAAGAGCTTTGATTTGATTTTCCTTCTTTATTTGTGATTCTTCATATTCTTTTCCCTTTCTGTTTCGCTTCTCTCCAGTCTCTTCTTAATTTTTTGTGGTTTTTTGTGGCTGGTTTTTTGTGGCACTGGCTGTTTTCCAGCACAGCGTGCCCCAGCCGGGCCGACGGGGGAGGATTTGCACTGCTTGCCTGGTAGTTAAGATGATGAAAGGCTCCTGTTGACCGAGGCCGGGTCTGAGCGGGCAGTAGCGTCCCAGCAGTGCCTCTGCTGGGCTTTCCTTCAGCTCCACCGGCTGTCCGGACGGGCACTGCCAGCCTCGCTGTGAGGGCAGCTCAAGCCCTCGTTGCAGGGAGATATTTGCGGCGAGCATCCCTTGGGGGGAACAGTCACTGCTCCCCAGATGGGCTCACCCAGCCCGAAAACGCAGCGATGGGTGCTGGGTGCTGCCGCCAGCACCCATGAGATACGGAGATTCAGAGGCGTCGCCGTCCCCCAGCTCTCCGGAGCAGCACTGCGAGCGATTTTGATTAACTCCTGCCGAAAGCCGGCGCCGGCGATGTGATGGGAATTGATGCTAATCCCGTCTCATCCACCACTCGAGAAGATAGCTGCGTCCGTCCTCTGAGGGGTGCCCGCAGAGGCTCGTCACGCACTTGAAAATTAATTATCAGCCCTGTAGAACAATGCATGACCCTGCTATTATAATCAGCGGGGTCACATCCCTTTTGCGGCCCTAATCTACTGCGAGTTTGGCGGAGATTTATCGTCTCCATGTCGGGAATGAGCCTCGGCTTTCTGCTCCATGTTGCCCCCTCTGTGCACCAGCCTAATTCCCATCTGCAAAAAGCAGCCGGGGTTTGCGGCAAGGTGCAAAGGTCAGTGCGCGGCAAGGTCAGTGCGCTATCAAAAATAGCGTGGCCAGCAGGACTAGGGAAGTGATTGTGCCCCTGCACTCGGCACTGGTGAGGCCGCACCTCGAATACTGTGTTCAGTTTTGGGCCCCCCACTACAAGAGGGATATTGAGGGGCTGGAGCGTGTCCAGAGAAGGGCAACGGAGCTGGGGAAGGGTCTGGAGCACAAGGCTGATGGGGAGCGGCTGAGGGACCTGGGGTTGTTCAGCCTGGAGAAAAGGAGGCTGAGGGGAGACCTCATCGCTCTCTACAGCTGCCTGAAAGGAGGGGGTAGAGAGGTGGGGTCGGTCTCTTCTCCCAGGTGACAAGTGACAGGACAAGAGGAAATGGCCTCAAGTTGCACCAGGGGAGGTTTAGACTGGATATTAGGAAATTTTTCTTCACCGAAAGGGTTATCAAGCATTGGAACAGGCTGCCCAGGGCAGTGGTTGAGTCCCCATCCCTGGAGGTATTTAAAGGACGTTTGGATGAGGTGCTCAGGGACATGGTGTAGTGGTGGGCTGGGCAGTGTTAGGTTTACGGTTGGACTCGATGATCTTAAAGGTCTTTTCCAACCTATACGATTCTGGGATTCTGTGATTCTGTGAAGGTGCCTGACGGACAGCCCCGGAGACGCCGGCTTATCTGCGGCGGCCCAGCTTTGGCACCGGAGCTGGCTTCTCCCACCGCACCGGGCTGACGCTGCTCGCCGCAAGCCAGAGAGATGTTTGGGAGGAAAACCCAGCCACCGCAGCCCGTGTTATTACAGCGGGCTGTATTTTACTTGCTGGGACCCGTGTGGGATTTGAGGTGCCTGCTAGGAAGCTGAGGAGCCGGGAAGGGATGAGTCCTGGGTCCCGTGCGTCCCCTGGGCTCACAGGGCGGCAGGACGGTGCGGAGGTGGCATCTGGGCTGGGACATCCCTGCGGGCTCGGCTCCCCTGGACAGTCCATTACACCCTTTTTTTTAATGGGTAATTATCTTGACAAGATAGAGTGGCTTGTCTGCGCCTTGAGAGATGAACGCGGGGAAAGGCCCGAAGCTGAGGGAGAAGATTAATAGCCCTTGTCAATAATGTGGAAGAAAGGATAACTTGACGGGTTTCGCATGAGTAATCTTCACGTAGTCCAAAAGCATTTTTATAACTTTGAAGGATGGGCTATAAATTCACCTCCTTGATATCATCTGTTCTTGTGGTCAGTTCGCTATCAGTTTGCTTTAGTGCCTTGTCAGCGGCACGTTTCACTCTCTGTCCCGGCACAGGGACCTCCGGGCGCGTGGCCCTCGGGGACATCCCCGCTCGGCAGAGATCTGCTCCGTGTCCGGCACTGGCTTCGTCCCACCTTCCCGCGGCGGGGAGAGAGGGGATCAGCAACCCCAGCTTGCTTGTGCCTTTCTGTCCCCATCTGCACAGGCTGGGTGTCCCGGTCCCCTGCAGTCGCCCTAAATCCCCACCTGGCATCAGGGAGCATCCTTGCACGGAGGAGCCAGAATTAATTTTGGCCACCCTTGGATGGCTTTCTAGAATGCCTCTGCCTCTCCAGAGGATGAAGGCCGTGCCTTCGGCTCCCTGAGAAATCCTCCTTCCCTTTCGCTGTTGCCGAAGGAGCTGTGGCCTGGCGGGGTGCCCGGCCGTGCCGCAGAGGCGGTGATGGAGGTGCAGAGGCCGTGGCTCTCTGACGCGGCGTTGCCCCATGGGAGACGCTTTCTTAGCCGTAATTAACAGCGTGCTACATTAATCGGTGTCTTTTGCTAAATGATTAACATGTTTCTAGTCCCATTAAGGGCGGTTATGACAGGAGAGGCAGGCAGCTGTCGCCGGTAATTACCAGATCCTTGCAGGATCCTGCAAGCCGGGATGGCCGGGGAGGCTGCAAAGGGCTGCAGGGTCAGCGGGGTGGGAGGGAGGCGGGGGGTGACGAGGGGAGCGGGGTGACAGGAGGCTTCGGGAATGTGACGGAGGACATGCAGCCGGTGTTGGATACTGCCTGGGTGGCCCCTTGACACCGCTGATAGAGACGGAGCCGGTGGGAGCTCCTGGCAAGATGAAGGCGGTCAGCCCACGGGGGTGACGATGGGACATCGACCGAGCCCAGCCCGTGTCCCGCTGGGGACCTGGGAGTGCGGGGATGTCCCATGGCACTGGGACGTGACACCCCGAGGGCTCTTGGAAGTGCACCCACATTTTCAGAAAGGCATTACAGGAAGGTCGGTTGGATATTTCCCCAGTTAATATGTTTTTTTGGCTGCATGTCACCCTCCTCCTGCCCACAGAGGCCACCTCACGTACCCCAAACCTTCCTGGCGTGCTGCTCAGAGGGGCTGGGGTGAGAGCCACAGCGTCCCCCGGTGCTGTCCCTCCTGACCCCTCCGGACAAGGGACACACAGGTGACAGGAGGACTTTCAGCTGGCGGAGAGGCTCGAGTCCCTGCAGACACAGCCGATGCCTTGGGCTTGTGTTATCTGCAGCGTGGGTTTTGTTTTGGGAGGAGTTTGGTGGTGTTTGAGAGGCATTTCTGCTCCTTCCTGGGGCACGCCTAGGTAGCGTAAGCTTCCCGCTGGGAAAGAGGCACTCCGGCTGACTGATGGGTTTGTATTTTTGGGAACGGGGTTGGACTTTCTGGCTGCTTCAGTCCTGGGGATGAATGGGTTCGTTCGCAAGGGTTCGGCTGCGGCAGCGATATCCCTGTGGGGCACGGCTGGGATGGCAGGGAGATGGCAGCCCCGCTTTACGTGTATCCGCAGACCGAGAGCGGATCGGCCAGGACTCCTCGTACGAGCAGGAGGGCAAGGTTCAGTTTGTCATCGATGCCGTCTACGCCATGGGGCACGCTCTGCACAACATGCACAAGAACCTCTGCCCCGGCAAGGTGGGGCTGTGCCCCAGGATGGACCCGGTGGACGGCATGGAGCTGCTCAAGTACATCCGCAACGTCAACTTCTCAGGTCTGTCCATCCCCGGGGCGGTGGGGAGGAACGGCCCCGTGGGGCTGGGTGTCTCAGGTTGTCCCCCGTTATGGGTCACACAGCGGCACCCGCAATTTATTCGCGTTACCATCTGGCACCCGCCGCGCTGCAAATGCAGGGTGCAAAGACGGGGTGGTTTTGCAGCAGATCAACAGATGAGGAGGTCTGAGCTTCCACGTCTCCGGGGAGCCTTTGGAGAGTAACCCGGCAGCAACCCTGCCCGCACCCTGCCGTCCTGCCTGCCCGCGCTGCCCGGCCTCTCCCCTCGCCCGCTCCCCCCGCCACCTCCTCGCATCACGGCTGGCAGAGGTCCCACGGAATCACGCTGCTGTGTCCTTGTCTTCAGATCTCCTCTGGAAACGCATCTTTTCCTCTGCTCTATCTCCTTAATAAACATTTTCTGTCTTGTCCTCCTTATTACTTCTATTTATCTCCACTCTGTGATCTCCTCTGTAGTGTCTCTTTTATTTATTTTTCCCTCTTGCTTGATTTTTCTCTTCCTTCCTTTCATTAGTGTTTATCTGCACAGTTCACTTGATTTAACTTTAAAGCTGCTTTTCCCCCCCTTTTTTAAAAGAAGCAGTAAACTGGCTGGTGTGACAGCGCTCGGTGCCTGGCATCGCTCAGTAAGCCCCGGCTCCGGGGAGGGCGGTGGGTTGGTACCATAAGGTCCCCGCACCACCTTGGGTTTGGGGTTGGTTTTCTTTTCCCCAATTGCTTCCTCCACCCTGTGCCCGCACTGGCATCGTCCTGGCAGCTTGCGGCACTCTCAGCAGTGAGAAACCCCACGCCGAGGGCGAAGCATCAAACCAGAGCCCCCTTCGACACCGTCACCCAGGGCACCCCGTGCTGCCGGGTGCTGCGGGTGCTGAGCCCTCCCTCTCTTGCAGGCATTGCCGGGACTCCCGTGACCTTCAACGAGAACGGAGACGCGCCGGGGCGTTATGACATCTACCAGTACCAGATCAGGAACTCCACTCCCGAGTACAAAGTCATCGGGCAATGGACCGACCACCTCCACCTAAAAGTAAGGCTGGGGGCTGGCTGGTGCCGTGGCACGGCCATGCGTGGTCCGTGCCAAGGGGAAGGTCCTGCAGATTTCTCCTGCACCCATTGAAGCCACGCAGGGTGTAGCAAACCTGGCTGGGAGCCAGGGAGCCCATGGGTGCAAAGTTAGGCAGCAAAACTTGGGGGGGGGGGGGGGTGTCAGAGGGGAGGGTGTCCCCCAAGTACACACTTGAGGTTCAGCCACGGTGACCCCCCATCAGCATGTGTGCCCGTATCCCACAGGCTCTGGGCATCCGACTTTGCAGCTCTGATAAGGGAAGGAGAAGCCAGAACAGAGCAGAGGGGGTTTTCCCAGGGAAAGAGGGACTTTGTTTGGGGTTTCTGGTGTTGAATCTTCCCAAAGGGCCAATGGAGAGCTTCACCTTCTCCCTGTCCCCATGCTGGGTAGGGCTGGGGTCCTTCACGGGAGGTACTGATGGGGCCAGGGGCCGGATGCGAGCAACGCTGTCGTGAGCAGAGGGGGGGATCCCCCCGTGCCCCAGGGATGCTCGGCAGATGCCCAGCTTGAGCATCAGTGGGGCTGTTGTGGTCTTGCCCCGCAGGTGGAGAGCATGCTGTGGCCGGGGGGCGGGAGCCAGCTCCCCAGCTCCATCTGCAGCCTGCCCTGCAAGCCGGGCGAGCGGAAGAAGTTGGTGAAGGGCATTCCCTGCTGCTGGCACTGCGAGCGCTGCGACGGCTACCAGTACCAGCTGGACGAGTTCCACTGCAAGCGGTGCCACTTCAACGAGCGGCCCAACGAGAACCACACCAGCTGCACCCCCATCCCCATCATCAAGCTGGAGTGGAGCTCACCCTGGGCGGTGGTGCCCGTCTTCATCGCCATCGTGGGCATCATCGCCACCCTCTTCGTGGTGGTCACCTTCGTGCGCTACAATGATACGCCCATCGTCAAGGCGTCGGGGCGGGAGCTGAGCTACGTCCTGCTGACGGGCATCTTCCTCTGCTACGCCACCACTTTCCTCATGATCGCCGAGCCCGACTTGAGCACGTGCTCCTTGCGACGCATCTTCCTCGGGCTCGGCATGAGCATCAGCTACGCTGCCCTGCTCACCAAGACCAACCGCATCTACCGCATCTTCGAGCAGGGCAAGAAGTCGGTGAGTGCCCCCCGGTTCATCAGCCCTGCTTCCCAGCTGGTCATCACCTTCAGCCTCATCTCGCTGCAGCTCGTGGGCGTCTGCATCTGGTTCATCGTGGACCCGTCCCACTCTGTCATTGACTACGAGGACCAGCGGACTACAAACCCCCACTTTGCCCGGGGCATCCTCAAATGTGACATTTCGGACCTCTCCCTCATCTGTTTGCTTGGGTACAGCATGCTTCTCATGGTCACCTGCACTGTGTATGCTATTAAGACCCGCGGGGTCCCAGAGACCTTTAACGAAGCCAAACCCATCGGGTTCACCATGTACACTACTTGCATTGTGTGGTTAGCCTTCATCCCTATATTTTTTGGGACGTCGCAGTCAGCGGAAAAGGTAAGGGAGGAGGGGAGAGGTCTGGCTGGTGACCATGTGGGCTGCGAGGAAGGGGGCTGAGAGAGGCTGACGTGTCCTAAGCAAGGAAGGGTGCTTCTCTGCGGTCCTGCCGGCTTGGGAATCGTGGTGGGAAGCGTTGGTTTGCAAACCTCTTGCTCTACCGGGGAGCAGAGACCACTGCCTCCAACCCCATTCTCCTTTTCCCATTTTTTGTGTTTTCCTCACTCTTCCCTTTCTGGCTTTCCTGTTTCATTTCTTCCCTCTCCCTCTGGTTTTCTGGCCCCGCTGCCCCTCTCCGGACAGGGTAGCCGTGGGCAGCACAGGCTGCTGCCGCGCGGGCTGGGGGAGGACGAGTGCCCAGGGCAGATCCAGGCCCCCAGTGTCACGAGCACCATTTCTGCATGGAAGAGGGACCGAGCGCTGCCCAGCTGGCTCCTTTTCCCAGTGCTGGGTCAGTGACGGAGGCTGGAGAGACGGACGGGCCCTCCAAAACCCCCGAGAGCTGGAACTAGCAGGGGGCAAGGGCAAAGGAGAGAGAGCAGAGCAACCCCCTGGCACACTCCTTCCCTCGCCGGGGCGTGCGGCAGCTTGCGGCTTCTCACTCGATTACCGTTTCGCTGTGATTTTAATTAACACCTCTGTGTTTGGCAACACAGCACCGACGACAAATTGCTCGGCTGAGCAGCGGCGGGCAGGGTGGCACAGAGCTGCGGGGGGAGCGGAGCGGCTCTGTGTCACGGAGGGGCTTGGGGAGCGAGCATCCCCTGCCACTCCAAATGTGACTTTGCACACAGTGTAGATGAGGCCAGGCCAGATAATCCCAGAGGTGGATTTGTGCTGTGAAACAACCTGTCTGTCTGTCCTCCTCCCCGTCCTTGGCTCCTGGAGGGTGGTCCCGGTGCCGGTACCCACGGGACCGAGGCCAGCCCAGACGAAGCTCTGTGCTCAAGTGAGAGGGAGTGAGAACAAAGAAGAAAAAAAATCTCATGAATGAGACCCAAATCCCCTTTGCCTGCCAGCCAAAACACGAACTGCATTTATGTTAAATGCAAACTGCTTGCCAGCCCGGAGCTGCCTGTGACAAATAAACCTCAGTGTTGCTATTCCCTGGAAATCCCCGGGGTGACCCAGCGCCCGGATTCCCTCTCTGGACCCATCACGACTGGGATAATTTCCCCCGAACGTGTCCCCCATGATGCTGAGCCGCTGAAGCCACGTGTTTTGGAAACACCTATTGCAAAAGGGCCGGGGATGGTTCGCTGGGAAAGACCAGGAGATCTTTTTGCTGTGGACACCAGAGTTTCACACGTGTCCTGGAGAGCTGTCTCTGCTCAGAGCATGAAACCCCGGAGCTCGAGGAGGCTGGGTCTGCACAGGCACCTTTAACCTTGGCTCAACCAAAAAGTCTCAACCGAGCCAGCCCGTGCTGGCTAGAAGTGTGAAGGAGAATTAAAGGAAATAAACGGAGCCTTCTGCAGCATTTCCATTTTGATGAGATGGCAGGGGAGATACTAACAAGAAAGCAGGTTTTTTAAGAAATTATTGCAAAACAAAAGCTCCCTTAAAGCCTCCTTAATGTGCTCGGCATACTGTGGGTAATAAAGATGGAAATGATAATGATTGTAGATTATGCGCAAGGTTGCTCACCTCTTCACTGCAGCTTGTCATGGGATAATTTAGGGCTGCCGAAAGCTGGCTGTCAAGCAGCAATTCGACAATAGGCTGTGCCTCACTTCGGGGGCTTGTAATGTGCAGGGCTTCTCTGTTATTAGGCTGCTAACAAGCTGATTAGAGGTGGAAAAAGTGATGTTCCCAATTCCCCTTGGACACAGCTCTCTTTCTCAAAGCCTGCTGCTGCCGTGGCGTCCGCTGAGCGATCCCGGGAGGGGTTTGTGGTGTTTTGGCTCAGCCACGCCGCCGTGGGATGTGAGCTCTGAGAGTCTCCAGGCCGTGGCTGAAGGGCAATGGATGGGCTCAAAGGGGCGGCCGGAGGAATGGGGTGCTTGGTACCGCCTCGAGGCTTTAGCTGCTGGTTTGCAGTCTTGGGGAAAAAAAGGTCAAAAAGGTGTCATTACACAACCTGTACAGAGGATCCGGCTCTGAGCACGTCCTTGGGATGAAAATGGGGGGTATCGGCATTGGTGGCACCCCACGGTGGTGCTGGTGCTGCCCGGGTTGCTCAGTGGGGCAGAGATCCCCTCGCCTTCACCCCGTTGCTGCCGGGACCGAGGCCCCGCTGGGCTCCGTGGAGGGTCAGCGCACCCGGGAAAAGAAAAACCAAGAGCATTGGCCAGGCCGTTGCTCTCCCCAGAGAGCACGGCTGGAGTTTTGCTCGAGTCCCGAGGATGCCGTGGGGCAGACCCACATCTCCAAACGCCGCCCGGCACCTCTGCCCCAACCCCATCTGAGCCTGCGGCCAAGGCTGCCTCGTGGTCCGGAGGAGCTGGATAAAAATCTCCATTTTTATTTTATTTTGCTTACCTCGTGCCTACAACTTTGCATGGAGGTGGCATCTTATTATAACAAGTCCCCCAAGCCTTTTCTCAAAAGAACTTCTTATCCCTGCCGATCCCAGCGGATTACAGAAATAGCAATAACAGAGGATCTAAAGAAAGAGACAATTTCCTGCGCTGATAAGGCGGCAGCTGAACAGCGGTGTCATTGTCTGGTTCTCTGTTTATCACATTTGCTTTCAGCGAGGGAAAAGAGGGAGAGAGGAAGGAATGAGGAGGACTGTCCAGTGGTTTGTTTAGCAGCGCTGGATGAGGGCTGAGCGGGTTTTCCCTTCCCCGGCACCCGCGGCGGTGCAAAATCTCTCATAGCTGGGTCAGGCCTGGATTTAGACGGGGGGTTGCCAATTAACGGCGGAGATTCGCCCTGGGACAAACCCAAGCTGTGCAGGACGGGCTCATTCAGCCCTGGGGCAAGTCTGGGCACAGCGGCGGGTTTGGGGACTTGTGCTGGGTCATTTAGGGTTGCTGCGGTCCCTCGGTGCAGCGTCATCACCCTGAGTCAGAGACAGGCTGTGCTCTTTGATCCTATCCACGAAGCAGCGGATGCTGCTGAACCGGGAGCTGTAACTTCTTTTATAACTGCAGTGCACACCTCAAAAGGCTCTGGAGGAAGCTCAAGTGTTGTTAACAGAGGGGCAAAGTGGGGTCCTGGGTTGGAAAGCAATTAAGAGAGTAGGAACCAAAATCATGAGAAACGGTCATTTTTTGATGTGGCAAAAGGTTAACTGTGCAGTGCTTCGTGGCTGTGGTTAGACTCCAGGCTAAAAATATTTCTCTCTGAGCTGCAAAGGGGCTTGCTGCGGCGTGATGCGAAGCTGTGGAGGTTAGCGCGGGCCGCAGGAAATGGGGCCGTTTCCGGCAAATGCGTCATCAGGGTGAAGGTAGCCACGGTGGCCCTGTGAGACCCCAAAAGTGCTGCAGGGGTTTGAGGAGGGCTAAGAGGTTTGGGGAGTGCGGGGAGCCTGGAGCTGGTGCCACTGGGGCTGCCCGGGCTCTGGGCGGAGGGGAGTCCCCGGCGGCGCTGGGGGCTGGAGCCCCGACCCAGGCACGTAGGGGGAAGGATGCACGGAGACGTCTTGTCTGAGCTGAAGCTCGGCTGCTCTCTCCCTCTTCGCCGAAACGCCTCCGAGTCCCGGGTGGGAGTCGCTGCAGAGGCAGGAAATATGGAAATTGCTGGATTGAAAAGTGAGGCTCCTCCAAAAGGCATCTGCTGAGGAGCAGGAGGGCGGGCAGGCGGGGGAGCCGGGGAGGTGAAGGGCTGCTGAGCCTCAGCCGTGTCCCACGGGGTGTCACGCTGGAGCCGAGCCGAGTTGTGCCGGTCCTCGGGACAGGGGTTGGGGTGCCTGGAGTTGGCATCCCAGTGCTGCCCTCATTCCCAGCAAGTCTGGTCCTTGCAGTCCAGGACACCTGCGGCAACGTCTGGAGAGTTTCAGTGGGAGAAAATAAAAAAAAAAAAAGAAGGAAAAAAAAAGGAAAAATAGAACAAGAGCAGATATTCTGGCACAGAGATATGTTTTGACTTTCCTTGATGAAATGACATTTTTATTTCCAAAAACTGCCTAGATTGACTTGGCGTGCATATAGAGAGAAGGTGGAACAAACAAACCAGTGCATGTGACAGCAATAGGTTTTATTCTGGGGACAAACAAAACTTTTTGGTTGACTCAGAACAAGCTTTGTTGCTTTCTTCCTTTTGGCTTGAGTTGAAACACTTTTGGACCTGCGCATTTGTTTCTGAAGCAGGAGAAGAGAGTGAAATGTTTCTTTGCGTGGTCACACCTGGGACCCGCAGGTCCTGGGGCGGGATGACAGCCCCGGCCGGGAGCCTCCCGCTGGCCCTCGCTCATGGGTCGGAGCTGCTTCTATGCACCTTGTCCCAAGGGAGCCGTGTAGAGCCTCTGTGCTCAGCTGCTGTCCTTGCTCACCTTTTTGCTCTATTGACTCCAGAAAGTGAGCCCCCAAGCTAAGCATGTGCAGCTGGGGAGGTGGGGACCCCCTGGCCTCGCTGACGCTGCAGCCCCCAGGCTTCCCCTGGCTCCTCCAAGTCCTGCCACCTTGCCCGGCACTAAATCCCATGCGTGAAACAACTGCAGAAGAAACTCCGGACACCACGCTGTGACTGAGCCATGGGATAACGTTCAGAAACTACCTCAAGGCTCCTTCTAAAACCTTGTTAGCAACATGCAAAACAGCCCCGGCATCTGAGCACAGCTAGAAAAGAAAAAAAGGTGCGTGCAAAGGCACCCGAAGACCCAGAGCCCTCTCCCTGCTCAGCCTGGAGAGACCCAACAAGTGAGCTATGCGGTAGAGGAGAGGATGCTGGAGAGGACGGAGCCCTGTGCCGGGAGCAGGGATGCTGACGGAGCAGGGATGCTCACGGAGGGGCTTGCCCGCCCGGCCTCCCGTGCTGCTCGGGGGGACGAGAGGAGGGCATGGGCGGAGGGAGGGGGTCTCTTCGCCTCCCGTTGCCGCCTGCTTCAGATGCCCCCGGCTTGTGAGGAGCCTGCCAAACGCTTTCCATAGAAAAATGGATTATTCTACAGTCAGATTAATGGGCTTTCATTTTGCAAAACATCTGTCACTGTTAGTCCTGGACAGTGAGCGTGAAATTAGTTTTGACTGCAGAAAGGCAACGTCAGTGTGTAATATGTGACTTACATGACAACGGCCCAGGGAGCCAGCTGGGGAATGGGAATTACCTGTTGAAGGGAGATGGGGGAGCCGGGGGTGCCCCGGGCCGGGCCCTGGGAGTGGGTGTCCTTGCTGTGCCCATCACTGCAGCATCAGAGCTCCCGCCCTGAGGCTGGTGGAGCGTGCTGCGAGTACTGGGGAGGAGGAGAGAGGGGTGGTCAAGAGGGCGCGGGGGCTCCGTCTCCGGTGGTGTTTTTGAGTTGGGGTGCTGGCAGGTTGCTGCCGGAGCATGCGTGAGTGCTGGGAGGGCTTGGCACAGCCTCCCCGTGTTTGCAGGTGGGGAAACAGCAAAAGTGAGCCGAAGGCCTCTCCAGGTGCACCTTGGCCCATGCCACAAGTCGAGCGTGATGTTTAAGATCCAATGCTGCCAACATTTCCAACCCTGGCTCTCCACCCCTTCATTTATTTAATCCAAACATTTCCATGTTCCCCTGTTTCCCCTCCTCCTTTCCCAGCTGTCCCTTTCTGGATCCTACAGAGCTCGTGCCCTTGTGTCTTGCAGATGTACATCCAGACCACGACGCTCACCATCTCGGTGAGTCTGAGTGCCTCGGTGTCCCTGGGCATGCTCTACATGCCCAAGGTGTACATCATCCTCTTCCACCCGGAGCAGAACGTCCCCAAGCGCAAGCGGAGCCTCAAGGCGGTGGTGACGGCGGCCACCATGTCCAACAAGTTCTCTCAGAAGGGAGGTTTCCGACCCAACGGAGAGGCCAAATCAGAGCTCTGCGAAAATCTGGAAACACAAGGTAACGTGGCTCGCCGCGAGGTTGGGGAGCTGGTCCTGCCGGGGACCGACATGGTGCTGGGAAGCCCAAAGCCCTGGCTAGCTGGTGGGCTGTAGCCGCGTCGTCCTCCGTGGGCGCAAACAACGCCAGCAGTGCTGCTCCTTGGCAAAGGGACATCTCAGCTCCCTCCTACCCCATGGCTTGGCCCACCATCCCCCTGGAGCGAGGGCAGCGTGGGAAGGGATGCATCTCGTGGGCTGGGGGCCACTCTGCTCCCTGCCGTGCCCCAAGCCACCCCGAGGAGGGAGGTGTGCTCCGGTTAGCTGCGCTCCAGCCGGGGCACGAGCAGGGATTCCTGGCTCTCGGTAAGGGGACAGCATCATCTCCTGTCTGTGGGCAGGGGAGATTCCCCCTTCGTTAATTTATTCCCACCCAAGAAACGCCGTTTTCCATCACCGCAGCCACGTAGCTGAGACAGGACGTGTCCTGCCTCCCTCTGATTGGGATCGCTCCTGGTGCTGCCATCCCTCCACAGGCCTGTTTGCATTGTCCCATGGGAAATGCTGCGGGGTGGGTGGCAGGGGAAAAACTGCTGGAGACACGCTCATGCCGCTGCTAGCTGAGATGCCGGCTGGGGCACGTGGAAATCTGCTCGAACACCCGGAGAAGGATCCTAATGGCAGCCCAGCCTGGGTGCCCGGAGCTGCTCCCGGGAAGGCTCTGGTGTGGCTGACGGGGAAAGGTGTTCGCTGTCTGCCTGCGGCTGTTGCCGGGGGCCAGGCTGGATCTAAGGCTGCCCCAGGGACAGAGCCACCGGGCTCCCCTGGGAAGAGAGGCTGGGGCCTCGGGAAACCCTGGGAAAGTGGGTGCGTGCCTGTTCTGCATTTGGGTTTCCAAAAACAGAGCCTTGCAGGAGGAAGAAATGGTTGGAGCCAATGCTGCTGGGGTGCTTTGAGAAGGGAAATCCCATTTGGGCTAAATCTGAAGAAAACCCCATGGAAATACAAATGTTCCTCACGTACCAGCAGAGTTTCTGGGTTCCAGCGTCAGTGGGATGGAGACCAAACTGCATTTCCACGGAAAGCTGTGATTGTCTTTGTAATCCCATGCTTGCTCTCTTTCCAGCCTGAGCTCTTTAATATCCCTCGGCATCTCTGTATAACCTCCGTATCCACATCGCTCTGTGTAATGGCTCTCGCTGCTGGTAGCTCTGCACGCAGTGCCTCTCCGTAGGCAGTCTCTCAGAATCACAGAATCGTATAGGTTGGAAAAGACCTTTAAGATCATCGAGTCCAACCGTAAACCTAACACTGCCCAGCCCACCACTACACCATGGCCCTAAGCATAGACTTTTTCTCTGCACAGACTTTTTCATCTACCTATCTGCACTGTGAAGGGCAACTACGCGGTCAGACCCCCCCTCGCCGCCCATGCTGGAGGGGGCTTTTGTCAGCCGCTGTCACAGATCTGAGTGGTCTGTGGTCCTATCCCAATGCGGCAGTCGGTAGGGGTCCCTCTGTCACCCCCATTTTGTCTGTGCAAGAGATGCTCCCTGCAAGGCTGGGGGTACCTGGGGGCTCCCCATGGTAAGGGCTTGCCGGGAGCATGCCAGCCCTGTCCTGGGGAGCCACCTGCTGCCAGACTCCCAAGAACATCAGTGTCACAGGCTGTGATGCTGTGCATGCGTGACCTTCTCTCCCTCCAGCCACACTCGGCTGCCGGCCAGGGCTCTGCCAGCGCTAAAGGCCGATACTCGCTTTGCAGCAGGGCTTGGAGGCCCAGATGCAGCGAGCGCCTCGTCTGGGACCTGAACCCAAACATTCCCATATGCTCTCCGCCGCGCTGAGCATCCTTCTCCCCCGCGGGACTCGCAGCAGGAGCCTCTGAGGATCGTACGTGCCAGGAGCAGGGAGAGCCGAGCCTCCCGTCTGCTGCATCTCCGGCTCCGATGTGTCTCGCATGGGGAATATGGGAGCTCAGCGCAAACCGGGCTGGCAGCACGCTCCTGAGGTGTGCCAAGGCAGGGAGCCGGGCATGGCATCAACGCTGGGGGCAGGGGGCACGGTGGGGTTGTCAGCGCAGGGCCGAGGGGCCGTTTTTCGCTCTGTCGCTGGCAGGTCACGTATCCTTAAAGAAACAACAGAATAAATAATTCACAGGGCTTTGATATGGGCAGATCGGCTATGAAAACATTGCAGCTAACAAATAGCTCTGTCAGCTCTAATTTCTTATGGCCTATCTAATTGTTATCTGGGAATACCAGTCCGAAACCTGCAGCAAGGTTCACATGTCAGCGAGGCACCCAGACAGAGGGAGAGCTGCTGGGCGTCCCCTCTGCGCGGTGCCGTGGGAAAGGTCTCCGCAGAGGACAAGTTTGTGCAGCTCATGGTGTCTTGGGCTTTGCCGTCCGCCCCAGCGCTCGTCCGTGTCCTTGGCTGGAGGGTGTCCGTGTGTCTGCTGAGCCCCATGGCACCTGGGGACCTCATGGTGGGATGTCCGCAGAGCATCATGCCCGGCCGAAGCGCTGAGACAAGCCGAGGCGTTGCAAGCTGCCGCTTCCACCTCTCCCTGAACTGTGGCAGCTGCTCAAAGCAAGCGATGTGCTGCAGCCTCCGAGCCCAAAGGCAGCAGTGCAGCCCTGCGGGGAGCACGAGGATTTATTGCTATCTGGCGTTTTCCTGGCTCTGGGCCTTGCTGTGGCTCCCCTGGTGTCAGTCTGGGACGTGTGGTGGCTTTGTAGCCATTGCTGCCTCCTCTCCTTGTGTGTCCAACCCCGTCCCTAGGGCTGGGGCGTCTGGGGAAGCTGGGAGGTGGCAGCAGCGTACGTGCTCTGCTCCTCCAGCACCCAAGCACAGGCACAGGGATCCTTGGTGAGGGACGCAGCCGGCCTGGCTGGCTTTGTGCCACCTGGGGCCGGTGCTGGCAGTGCCCATCTGCTACGCAGCGGCACGCAGGGGTGTGGGGTGCCCAGCTTGGACCCCAAATTGTGCTCTTGCAGGGCTGGGGCAAGCTGAGCTTTTGGGAACGTGGAGCACCTGTGGGTTTGTCTGTAAGAAGGCGCTGAGGGAGGTGAACAGGAGCCCGAGAACACATCCCCCATGGCTCATGTCACATCCCGGGGCCTCTCTTTGCGATGAACTGTCTTTAGAGAGCCCTCGAGGGCTGCTGCGGGGCTCAGCCCCTCTGCCACAGCTCGGTGCCCTCGCAGGGAACGACCCTGAGTGCTGGCAATGGCCGGATCCGTGAGCGAACCCCATGTCGCGTCCCCGCCAGGATCTCCTGGCACGACAGTCGGGTCAGGGTAACGGGACAGGAGCCAGAAAGGGAGGGTGGACTTCGTTAATGATACATGTGAGGTTTGTCTCTCTTTCCAGCACTGGCTACCAAACAGACCTACGTCAGCTATAGCAACCACGCGATTTAGCTCCAGCGATCGCAACTGCCTGGCATAGAGGGAGGCTGCGGATGCCACGACGCGGGAGGGAGCTGAGGCGCATCGCTCGTCGCAGGGCGCTGGAGGGGGAGCTGGACGGGATGGGGAGGTGACAGCGGGGGGGGGACACGCTCCTGGTGGGGCCGCTGGGCAGAGCTCCCGGGGAAGATGGCGATCAACAGCAGCAGCAAAAAAAAAAAAAGAAACAATAAGAATAAACCACCGACCACCGTGACAATGCATGTCTCCCCACGGAGGAAGAGGAACAGTTGAGCAGGGGGGACGTAGCGCGGGGAAGAGGTGACGGACTTCGGCAAGTCTTTGGGGTTTTTTTTTTTTCTGTATCTTGGCAAAAAAAAAAAAAAAGAGACCCAACACTTTCCCTTTTCTGGATTTTGTGAGATTGTTTGTGGTTGTGCAGAACCTTCTGTTTTCTCTTTCTTTCTTTTTAATCCTCCATTTTCTTTTGTTCCTGTCTTCCTCCGTCCCTCTTCACTCTCTCTCCCCTATCCTACCAAATTCTATATGTTGCAAAAAGGAAAAATAAATATTAATACGTAAAATTTAAATAAAAAACAGACGACAAAATAAAATAAAACCTAGACTGTGTTCAAAGTGCTGATTTCTATAGGTGGTTAATTAATGTATGTGATGACCATATGGATTGAAATATGTCTGCTTTATGTACTGACCAGTCAAAAAACAAAAACACAGAAAAAAATCAAAGTTCAGTGCCTGGATGTTTATGAATTATTCGATGACTGTGTAGAGCATGATCATTTTTATACAAGGAGATTTCTAATAAAAGACCATGGTTTTGCACTCAGCGTTTGCTGCCTCTTGGTGACTGTTCGTTCCAGGCTCCAGGAGGTGACTTGGTTTCGGCTGATGGGGAAGGTTTTGGGTGGCCAAGGGCTCCAGGACGGGATGGGGCTTGGTGTCCTTCCTCTCCAGGCCACCCTGCTGCAAATGAGGTCCTTGTGAGGGGATGGGACAGGCAGAGGAGAGCTCAGCATCACCCTGGCACAGCGCATTTGGGCATACGCTGTAGCCTGTAACGCCCCAGGGCTCAGGGGCTGGGGCAGGATTTGGGGCAGAAAGGGCCGATTCCTCCTCCTTTGCTCTTCCCCAAGGTGTGGGCTGAGGCTGGAGGGATGGAGTAGAGAGGAAAGGATTTTCCAGGGTTGGTTTTTTTCCCCATCAGGGGCAGGGCCAGCTCCACCCTCCCCATCAGGACCAGCCTGGGGTAATTAGGGAGTTAGCAGCTAGCAAAAGCAGCTCTGCCCTTCCTGCAGGGAGGGTTCCTCTTCCTGGCTTCAGCTTGCTCCTTGGGACAGCATACCCTGGTGTGCAAGGTATGTGGCTGTTCAAAGAGTCTTGGTTTTGCCTATTTTGGGGAGGTCTGGTGTGTTTGCTGCTGGTGTCTCTGACCCCGTGCCCTGGGAAAGGCTCTTGGAAAAGAGGGTGGCTGTGCTTGCTTACTGCTGGGTAAGGAGAGGATGGTCCAAGCTTGTCTTCTGGAGAGCAGATGGGAGGTGGGGAAAGGAGGCAGGGGAAGGTGCTGCTGCCTGCCCCAGAGAGGTGGGCTGCCTCTAGGTTTTAGGCAGGTTGTTGCTTTAGGTGCCCAGCAAAAGCACTGGAGCTGGCGGCGGTGTCCTGACCTCGCAGAGGCAACGAGGGTGCTGGGATGTCTCCCCATCCCTTTGCATGGGTTCCTCCTGGCCCAAAGGTGCCCGTGTATTCCCTTCTCTGAGCATGAGTGAAGTCACCCTTGTGTTTTGTGCGTTTCTAGACCTATTTGTGTGTTAATGGCAGCCCGGCTCTCGCTCCGGTGGGTCACCCAGGCTGCGTGCCCTGGGGAGGGGAGGCCTCGGTGCTGCTCTGCGCCGCGGGGAGCTTCAGCCGTTGATCAGTGCCAGAAGGGAAATACGACTGTTCCCTGCCAGCCGGAGAGGACAGAGCACGGCTTGAAGGCAGGAGTTAAAGAAAGAAGAAAGAAACATAATGAAAAGCTTGAAACTTTGATAAGATCATACTTGTCAAAAGAGCTTCTCAGGAGAAAAGAAAAAAATGCTCCGTTCCCACTGCATCCATCACTGTCGGATTGGATGTGAAATGCCGCCTGGTTCAGAGGGCTCCCAGAAAACCCGACTTGATGTCTCTGGTGCTGTTTCTAGCTCCGAGATACTGCTCTGCTGTTTTTACAAGCAGCTTTCCACCCCAAACTGTGCCTGATAATGACTGGAAGGGCTGATTCTACCTTAATTGCAGCATCTGCATCCCCCCCCCCCCCCCCCCCCTTGCAGCGTCGGTGAGGAGGGATGCTCCGAGTCCTCTGGAGAGGTTGTGGCTGGGGACTGCGTGCTGCCACCAAGCAGATCTTCCAGGCTCATCTGTCCTCTGATGGTCCGGGGAGTTCTGCAGGGCATGGTGCAGATACCAGAGCTGGATGGGGTGCGGGAAAGAGACCTGCGGTAGCAAGGTGATCTACCTGGGCTGATAGTTTCTACCCAGGCAGGATGCAGAGAGCTGCGCTGATCTAACTGCTCTGCTTCAGTAGCCGAATGAACTATTTTTTTCACGTACAAATACTACTTCAAGGTGTAGCTCTGCGTCTCTTGTCCTCAAACATTTCTGACTTGAAACTGCTTCCCTAGAAACGCAGCCAGCCCTGGAGCGCGTCCTGCCAGCCGCTCAGGCTGACAAAAGGTGTGCAGGAGCGAGAGCTGTGCTAATGCTGTTGGCAGCCAGCAAGGCGCAGCGGCTCCGAAAGCTGCGGCTGGGTGGGAGGAACGGGGGGGTCTGGGCTTCACTGGCCAGGATGGCACACCCTAAAGGGATGCCTTCGATGCTTGCTTGGTGCTTGGGGAAGAAGTCACTTAGCTAAACTTGGAACGTGGTTTCAAGTAGATTCATGTTCCCCTCTTGCATCAGGTCCTATTTAAACACAATAGCTACCCTGATTCCTTGATGGGTCTGGTGGAGTGTTAAATCAAAAGAGTCCTCATGTGGGTACTTATTTTGGGGTAAGTGTGCTTTACAGTGATTCAGTCTTATGCCTTGCAGACTTTAGCTTAAATGGTATAAAGATGCTCCTAAACAGATAGGCAAAATATTTGCACAAATCCAACCTTACTGGTCTCGAAACAGAATTTTAATTGGCCCAATTTTTTCTCGGCTAAAACCTACGCTTACTGGCACTGTTCCTGTGCGCTGCTAAATAGACCCGTATCCCTCCCAGCGCTGGGTGCGTTTCGGCAGCAGATGCAGTGACCTCCGAACATGGCTGGTTAATTTTATACGGCACTTCATGATACAGTGCTGTTTAATTCTAGACGCTTATTTGATTATGAAAGCTAATTAAAAGGGAGCAGTCTATAAGCAGTTGAGATGGATGTAGAGCGACGCGGGTCTAGGCAGGCTCTGGTGCTGGTATCTGCAGAGAGGTGATAGCTGCTGCTGGGGCAGTTTTGGGAGCTAGCTGGTGTCTATTACGACCAGGTTTCTGCTTTGCTTGGTATTTTTGAGGGCAATTCTACTGCCTGTGGCTGAGCAGAAGAGCAGAGTAGATCCTGTGTGATCTGCTGAGGGAATTCCTAGTTTTTTGTACTTTGTGTACCTTTTTTTTTTTTTTTTAAATAAGGCGCCTGTCCTGAAATCAGTACTGTTGTTTCTCTTCCTCGCCTCCCATACAGCTTAAAAGCGCTTGTCTGATTTTTCCCCTTATTTCTGTGAAGAGTTGTTGAATTTAAATAGCAATAATTGCCTGAGTTCCCTGAGTGGTTGACCTGCGTATTTTCTACTTTTTCTGGGAATCTGAGAAGCGGGGGGCAGAAACCCGGGCTGGTGCCGTCTCCCTCCATCGCCTGCTCGTATCTCTCCCCTCCTCGAACTTTCTGTTGGCCTTAGCTGCTGTTCCCAATCCCCAGCTCCCCTCCTGAGCTCCCTTCTCCAGGGACAAGCAGGAGCTTTTGGGGTCCCGCTGCCTTTTCCGCAGCACGGCTGGGGGCTGGAGGGGGGGCTGTGTGAGGGTTCATCTCCCCAGCCCCGTGCAGAGCAGCAGCAGCGTGGAGCTTGTCATTAACTCTCTTCTGTGAGAGGCAAATTACAGACTTTAGCGACACAATTAGGTCAGCTCGATAGGAAATGGAAAAACAAAATAATTTCTCTGTGAATTTCTCAGTCTGCCCGCTACCTTGTCCCTTGCTCCTCTGTAGCATTGACTCGGGGGGGGAAAAACAATTCCCCCACCGGAGACCTCCAGTTGAAGCCATGGCAAAGCTCCTTGGTAAGCAAATCTGGAGGAAGGGGATGGAAAGAGCAGGACTGGAGTAGAAAGCGGCTTGTTCCTTGCTCTGAGACAGGTCTCCATCCAGCTCCTCTCCCACGGGGAGAGCCACCGAGTCCCGTTTTGGCCCCAGGAGAGCCGAGTGCTGCTCAGAACAAGGTGCAACTTGCATTTAGAGCAGAAGGCAGCAAAGCCCGTGACAGATGTTGCGGTTCATTACGCGGTGGGGGACCAGCTCTGCAGCGAGCAAGTTGAGCTAATCTCTGCAATAGGAAGTGTTTCTCCCAACGAGACCCGCTGCCAGCCGAAATCTTTGGCCTGGAGCATCAGGACCTTGAACTTAATTTTCCTGGGCTGTGGGAAGCCAGCAGGAAGGATGGAGAGCTGCGATGAGCACATCAGTGCTGCTGAGGAGATGGGCGATGCCTCTGAGTGGTCTCGGGGGGGCAGCGGGTGCCCCAGAGAGAGGTGGAAGCACCCCAGCCCCGCGGCTGGGGAAGGACCAGTGGCAGAGCGGAGCTGGAGCTGCCGACCGCCTGGTTTCCCCTCGGCGAAGCAGTCCCTGCGGCTGGAGCCCGCAGCCGGGGATGGAGGGGTGTGTGTGGTGCGCGTGTGAGGGTCTCTTCCCCAGCACCAATGTTCTCTTGTATGGCCGAGCGAGTCAATGCAGATTGTGTTGAAATCTCACTTCAGCGGCGAAAGCTGCAATTAGCATTTAATGAAGCTTCTTGCTTTTATTTTTAGGTAACCTCCGATTCCCTGACTGTGTAATTTAGTCCTCCATTGCTTGGAGATAATTAAAGTATGTCACTATAATTTGCTTTTTTTAAAAGCCTGTAATTATGTTTTTATTGAGAATAAAAAAGGGGGGGAGGGGGAAATGAAAACAATGTTAGGGGAGGAGAAGTCTTTGGATGGGCAAGGGAGATTTCTTCCAGCTTGAACGCTTAGGAGATCTTTCCAGGATGCTGGGTGGACTGGGGACAGAGGAAGGGCTCCTTCTGCATTAGCGTGGGTTATAGCGAGGTGCAGTGTTTCAAGTGCAGGTGTGAGAGCTTCGGGTGTCCGCAAGTCCTGATCGCGCCTGCACGTGGCTTAGCTGCAGCATAACCGTGGTTTAGCTGCAGCATACCAGCACTGCTTCCTCCGCTGCCTTGTGTGCGGTGTTCGGCATCGGTATCCTTGCAGTGCCCTGGGAGGCGGGGAGAGCCCTGCTCCATCTGCACCCCAACCTGCAGGCTCCGGGGCAGCCCAGGACGGGCTTAGCCTGGAGCGGAACGGCTGAGGTCTCATCCCTGCAGCCTCCCACTCCCAAGACCGCCCTGCCAAGCCTAGCAAACATCTGCGTGCACGCTGGGTCTTCGTGTTTCAATTGCAGGCATCTGGTCTCCGCGACAAAACACGCTTTGCTGATGCAGGGCTACGTAGCTCGTGCTATATGTCCTCCCTGCACAATAACAAATTAATGGGGAGGAATTAAATGTATCTTCCCAGGCCTGGCAGGACTCCGCAGCCTTTGGAGGATGCTCCTTGCAGCTCGGGCTGTGTTTGCATCTGTAAATGCTGCTGCTGGACGTCCAACGACTTATGTCCCTCCAAATCCCCCGGCACCGTCTAACGCTGAACGTGCCAGCTAGAGCGTCCTGCCTTCCCCCAGAGCGTGGAACGCTGTGCGTGGCCCTGGGCCAAGCGTTGCTCCCGGGCAGCCCAGCGGAGCTGCTTCCCTGCAAACTGGTCTGAAATGAGAGTGTGGCTGTCACAGGAGGAACTGCTCACCTACAATTCACAGCCTGGAAATTGGCTGTTGGAGGGAAGTTGAATAACGAATAAATTCGAGATAATTGATTGGCCTGTGGCCAGTTCACAGCCAGAGAGAGCTGGAATGATTGGATTGTTGGCTTTTTCTTTAAGTTATTCTTGCTCAGATTTTTGAGCACTAAGAGGTTACATTTAGTTTAGAATACATTTAATTCATTAAAACGTTGATCTTCTCTGCTGCAGAGTTCAGATCTGATCCCAGGCTTTATCCCTTATCTAAATGCAAAGGTTTCTTGTCAGAAATACAAAGCAGAAAAAAAATCTCGGTGCTTAGGAAAAGCGACATGATGAAGGGAGCATGGGCTGGACTGCGTTCCAGTGCTGGGAACCCACTGCCACTTGAGCTGACATCCTCCCTGGCATGGGCCCAGTTTTCTTCGTGCCCATACTGGGATGCAGTCTTTAGGGGCTCTCGCCTGGTCTCACCGTGTTCAACATGTCCTAGTGCTGCAAGCAGCACCCCGGGGCCCCTGCAGCCAGCCCCTAACGCAGGGTGCTCGTACACTAGGGTGCTGTGAAATCTGGTGCGATCCCCTGCAAAACTTCTCTCTGGGGCTGTCTGCTCCTTATGGAGATGGGGCCAAAGTGACTCGGGAAAGGCTCTTTGACAGAGCAATATCAGGATGGGGATTTATGTTCCAGTGTGTTCTCGGGCTGTGCGTCCACCCCCAAGATACCTGCTCTCCAGGTGTCTTGGAATTGAATGGCACCGTGAGTAGGATCAGTCCCCCGTTACGCTTGCAGCACGCTCACGTTCCTCCTCGCTGTGCAGGAGGAACCTCAGCAGGATAAGAAGCGGTGAATATGATCCTTAGAGCAATTGTTTTAGAAGAGAGCTTGCTGGCAAAATGGATGGGGGCTGGTTTGCCAGCAGAATGCTGCTGACAAATATCTGTGAAGGAAAATGGGGACTTGGGACCCCCCTGCCTGTCTGCGGGCATCTTTCCCATCAACTGTTTGTTGATGTGTTGCTGTGAAATTTGGTGCGATCCCCTGCAAAACTTCTCTCTGGAGCTGTCTGCTCCTTATGGAGATGGGGCCAAAGTGACTCGGGAAAGGCTCTTTGACAGAGCAATATCAGGATGGGGATTTATGTTCCAGTGTGTTCTCGGGCTGTGCGTCCACCCCCAAGATACCTGCTCTCCAGGTGTCTTGGAATTGAATGGCACCGTGAGTAGGATCAGTCCCCCGTTACGCTTGCAGCACGCTCACGTTCCTCCTCGCTGTGCAGAAATCCCCCTCCCGAGCCGTGCCAGGTGTCACACCACCTTCCTTGCAGAGCCTTTGTTATCTGCTGGGGATAACAAAGGGAAGGAACAGCACTTAAAACCCAATAAAACCCACACACCATCATCAGCTTTTGTACTGGTTGCTATGGGAACCCCATACATGCACCGGAAACGCTGGAGTATGCAAATGAGCTTCTTAATTAGTTCTCCTCAGTCTTTCATGCTCCTGGTGCAGCAATTTGATCATTAGATGAACATGCCACTTAATTATCGGCAGCTTAACCAAACACGAGCCGGGGTGACCTTTGGGGAGGGCAGGGTGTCTTGGGAGCTGGCTGGCGGCGGAGGGAAGACGGAGGCCAGCGGCTGCACGGGGCTGGGAGTCTTCTCTAGCAGCTTTCGCGCTGGCGGGAGCTGCCAGTATGGTTTCTGTTGCCTTTGGAGAGGAGCAGCAAGCGAGGGGTGGGTCTGTGTCTCCAGACTGCCCCAGCCTTCCTGGAGAGGCTGCCCAGTTGCTGGGGGCTCAGCGGCGTGGTCGCGCGTGCCAGGGGGCTGAGGTTATGTGGTTAGCTCGAGCAGAAGGACCGAGCTCCTTGTCTTGCAGCGGTGGAGCGGAGGGCTGGCTGGAAAACCCAAGCCCCTCTGAGCCGTGGGGCAGGTTGCAGTGTTACCCCAGCTCTGCTGGCCTCGGGGACTGGGGTTGGACTTGTTGCCTCCAGCCCAGTGTGCTGGTTTTGCAGAGCCAGATAGACGCCAGCCGGGTGCATGTGTGAGCTCTTGCTGTAAATGCTATGAGTTTTTCACCAAACAAGCTTCATTAATCGTCTAATAACCGGATTAATTAAGGACACTGAAAGTAAACAGCAAGAATGTAATTTGCCTCTGATTGCCATGTAATTGCAAGAGTATGGTCCTATTTGCATATGCAGAAAGTGTTGTTGACAGAGGCACTGGGACCAAGAATAACAATTTATGGAGGGCAAATGTGCCCTTGGGGTGTCCAGACCCCTTCAGCCATACTCTTTGCTGCCTTTGGTGCTGCCTGCATGTGTTTTTTCCCTGTGGTTCTCAGACTTCTTCCCAATTAGCCAACTCTCCTGCTATTTGTGGAGCTTTCCAAGCGATTTGCTTAGGCAAACATTGATGCTCCAAATAGACTAGCAGATCAGCTTGGGAACACTCTCCTATGTCCTGCAAGACAGCAGAAATAGCTGAGAATAAACCTCTCTTTCTCTCAGGGCTGTCCTGCTAAGGGTTAGGACAGCCAGGTCTCCCTTTGACCCTGCTTACTTGGGACTTGGGGATTTTGGCCGTGCTTGGAAGAAGCATGCCCCCAGAGAGGGCTGCTTCTTGGCAGAACTTGCCCTTGCAAGCCCCAGAGAGCTTCCAGTGCCCCAAGAGGAGACAGAGACCAAGAGGTGAAGTGGGGGCATGCAGAGAAGGAAAGCAGATGCTGCGTGGCTTGGAGGCAGAGCCAGCGACTGAATACCAGAGTCCGAGTCCCAGACCATCTTGCATCTCTCGTGTCCTCCACCCCTCGTCAGCTGGTCTTTTTTTCCAGCGCTTCTCTTTCCCTGCAAATGCAGACAGCTGGATGGTGACTAATCTTCCAACTCTCTGCCTCCCATTAGCCCTGGGTGAGCTTTCTTTTTGCATTCGACCTTGTCAACGCTAGATCTGGGCTGCTTGAGGAATGGGAGTATGTGGTGCTCTGCGAAGATGACTACGCGGTCCCTCCACGCCAAGACGCACGTGCCCAAAGGGGAGAATTCGGAGGACTACTTCCATCTTGGTCATGTTTTTCTGTCTCCCTGGCAGACGTGACTTGGTGGAAACCTACAATGTGGAGGGACGTGACCTTTCAGGAACAGCCCAGAACATCTATGCCAGGCGTGATTTCTAAGTGTATCCAATTTTTTTTTTTTCTCACGGCAGTGATGAGGTCTGTATGCTCCAGGTATTTCAGCCTGTTCTTCGTGTGTAGATGGACTTGGATTAAATCAGTGTGCGTTGTTTGCTTGAGAAAGGCACCTGCTGCTTGCTTGTGTGTCTTCACACTCCAGCAGGATAAGAAGCGGTGAATATGATCCTTAGAGCAATTGTTTTAGAAGAGAGCTTGCTGGCAAAATGGATGGGGGCTGGTTTGCCAGCAGAATGCTGCTGACAAATATCTGTGAAGGAAAATGGGGACTTGGGACCCCCCTGCCTGTCTGCGGGCATCTTTCCCATCAACTGTTTGTTTCCTTGCAGCATCTGAAGGTTTTGGGCCGGTTTCCCACGGCTTTAAGTGCCATACCTGTCCCAAACTGCTGCCAAACTCCATTCATCACAGACAGTGTTTTGTTTTCCTCTTCTGGAAACTTGAAACGTTTAGAAAGAAATCAAGTTTTCCCTTGAAATTCAGTGGGGAGAGGGGTAGAAGGAAGGTAGCCTTCTGTTTATTTTGCACTGCCTTTCTGTAAGCTGCGATGAACAACCTGTCATCATATCTCCAGTGAAGCAGCTGAGCAGGCTCCCCAGGTGTCTGCGTTTGGTTCCTTGCCATGCAAGGTCTTGTAAGAGGTGGTGGTTGTTTCTGGTTAGCTGTGGACTCCCTTTGAGCTTGAAGAGCAAGACGGGGAAATAGCAACAGTTGTGATTAGGGCTTTATTTTGAACTCCTAAAATCTCTATTTCCTGTGGTGAACAACATCCTAGAGCGGCTGGAGGCTGCACCCCACTAATGTTTCACAGTGAAATTTTCAAAGCGATAAACAAGGGAGGCAATCAGCCCCTCCTGAATATCAAGGGGATGTGGGTGGTGATGCCTGCCGTGCCTTTGAGACCTCTCCCGTTGTCAGCATGCTTTCTTCGGGAATTGAGGCCAACGTGAGGGCTCTGCCACTGCTGTTGCCTGCTTGAAGCTGTATCTGAATGCCTTCAGACCTTCCCTACAACAGCCTGGGCTTCCTTCTGGAGCTGCAGTATCGCTGCCTCTGTCTAGGGTAAGCCAGTTTTGAGAGCAAACCTTTGCTCCCTCTGCATGTTGGCTCCTGAAGATCAAGGTTGCTCTTGAAACTTGTGAACACGAGTCAGTCATTAAGGCTTAACGTTGTTCTCGCAGATGTCTCTTTCCCCCACCACCGTCCCTCCTTTCCTTGTGCATTAGAGTAGGTGTGAGGGATCTGCAAGAACTTGACCTTGAGTAAATGCTGGTGAACCCAAAGGATGGACACGTAGGCCTATTACCGTGTCCTGGCTTGAGTGATCTTTGGCTTTGAGGATACTGAGATTCTGATTTGATTCCCACGTGACCTCGGCATGGGCAATTCATCTCTCTCCGATCTCACTCTTTGAAATCTTTCTCTTTCCAAGTGGGCTCTGTATTCTGGTCCTGTTTTTCAAGGCTGATGGGGAAGCTGCCTCTGGTCTGATTGTCAGTGCTGCTGCTTTTCTATTATTTTTCAGATGCCTTATGGTTTTTTTTGGGGAAAAAAAAATTTCCAAACCCTGCTTTGCAATTTTTCTTTTCTCTGTAATTAGATGTAGCAGTGATCAAAATATGTTGCATTGCACTGCAAGCTTCTCCAGGCAGATGTTTCATCACTGGAGGAGAGATTACTTCATCCTTTACATTTGGGGAAAATTAAAAGCGAGGAAAAAAGAAAAAGGCGAAGGAGAATGTTGGATTTCCTGTTGTGTGAATACATCTCACAAGGCTTCAGGGGAGGGACATGTGAGAGAAGAACCAGGGCCACGAGAGAGAGGGAGGGGAGATTTTTTTTACCCTGCTGGCATTCAGATCTTGAGCAATGCACCCCTTGGTACTTATTTTGCTGCAGAAACCGGGGACGGTGGCTGTGACCCACCTTGCTGCTTCCCTGCAGCCTCCCTTGGAGAAGGGTTTTTAGCACAAGGCAGGCTATTAGCTCTGCATTTTGACTTCCTGGGGTGCACGGAGCCCCTCAGCTGCTGCCACACCGCTACAGCTCTTACATACGAGCTTTCAGAGCAGCTGGGGAGGTTGCAAGTGGCATAAAGTCCACTTTCTGTCCTTCAGCATCTGGAACTCTTTGGTGCGTGGTGCTTTGTATTGATGGTAAGAATGGATTAATTCCCCAAATATGACCAGTAGAGGAAGGTGGGGCAGAGGAAAAGATATGAAAAGGCCCGTAAATGGCCCTTTGTTCCGGGATGCCGGCACCAAATACCACCAGCTTTGGAGCAGAGACTGGGGTTTGGCTGGGGAGAGGGTAAGCGTGCAGGGAAAAAAATGTCTCCCATGCTGGGAACACCAAGCACAATTCCTCAAGCTCAGCTCGATAAGAGAGTCATCAAAAGTAAAAATGACAGCAATTCTGCAGTCAATATAATGTGGCTGCAGGTTAAATAAATAATATTTGAATGATAATAATTGCAAAATGATACTATTTCATCTGCCACAAACATGTGGTTAAGCTCTCATTAGCTGAGACTATGAGCTTTGCAGGAAGCACAGACTCTTTGAAAGCAGAGCTCTTTGGATTATGCCGCTATAGAAATTCCTGGACTGCTTTTGCAAGTGTTTAATAACGCCCGTGAGTAAGTTTGCTCATGGGATTGAGAGGACAATCGGAAAGGCCAGCACCCCAAAGTGAAGCTGGATTTTTATTTATTTATTTGAGGTCTGCTTTTTTAGGTTCTCAGGGCTTCTGACAAACTGAGTTTATAAATAATGGAATGTATTATAGTCCTTGAGCTCTGTAGGAAAAAAACAACATGGTATATATTTTTAAGTGTTTTTTACATATAGAGTTTTTTACTTAGAGATATGTGTGTACAGGCAAATCCAACCACATCTAGCGTAGTTTTGTCCGAACTTCAAGTTTTAGCAAAAAGCTGCTCTGTCCTGTCCCACCACCTTCCTCCACCGCCACCTCTTGGTCCCTGTGAAGCCATCCTGGAGCGACGCTGTCTGTGCCCAGGGACGGTGCTCAGCCCCGAGCTGGGGAAGCTGGTGTGCTCAGCACCTCGCCAGACAGGGCTGATTTCAGACTTGGCTGCAATATTGATCCTCACTTAACATAGTAATGAGAATCTGCTTCCCTAATCAGTGAGGGAAAAATCTTATTTTCCAGCTGCTAGAAGGAAACGAGCTTTGTTGAATCGTGCTGGATGTGGGGTGGTACGGAGGTGGGTGATGCTGGCTTGGCTTCGCTTTGGTCTTCCCGGTGTGGGCAGGAGCCTGTTGTGATCGCTTGGGTCGCGTGTCCTTCTCGTCCTGGCTTCTCTCGTACACCCTGATGTTTGGGGAGACACGCCATCTTGCTCATCCTGAAGCCCAGCTTGGGTTTTTATGATGAACCCCATCATTCATATTGCCATCTTTGAACCCCGCAGGGCAGGTGATGGCTTTCCAGCCTTGTTGCGTCACAGAGACGTGAGGCAGCATCCGTGCCAGCTCCTCAAAGCCCAGCCTTGCACCTCATCTTCCTCATCCAGTGCATTATTGAGGGGGAAAAAAGCCCGATTTCCCCTCCATTCCTGGCTCGGGCCTCCCAAAACGTGGGCAAGCGGCCTCTCCTCCTCTCCGCAGCTCTGCCCGGGCCGGGTGCCTCGCTGGACTGTCTGGCTGACGGCAAATTGTTTTTTGATGGCTGACTCGGTATAACTGAACTCAATTTGCCTTTCAAAAGCAGCTAATAGTCGCATTAAAAAATCCATTTTCACTTGTGATTGAATTTGACGGCGGCTCAATCAATAAGCGAATGGAGTGTTTCACATGCTGTACCGAGCGGGCGTTACCACGGTAACAGTGTAAGTGAGCACAGCCGGGTGAATCCCCCCTCGAACGGGTGTCACCCGGCCCTGTCACCCCATGAGGGGCTGCCCCAGGCGGGTGCCATGGTGGGCAGGGAGGCTCTCCTGGTCCTTGCAGCAGTGATGCCAGACAAAATTTTCTACATTTTCCCCTTCTTTGCCACTGTGGAGGGGGATGAGTGCTTTGTTGGTAGCTGGACGTGGCCAGCCTGACAGGGACCGGCTGTGGTGCCATGGCCGGATCTCGTGAGGGGAGGCGTCCATTTTGTGGTGGTGCTGACACTGAGGGAATGGCAGCCTGGCATGGCCCTCAGGGTGGGGACCTGCCCGTTCCTGTGCCTTTCATTCCCAAATCTCTCAGATCTGGGAGGAAAGCAGGAGGAGAGCGGCCGGAGCAGCTCTGGGGCAGCAGACAAGGGCGGCAGGGCTGGGAATGGAGCCGGCAGTGAGCTGTCCTGAGGGGATGGTTTTTCTGTGGGGGGAAGATAATGAAGTGAGGAAATGGATTTTTTTTTTTTTTTTTTTAATAGGGTTCATCCACTTTTGATGAAAAATGAACGTGGCACTTTGCTTCATGACAATCAGAGTGTTTCCTTTCAGCTATTGTTTGCATTCCCCCTATTGTAGTATAAAATGAAAATGAAATGGTTCAGTCAGGAATTTTGCCATTGTGAATTTTTTTTTCTTTTTTTTTTTTTTCTCTCCAAAGCAGTTTCCTGGGGGATTTTAATTAGAAACGCTCTGTCTTTATGCTCCACAGCAGCCCAGCTTGTTGCTGTCCATGCAGGAAAGCCTACCTGCACGCTGACACTGCAGCCATTTTGCTAGCGTGGAGCAGGGGAGCCCACCCGTGCGGTGCCGCCTTCAGCCGCTGCCCGGCCCGTCCTCACCGCTTTCCTTCAGCCCGAAGGAGGTCTGCATTGCAAAATGAATACGCTGCTTTACAACACGTTGGTGTTTTCTCTGCAGGGAGTTTGCCTGAGGCTCCAGGATGCCGTTAGTTGCCTTATATTGCCTCTTTAAAGCACACGCAAACAACGCAATCCTGTCTTTGAGCTCATTTCCATAGACTGATCTGCACTAGAGGAGGAAAAAAAAAAAGTAAGTCTGTATTGAGTTTGAGCTAAAAGAAGGGGAAAGCCACACACCCTGGGCTTAACTTGAGCTGGCAACTGGAGTTCACCCCCACTGAGGACTGAACGGGGTTGAACTTTCGCTGCCCACCTGAGTTAAATCCAAGTCCTTTGCCTCCCTGGCTCGCTTTCCCGGCCATCCCTGCTGCTGCACCAGTCCCAGATGGTTTCTCAGGGCTGCCCTGGACCAGGGAGGGCTCTTGGCCCTGCCTGCCACGGCATTGCGTTTCTCACCTTTCTCTCCTTCGGGGTATGCGCCGCGTCCCATCCCGTGGGGACCTGCAGAGCTGGAGGTCAGGATGTGGGGCTGGCGCTGTGTCAGCTCAGCCTCTTCTCTCCTCTCCCGACATGCTGGAGGTCGTAGCGTTCTCGCTGAAGAAGGCAGGAGACTCTCCGAGTTTCCGGCCCTTTTGCCGAAGGCTCCTCTGCTCCTCACAGAGGAAAGAAGCCATTTCCATTAATTTCACAGGCTGTTTCCACCACATCTGTGTTTGCTGCTGCTGGTGGCTGAGGATGAGTCTCTCTTCCCACGTTCGCAAGAAGAAACAAAACCTCTAACAATGGTGCCTGAGCAATCTGCAGAGCTCTGGAGACAGCCTGGAGGGTCAGGGCTTTGTTTCCTGACAGGTACAGGGCTCCCCTAAACTGTAATTTCATTGTCACCGGGAGCTGACATCTCTTTGTTTTACATACTGGAAGGAACTGGCAACAGAGCTGGTTTCAGTGTGCGGAGCGGAGCTGCAGTCTCTTCCGCCTGAGAGAGCACAGCTCCGCTGCACGGAGGAGCCGCTCTGGATGCGACAGGCCGGGCTTCGCTCCCGCCTGGTGCCCTGCGGGCAGTGGAGGGATCCGGTCCTGCTTCTGATTCCTCTGCTCAGTGGCCTGAGCCACGCTGCTGTGCCCCAGCTTTGCCCTCCATTTCCCCCTTCTAAGGCAAAGAGTCTCCCCTTGTGCCTGCACCTCCCCAAAACTGGGTGATGGTACTTCAGGGAAATCAGAAGCAGTTGAGGGGTAAAGTCGGACTCCTTGTCTACGTCCACTCTATGCAAGTGGAGCTGCTGGCTCCTCTCCTGGGGTGCACAGGGGAGCATCTGCGTGGCTTCCTGGATCGTGCCCGCTCAGAGTGTTGATGGGCTGCCTGACCTTTTTGCTGGTAATCGGAAATCTTTCAAAGGCACTGTGTTCTCCCTGTGAAAAGCTGAACTGAAGGGACTGGTGACTGCACTGGCAAGATGTGTGTGGGGCTCCTGCACTGCCGCTGCCTGCACGGACCTCTCGGGGAGATAAAGCAGCCACCTGACCCAGAGGAAACCGTGCCTGTGTCTAGCTGAGCTTTTTGCCTTCAAAGCCATGCCGGGCCCTGCTAGAGAGCTCAGAGTGAAATGGTTTCTCAGTGCTCCTTTTTCCCCAGATACAAAGCTGCCGAGGTGTAATAAGCTGAGGGGAAGGCGATAAGCTATTCGGTCAGCTCCGCGTGCTGCAGCAGCACGTGTGCTGTCATTAGCCTTTGGAAGCTGTATCTCATGCGAAAGTCACTTGGGAATGAATAGGCTGCTGGTGCAGCTCCTGTGGGGAGATGGCTGTTGCACCTTGGCTCGTCTGGGCTCGGGAGCAGGGAGAGCATTTGAATCGTCATCGCAGCTAGACCCCCCCTGCATGGCCAGGGACCCTCAGTGCTAAATCCTGTACCTAAAGCTGGGGACAGTCTTTATGCCAGAGATGAAGCAACAGAGGAGAAACGATCCTTTAGCGGAAATGAGGTACCGAGATTAAATGATTTGCTTGAGTCGTGCAGAAGATATAACAACGCTTGGGTGGCGTGCTTGAGGCGGTGATGGGAACTCTGGGTTGAGGTTTACAGTTTGTGATGAGGCTTAACAAGCATTGGCTGGAAGAGCTCAGAGGGAGAAAGCAGCATCGCAGAGGGTGCTAGTGTGGAGCCCTGAACTAAATCTAGTCAGACTGGGTTGTGTCATGTTTTGGGCCAGGCCATCCCAGGCCAGAGGCTGTTAAAGCTGAGAACTGAGCCCAGGTCTGCTGAATCCACTTAACGAAACTCTGCTCCTGGGTGTTGGTGTTCCCGGCGCTGCTGTCGAGCTCTGCACAGGATGGGCTTGTGTGACAAGGGATAAATCTTCCCCTGATGCCAGCTGGCATACCTCCATCAAAGTCAGCGAGGACGAGGGACATGTTTCCCAGTACAGGGCTCCAGGAACTGTGGCTGTGGGTCCTGACGTTGCCCGAAACAGGAGGAGAATACCTATCGCCCACCTATGGTGTCAATACCGCAGCCAATTGATTTGTGCTCATTTACACGAGCAGCCCCAGATCAAAGTGGGCTTTGCGACTTGACATGCGAAATGATTTCCTGTCTTACAGGGCTGTGCAATTATTTCCAGATCTTTCCCCTTTACAATTGCATGGAGAAAAGTTAAGTCATGAGACTAGCAATATTACAGAAATAAATTAAAGAAATTAACGTGGAAGGAGGTGGAAGAAGTTCAGGGCTGAGGTGGCATTATGATTAATTACAGATCAGTTGTTGCTACGTATGTGTGACAGGGAAGTTGTCTTCGTTGCAGAGGGCTGCGTGCACGCTGATGTGGGCAAGCCTAGAGAAGGCCTGGCACAAGCTGCCAGTGAAACGGGAAGGCATTGAGCCGGGAAGGCATTTTCCTTCTGTCTTCCTTACTGCTACCCTTTGCTTTGGGCTTATCTATGTGCAAAAGGGCTTCTTGTCCATTAATAGAGCTTCCGAGAGAAATGAGGCACTTGTGATTGCCTTCTGTCCATTTATCCTACTCTTTCTACGCCAGTAATCTTTTAACACATTAGCCAATTTGAACCGCATTTGAGAAAAGAATCAAGGTCTCGGAGATGTGCTATTTTGTAACTTAACTTAGTCTTTCTGTTGACTTTTGTTCTTTTTTTCAGTGCATGCTTCATTTACTCTTTCTCTATCCCTGATAAGGAGCAATAGAAAAAGAGGAGTCAATCACTGAGGTCGCTGGGACAGGGACAGTTTTCCTGTTCTAGAGTTGTTCTGCAGTCAGTATGAAGGAGTACTAGTTGCCTGCTGCCATCCATGGCCATATCTCAAAGCAATTGATAACAAAGGGTCTAAGAAATAAGATAATCTAGAAATAAGGGTATTTTTTCCCTCCCTCGTCCTTTTTTTCTTAAAGAGCCCTTACCTTGAGAATCACTGCCATAATTTCCAACTAAAAACTGCTGACAACTCCGGATCAAGCAGCCCTTGCCTTCTGCCCTCTTGTTTGTAGGATGAATGCCTCGCTCCACAGCCTCTTGTCCTGGAGTTGCAGCCTGTCCTTTTGCCAGCAGAGCCCTCGCAAAAACCCAGAGAAAAGCATGTTTTAGCAATTCCTCTAGGTCAGCCCTGCTGAGGAGGAAGAGATGTTTGTTGCTAAGGATGTCTTATTCCTCTGTGGAACACATCAGCCTTTCAGCAAGTGGGTTGGAGATTATGCCCGGATCCTGAGGAGCAGCATGCAGGCATGGAGACTGTGCTCCTTCCCTGTGTCCCCAGCTCGCAGGGACCTGCCAGGCTGTGGCAGGGATGTGAGCCTGGTGACTCAAGACTTTGGCACACAGAGAGTGACTGCACAGTGCCGCAGAGCTGTGCCGGGGCTGACAGATGATAAGACGTGTTTGGAAGGGAGACCTTGAAAGAGGTGGAAGACAGCAGGGTTGGTAGCCTGTCTCTTGTGAGAAAAGGTTTGCCAGCCCTGCTGTATCTGCAGACTCTCCTACCACCGAGGCAGCTGTGCCGGGAGAGCTCTTGCAAACCTCCTCAAGGAGCAATGGTTTTAAACTAAGGGAGGGCAGATTTAGACTGGATTTAAGAAAGACATTTTTTACAATGAGGGTGGTGAGGCACTGGAACAGGTTGCCCAGAGAGGTAGTGGAGGCCCCATCCCTGGAAACATTCAAGGTCAGGTTGGATGGGGCTCTGAGCAACCTGGTCTAGTTAAAGATGTCCCTGCTCTTGCAGAGGGGTTGGACTAGATGACCTGTAAAGGTCCCTTCCAGTCCAAAGGATTCCATGATTCTATGAAACGGTGCTTGTTTTGGTTGGCCTTTTGCACATTATGTCCTTCAGGGGTTTTGTGGGAGCAGAGACATTCTCTTGGGACAGGGCACATCCTGATGCTGACTGATGCTTCTGGACAGCCAGATAGATCACGCTGCCCATCAACTCTATTACCAAACCACCAGCAAACTTGGAGACTTCTAGCTCTCTGAAGTCCTCCATGGACAGGAGACTTGCACATATATGTATACCAGCTGTGTTAAGAGCACCACAGCTCATCGGTTTAACTCATGGCCTACCGCAGGGCTATGGAAATGTTTGGTGCTGGTGCGTGCTGCGCTTTTGCCTTCTGTTTTCTGCATAAGTGCTAGGAAAGAGCTGAGATGTGCTGCCTCTTCAAGAGAAGAGAATGGAGGCAGTGGTTGTGCAGAGAGGACTGGCTGAGGCACCGTTCAGCTTGGCCTTGCAGTGCTAATTGTGCTGTTAATGGCAAGTTAAAGCAAATATTGCTAGGAACCTTTTCATTAAAACAAACGCATGAGAATTTATCACTGTTACTAAATGCCTTAAAACACGTCTGGAGGAGGAGCGGGAAGGGCGGCTTCCAAATGGAAGTGTTGGCATGTCACTAACCCAGCTGCTTGCTGCTGGCTGGGAGCATTGCAGGGGGCTGTGCCACCACTTTAAGATGATGTTCTGTATTGCAGCCATGGTTGTTGGATCTGAATAGCTCTGAGCAATTCATGAAACACTGTAACTGCGTGTCTGTGCTGTGTATAAGCTCTCCCCAGGGGGAGAAGTGTGTGTTTGAATGTCTTGTTTTGATATGGCATTGCTGCTGGTTTTTAGCATGCACAGAACCACAGTCTGGGATCTGCCTTTGTATGAGGATCAAGAGAGATGAACCAACCTCTTATGTGAGCTTCAGAAAAATAGGCCTGCTTTTTCTCCCCCCCTGCCCCCCTTTTTTTTTTGTTTGTGTGTGTATTTGTGGGAAGGGATTGCTGTTATTTTTATTTACTATCCTTGGTTAACCACCAGTCAAAGATCTGGTTCTTTTTTGCATGCCTAGTCCTAATTACAGCATGGGCACATTTGTTTTCTCTGAGAGGCTAAGCTCTAGAGCAATTTTCATCTGTGCCTTTGTTTTCATCACCCTGCAACGTGAGAGATCTGAGCAGCTGTCTCGGGTGCTTTGCTCAAAGTGGAGAACAAGCCCTAGTGAGAAGGGCAACTGGAAAGAGAGATTAATTAACCTGGCCTTGGTTGGCCTTGTAAACAGGGGGAGAAATCTCTCTCAAACTGCTTGTTGCTTATTTAGCTTGTAAAAAAGCTGCCTGATCTCACACTCAGTCTTAATCCAATCCACCTTCCCACAAAGCTAATTGCCAGTAATTTGCTTGCACATCTCTAGTGTCCTTCTCTTCCTGGCTGCCTTTACCAGCTGTGGACCAAGGTGATGGAGAAGTACACTTTCCTTTTCTTTGGCTACAGAACAGACAGTAGAAATCTGTTGGTTAACTCCATTTATCTTGATAATCCCAGGAAGACACTTGTCTAAAACTGGGGAGAGGAACACAGAGCAGAGGTGGTCGTGGAGAATGTCCCTCCTGTGCTCTCAACGTATTTACAGTGTGATCTAATTAAATGAAGGCAGGGTAGCTCAGATCCATTGATTTTTCATCAGTGGCAACCTTGCTATGTTATCAGAAGTGAGTAATCCCTTCTCTGTAAAGCAGACATTGATAGATCAATAGGAGAGAACATGCTGTACCTCCTGGCAGCTCCATCAACCTTGGAGGGAGAGCTATCAAGGGCACCAGCATTCCTGTTCCTCTACTTCCAAAGCTTCATCGCTTCCTTCCCCACAGTTGCTGCACCCTGTCTTCCCCATCATTGGTCCAAGCTGCTCATCGGCCCCCAGACTGAGATTCCACATCTCCCTCGAAGAAATTCTGGTGTTTCCTTCCTACCCCATGGGACAATCTGCCATTAAAGTAATCTCCCTCTTGGTTTGGCTGTGCTAATTACTGTGTGAGATCTGTTATTTCTAAGGGCACAGCACAGGAGAGTGCCTTCCAGCTCAAACTTGGGCAGGCTTTAGAAGGCAGGTGCTTGGCTTTTTGGAGAAGACCCATGGATAAAAGGAGGGAGAGAACTTAACCATGATGGGCCAAAGGTTTGGGACTGTGTTGGACCTGCTGCAGCATTGAGCTTCTGTTGTGGGAGGCACTGGGTGGACCTGGGCCCAGCGGTCTTACTGATGACAAGACTCCTGTAACAGTGAAAGGCACGGATTTTGTGTACGGTTTGAGCATATTCTGGCTTCCTCCTGAGAAATGGGACTCTGAATGTGAGACTGAAGGCTTGTAGGACAGGGAATTGAGATGAATAGTTGATTTTGATTTTTAGTAAACAAACTTAAAGAGCAGGTTTTTCTCTAAAGATGGTAGTCAGCAGAAGTTTTTATGCCATTAAGCGCTAGGTACAGAACTCAGCTGCAGCAATGTGCAGTCAAAGCTCGAAGTAGAAGGCACTTGGGACAAAGGAAAGGCGTTGGGGTGAGAAGAATTAAAAACTATCAAGGCTGTTACAACCCCCTCTGAGCTCTGCTGTTGAGACTTCTGATAACGTATTTGTTTTTGAAGATTTCACGCAATGCTGCTCCTGGCTGGGGAGTGAGAAGATGTTATGCTTGCTGCAAATTGTCTTGATAGAAAATAGTGGTACTAATCGCTTTGCCTATACATAATTTGGTGCCTAACACAGCACTACAAATACTGTGATTATTCTTAACAGTCATATACAGTACATATAATTTGAGGGTGAATGTGGGAGCTGTCAGAAGGAAATGTCTAGCCTGTGAATAGCTGAAGGTCATGTCACTGCAATGGTAACTCTTCCTCACATTTCCAGTTAGGTATGTGAAAGCAAATTGTCTGCGCCAGGAGGTCCTGATCTGTGTGGGACAAACAGGTAGGCAGGAAAAGGGAGAGCACGCGTGGCAGGAGCCCGTGGGATGCGAGTGCCTGCTTCTATCGGTGTTCGTTTTGGAGAAGCATGGAGCACGGTTTTGTCCTAGGAAGTTTCAGCTGTGGCTTTCCAGTGGGATGCACTTGATCAGTTCTTGCAAGCGCGACGTAAGGACAGCTCTGCGCCCCTGCCTGGGTGGTGACGGGTGGTGTTTCCTGGGCAGAGCACTGTCCCACCTTGCCTCTACAGTACGAGAGCGTGTCATGAGCATGGGGAGCTGAACCTTTTTCCCTCTGCTATGGGAGCAGAAGAGCAGTTTGCAGCTCACCTGGAATTAAAACATGACAAATAATCAGCTTTGCCTCACCTTGAGTTTATAGGAGACTGCATGTGTCTCATGTTCTGTGTGATGACGGGGCTTGCTCTCCCTATCCCACAATCTAGATTTGTTTTCTACCTAATATTCCTTCCTCTGTTCTTGGAGCAGATTAATAAAACGCTGCAATCCAGGGGGCAGAGTCCTAGGAAGCATCGAAAACTCTACAACAAATAGCTCATGAGCGGTTCTTCTCTCGCACGTCTTATCTTCCTGAATTAGACACAGAGAGACAATCAAAGTCAATGCCATGCTTATTGTAAAATCTTTACAGCGTGTCTCTGCAGAAGTTACACGGGGAGTGGTGAGTTGTTCCCTGGCTAAGTGAAATCTTTTTCCTTTGCTTTGAAGCTTGCCAGCTGGGACCTGCAGCCGGTAGGACTCGCTGGGACCTGGATTACTCGAGCAGGGAAAGTGCTGGCCACACTCATGTTACCATACACTGCTCTTCCCCCTTAGCTTCTGCCTCTGAGAAACTTGGGAGAGACCAAATATTACTAGTAAGCCTGCAAATGCTTGGAATGAAAATCCAGTCTTTTGCCTTGACTTAGCCACCACTGAAAAATGAAGCTTTGGGAATGTACTTGATACTGTGGAGAGCTGGAGGACTTTTAGGGAGGCGGGTGGGAGAGGAGGCTCCCACTGGGACCGAGTCCTTGGTGCTTCTGTGCAGCAGTCTCTGAAGGTTCAGCTCAAAAAACCGAAAAGCTCCTGTGTGCCCTGTGCCCAGCCCAGGGCTCCAGCCTGGGCTCAGCACCTCACTGTGAGGCATCCCTACGGGGTGGAAAACAAAGCACTGTGTGCGTGTGCAGAGCTTGACTGAACCTTCAAAACGCTTTCCATGATGTGTATGGAGCTGCGACGAGGAAGAAACACCCCCGCAGGCACGCACACTCTCTCCGCACTCTGGCTGTCCCTCGCTCCCACGTGCGCTTTGCAGGAGAAGTTTCTCATATGCTGAGGTTGTGCGTGCCACGTTGGCTCTCCAGAGATCCCTCCGGCTCCTCCCGGCTCCGTTGGCTAGCGCAGGGCAGGATACCTGGTAAAATAGTGCTCCTTCAGCATCAGGTGTGCCCGGCAAAGGTGAGATAAGTGAAGGGTGGATGTGGAGAGTGAGTAATTGGAGGCCAAGAGGCAAAAGTGTCTGACAGAACAGGATTGATTTGAAGCTTTTCACTGGAACATTTGCAAAAAAAATCAATGCTTATTCCCTGGACTCAAGAGCGTGTTTACTGTATTCAGGAGCTAGCATTAAAAGTGAATTCCAGCAATTGCAATTACAGCTTTCTCCTTCGTTGCCATCCCCCTCTCCCTCCCCCATTCCCCGCTCCCCCTCTCTTGCTGGCTGGCTTTCGTCATGTTTTGGAGCCTAAGGCAAAGCTAATGCAGTCAAACTGAAAGTGGTTTTATAAATTGTAAAGCCCACCTTCCCCTTTCCTTTCCTTTCCCTCGGGATCTTCTTTTTCTGAGCACTGTCAAACTTGATTCAGCTCAGAGCCACGGAGGTGCCTTGCCGAGGAGATTGCAAGGCGCTGAGCCTGGCTGGAGCACGGCTCAGTAGCGAGGCAGCGGGCCAAGGCATGTTAGTCCTAATGCTCTCTGATAAGACCATTTGATTTCCTACTGCCTGATGGCAGAAGTCTTAAACACGGAGTTTTGGGGACGGGGTTGTGTGGGGAGGCAGTGGGGGAGGCGATGCGATGGGACGGTGATGGGGAGCTGGGAGGAAGGAGCCTGTGCAGTGTGCGGGGAGGGTGTGCCTCTGGAGTGGGTATCACACCTACCCTACGCTAACCTGGGCTTCCCAGGTCCTGGTAGGACCAGCCCTTCTCCTGGGAGCTTGCGCAGGGAGCCCAGCGCTCCCCCATAAACCCTTCTGACTGGTCCCAGTAGAGGGCACTGATGTCTGCACTCTGATCCTCTTCATTAACCTTTAATTAATGTGCAGGTCCTGCACTGGTCCCAGCTCTGGACAGTGTGGAGGCAGGGGCTGTCGGCCCTACCGCAGAGAGGCTGCGGCTCAAGCATCGGGTGCCGTGGTCATTGCCGGCGTCCCCAGGACCGGCTCCATAACAAGCGCAACTTGGGGAGTCATCCGGAGCGAGACAAATGAAGTGGTTCCCCCCCCTTTTTTTGATTTTCTTCTTTGCAGCGTGGCCTGCAGCTGCAGAGGAGGGAGACGGAGCCTCCCCTACCCTGTGTGTTAACGAAGCAGTTGCAAACGCAGCTCTGATGCGAGGATCTCGTACTGGGGGTTTGGTGGCCTGTGAAGTGGAAAGAGCTCAGCGTGACTTGCAGACCCCACCCAGGCTTGAGCTGGGGGCAGGGGGAATGCACTTGCTGTTGCTTGTAAACTGAGTGGTTTTGATCTGGAAGTTGCTGGTGGGGAAAATAAAATATGGGAAATCAAGCATTCATTGTTCCAGCTCTGCTTTCCGGACTGTAATGTTTTTGGTTTGGGTTTTTTTTTTGGTGGGTTTCTTTTTTGCATGTGATCCTGTGTGGAATAAGACAAGGGACTACTGACTGTATTTTGCTTGTGCTTTCTATCTATGTATTGATCTAGTCTGCTCTTCAGAGGAAGTGTTTCCAAAAGTGCATAAACCTGCTGCTTTTGGGTGTAACAGAAGCTTCTGATTTTTTTTTTTTAATGCTTCTGCCAGTTTAATCCAAAGGACCAAGCTGCTTCTCACCGAGCACGTGGGTTGCCACTTGCAGGGATTTCCAGGGTGTGCAGCCAAGACCCTGCTCAGCCCTTCATGCAAACCTGCCAGGAGAGGTGGTCTGCAGTTCTAATCCTACTTGTGTGCAAGCTGCTCCTGCGAAACCAGGGTTTATCCGTCTCCCAGGGAGCGTGGCGGTGGTGGATGCCAGTAATGCCCGTACACAGGCTCCCTGAGCGGTGCTGGTGTCAGGTTTTCCTGTGCCTGTTGCTCTGGATCTGGCAGAACCTCTGAGATGGATTTTGTCTCTCTGCCTGTGACTCGCGTTGCAAAACTCCCAGCAGCGTCCAGTGCAGAAGAAAGCACTTTGCCAGATAAACTCCTCATGTTCGAGTGCCTGGGTTTGTAAATGCCTACAAGAGGACAGTTAAGCAGCGGCAGTATTTATCCAGCTCGCTTTGATAAACACACTTCAGAAACTTCCCTCGTGAGCTCTTGCTTCTCGGCACTTGGCTGACCGCAGCCGCGTGGGGCTGGGCTGGGGGACGGGAGCCCTTGGCTCTAACCCTGCCTTTGCTGTGGGCTGCCTGCACCGGCCGTCAAGTTGTTTCAGCTCCGTTTTCCTCCAGTCCCATCTACTATATGCATTTGGAATAGGAGCTGTTACTGGGAGCTGTGTTGGGCTCAAGACCACGTACCCAGCTTTTGGTAGGCAGTAACAGATCTCGGCATCTCATAGCCGATCAGCAGAGACGTCCAAAGGGTGAGATAGTTTGATGCGTGTGGGCTCTGTTGGCCTCTGCTCCCGTCCATGCACGTATGCAGTAGCTACGAGAGCAGCGTCTTGTCTTCATGAGGGCTTGTTGGCATGACAGTGACAATATGCTGGGGTTTTTTGGTGTGGTTGGTTTTTTTTTTTTCTCCTCTTCTCCTTTTAAATTGGAAAGGAGGAGCTGCTCTGCAGAATAACAGCTGGCCCCGCCAGGGATGGGTTCAGGGCATGTTGTCCCTCACTTGTAACTTGAAAAGTTAAGTGGGAAGAAGCTCTGGGCAAAAAAGGAGAGACTAGTAAAAGGCCAGAGTGGGCTTCTGTGGCGGCCAGAGAAAGCACTGGTGGCTGTGAGCAGCCTGTCTGCCTTGGGCAGCCTTTGGACAGGCAGCATTCGGAAGTGTTCAGTCCCTTGAATTTGCTCTGGGTCCCGAGTGCTTTGCAAGATCTGGCACTTAATTCCAAACCCAGAGCTTGAGGGAAATGATTCTCCTCTTGATTTTGAGGGACATTGAGCTGGGGACTGGGAAAGAGACTCTGTGATGGCCTGTCATGAATGAATTCTGTGCTCTGTTTTCCTTGGAGATGCTTTAGAGATGGAAAATTCATGCTGAGCTTTTGAATGAAGCCATTGTGCCTATTTGCATGTATAAAGCATTAAGCAGGACTGGGCTAGGGTTGCTGGCTGCAGACCCTTTTGCTCAGTCTAAATTGCCGGCACCGTGCACAGAAACAAATATTATGTTGATCGTACTGACTAAAGTCAATAGCATGCAATTCCCTGGGTTGCTAGCAAAAGCAGCACGTGCTCCAGACCTTTCCCCAGCAAGTCATTGGAGATGTTGCTGTCAAAACCCTCTTTTCCCAGGCAGTGCGGTGCAGGAGTGTTTGTTTTCTTGAGTACCTAACTAAAGTTGCCACGTACAGCAAATGAATATTGACTTAAACACAGTTGCTAAGACAAGACCCCAGCAAAGCTGAGGAATTCCTTTTACAGCTGTTTGCAGAAGCAGGCGATGAATAGGGAGAAGGGGGAGCTGCTGCATGTGCCTTTTTTCACTGCTTTCCCTGGGTATTTGTGACCGGGGACAGAAATGCCCCCATGGCCTGTCTGGCACTCTGAGGCTGTGACAAAAAAAATGCATGAAAAAGTTTAAGTGGTCAAATCCCTTTCCAGCTTGGAAGAATCATCTTCATTTGCCTTGAGAGGGGGGAAAAAAAAATAGACAGCCTTGGGACTGGATTGCTCAGCCAGGGCCAAACTGTCTGTGCATGGAGAGGGCGGCTGCCTACCTGCCGCTGATCCTTCTCTTCCCAGTGATGTTCCTGCTCCCTCCTGGAGAAGTTGTTTGGTGCCAGACAGCACACAACAGACGATCCCCAGAGGCGTCTGCTGAGCACACATAAACAAGATGTTTACTGGCTCTGGAATGGATCGGAGAGGGATTTAGAGACTCGGAGCTCAGCTGCAGGGCTCGGAGATCCCCCTGCAAGTAAGCTATCCTCTTTGCTGACACCGGCGTTCTCTTCAGGTCATGCTACTAAACCTCTGGATCCCAAGATAAATCACTTCCTGCTGTAATTACAAAAACTCATTTGTCCGTGATTAAGCAGTTTGGTGGAAGGTGTCGGAAAGGTGGTAGCTGAGCTCTGCCCGGTTGTGCTTTAATTAGGATAGAAGGGCTTCCTCTCTTCCTCCCGCAACTCTCCCTGGGCCTTCCTCCAGGTCTGACAGAGGCAAATTACTGTTGGCTTGACCCATTGCTGACTTAAATGAGTTCATTCAAAGCAGTGCAAGCTTTAGGCTGTAAATATGCTTTAATTATAGAGCCTAGTGTTTGTACTGGCATGATTACCCCTGTCCCTGCCGGGCAGCAGGGTGTTCTGCACCAGCTCTCTGCAGGTCATCTCTCCAGGAATGGAGGAGGGTATAAAACAGCTGATGGAGGTGACAAAAGGATGGCCTGGAGCTTTGAAGCACTGGTGAGCAGAGTGTGAGGCAGTGGAGGTTCATCCCTTTGCCGTCAATTGTCCTGGACAAACTTGCACAGGTCCCTCGTGCAGACCCAAAGCAGGGAGGGAATTTGAGGATGTACGATCCCTGTGGACTCGGTGGGAGCTGGTGTTTTGCTGAGGCTTGAGACCATGCCTGCGTCTTCTGTCTGCCAAGGATGGTAACCATACTGCCTGGTCTTCTGGGGTGATAGCATGTCGGATAGAGACTGTGAGGATGGCCAGGCCTGGCCTGGAGGTGATGGGAAGGGCTGAGAATCAAAGATGGGTCCTTTTGGCAAAAGCAAAGAGTGGAAAGAGTCCCCTGAGAAGGACTGTGCAAATGGAGTAAACCCAGCTCCTTCTGCGTGAGACTTCTCTGGCCTTCCCTGGGAACTGGGAGCAAAGTCTTGCAAGCAAGGAGAAAAACACTAATCTGCCGGTGTCAACAAAGCAATCTGAGTTTCTGTGCTTGTGCAGAGCATGTTCCCTTTAATGTCCCACACTCCCCAATGGGAGCCCTGGGACACTAATTGCTTGCGAAGGCTCTCTGAAGTGTTTTGCTTGGTGGATATATTTGCGTGATCTCCAAGCAGTACTTGTGAAAAGTGGCAATCCGTGTCACCGATGAACCGTCTGATTCATCACGAATTGATTTCCGTTGGCCACGGTACATGACTTAGAGACTGTCAGAGCCTGCAGTGCGGGGGGAGAGGAGAGAATTGCTCTGGGTTGAGATGGGGAGGGAAGTTGTTAAAAACCAATGCTCAGAAGAGTCAAGAGAAAGCGTAGAGTTGTAGTGATCCCTCTGGGTCCACTGGCTGTTATTTCTTTCTTTCCCCTCTCTGTGCTGCTGTTCGTTCAATGCGACAAAGCTTTATGTGCAAAAGGGCCACCAACCTTGAGTTTTTTCTGTGTGTGGATCAGCCTGGAGCTCTGCATGAAGCTTCTTGTTGAGGAAAACCCTCTGCGTAGGTTGGAGAGCCTCTGAGTTGGATAAATGCAGACCTGGGTTGTGATGGGTTCCCAACCTTTTCCCAAGGATGGCCGTGTACAGTGTTTGCATATGTAACTGAGGTTTTGACAACGCAGTTGCCAGAGGTGGCTCTAAGAACACAGCCTTGGGGTACGTGGCACCTCTTTTGGACAGAGGCTGGATAATTTAAACTGAAAGGAGCTGCTGGGACGAGCAGACGAGTGATCCTCTTGTGTCTGTCTGGGAGATGTGTCAAGGACTCTGGTGCTTTTGCGGCTTGCAGTTTACATCTGGCCAGTGCAGGCAGGTTTCCCTGGATTTCATTCTTCTACAAAGCCATTTGACTTTTCTAGCTAATAAAATCTATGTGTTTTATTAGAAGGAAGTGTATTGTTTTCCCTCATCATCTCTGTCCTTCCCCTCCTCCCTGCGGCCTGGACTAGAGCCGTCGGAGGGCTTTGCAAGCTGTTCTTTGCTGATGTGCGTGGGCTGCTCCCTCGTCACATTCTGTCCTTCCTCTGCATAACCCAGCTGCAGAGGGCTGAAGAGTCTGGACTTGCACAGGGCTGCGAGGTGATCCATCCTCTCCCAGCCCATTGTAGGAAGCTATGGACCTGGGCTGTAAAGATAGAGGAGGAGGGTTTGGATTAGCCCTGTTCAGTATAGCAGGGCAATGTCTTGTACTTGCTGCGACCCAGGGGAAATGCTTTAACCTCCCTAGCTCTTAAATTTTCCTTACTCTGCGTGCTGGGCACGAACTGTACTGGGTGCGAGGGCAGGTTCATCTAGCATTTGAAAAGCCCTTGGAGTTGGATTCTCAGCCTTTGGAGACAAGAAGGAGACTGTATAAAACCAACCCTTTCTTGCTTTGTCAGTGTGGGCTCCTCTGTACCTGTGTCAGCCAGGTCTGGTGGCTGCAATTTGTCCGTCCCACCAGCTCTGCCGAGCCAGCCGTAGGTGCCGGTAGAGGAGCTGGCTCCCTGCATGCCTTCTGCAAAGCAGCCAGAGCAACTTGCTTTCACATGGCAGGATACCCATTACAGGTGGCTGATCAGAGCCAGTGAGATCAGCCTTTGGCTTTCAGATCCCAGCAGGAGCGCAGGGCTTGGGCAGCAAGGCTTACAAATGCAGGAGGGTTTTAAAGGAAATCCGATTTGGAGTTGCCAGGGCAAGAATGCCCACAGTGGCTCTTGCAAAACCTATCCTCAAAGCTGGGCTGCTTTTGAACACCAATTAGTCAGTAGTGAAGTTGTTTTCATCCCCTGCAATGGTTTTAGCAATTTGTGGTTCACTTCTAATTCACCTGAAGCCAGGAGTGTGTTTTCTGTATCCTAGTGTGCCCTCTGAGTTTTCCTCTGAGTCAGGCTGGATTGCCATGTGCTGCTGCTTTTCTGGGATTAGGAACTTTCTGTTTGCTTCTGGCTGGTTGCACAGGACAGAAACCTCTGCGGTTCTGCAGAACTGCATAGAGACAGTGAGCCTTTGCATGGGCTGCCTGACTGCTGCGGATGCAGGGCTCTTGAGACTGGGTAGGAAACCAGCGGGCAGGTTGTTGCCCTTCCCCCTCCCTTTTAATTCCCTTTTTATTTGTACTAATGATTCCATTCCAGCAGTCCTAACAGTGATTAGGCCTTCTTAAACTGGAGCTATCTGTGCTGGCGGGGATGTACTCTTAGTGGATGTGAAAGATGCTACAATCTAAACAGAAAGATGGGTGGACAAAGGATAAGAGGGAAGCCAAGGGACAGCAGATCAGTGACAAACCCAGGACGTGACCCTGAACTGTGCCTCAGACCAGCTCTGCTTCCATCTGTCTGCTGTGGCCCAGGTGCCAGCATGGAAATCTCTTGCTTACGCCTTGCATCTGGAATTAAGCTGGCTTTCTCCTCCTCCTGCAATTCTGGCCTCATTCAATCTTACCCAGAAGAAAAACCTTTTTAATAGTGCATGTGCCTGTGCTGTTGTGGCATGTTCACGCTGTCAGCAAGGCGCGAGGGTCCCTTGGGCTCGGGAGTGGAAAGAGACTTCGTTTCGAGTGTGGCTGCAGGAGGTGGCTGCGTCACCGGTGCCGCCTTCGAGCACCCTCCTGCGTCCTTCACAGCTGCCTCCCCGACCCGCTCTTGCAGTGAACAGAGCTGGCAGGGACCTGCCTGGGGACGTGGGTGTTGGCAGTGCTGCTGCTGCCCTGGGGTGTCCAGGAGCAGAGGATGAGGCCAGCGTGTTCCCTGGTACCTAACGGCTGTAGGACGCATCTTTGCTTTCCCCACCAGCCCATGGGTCTCCTTGTGTTCAGGGCTGGCGGGAGGGGATGGGACGGGACGCATCGCTGTCTCGGCACAGAGATAAGAGAGAAGGCAGAGCCGGTTCCTCCCTCTTGCTGGTGACAGCAGTAAAAAGAGGGGAGGTGAGAGCTGTCTTGCCCGCTCCCCAAACAGAGTCCTGGCAGCAGCGCCCAGCTGGACAGAGAGGGCAGAATGCACGTCTCTGCGCTCTCCCTGCATGAACACCGACTTGATTTGCCATCCAAGGCCTGCCCTCAGAAAACGCCCACCCTTTCCTCTCCTGTGAGCAGCCCCCAGGCTTGCTCCAGCTCCCGAGAGGTTTAAAAACGCTCTGCTCTCCCAGGGAGAATCCCCATGGCAGCCCTTCCCGGTGCCGGCTGAAGCCAGCCCTGCTCGTGCCAGCGCAGGAGCTGCTGACCATGCCAGGGCACGGGGAGAGGGTCCCATCTGTGCTCGGATTGCAGCCTCGCGCTGGCTCTGTCTCTCCTGTCTGTCTGTTCCAGAGGATGTTAGAACGGCACGTTAAATAACTTTGTCTTTGGCACCTCTCCCTTTTATTGGCTGTAAAATGATGGCAGAGGGAGAATAGGTGGTTGTTTGCAAAAACAAAGCGGCACCCTAAGAGGGCCAATCACTAGAGGAACAAAGGGGCATATGAAATACCTATAAATCTCCATACTGTGTTTAAATGGTGCAGGATTTTTTTTTAATGTCCCCCCTTTTTTTTTCCCCAGTAAGGTTTGTATCCTAACAGATGGGCAGCATAAACTGGAACATCAGTCATCAGGCACTGGAAAAGGGCAGGATTTTGTTAAATACCTCAAAGCTGAAGTCTGTATCCTAGTAGCTCTCTGATTTTTATTTATTTATTTATTTTCTTTTTCTTAGGACTTGCCAAGCCAGGCCTGGCTTGGTTGCCTGATGGGTGTGGAAGGGTGGAGGAGGAAATCTCCAGCAGGAAAAAGCCCTTGTTGGGGCTTTGGCTGTACTTGGGTCAGCAGGGTCCCTGCGGCACTGCAGAGCAGAGACCGCGGCTATGGAGTAAGGCACTGCTCCTGCCCTGGAGGGACCCCCCGCTCCAGTTTTCCTTGGGATTGACATTGGTGCCTGGCTTTTGTCTTATTTCTGCTCCTCCTTCCCTTGAAGCAGCAAAAGCCTGCTTCGTGCCTGTCGCTGCTGTCAGGCCGTTCAGAGCAGCCTTTCCAATTAGGCTCCTTGTCTGGCTCCAGGAGCCTCAAAGGGCTACGTGCTTTCCTCATCGACCTCCAGTTCTGTTATGCCTTTGTGTCAGCCTGGTAGGGTTTGGGACAAGAAAGACTCTAGATTGCTTATTATAGATTAAAATGCCATATTGTGAATTTCTTTTTGAAGGGAGAGTGTTGGATGCCATGGACTGACTACCCTGTCTGTGCTGAGGAAGCATCCTAGGCTATGACTGGGGCAGGGTTAGGGCTGGCTTTGTGGTACCAAGGGCTGCAGATCCTGTGGCCTGATGCTCTCGGCACTGCTGGGGCTGGTCCTGTTCAGTTTAAGCACTTTTAGGTTTTTGTTTGTTTTGTTTTGTTTTGTTTTTAAATATGGAGCTGGGGGAGGCACCGGGCTGATGACAGTCTCTGGCTATTTGTACCCTTTTCCTCCTGCCCATATGACCGGAGAAGCAACTTGAGGCTCAGGCTTGTTATGAGAAGTTCAAATCCCCATTGTCCCAGGTGCTGGGAGGATGCAGAGCTCACACTTGGATGGGACAGGAGAGCCGACACGTGGGAGAGCAGCACTAGCATCATCGTCATCCTGCACGTGCGCAGGGGCTGAGGTGAATTTAGGGGCTGGGAGCAAGGCCAGCCTCTTCCCCTGCTGTTGTTCCTGCTCCCAAATCTGCCTGGGAGCCCTCAGCTGCGAGGAGCGGGTGGTTTGTCTCTGCTTTTTGGAGGCTGTGGCTTTCAGCCAGTCTTTTTGGGTTAGAGTGAGCCCTAAAGGGCCGAGGAGCTGGAAGTGCTATTGTTTTGTCTGTGTATCCATCATCGCCTGTAACCGCCTCCTTCCCATCTTTAGCTGCATGAAGCATCTGCCCTGAATCTGCGCAGTAAATCCCCAAATCTCAGTCTCTAGTTTCTGTTAGCCTCCTGCCCCATCTTCCCTCAGTCTGTCCACATTTGCATTGCTGCAAGGGGGAAGCTGCCTTTCCAGCCAAGAGCCAGGTCATCTCTGGGACCACAGGGAACAGCAGCCAGGGACTGAAGCCACAAGTCCCCAGCGACTACAAAACAATGTGTAAACACGTTTTAATGTCAAGTTTTTATTAAGAGTGGACTAAGAGATTAAGATGTTCATCGGCCTTGCAGGGAGTGACTTTATAAATCTCAACTTGTGTGTGCTCACAGAGCATTGTTAATCTCCATACTAGATCCAGATCATGTGTGCATGGACTCTTGTTTGTGGAAACCTTTCTTTCTCCCGGCAATGAGAGCTGGAGCTCAGTGAGCCCTCCTTGGGTTTAACGTAGCTTCCCACTGACACCAAGCTCTTGAGTCTCTTTCCCCTTTTCAGACTCCTGCACTGTCCTTTTATGTGCTACCACCCCATGGTTTGAAGACCCTGCCAAGGAGCTGTGCTGGGGTCAGCAGACCCATGGCTGATATCTGCCGTATCAGCAGACTCACAGCTGATATGAGACCCTGAGATCTTGTACAGGACATTGTTAGAAGAAGCTTCAAATGCTGTGAGGATGGCGATGGCTGTAGAGAAGGCCTTTGAAAGCAACTGGAGTGATACTCTCTGCCATGCTGAGTTGCAGTGGTGGAAGAGATTTAGGAGCATCTGAAAATCTTATCCTTTGGCCTCTTTCTTAAGCATGCAATAGTCGTCGAAGGATTGGAGCTGCTTTGGCAAGAGGTGATTTGATTCCTGGCTTTTCTTTCTTCCTCTGCTTGTTTTCTTTTCCTATAAGCATTCATTTAGAAATTCCCCTTGGCCAAGGTTGGATTGATGGCTCTGGGACAATCAGTTGTATTCTGCTGCTGTTAGTGGTTTTAAAGGCAGTAAAGTTGGGTCCTTGAAGTGCTGTCAGTAATCATTTTTATGGTGGTCAGATTGCTCATTAGCACACTTGTTTTCAGATATTTAAGCTGGAAAGAAATCTATAGTCCTTGCATTTTTAACTTGATAACCACTCAATAGAACAAATAGAGTTGGAAATTAGAGCAGAGCTGGACTGGAAGAAATAGTCCTGAACACTCACCTTTTACCCCGAAGGTCTATGGAGACAAGTGCTTTGAGAACACAGCTTGGGGGAACACATATATTCCCAGCCTACAGAGAGGTAATAAAGCTCAGGTGTACAATGGTGATTAACCTGTAGGATGGTTGGGGTCTGGAGGTAGAACAGGTATGTTGAAAGCTTCTGCTCTGAGTCCGGGAGAAAACCAAGGACTGGATCAGAGCATTCATTTTCAGGTCGCGTATCAAAAGAAATAGCCCAAGAGGTCCTACATGATGGTTCCCAGAACTTGGAGGCAACTGCCTGGAAAAAATCAGAGGATGTGGTGCAGGAGTGGCTTTTCCTGAAGGCAGGGGCCTTGGCGGCTGGTTGGAAACTGCTCCGTGTCCTGGTACGCAGTGTGGGAGATGTCCTGGGGGGGTACAGGGTGCTCTGGCCCAGAGCTGGGCACAGCTGAGCATCAGGATGGGTCAGTATTTCCCCCACCACACCTTCAGTTCAGGCAATAAAAGAGTAAAGGGCTGGGGGATTGTGTTGGGATTTTTTTATTTTTTGTAAAGCATTTTGGGATTCAGTTGGAGGCAAGGTGCTGTGCAGATGCAAGCTCGTTAGAAGATCATTATCATTATTTACCTGCTGTGTCTGTCTGTCTCTAAATAGCATTAGCTGTCAGCCTATTTATCCATGTTCCCCTCTTATCGTTACAGTGGCAAAACACCAGCTTGCCCCATCTCCCAGCCCCTCTGCACCTCCTCCCTCCCCATTTCCCATGCCCAGCAACACTGGTCATACTGGGCTGCGTGTTACGGGAGCTAGAGGGGTATGAAGCCAGTCTGTGCCCTGGGTTCAATCCCTCCTGTGCTGCAGGGGAAAATTCAGATTTTTTTTTTTTTTTTTTTTGGAAGCCTTGAAATGCAACGAGTGTGGCCAGGCGAAGCGTGTTTCCCCTCGGCAGCCAGCCTTCGCCCATCCCTGCGTGTCCCCTCGGCAGCCTGTGCGGCTCAGTGCCGCTCTGTGTAGCATTGTGGTCATGTTGCTCAGAGAAGATAATTAATATGAGGAAGCTAAAAAATTTTGTCTTGCACTTTTACAGCCTCTAACCCTATTAGTCAGGCCATTTGGAGTCCAGGGAGGGTTGTTTCTTGCCAGAATAGATTGCAAGTGGATTGAGTTCCATTATGTTGTTAATTAAAAGGAATAGAATAAAAAAAAGAAGGGGGAGGAGAAGAAGCAATGGAGTTGTCTGAAACTTTCTAAGGAAAATTAAAGCCTCTTGGGTATTTTCCACTGATGCATTCACGTGCATTGCCTCGGGGCTTCGTCCACCGTGGGTTTTTTTGCTCTTGAGCATCACAAGTACTTGTGTGTCCCACTGCCACCCCACCTGGGGAACCCCAAATATCCTGGCTGAAGCCCAGCGGGGTCCGTAGCACAGGGCAGAGAGAGGCGGCAGGGCTGAGCGCCGAGGCGGTGCGGCCAGCAGGCCAGGATTGCCACAGAGGAGCCAGCCCAGGTTTGGAGAGCCCAGTCCCGCAGTCGGGCTGCCGGAGGGGCGAGCGGGTGGTGCTGCCAGGGAGCCATCCCAACTCCATACATCAAGGCAGTGCTGTTAGACTTTCATGAGCGCTATCGGTTGCCCAAAGCGCTCAGTGCACTTACTGATTTTGTAAGGCGGTCCCACAGCCTGTGATGTGCTAGACGTGGCGTGTCTAAGAAGCCGGGCTGTTTCTTATCAGCTGTTCGCACTGTCTCAGAACCCTTCTGCTAAGTGTCTTTTGTCCCCTAATAAACTGATAAGCTCCTGGTAATCCGCCGATCGCTGATAGGCAGGGCAGCCCTGCTCTCCCGCGCCTGCACAGATAAGGCAGCTCTTTGCCAGCGGGCAGCGGGTGATACAGCAGCGGCCCGCGGAGCGGTGAGCTGCCCGCCAGCAGCAGGGAAAGGGTGGGCTTGGGGGGAGCGTGTGGCCTGATCCAGCACTCCCCTGGCTTGTGCTTGGAGAGGGGATGGGACTTCATTACAGAGCAATGAGGATGGACTTGTCCAGCACCTATCTGAGCCTGACGTGGGGGTTTTGTGTCACTTGGGCGGGTGGGCTTGTGTCCTGAGTCTGTCCTGCAGAGCGCGGGCACGACCCACCCTCCCAAAGCCACTTCCCAGTCTGCTGCGAGCCTGGGAGCCCGCAGCGGGCCAGGGCATGGAGTCCTACTGACTGCCAGCGCCACAGCAGCTTAGCAGAAGATAATTGAAAAGAAATGGAAGGAGGGAGAGAGCAAGGGAGAAAACATGCGTTTTCTCCTCTCCCCTTGCTGTTACAACGCTGGTTTGCTCGCTGCTGTCAGGAGATGGGCAGGAGGGAGCTGTGGAGCTGCTTTCGGTGTTAATTATCTGAGGTCTTCCCTGTGTATGAGAGTCGCTGCAGTACAAGCAGCTCCCGTCCCAGGACTGTTGGCCACCTGGCATGTGGGGGGGCAAAACCATCTCCAGTCTCCCTGCATCCAGAGCCAGCGTGGGGCAGGGGGCTGAAACGCAGCATGGCTTCTCCATGGGCACCCCGTCCCGGCTTCCCAGGGGCCGGTCTGCAGCTACCAGTCTGCCTGGGCCATCGGAGGGTGCGGTGGGGGAAGCACCCCAGCTCGGGCAAGGGACCACTGTGCCTTTTCTAGTCACACATGCACACATCAGCGTCATTTAATTTGCCGCACGATAGGGAGGAAGGGAAAGGAGGGTTTAATTTCAAGTTTATTGTCTTGTCAGCATTCTCCTTGGGGGCAGCTGATCTTTGGCCTGTTGTAGCCACAGCCCTTGTTTAGCAGAATCTGGGCTTGTTCTCCTTGTTTCTTACAGTGGAAAACAACTCATTAGCACAAGGTATGCTGGAGCCCTGGAGACTCTCCTATTCTCCTGCTTTTTTGCACAGCGCAAGGATGGAGCGTCTTTCTCCTGGCACTGAGCAACATTATGGGCTCACCTCTGTGTCCTCCTTCCCCTCTGCTCACGTGTTCCAGGGTTAACGCTGGCTGCTCCCTCTCTTTGATACAGGGTTTTGAGCTGGGGGCATAAAATCAAAAGTAGAATCAATTTTTCCCCTGCCTTGTCTCCTTAATTGTGTGCATTTATGTATCTGTTTGCTGCTGCTGGAGCGAATGGGCTCAGCCCAGCAACCTGCTGCGTAGGGACTGGAAATGAAGTATCAAGAAGATGGTGACAGCCGGCTTGCGAAGGCTTGATCAATCAGTATGTAATAGAAAAATGGCTCTGGCTCCTAAAGGGAAAGGGAAGCAAAGGATTTGATTAAAAAGTAAGACAGTAGCTGGTTGGAGGGGACATCTCTTGGAGGCGGATAAATCATCAGGTAGTTACAGAGAGGGGTTTTGGCTTGAGAGCAAAGTGGGGGGAATTGCCCGTACCCTTGGGCTGAGGAGCAGCGTTGCAGATCACTGAGTCTGTCATGGGTCTCGCTGCCCTTTTTCTGATGGGGATCTTGGGTTAGGAGAGGCAAAGCTGTGGATGGGAGATTGCCCAGGGGCTCTGGGCAGAGCCAGGGGTGGGTCTGCACCCCAACAGAGCAATGCTGCCTGGGCTGGACCCTGGGAGCAGGGCATGGGCATTGAAGCTGGGAAGCATCAAACCCGAGGCCTGAATCCACTTGAAAAAGAGACCGATTGTACCCAGGTGGCAAACCCCGGTGTTGAGTTGGTGTTGGAGACTGGCTGTGGGTCCCTGCCGCTGCCTGTGAGCTCTTGGGGACGGAGCTGTGCTGGGCACCCCTCGCTGTGGGCAGAGGCCGGGTGCAGGCGGCCCGGTGCCTGCCCTGCTGGCATTTGATGTGGGCAAACAGGCACTAAATAATCGGCAGCCTATCGATCCAAGGTCACCCATGCCAAGGCGTGATCGATAGAAACGGACAGCTGAGTGGTTCTGTAATAAAGTGCCTTCACCTTAGTGGATTTGGGAGAGAGCAAGGGTATGGGAGATTAAATCCTCCTGTCATCGACAGCTCATCAAGCAAAAGATATATTAGTGAAGAAAAATTATGCTTCCTGAGCCCTGATGGGAGGAATCGAGCTGCTGGGAACTGTTTGTGCTCTTTGGGGGAACATCAGCCAGGAGAGCAGCTCTGCTGCCTCCCACCACCCCGCTCCCAGCACCGGCTGGCAGGCAGCTTCCCGAGCAGCAGCAAAGCCTTCGAGGGCTTTGAAGGGATTAGGGAATTTGCCACGGCCGCTGCTGCAGCCCAGCGTGAGGCTGCTGGCCAAAGGGCTGGTGTGGATCTGGCTGTGCCATGCTAAAACCCAGATGCCATGGACGCGCTTCCCAGCCCGGTGGGCTGTGATGGGCAGTAAAGGGCATCGCACCGCAACCTGGCAGTGTCCGGGCTGCCCTGGAGCCCATGGAGAGAGAGAGAGGCTGGGAAGCACCACGTTCTCAGCTGGCCCTGGGATCTGTCGCCATCCCCAGTGTGTGGAGGGAGGGGAGGGCAGTCTCTGGACAATGACAAGCTCTGGTGGGATCAGGCTGCTGTTGTCTGAAGCGTACAAAATCCCCATGCAGCAGAGAAATGAAAGGTGTGGGGTTAGATCCCAGGCTGCCCTGTCCAGCTCTTGCCTGCTAACCCCCCTTGCCTGGCTGTAGCCTTGCGGCAGGAAGGAGAGAAAATGAATAACACTTAAACCCTTGCAGGCCTGGGGTGGCAGCAGCCCTCTGACATCTCCTCCGCCTGTTTTTCAAGACAAACTTTCCGCTGTGATCCACATGCCGCTTTATTGAGCTCTATTTCCTCCAGTCTAACTACAGAAAGAAATTGGCAGCAAACGCTCTCGTGGGCAGCGTGGAACGGCAGCGGCCGGCTGTCAGGGCCCCTGGGGTTTTATTGCCCTGCCAAACACCTACATCATGGTGACACGTACATAATTACATATCGGACTGGGGAGGATGAAGCGCCCGGCACCTCCTAAACGTGTCAACATGATTTGAGAGGTTTGGGCTCGGCTGGACTTCTCAGGCATTAGATTTTAGACTCCAATCACACGGGCATCCGGAGGATCAATAGCTGCACACCCTAAAGCAGCTGGCTGGAAGGTGAGGGACTGGGCTGTTGGGCATCAGGAATGACGATTAAGTCGGTGTATGAGTTGGGTTTGGGGCTAGCCGCTCTTCCTTCTCGCTGGGAAGAGGAAATCTTGTGGGCAGACTGCGTCTCAGCATCTCCATCCCACCTCCATCCCGTGTCAGCAGTTGCGAGCTGCCCGTGGATGCTCCGTGGCCCCCATTGTGCAGCGAAGCATCTCCCAGATTCACCAGTAACCCCATGTCTCAGATCCAGACATGCTACCCCATGCCGACAGCAAACAGCTGTCAGGAAGAGAAGCAAGCATCCACCGGCTGAGCTGCCTCCGACAGCAAACGCGGACGGCTGCCGGCCACGCTGCCGGCGCAGGGAGCACGGCATCGCGGTGGGAGATGCTACAGGTTGTCTTGTCTTTGGTCCAAGATTGAACAACAGGAGGGAGCAGACGGAGCTGTGATTTCAGGCCCTTGTGTGCGTTCTTGCTGAAGCTGTGAGGGGTGGAGCTGCCCTGCTTTGGGCAACGCTGCCCTCCATGCACGCCGTATGAGCTGCCCTTGGAAAACGGGGGGAACTGGTGGTGATTTGTGTTATTGAGGCTGGGTGGGAGAAGAACAAAAATGAGAAAATTCTTGAACAAAACAAGTTGAGATTTGCACTGAGTTTTCTTGCAGTAAGCTTTGGGAATAACTGATTTGAGGTCTTATTGAAAAGAGCTGAGGTTCCTGGAGTTCTCGTCCCCTCCAGCTCAAACTCATGGCATTAGGCACATGGGACTTTCTAGTGACCGATGAACAGTTAATTAAAATATCCGTTGATTACTCATTAACCCTGCATGCTCTGCTTCGGGACAGCCCATTCCCTCTTGCCTGGGGCAGCTCTCCTGCAGCAGGACCCCTTGGCCCCTTCCCCCTCTTTGAACTTTCTCACCTCCCGTCTCTCAGATGGGCAAAGAGCTGAACGTCCTCCGCGTCCCTCTCCGTCCTCCGCGTCCCTCTCCGTCCTCCGCGTCCCTCTCCGTCCTCCGCGTCCCTCTCCGTCCTCCGCGTCCCTCTCCGTCCTCCGCGTCCCTCTCCGTCCTCCGCGTCCCTCTCCGTCCTCGCCATGTCCACAGGACCAGGGTCTCCCCTCCGCACCAGGGAAGGTTTGCCCTTGCACGTGCGTGAGCCCCTGTGTGCTGGCAGGTTGTTCAGCCCAGCCCGTAACTCACCCCATTCGTTTGACGTGACAAATTAATTTCCCCGATGCGGAAGCTCTGCTTCGGCCCCGTGACTCGCCTGTCATGTCTCACAAACCGTCCCCAGATCAGCCGCCGCCGAGGTTTGTGGCACCTGGCTGGGGCTCCCCTGCACAGTCTGCCAGCCCCGATTACACAGCGCGACTTAAGGGGAAAACACCTGCAAACAAATTGAATGTTTCGAAGTGCAGACTGTTTTTTCAATTGCTCAAGATTTAAAGTGGCACTACTGCAAAATAACATTATTTTTAGGGCAGGTGTCTTTGGAATACAGATTTGGGGGGAGGGGGCTTATCTTGGAGGAGTGTGTTGTGTGGGGAGGGCAAGGGAGCTGGGAAGAGGCACGTGGCTTGGGTTGTTTGGGGATGCTGAGTGAAACGCAGTAAGTTTTTAGCTGGCTCCTGACATTGCACAAGGAAGGCAGGTCCCGGGCGGCTGGTTGCATTGGGATGTCTTGGATTGTCGTCTGGAAAGAGTCGGCGGATGAATCCCGCACCTGCACTACTGGCCTCATCCACTTCCAGATTGATGCTCACGTGGCAGGGAAGGGAGGAAACACGGTACCCTGGCGTGAAATGAGCTGAGAAGTGCCTGTGCACAGTCTCTGTCCTGTTTAGGGGGATGAGAGGATCCTCTGCTCTTGAGGGGGTGACCTTGGACCTATACCTGATAGATACAAACTGATGGATGCCGATGCTGCGGCTCCTGGCAAGGCTCTCAGTGGAGTCCAGCACCGCTCCAAACTTCCCCTTCCCCTCTGCGTGCTCTCCGCAGTCTTCATTTCCACTAAATCACCTAAATCGGTTTCACTCAGCGGTAGGAAAGCCATGTTTGGAATATAATGGTTGATCTTTTATGACATTTACCGCCACTCATGTCAGAGCGAGCGCCTGTTTAATTCACTTGTTGCTATGCTATCCGTCAATCACTATAAATGTTATAACAGCAATCTGTCACCGGAGGGGTGTGCGCAGGAATGGGGGGGGGGGGGGGGGGGGGGATTGGATGGGCCTGAGAAATGATGTGCCACCTCTGAATTTTTTTTGGGAGGGGGCATCTGTGTTTAACCAGGGTCCCCTGTCACTAACGCACCTGCCTCGGCAATGGGCTGGTGCAGCAAGCTTATTTATTTGCCGTCTCTGCTGCTCGTCCCCCCACCCAGCAAACAGCCCCCCTCTTTTGGGGAGCGGGAGGCTTCTGATGAGATTTCAAGCGGTGAAAGTTTGCGTGGTTTTGTGGCAGTTTGCATCCCCAACAGCCCATGTAACAGCAGCCATCAACAACAACAAGCCCAGCAGCAAAACAAATGAAGACAAAGTAGCCTTAGGTTTCACTTCTTGCCCTTTGCAAGAAATTATATTAATACATCTGCAAGCTTGTGTAATAACGTAGATGAAATTCCAGTGACACCTTGTTTGGGTGAAGGCAGGCTTGCAGGAGATGTTTGAGCTCGCTTTTCCTATGAAGACTCAGCATTTTGATTGATCTTTCAGCAAAGATATGAAAATGCGCCAACTTTGTGTGACTCTTATTTTTTTGCGGTGACATTCTGTATGGCTCCCGTGCGTGCTGATGTAAAAGAAATGACACACGATAATTCCCGCTGTACGTGGCTATAACTCCACGGGGTGATGCCGCTGACATTATAAACACCCGCTTAAAGCTCAGCATTTCCTGCAGCACCAATCTCACTCGAATGCGGATCCTGGCCGGCTACCCGTGCCGAGCTAACCGGGGCAGGGAGAAGCCCGGCACGGGTGAAGGCAGGTGAACCCTGGCAGCGGGACGAGCCGCAGAAGGCCGATCGGAGCAGGGTCCTGCTGTCAAAGGAGGTGTTGGAGCCCAACGTGACAGGTAAAAGCCCTGTGCCTTCCCCTCCTGACTTCAACGTGGAAAGTGTTTCAGATGCTCCCTTGCACAGAGCTCTTTGTTCACGACGACTTAATTAAAAGTGGCAAAGTTAATGAAATACTAATTGCCCCCAAACTCACATCTGTGCAGGTCTCTTGCTGCCTGGTGCCTTGGCTCCCTGGGTCCCCTGAGCGGCCCCGTTCCCCGGGGAGAGCTCTGACTGCTGCGCAGGGACGGTGGGAAGCTCTTGGATGAAAGGCTGGGGAAATCCTGTGGTTTGGGAGCCAAGAAGCTCTCCCCTTTCTCCTCTGACCCTCACCGGTTTGATTTTTGGCCTCAGTGGGTCTCGGATTGTCTGTCCGAGTGAAACTTTCCTTCTCCCTGCTGTGGTGACGCCAGCTCCTCCGGCCGCGCTTGGGTTTTATTCTCTTCTCCATAGAAGTGCTTAAAGGTGCTTGTCGGCGTCGGAGGCAGGGGGTGAGCAGGGACAAGGCTCTTGGCTTGTCCCACATCATGGGAGCACAAAGGCAGCTCTCCACTCCCCCGTTATTACCCTGTATTTCCTCCTTCCCGCTTCCCCCTCTGCCCGCCCAGACGATGCTCAGCTCTGTCATCCCCACGATGCTGTTGCAGCTGTGAGCAAATGGAGGAGCAGGGCAGGGAGACGCAGACCCCATGCAAACAAGGAGACGCTCAGCCCTGTGTTTCCACCGGGGTCGTGTCTGCGCCCCAAAATCTCCTTTCACAGGGTCTTTGTGGGTCAGTGGCCAAGAGCTGAGCCGTGGCCCTGGGACTCAGCACCATGGGAGGTGCTCTGAAAGCAGGTTGGGAGCATCACTGGGCCAGCTGCCAGGGCTGCTGGGCAAGCTCTGAGTCTGGCACGTCGCTTTTGGGGCAGGAGCAGGTGTTTTGTGCCCTTGCAGATGTTTTGAGCAAATCTCTAATGCTCACATCTGGGCTTTGAACCTCGAAGGCTGTTCTTGCTCACCGGCACCTCAGACGTGAGGCTGGCTTGGGAACGAACTAATGAGTGTTTCTGCTTGGTTTCGTGGTCTCGGGTTTTGAACCTCTCTGAGTGGTGGGTTCTCCTTTGCTCCCCAGTCCCAAGAGCCAGGCTCGCCACCTCTTTCCAAATGAAAGCCGAGACCCTCGCCCCTTGTCTGAGGTTTCACAGGTCAGCCGTGCCAAGGCAGAATCGCCGGGCAGTGGCACAGGGCACGGGCTGCTCCAGCGCAGTGCTGGCACCGGGATGCTTTCATCCCCTCGACCCAGGCCGCGTAGGAAGGCACGGTGTTACACCTGGCTTGTAGGTAGCTGGGATTTACCCTCCAGAGCTGCTGGTCTGTGGCTTCTGAGTTTGCATGAGGGGGCATTGCAGGGGGATAAAAAGGGGAGGAGAGCATTAACGGGAGCGAGGAAGCAATCACCAGCCCGAGTAGGGGGATGTGTTGGGCTCCAGCCGGGCTGAGGGGGCTGCTGGAGCAAGCGCTCATGGCTGATTCCCTAAACCCTTGAACATGAGGATTTATAATGGAAAGGCTGCCAGAGCAGGAGCGTAGCAGGGTGAATGGAGCTGCTCTAATGGATATTAAGTGATTTGCGAGCCTGCTGCTTGCAAACACAGCTGTAAATAGAACAAGAGGAGGGGGGAGCAGATGAAAAGAGGCTCGGGCTCTTTAGCGGCGTAGTGTGAAAAATGGGGAAAGGTTCCTGTGCAGGGCTCGGGCAGCGAGAGAAACAAAAGCCGCGGCATCTATTTTCATATCTTTTATGTCTTCCTTGCACTTAATCTTGTTTAGCTCTGCAATTAAATTTTAAGACGCATAAGAGTGTTCGCTTACACACTTGGATTCTTCGCAGATTGAATTATTTAATAGAGTGTGGAGCGGCTCCATGATCTCGGAGCTATGGCACCAAACGCAGCCAAGCAGAAAATTAATAAACACTGCCTGCCGTCTCCGCACCTCCCGCGCTCCCCTCTGCCATCCTCCCTCTCCGGCACGCTCTCCTCCTGCCAGCCGCCCCCTCTCCACCCCCTTCTCCAGCCTTTTCTCTGGGGTTTCCTTCTTCCCTCCCTCTGCTGCTTTCTAGTTTGGTTTTGCCATTCGTCCTCCTGCTCCCCCCCCTCTCCGGTGTCTGCGTTTCAGCCCCTCGGTTGGGTCTATGGGCTGCTCTGCCCGTGCGTCCCGTGGGCTGGAGGGACGTGCAGGGTGAGAGGGGATGTCCAGCCCACGCTGCTGCGGGCGGACAGGCTGCCTCGGACACGTGGGCTTGTTGGACCCCGTCCTTGCAGGAGCTGAGATAACTTGATCCCCATCAGCCATGGCTTCACAGAACCGTATAGGTTGGAAAAGACCTTTAAGATCATCGAGTCCAACCGTAAACCTAACACTGCCAAGCCCACCACTACACCATGTCCCTGAGCACCTCATCCAAACGGCTTTTAAATACCTCCAGGGATGGGGACTCAACCGCTTCCCTGGGCAGCCTGTTCCAGTGCTTGATAACCCTTTCGGTGAAGTAAAATTTCCTAATATCCAGTCTAAACCTCCCCTGGTACAAATTGAGGCCATTTCCTCTGGTCCTATGGCTTGTTACCTGGGAGAAGAGACCGACCCCACCTCTCCACAGCCTCCTTTCAGGCAGTTGTAGAGAGCGATGAGGTCTCCCCTCAGCCTCCTTTTCTCCAGGCTGAACAACCCCAGGTCCCTCAGCCGCTCCCCATCAGCCTTGTGCTCCAGACCCTTCCCCAGCTCCGTTGCCCTTCTCTGGACACGCTCCAGCCCCTCAATGTCTCTCTTGTGGTGAGGGGCCCAACACTGAACACAGCATTCGAGGTGCGGCCTCACCAGGGCCGAGTGCAGGGGACGATCGCTGCCATCATCCTGCTGGCCACACTAGTGCTGAGACAAGCCAGGATGCCATTGGCTTTCTTGGCCACCTGGGCACACTGCTGGCTCATATTCAGGTGGCTGTTGACCAACACCCCCAGGTCCTTTTCTGCCTGGCAGCTTTCCAGCCACTCTTCCCCAAGCCTGTAGCCTTGCATGGGGTTGCTGTGGCCCAAGTGCAGGACCCAGCACTGAGCCTTGTTAAACCTCATACCATTGACCTTGGCCCATCGATCCAGCCTGGCCAGGTCCCTCTGCAGAGCCTTCCTCCCCTCCAGCACATCAACACAACTTGGTGTCATCTGCAAACTGACTGAGGGCGCAGTTTGCATCTGCGCCGGGGAAGCCCCTCCGCTGCAAGGAATGGGACTGGCCTGTGCCTTTCTGCAATTGCCTTCCTTGGCCAGAAAAAAATTGCATTTCAAATGCTGTTGGCTTTCTCTCTCTCCTCCCTTGCTCCCCAGCCACCAAAGTTGTTCTTTTCTCCCTTCCTTTCTTTTTTGGTAACCTTTCCAGGCAACAAATTGCAGGGGGCAATTATGCCGTGTGCTAAAGAGAGCATTAAGGCAGCCACAATTTCCGTAGAGGATGTTGCTCAGCAAACAGCAATACAAAAGCAGTCTATGAAATTCATTAAATTGCCTGTTGGATAAAGCCATACATTTACAGTGCACTTGGAGCCCTTGTGAATTATCTGAAGAGAAATCAGTTTGTTATTTTTCCTTTTAAATTCCCCTTTTTACAAGGAACCAAATAAAAAGGTTTGAAAATTGCTGCTAAAGAAGGGGTCTGGCCTCTCCTTCCTCAGAGTTGCTGGCGGTTTTCCTCTGTCGATTCTTGGCAGGGATATGCTTGGGGTTTTATGCCTTTTAATGGGAGTCTCCATCACTCTTTTCCACAGAGCCTGCCCTCCCGGCTCCTGCCCTTCATGCTGCTCTTGCGACGGCTGTTGGACGTCACGGTGACATTTCATGAGGCCACCCAGCGTGGGTGACGGCCGTCGGAGGCACCAGCAGGTTAAACTGCGTGTGCCCGCGGAGCTGAGCGGTCTCCGCATCCCGGCCCCTCGCCCGCCACCTTCGTGGAGCCGCCGCCTGCGATCCCCAGCGCCGCTCTCCTCGTTGAGGGAGGTATCTGCTGAAGAGCAGCCTTTCCTTCTCGATAGCCAAAGGGGGAAGCTTCCCCTGGGTTGAATCGAGATTATTTCTTGTCCTTTCCAGAGTATTTTGCTTTTCCAAAAGCTGCCTTCCCCACTCCTCTCCGAGGCTTTTCGGCAGGAGAGAGGGCTGGGGCGTGGAGCTGTGGGGTCGGGCAGTGATGCTTTCCCGGCCTCGCCGCAGGGTGGAAATAGGTCTTGTGCAATTGAAATTCTGGAGGGAATAACGGGGACAGAGCAGAGAAGCAGCTAAAACACCTCTCTAATTGCTAATCAATAAACTAAAGAAATGTTGCCCTGGCTGAAACCTGCTCCCGGGGAAAAAAAAAATAAAAATCCACATGATTTGTTTCGTGATTAGAATGAGATTTTATTTGTCTAGCTTCTGGTTTGGTTTTCCCCCTTTTCTGTCTTTCTGGGCCCCCCACCCCCATTACGCTCAGGTCTCTGAAGTTATCACCCGCTCCTCGCTTCAAAGCCTCACTGAGAAACTTTGGGCTCTGCAGACAGACCGACACTAATCTTCTGTGTAATTGAATCAGCGTGGATATTATTTGGCTGTTTTGAAACAGTTCTGTTTCTCGAGTAATATTTTTATTAGCTTTTGGTGCGGTTGTGAAGTGGGGGTTTTTTTCAGTAGTAATATTATTTCCTTGCTTTCAAATGCTGTCTACAGCGTAACTCTTTATTGATGTGTTACTAGGATTTCTGTCTGTCTTAAAAAATTCTCCGCAGGCATGCGGAGCTGTGAATCCTCCGCTCTCTAACAGCGGCTGTCATCTCTCCGCGGATGAGCAATTAAGGGATATGACCAAGGAGAATTTGCCTGCACTTAGCAGCCACCGATCTCCTAACCCACCAGTCTGCAGGTTGATTTGGGCTACTTTGCAGCTCAGTGGGCTTATCGCCGTTCCCTGGGTGTTGGATGGGATTTCCTCCATCCTTTGGGGATGGGAAGGTGGATGCGTGGGGCTCCCCTAACCCCAAGGGCTCTCTGCAGCCTGGATAAACCTCTCCCAAAATACAGCTCCCGTCCCAAGGGAGGGATGATCTGGACACCAGCCCCGATGCTCCTGCCATCAGGGATTGCTCCTGGGGAAGAAGAAACCCTGGACCAAAGCGACGTGCTTTGACCCAGACGGTTCACGGCAGCTTGGAGAGAAGAGTGGGGAAGGGGCCAGGCGCGGAGCTCGGGCGGTCGGGCTGAGCTGCTGGGGGCTGCGGGAGGGATTTGTTGAATCCTGCAATTGCCTGAATTCATTTCAATTATTGGCAGCGCTTCTCTACAGAACTAAATAAAGTAAAATAAATAAGGAAAGCAGAAGGCAATATAAAGCAGTTAGAGAGGATCAGTGGTGAATTGAATAATTCATTCAGGAGAGAAAAGGAGCTATTTGCAATGTCAGTCTTATCTTGATTGTATTTATAGACAGGAACTTTTGACAAGGAAATTACCGGTAAATTCTTCTTTTTAGTTTGTTGGTTTTTTTTTTTTCTTCCTTCATCCCAGAAAATAACAGACAAGAAGATTTCCTGCAGGTTTTTTTTTTTGTTGTTTTTTTTCTGAGGCAGTTTGATGGATTTCTGAAAGAACATGAAATCCTGTGACCTCACCGCGAGCCCAGGGGAAGCTGCTGCTGTGATGGAAACCGAGACAGCGGCAGCTAGAAACTCAGGAGGGGAAGGAGACACAAGTGTTCCTCGGTGCTTCCAAAAAGGGATGGGGGCCACATGTTCGTGTTTGGTCAGCTGGGTTTTGGAGCAGGAGGGGGTCCCTGGCTCCCTGTTTGCTAGTAGGTGAAAATCGCTGTTTGTGTCTCTTGAAAATAGACACAAACATGTGTCTGTTTGTCCCCACATGTCCCCACAAACATGTTTTAGGGACATGGTGTAGTGGTGGGCTGGGCAGTGTTAGGTTTACGGTTGGACTCGATGCTCTTAAAGGTCTTTTCCAACCTATATGGTTCTGTGATTCTGTGAAAATGGAGATTTTGGGATGGGGGTTTTGCAGCAGCGTTGCCGGTGGCAGGGAGGCTCCCAGCGCAGCGCCCGAGCCAGCACCCATCACTGCCAGCGGGACACTGCCCGCGGTCCGGGTGCGCGGCAAAGGTGCCCAGGGTGTCAACGCGGTGCTCGGCTTCCTGCGGCCCCGGGGACGCTGGAGGGGAGGGGGAGAGGGCGACGGGCAGCCAGGCCGGCCCGAATGCCTCCGCGAGCACGGCTTCTCCTCCTGCAAAGCCGCAGCCTGCCAGAAGTGTCGTTTTATTTCTGAAGACATCATTTGGAGTGAAAGATGATTTGAAAAAAAAATTAATCCTACTGAGTTCCTTCGGCAGAAAGACCCCCAGGGGCTTTAAAAGCTCTCGTGCCTCGTAGTTGCTCTTCCCTTTATCGAGAGATGGGAGACTTTTGGGATCACACTCCACTTTTCCACCCTAAAAAGTGGCCCTGGAGTGAGCTCACAGAAATCCGGCCCAGGACAGACTCTGCCAATACAGAAGCTCCAGTTCTGCCTCTGAACAGACGACGTTGTAATTTGTTTTCCAAGCGGTGTTGGGGAAATGCGTGTTGTTTGCCGAACCTCCCATTTGCATTGAAAGGAAGTTATAATTTGAGCGGAGCATGAAATACTCACGGCGAACTTCTTGTCTCCGCGAGCGCGCTGGAGCTCAGCCTCGTGTATAATTGAGTTGTTGTAATGAAGTCTGGATTTGGTTCTTCAAGAAGGAGTTTGTTTTGAAAAAAGACTTTCGACTTAATTTAGATTTCATGCTATTTCCTAGCGCTTGCTGTCAGTGTTGTAGGTCTTATGGGCCAATTTCTCCCTGGGGTAATTCCACAGAGGTCAAGTGGTGCGGGGATGTGGCTCTCCGAGTTGCTTAGGGATGTAATAACCAGCAAGCGGTCCCTTGGCAGTAATCGCAGAGGATCTGAGCGCAGGCAGCAGCGGCCGCAAACAGCGGCGTGCTGAGGTCTGACCCCGCAAAGCGCTGGGAGCTCGACGAGGCTGCTGTCTCCACGGGGTGGTGACAACCTGGGGTCCCCAAGGAAAACGGAGCTGGGGGTTGCATGTGTCTCTGCCTGGCGGGGCACGCTCTCAAGGCGGACGTAGGGCTGGGGAAAAGAAGAGTTTTCCCGGTCGTGTTAAAACTGAAACGGAGGAAATATAGGGATGGAAGGGGCTGACCCTCCAACGCCTCCTTACCAAGGGAGACAACACACCAGCTCCAAAGTACCAGGCTTTTTTGCTGTGCCGCTCTCCTGGGAAAGTCCCCTTCCCGCAGAGCTGGTGGTGAATACGTTACAGGCTCCGTAACTCATTAGCATCTCTAAGCAAATGTAAAAGCAACAAGCAACAAGCTCCCTTTCCTTCGTTTGTGCGTTTTGGTTTTAAATATTACGTTTCCAGGGATAAACGTTGGCAGCACTTGAAATAAGATGTATTAATTAATGAACGAAGCACTTAATTTAGGTTTAATAGGATAATCCTTTGCTGCATGTTACATAAATAGTAATTGAATATTAAGAATGCATTGAATGAGAATTAACTACTAGGGGAGAGATGCAGTTTATTGCATTCTTGTTAAATGCGTGGCCCCGGCCTGGGTCTCCGGTGTGGGAAAGCCGGATTCAAAGGCTCTGAAAGTCAATGCAGAAACTGCTCTGAAACGTGCGTGGAGCGCAGGGTGAGAAATTCAGGATTAGGCTTTTGTTCTTTACTAATCCATGGCCTGACCCCAAGCTCAGCTGAACAGGAGGGACCTCCTTGCATTGACTTTGAGAGCAGCTGGATCATTCACCAGGTGAAATCTAGCCATCATCCTAAACACACGCCCAGCTTAAATATAATGACTAGCGTGGGGGATCGACAGGGCTGGAGGCGCAGGGCTGCTTTAGTCATTACCCAGAGCCATGGGGCTCTCTGCCATGGGGCTCAACAGCTTTGCCAGGTCTGGAAAGCATCAGACCCAGCAAGGAGAGGGTGACTGAACACCGGCGATGGGCAGGACGGGACCGTGACATCTCTTCTTCGCAGCTTGAGCTGGGGGAGAGTTTTCCCCGGGCAGCGTGTCCCTCGGCCCCTGGGTTGCCCCGATCTCCTCCTAACCCACCGACTATAGCAACCATGGGAAATGTGGTCCTGTATCCTTGCTCTCGGAGGGAAATCTGCCACCTTCATTTTATTCTGGGATTTATTTATTGCCACTCGCTCAATTACATGATTGCAAAGTGTGAGTGATAAAACCCTTAAATTACTTATAGCTCATCCTTGTTTAAGGGAATAATTAGTGTGCTTCTAAACAGGGAGCGATTCTTCACAATGGGAAATTTAGTCTTTAAGGATATTTCCCCTGTAACTTATGCTACATAATTTAGCAGTGATTATACAAGTATTTTATTCTGCCTAGCTCTAAAACTTTCCCTCCTTCCCATGCCAGTTTACCTCGGCGCTGCGGGTCATTGCGCACTGAAGGTGTTGCAGATCTTGCTTAGGGGACTCGCCGAGGGCTGTTCCAGCGACCCGTGGCAGGGCAGAGGAACGATATCGGGTCCCCCAACTTCTCCATCGATGGAGCAGCAAACCCCGAGATGCTCCCGCTGGCTGCACCCCTGGGCTGTGCCCACCTGCAGCGGCCGTGCCAGCTCCACCAAAACCCTAAATGCATCTTCTCTCGGCTAAACCCTAGCCTGACACTGCAAGTCAAGTTGGTCACGGAGTTTCTCTAGCTCTTATTTTAATTACTTTTAGCCCTGGCCAGAAAAACTGCCTCAAACCTCAGCCGTTTGCCTGTGTCACTTCAGCCCGTCCGGGTGATTTATGCAGCCAAGGAGAGGGAAGTTATTTAGCTATTGTTTCAAAACCAGGTGCAGAGGAGCGGGGGGGGGATGGAGACATATTTCATTTGTGATTCAGATCCTGCCAGCTGGGAGAGACTGGGTGACAGGTAAGGAGAGCTGGTGTAATTCATCTCCTGGGCTGGGAGGAGCTGGAGCCCGAAAGCAAATCTCATGGCAGGAGTTTGGAGCATCTCCGTTCCAGTTGGGGATGACGCCTCAGCTGGCATGAGGGGTTTTTGGGTGGGAGGAGAGGTGACAGCCCCGCAGCCGGGGGACCGAGCCGGGGGAGCCTCTGCCCCGAGCCGGTGCCGCTGCTCCTGCATTGAGGCCGGGAGCAGGAGACTCTCAGCAGCTTTCTGCGATGTGTGGTGAGGCAGAGCACAGCGGTTTCCAGTGCAACCCAATTCTCCTTCTATGTTAATTAAATGGGACAGGAACATGGACCTGGCTTCTCTGAATAAGAAATCAACTGGAAGGTGGCTCCTTTCCCGAGCCCTGCTGCTTCAGCAACCGGACTGGGGGGGGGGAGGCGGGAGGAGAAGAATATCCCTGGGTTAAATTTAATGAAAATAAATATATTAGCTCTGCTAACAGCAGACAGGGCCCCGTTTAGGGAACAGCAAGTCCAGCTCATTCTTCAGGAGCTGTAACTTTTGCACTGGCTCAGAGCCCATTTGGTGGCTTTGCACAAAGTGTTTTGGGAGGTGCAGGAGCGATGCCTGGGAGGTAGGTGAGACAGCCTCGAGACAATGATAGATGAAGTAATGCTTCATGAAGCTGGCATATGCTTGATGACGAGCCTATTATGCTGGATGCTAAATACCAAATGGTGATTAAATGGTGATGGTGCAGAAGGAAGGGGGTGGAGAAGGGAGAGTTTGACCTGTCAGACAGCTCCCGGAGTTGCACAGGGGTGCGGGGGCTCCACGGGTCCGTTTGGTCCTTGGTTTTGTTATACGCATATTTTTAACTAGCCTAAGCAAAACAGGGATTTCCATAAATAGCTGAAAGAAAGTTGTTCTTCTATGGTGCTCTCCCAGGTTTCTTTAGCGTGCCATAACAGCTGGCACAGGTTCCTCTCCGTGGTGGGGAGACCAGGACCTACCTTCTCTCCCCCATCACTGCTCCTGCAGAACATGCAAGATGGAAGAGGTGACCAGGATGGGAGCTGACCTGCCCCGAGCTTGGGGGCTGCATTTTTGCAGCAAGGAGTTATGATATACCTGGGGCAGCCCCTTCCTCAGGTCATTAATTAGAGGTTTGCTTGTGTCCTGTCATGATCTGCTGGACTTTGTTTGCTTAGCTGCGCCCTGCCAATGCTCTGGGCTGTTTACATGTAGGGATTTGATTTCAGGTCCATCTCTAAGCCTAGCAGTGTCTCATGGTGACATTTCCCTTGCTAAATATCAGAACAAGGACGTTTGAAAGCCAGAGCGAGGAAGGACAGAGCGAGAGATGCAGGGTGAAGGACAGGAAAGGGCTGGAGGAGAGGATTAGGGGAACAGTAATAGGAAGTGAAAGGAAAACAAAGTCCAAATCAGGCCCCATGGAGGAATAAATACTAGGATGGCTGGGTGGTCAGGCGAGGCTCCTGCAGAGGTTGTGGGATCATTTCAAAAAGCAATTAAATGCTTTCCTGGGGGAACCGGATTACTGGAAAGAATGAGCCACTTTGGACCTCTTCCAGTTGCTGCTATCTTTAATAATCTTCCAGCAACTTGAGCCAGCTGGTGGCTGAAGGCAACAGCCAGGACTTCCTAGAGGAGCTGGGCAAAGCGGCGAAGCGTGGGGCTGCAAGCAGGTTGTTTGGTATCACACAGCTCTGCGAGCACGGGGTGTTACGGGGAAACGCTGCAAGAGTGGAGCTCCCCCGTGAATCTCTGCCTTGGTCCCTAAGCGTCCCAAAAACCCAGACCCCATGGTGTCCCGGTGAAGACCAAGGTGACGGCCTTGCTTGAAGCCATGCGGCGAGCGGATGGAGGGTGCCGGCTTCCCCACCGCTCCGCAGCGGTTCCCGATCCTGCAAGCAACGGTTGTGGGTTTTACTCTCTCCCCGTTACGTTGGGACTAAGAGCCTGGTTGCACCGCACCGCTGTGGGAGGGTGACTGGGGGAGACGGGCACTGTGAGCCTCTGCAAGCGTCATGCGGGTAGGTTGGAGGATTGCAGGGATCGCTGCTCCTGCATCACTGGAGAAACCCCGTGGCAGTGAGGCTGGAGACCCTCACTGTGCCTCTGCAGTGCTTGCTGCAGGATCCACGTTAGGTGTTTGCTGCCTGCGATCACTCTCCCCTCTCCCCATGGCTTCGCTGACCTGTGCCGGGCTGAGCCCTTCGGGTCTACGGGCTTCTTCCAGCAGTAATTTGTGTGCTCGGTGGTGCTGCGATACAGCAATCGTGAATCAAAGCCAAGGTCCTGGTCCCAAGGGTGTTGCTGGCCACAGACCTACCCTTGCTACGAGATGCGAGTGTCTCGTCTTTCCCTTGGCATCTACCCTGGTCACCTTTTTTTTTTTTCTTTTCCGCTCCTATAGGAACAAATTATCTGAAAAGATCTCAGGAAATGTGAAAACAATAATTATTCACTTCAAAATAGCATTTCTGGGACACCTGATCTCCACATCTTGTTAGAAAATGAGGCTGTGGCAGACTGACACCTTTCACAACACAGAGCTTGGAGGGAAGCCGTCGGGCTGGGAAACGCGCCGCGTGCTGAAGCGGCTCTTTCCTCTGTGCCGCGCTTGCTGGGGCTGCGCCCGCCCGGCTCCCCCAGAACGGCCCAGCTATGGCACCCTGTCCCCTCGGCAGTCACCGCGCCCGCTCCTCTGCCGAAACGCCGGGGCGGCGGCACGAGGCGCCGTGTGCTGTCACACCTGGGAGTCCCGGGGCTTGGATTTGAGCGGCTGTCAAGCAGCCGGGGAGACGTGCAGGAGGCAGCAGGCTTGAAGTGCAATTTGCATTTTAATAAAGAAAGTTGTATTTTTTCAGTAATTTGCATTTAAATCAGCCGTGTTTCATAACTGAGCATCCCTCTTAAAGGATGCTCAGGGGGAAGGTTAGAGGAGACTTTTACTTATCCTGCTCAAACGGGGGGCTAATAATGTCACTTTTTTGCTCACAGGTGGTACCTACTGACCCTTACCCACGTATTTCAGTCCGCTGGAGCATCCCCAAGTCCTCCACGGTCCCGACAGTGTCTGATCAGCCCTGGCATGAGCACGCAGAGCGGAGGTAGCACAAAGGAGACGCGGGGATTTGCCCGGGCACAGGAAAGGGGGACCCTGTTAGCAACCCAAGCAGAAGCGGGGTAGGTGCAGGCATGCCCAAACCTGGGTGAAACTGGGAAACAGTAGCAGAGGGAAACATTTGTAATGCAGAGAATGTAAAGAAATTATAAATTTTTAAAACTGTTTTGGATGAACTGAAGTATTCTCTTTTTAAGAAATTTGAAGCTTTTCTCCTTTCAACTCCTTTTTGTACTAAAACCATTCACGCTCCAGCACAAAACACAGGATCTTGAAAAGAGATGGCACTTCTGAAGGCAAACAAGAAGGAGGTGTTCTGTTCTGAGCGTGCTGGAAAGCTTCTCCCCCTCCAAACATAACGAACTTTTACTGCTGTTGAGAAGTTTCTATCAAAAACCATTTTCCAATGCAAAAAAAGGTTGCACGGGAGGCCTGTTTGGCTGGGTCTCCGGGTGACGGAGCGGAAGGTACTCGGTGCTGCCTGTTCTGCCTCCTGAGCCTGCCCGCAGCAGCATCTCCCCACCCGGGGATGCCCGGGGCCCCCCCCGCACCCCGAGGAGAGCACTCAGCGAGGTGCCGTTTGCTCGCAGTCGCTTTTGTTTGCAGACAGTGAGTTTTCCATCAAAGCCGCTGCTGCCTTTCATCCCTGGGGAAAGCTGCCTGCGAGAACAGCCTTTTAACCACAGCTGATGTAGGGGACTGGGAGCCTTTCATGGTCCTACTTTTATCTTGGGAGTGGGGTGGCTCTCCTTGTAGGATGTGGATTCGCGTGCTCGGAGAGGGAGAGAATGATGGGGTGTGGGCTTTGTCCTGCCCCCCTGGCTGCTCCAGCCGTTGGTTCCATGAAGACGGGCTACAGCACCTTCACGCTCTTCCCTTTGGAGCAAAACCTGCCCGCGATGAGCTGCTGCTATTCATTCATTGAAGGGCAGAAAGCTCAAACGTTAATTTAACGTTTAATGCTTGTCAACGAGGTGAAAGCAGAGGGAGGAAGGGGATTGCTTCCTATTCAAGCACCTCTGTGGGATGCCAGGGTGTTTAGGTGGGCGGCTTGTGGGCTAAATCCCACCCCAATTAACTTCCACGCTGCAGAGTGAGCCACGCGCCCTCCAGGGAGACGGGTTCAGAAGAGGATTAGGCAGGGCAGCCGCTGAGCTGAGCACAGGTACCTCTTACAGCATAACCTGGCTGGGGGATACACATTGCTGCCGACAACGCGGTTGCTAGCCGAGGAGCTGCAGGGTCTCTATCCAGGAGGTGATGGCCACGAAGATGTGACCTGGCTGTCCCCCATGTGCTGCTGAGATGCCACAGCAGCGCTGCGTCACCGCCGTTCCTTTCCGTAAAGGATGGGAGAGCCGCAAAGAGGAGGTTGAGTAACAGTGGGTATAATTCAGGTTGATTTCTTCCCAGACTCTTCATTTGCTGAACATGTCACCAGCCGTGTAGTATATGGGGTGTTTCGTATCAATTTTCTGCAATGCCAGGCCATAAATAAAGAAAATAAATGTTGTGACTGTTAATCAGTCGCTGCTCGCCCAAATGAGTTCCCTATACATTTTCCAGTTCTATAATTACTTGTCACCTATTGCTAGTTTGTAACTTTTTGGTCTGTGATTCTCTTAGGTGGCTTTTTCTCCTTCTTTTGACAGGATTAATCTGTTAGTTGTGGGCTTGTTTTTTTGGTTTTTGTGTGGTGGGGGTTTTTTTGTGGTTGTCTTTTTTTTTCTTTCTTTTTTGTCCCCAGGCACAGGATGTTAAAAACCTATTGATTGGTAGCGGAGGTTTCTTATGGGTTAGAAGCTGAGGGAAAACAACCTCCCATCAGAGCTGTATTTTTAATGTCCAGAACAAATACTCGATGATGCCTGGCGCTGGCACTGTGCAATTCGTGCAAACAGACTTTTTGCAAGCGTGCGTTGATTTAAGCCTGGCGTCGTTGCTGGGAGGTGGCCGCAGCGGTGCTACCAAAGCAAGGGCAGATGCTGAATCCTCTCCCCTTTTTCTGTCTGGCTTGTTTTCTACAGCTTTCCAATGCTCTGGAGATGCTATGTCTTGCAGCACTCGGCTCCCCGCCCTGGTCTGCATTCCCCCCGCGCTGCCCCTCCTCTGGGATTTGGGGCGGTCGCCCCGTTTTGCAGGTTGGGAAGCGGAGGCAAGGAGCCTTACTCACGGCCGTCCTCTACATCAGCCTCCCGACAGGAATCCTGACTCCCCATCCGGCAAGCTGGGGCAGGAGGCGGAGGAAATCCCCTGTGAGCGATCGCTTCTGGTGAGGACCGCTTTAAAACAGATAAGTCTAATGGTGAGAAACAGCTGGGAAAGCGAAGTGTAATTTTTCAGCCAGGCCCTCCAAGCTGGAAAACAGAGCTAACTTCATCTCCCTTCCCCTTGCACCGAAAATAATTGTAATTTACACACCAAAGGGACAGATACGCTGGAACATCTTGTGGCAGGAAAAGTATTAACTGCAGCTGTCACGTGGAGCCGCCCCAGGGACGGGTATATTAGGGGGGAGGCTGCTGAGATGGATTTTTGGGCAAGAGTGCAGGGAAAACGAGCGCGGGTTTGTGGCGAATGCGTCCCTCGTGCCTCTCCGGGCTGCCTGGCAGAGCTGCCTGCCGCACGCGGGGATGCCTTGCGTTTTATATCCATTGAAACCTTCCCGTACATTCATTTGCCTGGCAGCCTCTGCTTTGAAGGCAGAATAAAAGACTAAAATTTCTAATGCGGTAAAGGATAAAACACAATGGGGAAGTCGGTCTGCTGTACAGGAGGAATAATAGGTCTATTAGGTGAATACATTTTCTGTGCACCCAGCCAAAACGTTTCATTAAAACAACGGGGCTCCTCCCTCCCCTGCTAATAAATTAACCTCTGCGGAGGGGATGGATCTGCTGAAACGATTCATTTTCTGAAGCGAAAGGCGAGCCTGCATCTCTCGCAGGGAGGGCTGCCTGGTCCTCCCCTTCGGGGGGAGCTTGGGTCCCGGCTGGAGCCCCTGGCACGGGACGCTGGGCACTGGGATGGAGCCTCGCGTAGGGGGATTCCTTCTTTTTACCTCTTTCCCCCCATTTGAGGTCTGCCCTTGGTTTCGGACAGTTGGGTACCTCTTATCTTTGCCCTGGGTCTGTCTGGGGTCCAGCAGCAGCCCCAAGGCAGGAGCCTGAGGGACCGCAGAGCCCACCCGCGCCTCCAGCCTGTCCTCTCCGGCCGTCCAGCAGCGAGCCAGGACAGCGTCCTTCCTCTGGCAGTTTATAATCTTGCAGGGTCCAAGGATGACAGACATGGATTCGGGGCCTCTAGTGGGATTTGGAGGGACAGAGTCCAGACATCCATCTGGCCGTGAGCTCGCCACCATCACCCAACCCCCAAAACACCTCCGGGCCTTGGCACCTCCGAAAACGAGGCATTTTTGCGAAAGGCACGTGGGATGGAAAATAGTTGTTGGTGTTCACAGAAGCTGGAGATCAGATGCTCTGAGCCGTAAACCAGCCTCATGGCTCAGGGCAGCGCTGGCAGAGGGAGAAGGGCTTGCAAAAGCATCTTCTGAAAGGATTCCGGTAGCTTTCCCTGCTGGAGCAGCCGCTGCTGCAGGGGTTTTGGTGGCCGAGCTTGATACGGCAATTCCTCTTCCTTCCTGCACTGCCGGTCCCAGGGCCGCCAGCAGATCGCTGAACCCAAAATGCACAAACAAGCCGAACCTCCTAGAAGGGTTTCCATCAGGGCTGTGCTAACGTCGCCGGTGTCCCCGCGTACCTGGGGACAGCAGCCAGCCACTCACCTTTCGGGGGAACCGGGGGCTGAGTGATTATAAACACGGACAAGGCTTTGCAGTAAGCAGACTCAGTCCGGTTGCTGAAAAGATCTTATTGCAAGTCTAGTGCAGCCTTACGTTCCTCCACAAATTATTTATCAGGATAAATAATTATATATTAGGGCCATAGTGGATGCAAATGATTTAATTAATAATACACGCTTCAAGAGTAATTTGCAATTTAAAGTGCTGTATAAAAGCCCAGTATTAGCAATACTTATTTTTATTTATTAATTGCTGGCTCTCAAAATCTCCATGGTGAATAATTTCCCATCTTTTTCATTTTTAATTTATTTCTGTGGCTCTGGGGAGGGGAAGGGCGACCTTGCGGTGACCTTGTATGGAAGGTGGTGGACTGGGGGTCCCCGGCCCTGGCGCAGCCTTGGCTGGGCTGTGGCTTGTTTGTTTGGCCTTCGTTGCTGGAGACTTGGGGGTTAGGGTCTGTGATCGTATGATAGTTTTTGTTCACTTTTTTTAGCTTGCAGCTGTTACCTGGGAATGCCTTGCTGCTCTTTCAAACTGTGCATTCCGCTGATGTTTGGTGAAACTCTTTCCAAAAGAGGGATGCGGTGCTTGCGCCGATTTCTTCAGTGCAGCAAAAATGAACCCTGGGTGGGATTTACGGCCTCGGAAAGCCCCACCGTCTGCCTCGCAGCAAGTGCTGTGCCCCAAAAGCCCGGTCTCTGCTTCTCCCTCCAGCTAACATCTCCAATGCACGGAGACCGGGACTCCAAACTCTGACTTTCTGATCTGGGAAACGCAGCCCCCCTGGTATTACATCTGCCTTTGCTGCTGGAAGGGGCTTAACTGGAAAAACCCATGGAGGTAGAATGGTGCTGAGCATGAAGACGGCCTTGACGAGGTCAGGAGGGGCAGGAATGGGTGCCTTTCCCCTTCGCAAGGCGTCCTGAGAGCCGGTCTCTCTCCCGGCATCCCCCTTGGCTCGAGCATCCCACTGAGCGGGACCCCGGGCAGGCTGCCGGGAGGCACGTGGCAGCTTGTGCCCTCTTTCCGATTTCAAAGCGCTTCGTGTAACACGCGAGTCCTGACACTTTCCTGCCTGTTTCTCAAAAGCCGGCAGAACCTGGTGGGTGCTCGGATCCGTGGCATATGGTGTGAGTCACTGCGAGCGCACCCAGCAAAAGCAGTCTCGGGGAGATGGGTCGGGGAGCGGGGGAGGAGGGAAGCTGTGCCGGCGCTGCCGGAGCCCGTCCCGCTGGCTGCCGCCTCCGGGAAGCGATGCGGTAACTCGGCCAGGCGGGGAGCGCGAGGGGAGCTGCTTTGCGGGGTCGTCCGTGGGTCTGTCCGGCGCCGCGCGTCGCTTTAGCCACGGGGCTGCCGGGGGTTTTGCCAAGCCCCTGGGGTGGGAACCCCCCTTGGCGATGGGCGCCAGCCACCGCTGCTGACTGCATGCCAGGAGGTGCCAGCGGCAACGTCCCCCTGCTTGCAAGGGTCGAGGACTGTGTCTCTGCGCGTCCCGCCCCCCGGACAGAGCAGCAGGCTGACCTGGCCTGCAAGCAGAGGGCAACCGAGACCCAAAACCACCGGATCCGGGTGCTCTGTGTCACAAAGTCCCACGGCCTCTGCGGCAACGCTGTCTGCAGAAGCCATAGCTGCTGCGGCGCGGAGGATTGGTACCGGCTCGGCGAGGGAGCGCGATGGGACGGGGGACCGCCAGCGGGTCGGTGCCGAGCACGGCGGTGACGGTGACGCAGCTGTTGGCCCATCTGGCAAAGCAGCTGCCGGCGGGAGCTGGGGCTTCGCGTGCAGATGCGCAGGCGGCTGGAAATTGAAAGCGGGGAGAGAGGAGGCACCCGGCAGCACGAGACCGGCCAGGGAGCGGGGGGAGGCATGAGGACTAAATCCCGCCATGTGCCGCGCTGGTCTGGCACTGGTGATGTGCTGAGCGAGCTGGTGGCTCTGGGGGCGAGCGGAGGTGATGCTGGGACAAGCAACGGCAAAACCCTCTTGGGGTTTTGGCAGCTCATAGGATACCTGGTTGCTTCTTGGTTTCTCTTAGGACCTTGCTGCAGCACGGGGGGGATGCGATGCTCTGGGCAGGGTGATGGTGGGACCGGAGTGAGTCTTAGCAAACGTGTGGCTTGGACCTGGGGCACAACCGTGCTCTCAGTGCCGTGGGCTGGGGGAGCCGGCCTGCCTGAGGAGCTTAGGCAGGCTTAATTAACTTGATCTGGGTGCATGGGTTAAATAGCCCTGGTCTGGGCTAAGGTGCTGTTTTAATGCTGTTTCTATGTTGGCAAGGAAAAAACAGCACATCCTTGTGTTTCCAAAGCCTCGGCAAGGACACAGCTGTGCCGCATGTGCCCTATCAGAGGCCAAAAGCCATCTCTTGCAGGTAAAGATTTCGGCGCGAGCAGGGTGCAGTGCTGCAGGTCTCTCAGCACGGGCTCTGAAGCATGCACGAAGCCTTGGGGAAACACGGTGCACAATAACATCCCTGCTCACTAGCGAGGATGCAGGAGCGGCAGCGGACCCAGGTGCCCAACGCCAGCCCGCTCATCCCTACCCCTCTGCGGCTGCTTCCCCGGAGCCGCCGCAGTGCTTCGGGGCACGTGTGCCGAATCGTGGCCTGACGAGGACGCCCGGCTCGTCTCCATGGGGCGCAGGGAGAACACGGCAGGCGACAGGCCTGTCAAAGCACTTGGGATTAGAGCCCGTCGCAACCGGCGCGTTGACGTTTTCATTTCCGACAGCCGCCTGCCGCTCCTGCTCGCGGCCCCGAGGAGACGGCTCGCCGGGGAGACGGCTCGCCGGGGAGACGGCTCGCCTGGGAGCCGGGGCTGGCACGCTGCGGGCTGTCCCTGCTCCGCAGTCCGCCTGCCCGCGGGAGTGCAGGCAGGGCAGGACCCTTCCCTGATCCGAGCCCCTGCGTTTCTCAGAAAGCCAGCTTTATCAGCTCCTGTCTCACTAGGCAATTTTTTCCTTTCCATCTGGCACTGCCAGCAGGTCCATTAATCCTCCAGCAGCTGAAGCATGGCGTGTTTTTCCAGGCGGAGTTTGGTCTGGGTTGTGAGGTCCTGATGGAGCCTGGAGGGATGGATCTGTCCAAGACCATCCGGACTCGGAGCTCCAAAAATCCAGAAACCGTCCCCAGCCATTTGTCGGGCAGTGGGGAGGATGATTCCCCTCCTGCCACCGGTCCAGCTGCTCTAGGGAGGCCAGAGATCAAGGAAAGTCTCTCCTGAAGTAGGCTGGCTTTGCCTATCCCAACTTTCTGAAGTTACTGTGGAAGTTCAGTCAGATTTCTGGAGGGATTTGTCTTCTGCAGCCTGTCGTCTAGGAGCTGAGATCTCTTGGCCGCATCCTTCTTGCAGTTCGTCATCACCAGTATCATTTGGCCTCCAAAGTCATGGTCTTGCTTTTAAGCAGTCGTTACCACCCAGGCACGCTGCAAACTGCTCCCTAGATGGCAAAGTGTTTTCCTTCTTAACGAGCAGGACTGGGGGGACGTGGGAGAGCAGAGCAGCCCATTTCTCCTCATCGCCACCAACAGATCAGAGCAAATCAGTTTTGCAACAACTTTAATAAATTGATTCAATTTGGTGAGAAAAAAAAAAAAAAAGAGGAAAAGATTAAAAAGTAAAGGAGGAAATAACATGGGATGCTCCCAGCTATTGTGGTGGATGGTAAATCTCTTCTTTATTACTCCTTTATTATTTCCAGAATCTGAAGTTTAAATAATTAAGCAGAATAAATGGTGGATTAATATTATTTTCAAGTTTTATTTATTGATTCTTAAAGGACAGATGTACACAGAGACCCGGGCATAATGGAAGCTAATTTCTCCAGTGGTGTAAATCAGGGTAGGATCATTAACGTGAATGCCATTTAAAGGAGATTTACACTAGCTGAGCATCCAGCCTCCTAATTTGGGGAGGAAAATATGGAAGACTACGTAGATTTTAATAATTCTTTCTTCTGTCTTCTGTGCGATTCATTTATTTTCCAATTTAAAAGCACATCAGGTTTGGGTTTTGGGAGATTTTTTTTTTTGGCGTAATTTAAATACATTTGTTGACAGCGCTGCTCACCCTAAAGGTCTTTTCAGGAGCCCGAGTGGAAAAGCTTTGGGTGCCTGCGGGTTTGTGCTCACAGCATCTGCAAGGCCGGGGCTGGTAGCCTGGAAGGGGAGGGCGTGCTGCACCGCGCAGCCGGTGCCGGACTCCCGGTAGCCGCCTGAGTCACGAGGTCCCGGGGGCTGCTGGGCGCAGGTCGGGGCTGGGAGCACCGGGGGCTCTCGCCTGGGCAGGCTGCGAAGGTCGGGGGCGTTTGCGATGCCTGGGTAAGGATTTCCCGGGGCCAAAGGCTTCGTTCCTGCTCAAGTCCGATGTGCACCTTGTTCTTGATAATATCTGCTTTAGCAGCGTATTTATTCTTTTAAAAACACAGATGAAACCCCAGGCGCCTGGAGTACAGCCTGCTGTGCAGTCCCGAGCCTGCCGCGGTGCCAGGCTCCCGAGGCACCGGCTTGTGTTTGGGGGTGAACATCTCGTCGCGTCTTCGCTGTTCTTAATTGCGGCTTCAGTCTCAGGTTGCCGCTGATCTGTCGTACGCACGGGGGATCTCACCTTCGGCAGGAGATCTCCGGCACTGGAATATTTTTGGCAGGCAAAGGAGAAGGAGGTGGCAGCTGCTACAGCAAGAGCAACAGAGGCCTCGGAGAAGCAGAGGCATGCGAGCTGGTATTAACAGTGGGGCCAATTAAGGAGACCAGGAATGAAGTCAATCTGACACCTGTAAGTAAATTAACCCAAAGGAAATACGACATTACATGAAATTTCTGCTACACGGGGAGTGACATATGGATAAAGCAGCCCCGTGAGCAGATAAATAGGTGGTTCCCTTCGTTATCCAACCTTGCCCGTGTGTTAAAACCAATTAGGGCCCATCACCGGTGCAGTTGTAGCTGATGGTGATGGGCACCGGAGCGGGGAGCGCTGTCAGTTTTCAGGATTCCCCAACTCAGCTCGCTCCGGGCGAGTTTCATCATACGAACTCTCAGCATCATGAGAAGGAGTTTCTCGTGCTTGAGAAAGTCCTGAAATACAAACACCGGGAATGCGAGGCTGGGTGTGCGGCTCCGACTCTTATGGCTTCATTCTCCACTGACAAGCTTGGATGGGGTTGTGGGAAGTTATTTTGTTCCAGCAAGATGGGGAGAGTCTCAGGCGTCGGGAGCTTGGCTTGGGTCCCTTCTCATCTATTACCAGCCTGGAAATGAAAAATCTGGCTGTGATTTGTAGCTATTGCAATGGAGCAGAAAAGCTGTTGACACCTCCGATCCATCGCTGTTCATTTTATTTCTGTGCTCCCTGATAGGACCGGCAATGGGTATTTGGGGAGCGTGAGAGAGGCGGTGTGCGTGGCCTGTTCGGCTCCACCAGCAGCGCTTGCTTTGCAGCGTGCCGCGAGGTTTGTTTGGGCAGACCGAAGGAAAATTAGGGAGTTTATAAGATGTTTCAGAGGAACACCTGAAATTTGGGACCTGCCATCGCAGGGTGCATTTGCTACCAAATGAAGGAGGATCCGCTATCGCCCTCGGAGATGTGTGGGTCTCGTTATCTCCCTGCCTGGGAAGCAGGCTGGAAAGCCGGGAGGATGAGCTGCGTTCCTGTCTCTGCCAAAGTATGTCAAATTAATCTGTCTAACATCTTCTCTGCGAAAATTTTTTGCCCAGCTTTAAAACGGGGAGAGTCGTCACCTGCCTTTTTTAGAGGAGGTTCGTGTGTTTAAGAGGAACTGTGTGTGGGACTGAGTTTTGCTCCCACGCTCGCAGCAGGGGTGAGATTTGGTCCTTCAAAATGTCACTCGATAAACAACAAGTAATGATAAACACTTATTGTTATTCTTCTTTTTTTTTCCTCTGTGGGAGTAGATGATATTGCTAAGTGACCGAATACTCATTTGACCCTTGAAAATGCAAGAGTCATGTTTAATTCATGTCTTTTATTTATAGATTTGGGCTCCTCTGGTTTCTCTCCTGCGATGCGCGGCTGCTGCTCCGGAGCAGAGGGAGGGTGTTCGGCCAGAGCCTCTCGCAAGGACCAGCCTTCAGGACCGCGCTGCAGCAGGACCGTGATCGGGAGCTGTGTCGGCTGCCTGCACGCTGATGAGGGCTTGTAAGAAAAGAAATATGGGAAGGTTTGCAGCTGAACTTCATGGCTGTTTTTGGTGGAGAAACCACAGCTCGCTGCCCACCTGCCTGCCATCAAATCAAGGGGTTTCCAGTGGTATCGGTGTCAAGCAAGTCCCTCCAAGAGACCAACCCAGCAGGATGGGGAGGAAGGGAGCCGTGCCTCCCCGTCCTTCACCCCGCCAGCCCCACGGTGTCCTGCTGAAGCCCAGGGTTGAGCCTAAGGGTTGGAGCAAACCGGGCTGGGGGGGAAGCTCTGCCCCTGTGCCCGCAGTCCAGCAAAGTCATGCAAGGAGCAGAGTGCGGCACAGAGACGCGTGAAGCCGGGAGACCGTTAATCAGGTTAACGAGGACGTGATCTAAAAGCCACGTATCGATGACAAAAATGAGCGGTGCTGGACAGAAACAACGCGGGCAGAGCTGGCTCTGGCGTGGCCTCTGGGATGAACGCTTGTTGTTAGCAGGGAAATGCAGTCCTGGGATGCGTGACCGGAGCACCCGAGCAGAAGGCAGGGACGTAATCCTTTCTCCCAGCACCGCGCTGGTTAAACCACTGTAATGCAGATAGCTGTGGGCAAAGCAGCACGGAAAGGAAACGGAGAAGCAGCAAAGGGAGGGAATTGCAGCCTGGAGGAAGATAAAGGGTTTAAAGAGGATGGCTGTGAAGAAAGCGATTAGAGGAAATTAAACACGGACAGGCTGGCGATGGAGGCTGGGGAGGGGGAATCTGGCCGTGCTGGTGCGAGGGCACATTGCAGAGCGGGGGAATTGCTCTCCTCGCTGAACCGTGCAGGCGCTGGGAAAGCAGAATGGCATTAAACGGAGCAGGAGGCTTACACGCGTCAAAGGCCAGCCGGGCACTCTGGCACGGGGACCAGTTCTGGGCTGAAACCAAGCAGCACAAAAGCAAAAGGGGGTTGGAGAAGGCAGGAAAATGTTAATTCCTGCCTGGTGAAGCCCTAATGTCCACACTTCGTGAACCCAAAGGAGCTTTTGGTTCTTTGGAGCTTTTGCATGACTCTTGCATGACTCTTCTGCCTCTGATTTTTCAACCTAGAGATTAAATGTCCATCCTGGACATGCCTCTTCCCTTGGACAAACCTCTTGCAAGGGACAGACAACCCAAGGCCTAGTTAGTTGCCTTGAACTTGGCAGCTTCTTCAGCTGGGAAATGCCACGGGAGATGGATGTGTCGTCCCCAGTACTTTGACGCGCTGGCTCGAAGCTTGCCTTGCCCTAGGATCTCTGAAGATGCTGGAGGACCCATCCTTGTGGTGCAAACATTGTTGAGGGCAGGGTTGGAGTTTGGGGATGGATGAGGGTGTTCTTGCACGTCCTAGCAGGGCTGTCAAACGCACGTGCGTTGCTTTGGTGAGGGAGAGGACAGATGGGCTTCTGGGTGCTCTCTAGTTCACTGCTGCTGCTCCTGGGAGGAGAACTTGCTTCCCAGAAATCGCTGCCGACCTGTGGGAGCTCTGACAGCGGCAGTGTCACACCAGTGCTGTTGTGGTGATCACAGGCAGCTGTGCCAGGTCTCAGGAAGGATGAAGAACGACTAGGAGAGTTGAGAAGTTCACCGCAAGCCTTGTCTGGAAGGGATGCTGCTGGGAGGGGAAAGCACCAGATCGTGGTTTGACCCCTGGTTCTCCTCTCCTACTGCCCCTTTTCTTCTTAAAAAATAGGAAAGAATTAAATCCCATCAGTGGCTTTTAAAAGCCAACTGAAAATGTCCTTTATTAAATTACCACCCTATTGATCCAGCAGTCATCCGAAAGGGGATTGATTGAGGACTTAAACAGACGCGCAGCCAGGCCAGATGTTCAATTAATGTGCATAAACGGGCAGTGGAGAAGCAATTTTCAGAGTAATTCAAGCAAAAGATCAATCCTGTTTTGCATTCCCTGCCAAAGTTGCTTCTGTATTTATTTTTATGTTATTTCATCTTTTTTTTCCCTGTCCCTCTTACGATAAGCCTGTCGTTGAGAGGCAGCACTCAAAGCACAGCTCACTCCACTCACAGAGCCATCGCTCCCTTCCTTCAGGCCTTGGGGAGGACACGTTTGCAGAAGGGTTGGGGAAAGCCACGTCGTCTCGAAGGACTCACACCTGAGGGGGTTTTTAGCAACGTAAATCCCAGGTTCTCCATTGAACTCCTACAGAGAAGGCAGTGTGCAGCAGAAGACCTGTCGCCCGCTTTGAGTATTCACGTGTCTGATGAACCTTGAGTTGCTCCTCCAAGCCTGGGGAATATTTGGGGGGAAAAAACCATCCTCTTTACTGGTTGTTTCCTCCCACCTCTTCACCATAGGACAATACCAGCTGGCTGCCAGGGGCAAAGCAACCGTGATGGATCTACAAATACTCAGCATCGCTCTGGCCTTTCCTATGAGTGCTCCAAAGAGAGCCCGCAGACACGGCCAAAGTGGGGGCCAGAGGAAAGCATTTGAAGGCAAATCACTGCTCTGTGTCTGGTCGCTCTGTGAGTAAACGGCAAGAAATAGTCTGGGTGTGTTTTTTCTCTAGACTTAGCAAGAATCCCGATAAGAAATTCTGGTCTCCGAAGGCCGCCAGCCCAGCTCCGCTGGCTCGGGGCTTTGCTCCTGATCTCCCTTAAGCCAGAGGTAGGTGGCATCACCCACGCGCGTTCAGGGGATCACCTGCGGTTTGAAGCGGTCTAAGGAGAGCGCAGAGCCAGGCTACAGAGCCTCGGCGTGTGGGGAAGGCTGAGATAAGGCGTCTCGTGGCTCCAGGCAGATCTGAACCGCGGACCCAGCGAGCTGGAGGTGCTGAGGTTTCCCTGTGCCTGATGCACCATCAGTGCGGACCCAACAGGTCCTTCCCTGGGGAGCCAACGGGACTTCACAGCAGTGACACTGGGGACCTTGACTGTGCCGCTGGACACACCGGGGCAGAACTGGAGCCCAGTCCCCTGCTCTGGTTTCTGCTCACTCAGCTTTTGCTAAGCAGTGGCCGAAACTCCTGCATCTCTGTCAAGCAGCAGAATGGGAATTTGCTGGGGCGAAGGACTCTTGATCTGCTGTGCTTGGGGAATACGGGCTCAAAACCATCTGTGAGCGCTCTTCCACCTTCCCTTCATTCTTCTCTTTGTTCTCTGCTCCTCCTGGTTAGGTGGACGTGGGGACCCCAAGATCTCCATGGTTTGGGCACATGGAGAAGGACATTTTCCCCTTGCCGACCCGAAGCCGAGCAGTCTCCTCCTGCCCCACCAGACTCAGCCGTCCCCTCGTGCTGCTGCTGCTCCGTGCGACAACGTGGCTTTGTGCATCTCCTCCTGCGGGAAGGGGGGGACCGCGTCCTGACCTGGCATCACCGGTGAGTCACCGCGGCAGATAGCCTCCCCTTTCCTTAGCGGCGTGGCCCTGGCCCTCGCAGCTCCTTCCCCGTGCCGGCAGGAGGGAACGCGCTCGGAGCTAAAGCCATAATTAGCAGGAGCTCGTTGCAAAGGCTGGGACCGAGGGGCTTCTCCTGTCTGTTACGTCTCGAGAAGCCTTTCATTATGTGGATGGAGAAGCGTTATTTCTCTTCCCCTTTGCACGCTGCGGGATTTCCTCTCCCAGGCGGGCTGTGCCGGTCGGCGAGCTGTGCCGCGTGGAGGGGTGAGGGTGCCCTGGGGTTCGCTCTCCTCCTCCTCCTCCTCGCTGGGGAAACGTGGTTGGAGCCGCTCAGGGCATGGGAAGGAAGGGGCAGGAGGAAGGGACGAGGGGGACTACGGGGGGGACCACGGGAGGAGAGCTGGAAGGATGAGCTCAGTCTGTATTTGTTCAGTCCAGTGACTTAGGAGCCGAAAGAGAGCCGGCGGGGGCAGCAGGAGCGCAGCCCCTCTCCCAGGTTTCGGGCCGGGGTGCAGGGGGGGTGAGCGGCGTGGGGGTCCCGACCCACTCCTGTCTCAGCCTGCGCTGCCCATGGGGAGGGGCGGAGGGACATGGAGCTGGCGGCTCCTTTCCCCTCTCTCTGTGCAATACGGCCACTTTTGAGGAAGATAAATTATTGAATGGGTGAAATCTTCTGTGAAGAGTAATAAAATGTATCTTCAATTAGAATGTGCTGGGGCTTTTTACAGCCCCTGAATGAGAGCTGCCCCTGCAGCAGATAGAGACCTCTCATCTCCTTTTCCTTTTCTTTTCTTTTTTCCTTTTTTTTTCCCCCCCTTTTTTCTCCCCAAGATCGTTGTTTCTTCCCTGCTCAAGAATAGCTGTGCAGGAATAGATCCACACCCCAGCAGCAGGCAGGAGCCGTGCCAGCGGGGGGGAATGGATGATCTCTTTTAAACCAAGAACCGGTCAGCAGTGAAAAAGATTTTTTTGTGTTTGTTTTTTAATTTTTAATAGCTCTGCTTTTTTGGATTTTTGGAGCCAGTATTTTACTTTAGTGCGTCACTTTGTCCCTGGTAGTACAGGCTGTAATTTAATGCGATTCTGCGTTAATAAAAGAATATTCCTTCTTTCTCTCTTACTTGTTCTTCCTTTGGTAATAATCAAATAAGTGGAGCATGTCATTAACGGGCTGCGAGCACCGGAGCGTGCCTGGGTGCGACGGGGCCCCCATCGCTGGAGCGAGGGCTCGCTCCGACCGGCGCTTGCATTCCCTGCGTTCCCTTTTCCTGTGTCCTTAGAGATGCTGGGTGCTTTTTCTCCCCAAAGGGTGGTCCCTGCAGCATTCCCACCAGGAATTCCACTCCAGGACGGAGACGCTGAGCGCTTCGCTTTGTGGTCCGCTTCTCCACCACGCGGCTTTTGGGATTTATCCAGCGCCCTTCCCACCACCTTGGGCAGCCCGAGGTGTGGGACGGCGAGGGCCGGGGTGCTGGTTTAGATGCTGCCCCTCACCCAGCAGCCTGGCAAAGGTCCGCCGCAGCTGTGGGAGCACCGAGCGAAGTCACTGCTGGGGGCAAACTCCTCTGCTGGGGTCTCCTTGGGGTGCTGAGATCATCCCAGCAGCTCCTGCGATGGCGAACGACCAAACCGCTTCCCTTCCCCAGGGCAAACTCACCAGAGCTCATCCCGAGCAGCATCACAGCCCTTTCGTGACTGTGAATTTGGGGGGCAGGGGGAAAGAAGTGATTTATATGTATGGTTGGGATTTTATTTGCATTTTAAATCACACTCTCTGCTAAACTAATGGACCCCCTATTTATAGATGACTCCAACATAAAGTGACTGCTAATTACTACAATTAATATAGCGTTAAAGGCTTGCAAGCCAACTCCACTGCAACTTGTATCGCCTACTCATTTTCAATTAAGGCACATTGACAAGTAAAATACGCAGTTATTAAGAGCAGAGCCCTGTTGTGTAATTACATTTTTCTAAGGCCATTAATCTCCTGCAATATTCAGTTTTGCATCCGATGGCCGGAGTGGGGGCAGTTTTGAGGGATGGCCCATCAGGGGACAGGGGTAGCATCTAGAGAAGGTAAAAAAAGGCGAGGTTGGTTTTTCTTTTTCATTGTGCCCTCAGGCTGTGGGTGCACATCCTTGGATGGGCATCCTTGGAGAACCCATAGGACCATCGCATCTGTGGCCAACGGGTGCCCTGCTAAGCAGGCCGTCCCTGCAGGGCTGCACCCCTGGGAGAGCTTTCTGCATTAGGGTCAGGCAGAAAAGCCCCGTGGTTGTGGAGCTCTCAGGTGGGAGCTATCCTACTTTAATCAAGTTTCCGTGGTTCATCCCCACGTTTATTATTATTTCCCAAGCTTTTTGGAGACACCCAGCCTGGGCTGCCTGTTGAATAGGGCTTTTTCCTCCCCCGTGAGCAGGGAGCAGGCCAGGGAGGGCTCCAGGCTGTACCCTGTGCGCTTTTTGGGGCCGGAGGGAGAGCAGAGGAGCTGGGGGAACGGAGACCCCCTGCGTTCTCCCCGCTGGGGGAGTGCGAGCGAGGCGGGGATGGGACCAGCTCCTGCACACCACGCTGGGCCAGGGATTACGGCAAATGCCAACGAGAAGGCTGAGTCCTCATGTTAAGTCCGCGTACATTAACTCAAGCCCCCAGCAGCACAGCGCCGAGCCTCTCCTGCCCTGGGTCCGAGCCTTGCTTTTTTGATGTTTTGTGCACTTTTTGGCTGAGTGTCAGTAAAGGCGCTACCAGCCACGGAGGGGGCAACTGCTCTGTAAAGCAAGAGCAGAATAAATAAAGAAAAGTCAGTATAAAAAGAGGCTTAACTGCAAACAAGCAAGCAAACAGCCGGAGTAGCGAAGGAGCATCAGCTCCGTGATGCCTCCAGCAGCAGCCGGTGAAATCATGCGCAAAATATTGCAGCATTAGGGCACACGCGGCGACAAGGTGTAGTGCTGTGATTATAATAAAGACAGACACGGGCCTTTAACACTTTCAAGCTGATGCTTTGATTGACTGCCTGAGACTTGGTGCTGGCAAAACGGCTGGAGCCCGCTGATTGCTGGCGTCTGCCTGCTGCGGGCAGCGGGGAAGGAGGGCTGGGGAGGGGGCCGGTGCCCGCACGGGGCTCCCCCCGTCGCTGGCTGCTCCCTGGGCGAGCTGCCGGGGGGAGCTGGGATGTGCCGTGTGAGGCTCAGGGTCTAACCCAGCTCCCACCCGTCCCACGGGTGTCCAAGAGCTAAAACTATTGAGCTGCTCCGCAGCCCCCTGCAATGAAGTCCTTCGAAGGCTTTGCAGGTCTTGCCTGGTTTATGGGTGGTTTTCGGTTTTCTCGGAGCTGAAGCTGCTTCTCTGAGCTCTGTCTCCTCCCTTTAGTCCGTGGTTTGGGCTTTGTCTCTGGACGCTCTGGGGTTCTGCATCTCCTCCGACGCCCTGGGCACTTTCTGAGCCAGAACTATTCGCCACGGCAGCTGCTCATCTGTGTCTAGCCAGGTATTACAGCACTCCACTGATTCCCATAACTCCAGGGTTTAAGCACCCAGCGTGGCCCTTAGCACTGAACAGCAGTCAATCTCCAGGTCCTTGTTTGCCTCTGGCTTTATTGACAGCACGGAGGAACGGCCGGGGCCATGTGCGAGGAATGAAGACGTCTGAGGGCTGGCAGCACAGGCTGCTCGTTCGGGCCTTGGGACACCTTTCTGCTGCTCCCTAGAAGAGGATGGCTTCTGCCGCGGACGGCAAACGCAGGAGCAGGACCTCATCCAACCCTTGCTCACCAGACGGGGTTTTTTTGATGTTTAGATCCTTGCAAAAGGTGAACGAACGCAGTGCACGTTTGTAGGGACTGCGCTGTGGGGCAGGACTACTGTACGAATGCTCCGGTGTCTCCCCTGCAAACCTCCCGTCTTGCGGAGATGTCCCGCGGGACCTGGACACGTGGCTCTCACCGCAGCTCAGCACCAAACCCAAACCCCATGGCCCAAACCCCAAGGCCCCCTCGCTCCCCATCCCCGGCGCGGTCCTGGTGTTTCTGCGGGCTGGAGCAGCCCAGCCGTGGGCCCCGCGGGGCTGTGGCCGTGGTGGCTGTGCTCCTCCACTGTGCTCTTTCGAGGGCGCTGGGAATTATGGATGAGCCAAGGAGAGGAGCAAGACGGGCCCAGCATTCAGCGTGCCGGGACAGGCTGCTATCTGTTGATTTGCCTGGCATTTTTCTTTCTGCAGTAATCCCCTAGCTCCCCTCTGTCCTGCCCATACACATAAGCACGCATTTGCTCTTTCATAGGCGGGAGCGGAGTCCCTGCATGGGCTGTAGCGAGACAGGCTCTTGCTGAGACGGGGAGAGCCAGACCCGAGCCAGAGGGGCAATGCCTCCCGGGAGCACCAGCACGGATGAGGAGCAAAGCCTTGATGGGAGCGACATCCAGCAGGCCAGGGAGAGGTAGGGTGCTCCATCCGTCCCCATCCCTCCTGGTCCTGTCCCTTCTCGCTGCTACGGATAAGGGTTACTCACATTTATGGCGCTTTTGAGGAGGTTTCTAGGAAGAGATGCCTTTTGCCCACTGAATTACCAGCATCTCTCTCTCCTCTCCCCAGGGCTCAGCTCCATGGCTTGACTGACACAAAAGCGTTCCAGCGTCGCAGACTGAGAGAGACAAATGAGCAATTTGCCAGGAAATCATCCTTTGGGATTCCTCCTCTCTCCAGTCAGTTTAATTGGGTGAGCTCAGGGTGGCTTTAATTGCTGCGCTCAATGTGCAGCTTCACCCCCTCCTCTCTTTTTTTTTTTTCCTCCAATCTTTCTCCTTCCCCCTCCTCCTTCCTGGCACCATTTATCTTCCTCCTCCTACAGCATGTCCCCTTCTTGTTTTTTCCCCAGTATCTCTTGGAAATGGTGACAAGCTGAAGCTGAATCGCAGTTCGAGTCCCTCTTGGTTGACAGGTTCTTTAAGACTTTGGTGCTTCCCGGAGGGTGATGAACTGGCACAGAAACGCCTTGGATTCACCCGGGGGATTTGCGACGGCCGCGGCAGGGAGCGGCAAACCGACCGTTGCTGGTTGTGTGCCGTTTGGTGACGGTCGTGATGTCCAGCGGGATGGGGGCTGTGTTTTCACGAGCCACCTTCGTGCCTGTGTGCTTTGCAGCTGGCATCTCCCAAACACGTCCCAGCATGGGCTGAGCTTGTCGAAGAGGCTGTAACAGCCCAGCGTGGGACTGGGAGCCCTTGGCTGTGGCTGGAGCCTGGAAGCTGCTCCCTTATCCCTGTTCCTGCTTCCCAGTTGCTCTTAATATTTTCAAGGGGTTGGAGACCACGCGGGGTTCACGGTCATCAGGTTTGCATATGTGGTGCACAAACTATACCCACTTAATTTGTCTTGGCTTTTGCTTGGTCTCATCCCAGAATTCCCTTCCGGGCATCGGCAGGGGCAGATTCTCGGTGGCGTGAAGCAGGAGCATCCTGGAGTGCTCCCTGGTACACGAGGGTGGTACGGCAAAGGGCTTGCCTAAACGCCTCCGGGGAGGGCTGCAAGGACAGGGGAGATGGAGGCGTTCAAAGTCCATCTCCCCCTCCTTCCTCTGTGGCCTGGAGTCTACCTCTTACCAACATCTCCCTCCTCTCCCCTCCGCCTCCGCCAGAAGAGCCCCGCTCCCTGGGCCCGGCTGCCGCTCTCTGCTGCTCGCAAAGGCAAAGCTCATCGCCGGGGAGCTTGCAGCGCATTTCAGTTTTGTGTCTGAATTTTATGTAGCGTTTGGAAACAAGGGGGAATAAGCAAGCCCGCTCCCTGGCCAGCAAACCCCAGATTTGTGGCTCACTCGTGGTCCCCGAGGACACAGCACGAGCATCCAAGCAGCACATGCAGCACTATGATGAATGAGGGATAATTTAAAATGGCAGCTGAAGTCCAAATTCTGTTTGTAATAAATACATAAACTAGTTAAAAATAAATTGATTAGCCAAGGATATCCTCTTAACACTCTTTAAACGCTAACATCTGTTTGTAATAAATAATTCAACCGGTAGATATTAATGAGGAGGCCAGGCACGGTGGGAGAGAAGGCTGCTCAGAAACTCCGCAGAGACACGGGGCTGCCAAGAACCGTGAGCCGGAGGAGCGGCCGCGGCCGCAGCCGTGCGCGTTTCCCGAGGGCTCGCCGCGTGCGCGGCAGCGACACGTGTGTCCAGCCGTGTCCTGATTGACACGGATATGATTGCATAGGCAGAGAAGCCGTGCAGTCAGCCGCGCGCAGGGTGGCACGCGTGTGCTTAGCGTGCACCCAGCCAGCCCACGCCAGGCACGACGCAGCCTGATCCTTGCGTGCGGCCGCACGCAGCCCCAGCCTACGTGATGCTGTGTCCCCGCGGGTTTATACGCATATATGGCCCTGCAGGTTTATATGCCTATACGGCCACACGCAGAGGTTACGTTACGGAGATTGCTGCACGCGCACGCTGCGGGCACGTGCACGAGTGGCGCGGAAGTTGCACACGCGGGTTTTCTGGCGTATCCCCGTCCCGCTGCGGGATCCCAGGGAGCAAGCGGGTACCCAGCCTCCCTGCCTGGGCTGGCCGCCCCCCCGCCTTGCCTCCAGCAGCCCTGGCTGTGGGCGGCAGGACTGGCTGTCACAGGCTGATAATTGTTGGGTTTCTCCTTTTTTAATCAGCGCTAACAGCTGCTGTGCCCAATGCACGAGGGGCTGCTCCTGGCACTCGCGGTGAGCTGTCGGCCCAGGACCATCTCCCCGATCAGCTGGAGGAGCCAGCTGGAGTCGGACCAAGGCTGAGAGTGAGTAACGCACTGGGAGGAGTGGGGGGCACTGGCAGCTCCAGGCGGGGGACAGGGTTGAGGGATGCACCCACTGGTACCCAACCAGGCCACCCGTGGTCCTGCAGCTGAGCCAGCGCTGACGGCATCGCTCTGTCTCCGGGAAGCGCGAATCCTTCAGCGCGGATACATCAGGAGAGGCTGTCCAGCTCCCAGTTTAGCCAGTTCCGCACCGGTCTGGCAGGCAGAGGCAGAGCTGGATGGGGCCAGGAATGCCGGAGCATCAGTCCAGGCGAGGAGCCGCGTGCGGGAGGGAAGGTGACGGCTGCCCTGGCACAGTCTGTCCGGCTGCAATCCCCAGGGCCGCGTTTCGATTTCCCCTCTGCAGATGGGGAGCAGGCGGGTGCCAGCGGGCAGGGACGTGCCGCAGGTTGCTGGGGCAGAGCTCGCCGTCGGTGTTAAGGCTGCGGTAATGAATTGCTCCGTCGGATGGTTTTGCTGCTGTCCCCGGCTGTGCTGTGGTCGCAGAGCCGCATCCCGGACAGCGTCTCCTGGATCCCTCCCATGGGGTCAAATCCAGTCTTGGTGTAAGTCGCTATTGCTCCCCACAGTCCCTGCTCCCATGGGCTTCAGCTGCTGTTGGCTTTCAGCTGAACTAGCAAGAACCAAGTGTACTGCTCTAAAAACTTGATTCAGAACACATTGCCCTTTTTCTCTCCAGGCTGGATGTGTTGCCCCATGCAGAGAGGCCATCCAAGGGCTGAGTGCTCTGCCGCGGGTTGTGGGGACAGGACTTTCCCAAAATACCTCTTGGCGACGCAGTGGTGCTTGCACAGAGGTTTCCTCATTGCACACTTGGACCTTCTTGTTCAAACCTCGTCATTGCTGTGAAGCCACCCCAAACCAGCAGCAGCAGCAGCTGGGGCGCTTTATTGTCACTGTGAAATAGCGGCCGATGGTTGCACCGTTAATCAGGCTCTTTATGGCCCTCTGTGAAGCTACCCGCAGGAAATATTTTGCCTCCCGTATTTGTTGCTGCTCTTCCAGCTGCTCAGCTTCAGCCGTAGGGCCAGCCAGCAGCCTGCCGTGGGAGCAGGCCATCCCCATCGCTTTGGGTGGCTTGTCCCCCGGCTGGCATCTCTCCCTGAGAGCAACTGGGTCCTGGAGCGAGCGTGCACCAGCCCCAGACGTGCGTGTTTGAAGAGGTAAGAGGGAGAGAAGAGGGCAGGAGAAATGACTGAAGGGTCTCAGTCCTGCCCGTGAACCTCTGGGGAGGACCCAGAGCTGGGAGATGGGCAGGGGGACAGCGTGGGCAGGAGGGAGACGGGCTTTGTGCGTGGTCGTCATCTGCTGGCCCCCAGGCGTGAGGCTGGTCTCCAACTCGGTTCCTAGCCTGCCGCCTCTGAGCATCGGTCCCTGCTGCTCCATCCTCCGGTCCCTGCTGCTCCATCCTCTGCCAAAACAGCTCCCTGAGCTCCTGAGGCCACGGCGAGGTGCTCCTCCCATTAATCACCCCTTCCCATCGGTGTCTGCCCACGAATTAAACTCATTTGTCACTGCTGCCCTGTTCCCACCTGCCCCTCTCCCAGCGTGCTCGTTTCGCAGGGCCGGCTGCTCGTGGCAGCCCTATGGCCCGGGTGTCCTGATGTCCTCAGGCACCGCAGGCCTTATCCTGTCTCCATCTGCTTAGAAATGTCCTAGGGCATACACAGAGCTATTTCTTCTGGCCCCCACCTCTACAGCCCCATCATGAATTGGGACCCCCCCAGAACCAGCTGCGTTCAGAGGCAGCCCCTGAGCTCACTGATGCTGATGCACCAGGGCTGAGCGGGGCCGAGAGGATCCATTTACTCCACCGAAACCCACCAGCAGATGCCAACAGGCCTCCTACGTCCTCCCTTTCCCAGGGTTGAAGTGGGAATTTGGCCCGAGTCATTTTGCAGCCCATCCCTGTCCCTTCCCTGCCCTAAGCATCTCAACCCCCCCCCCCCGTGCCCCACGCAAAACCTCGGCCAGGAGCATCGCTCGCAGAGTAACAGGTTCGTTCCCAGCCTCCTCTCTCCCCCTGTGCTGCGCTACCTCGGCACGCTCGCTCAGACCTGCCGGCATCGCTCCCCGGCTCGCAGCACGGCCCCTGGGAACGCTCCCCCGGCAGCGAGCGAGAGCTGCTTGTTAATTAGCCTCCCGTTACTCCTGAGCATCCCCTGCAATAACACACAGCTCCTGCCTTTTAACTACCTAGAAGTAATCACTCAGTCTCCAATAAAAAGGGAAGGAACAAGCCCCTGGTCGTGTTGTTAGCAATAATTTTCCTGGCTGTTAACCTGCTCCCGTACTCTAATTTTTCTCTGCGAAGCCCCAGATGCGGTGGGGAAGGACGGGAGCCAAGCGCGGCTCCGATCCTGCTGCTGACTTGCTGCCAGCTGCCCGCGGCCGCGCATTTAGCAGTCCTTATTCCTCCCTGCCCATCCCACGTGCTGATTTTAAGGGCGTGGAGGGCGCATCCCTGGGGGTCTGTGCGAGGGAGACTTCCCATTGCCAGGCACTTAGGTCAGGCTACAGATTTCTATGAAAAAAGACGGGAAACGTGAATGACTGTGACCGAGTTTTTTGCATTAGTCCGAGAAATCCCGTATCAGCCTCAGAAAGGCAGTCGCTGCCCCTAAACATCTTACAGCGCGAGGAAAATACAGTCCTGTCTGAGATGTCAGCCTTGCCGGGCTATTCCCAAGGAGCCGGCTGTTTTCTTCTCTTGTTGCCTGTAAATCCCCGACACGCTTAAAGCCTCTCTCCTGATAGGGAGCCTAACGCCTGAGCCCTGAATAAACCTGCTGAAACTCTCCGGCTTAGCATGCCAAATGTAATGTTCTTAGCCAGCCTCATCGCGGCAAATCTCCATATTTCTCAGGGATAAACACTCACCTCTCCTCCCTCTGTCTTCTGCTTTACGACTGATTTTCCACTGCGGGTGCGGCGTCGGGCTGTAATTGCCGGAGGGATGCTGAAGCCACTAAAAAAGTCCCCCTGCTTCGCCGTACCCCCTCTCTTGCAGGGGGGGTTGCACACCCAGCGCGGTTCGCGAGCAGCTCGTTCTTTAACAGGAGAGGGGTTTGCAAAGAAAGAAGCTGGGGGAAATACCCCCGAGCACCTCTCAGCTGGGCTGGGCCCGGCCGGCGGTGGGGACGGGAGGACGCGGGTGAGGCTGGCAGCAGGTGACGGCCGCCGAGATGGCTGCGCCGTGGACACGGTGATGCTGAGCCCAGTGGGATCTCCACGGGCTCCCGGGCATCGCCGTAGCAGTAAGCAGCCATCGGTGGTGGTGTGAAAGGCTGTGCTGGGCGGGCTGCTCTCCTCTGAGGTTCATACCGAGGGTTGGGGATCGCTTGAGCTGGCTCAGGCAGGAGCTGCTCACTTTTACATTAATTCGCCTGCGTTGTCGGTGCTCCCTTTTGAATTTCAGACGCGAACGGAGGTGAAATCCCCCCCCGCCCCGGCCCACGCCGCTGCCTCTCCCCGAGCTGCTGCTGGTGCAGAAAACCAAACAGGACTTGAGAACCACGCACGACGCAGAGAAGGCCGCATCGGAACGGGGCCGAGCTAAGCGAGCTCAGAGCTTGTCCCATCTGCAGTTGTGCTGTAAAACAAGGTGCGTTGGGGCAGGGTTTGTCCGAGGCGGTTTCAGCAACCCGGGGAGGTCCTGAGAGAGCTGCCAGGCTGGCGCGGTGCTACCAGGAGCTGGCAGTGGTCTCCCTCGGGCTGCATGGGGCTTGTGCTGCTGTGAGAGGGGTGGGTTGGAGCCGTGGCCACGGGCTACGCTTGCCCGAGGCTCTGCAGCAGCCCGGAGGTGCCAGCCGTCGGCTCCTCGCCGGGCTGGCGATGCTCGCGGCTCTCCAGCCCCTTCTCGGTGCGGAGTATGGGTGGACGAGGGGAAAAAGAGATGGTGGAAGGGGAAAGGCTGGGGAGCTGATGGGAGGAGGAGAGAGACAAGCAGGGATTGTTGCTAAGGCACTGGGGGGGGATGAGGATGTAGATCACCAGAATTGGCGAGGGACAGGCCATAAAGCAAAAATAAAAAGGTATTATAATTTATGATGCACAGTAAAAATATCCTGGGAACTGGGTTATGAAGAAGAATTCATTCTCTTGCCAACTCTGCGTATCTTTAAAGATGATAAATGACATTATGATTCTTCCTTATATCTGAGAGCTGGAAAATTCACTCCACCTTGGAGCTCTCTCCACGTCCCCTCCGTGCTCCTCCTGCTCCCCGGGTGACACAGGCTGCTGAGCCCTGACCTGGCACGGTCGCCCTGCGGGGAAGGCGCGGGCCCCCCAGACCTGGACACCGCTCTCGGGGTGCTGTGCCTGGGGTGCCGCAGCGGAGCAGGCGTCTGCCCGCACAGTGCACCGAGTTGTGTGTGGCCTCAGCATTGCGCGCGCGTGTGTTACAGGGCTGCAGCCAGGACTTCTGCCAACGCTTTTGGGGGACCGTTTGTCCCTCCCGTCCCCACACGCAGATGCTCCTGCTCATCTTGAGTGGCTGCTGTTGGCCTTTGCGTGGCGCAGACGGTGTCCGAGTGTCTCCAGATGCCACGGCAGAGCTGATCAGAGGAAGCCCTGGGTCGCCATCCCATGCAGGGTGCCTGTTTGGGGTGAGTGGGAGAAATTCCCTTTATCACGTAGAGCCATGGGCCCTTTGAACCCAGACCCTGATCCAGAGCAAGAGAAGGGTGAGGACCACTGCCAGGGGGATGGAGCTGCTCAGCCGCGTGCTGGGGCTGACCCCTCGTCCTGGCCCCGGCTGCAGCGGGAGGAGTTGGCCTCTACCCAGCTGAATGTTGTGGATTGATGTATAAACGTGGATTAGTTGTTCACGAGGTGGATTTAAAGAGTTAGGAGAGGAGAAGGAAGCCAAAACTTTCTTTAAACCGGCACAGGCAGCCTTGGCATCTTTTTCCTCTCCTCTGCACAGAGCCAGCCCGCTGGGTTTCTTCTTTGATAAGAGCCCTTGATGCCTCCGTGCCTCCAGGCACCGAATAAAAGGCTTTAATTACCCACTGCCAGGAGCCAGGAGCGCTGCTGACAGCGGGGAGGTGCCTTCTGCCCACACCTTGAGAAGGAAAAACTTCCTACAAAAGGAGCCATTCCCGTTTCACGTGCAGAAGCGTCCGCTCCTCCACCGGCTGCTCTCAAGCCTGTGGGCAGAGCCCCTGCTCAGCCCTCGGCACCTCCAGGAGTCCTGTTCCAGGGAGGTGGTTTCCCTCTGCTCGCTCTCTTCCATCTCTCGAACGCTTTCTTGTCCTTCCGAAAGGTTGGGGCTGCAGCACCGCGTCTTGCGCGAGCTCCTTGCGCGGCTGGGGCACGGGCTCTGCAGGCTTCCCGGCTCTTTATGGTGGGCTTTCAAGGCCCCGTCCTACGAAGCCGTGCCGAGTCCACCGGGACGGATGCCCTCTGCACAGTGATGGACGCTGGACCTCTCCCCCCGGCGCTGCCGGCCCCGGCACAACGCCGCTGCATCGCGCTTGCAGGCTGGCCGTGCAGCAATGCCTCCTGCTAACGGGTGGGCATCCCCGCGGACGGGTTTTCGGCAGGACGAGCGGGATGAGATGCAGCCTGCACCCCGCGACTGCGTCACCCCAAACTCTCTCGCCGCCCCAGCATAGGGAACGGCAGGTCGCTTGCGCCTGGCAATGCAAACACTCGGGGGACTCCCGCCTTTCACCAAAAATTCGTATGAGGAAGGAGATAACGAAGCTCAGTTTTATCGCTCCAGCTGAGCGCTGCAAAGGTCAGGAGCTGTCAGCTGCCAGCCGGCCCATCCACCCGCTTGGGCTGGCTGCGAGGCTGGGCTTCGTCGGCACCTGGAAATTTCCAGCCTTTCCCAGGCCCATCAGCAACGCAGGCAGCTCCTCCGCTGCCGACGGGCCGGGAGCACCTCCCGGGGCTCCGGCTAAAGCCCCGCTGCGTGACACGGTCCCCGTCCCTGCAGGGCAGAGCGGGGCCGGGAGCGAAGGCAATCGCTTCGAGCAGCAAATCCTGGTGGGGACCGACAAACCCCGCTGCTTCCAGGTGCCCCGGTCTCTCCTGGATCCCCTCCTCTGCTCAAGCAAAACTGATTAAGCATAGAAGAGCCTCAAGTATTCCCCAAATGAGTCATTAACCAGGTCCTGGTAACAGGTGCTCCTTTAAAAAGGCCTCCGAAGCCTTCAGAAACAAGGGGAGCGGGAGTGCTTGGCTTTAATCATACACCAAAAGCAGATTCATTTTCACAGTGGGATGGCAAGCTGCCTCATCCGATAAAAACACACAATACCGCAGGGAGGTGTGTGCTCCGGTCCCAGCTGCAGCGGGACCGCGTGCCCAGCCAGCGCTCTGCCTTCCCCACTTGTAATTTCTTAATCTAGTTTTGGAATATTTTATTACTCCCGGCTCTCATCTACTTTTTGTTCGGCGCGGCGCTCCTTCTTCCCTCCTCCCTTCTCGCTCCGATTAAATTATGTGCTGCAACCCATTGCTTTCGCCCGGGCTGCTCCACCTTCTGCTCTGCCGTCTCCTCCGTCCCGGCACGCGATGCCAGCCAGCGTGGCGTGCCCGGAGCCGGTGGGCAGAAAAAGGGGCTGCGTTGCACCCTCCAGGCCACGGTCCCCGATGGGGATGCTCTTCTCTTAGACATTTAAAACCGTGAGGGTCCCGGTGCTGTGCCTGCATCTCCTGCATCCTGAGCCCTGCTCCGACGGGTGCCTTCGCCCACCTTGGGGCTCCCTGTGCCAGCCTGAGCGCCGGGGTGAGTTCAGCCCCGCCGAGGGAGCGGCGTGGGACGTCTGAAAGCAGAATTGGTGTTTTCTAAGTTGCATCAGAGTCTGCTCCTCTCTCTGCATTTCTCCTCTTAAGTCTTTATTTCCAAGCGAGTGATGGAGGTGACGGCAGGAATGCCCCCCGCCGCCACCCCTCCTGCTGCCCGGCTCTGCCTTCCCTGCCCCAAGGTTTTCATGTGCCTTTGTCCATCTGTCGCACCGAGGACGCTGTTGGGGACAGCCAGTGCCGCTGCCGAGGCTGCGGACTCAGCTGTTGATCAAACACTCGCTGTCTTTGCGGTCCTCCCCTGAGGACTGCAGCCCACCGAGCACGAGGGACCGATGCGGCGTGCCAGCTCTGCCTGCTCGGCCTGGCAATTACCGAAGTATCCGTGCCACGGGGGACAGATTTAGGAGCCGCAAGCGAAGAGGGGAGGGGGGGGCTCGGGCAGGGAGTGTGGATTTGGGGCAGTTCATGCCCCCGCAAGGAGCTGGAACAGCCAAAACGTCCTTTGAGCCCTGCATTTGACGCTGCGTTGGCCCATCCGGGCTGTCCCCGATGATGTCCCAAATGTCCCACTAGCTGGGAGCCCATCCCCGAGGAGTCGTGGCTGGGCTCTGCTCCCCCCCGGCTGTGCAAAGGGGCTGGATGATGCCCCCGTGCCGCCCTCCCATCCCCTGCAGCCGCCCGCAGGGAGGCGGCACCGGGGCTCCCCGTCTCCTCCGCGTTTCCACTTCGCCGCTTCGTTTCCGCGCGCGCTGGTGCGCCGATGGATTCGTCGACGGCCGCGCTGCGCTCTCGGCCCCGCTGGCTCCGGCTGCGAAGAGCAAGAGGGTTCCAAATTGCTGCCGCAGGAGCCCCAGTGAGTACCCCCGCAAGCCCCTTCTCCCCTCTCAGGGCCGTATCCCCGGGGCGTGCAGCCCCCGGGGGCTGATTTAAGAGCCACGAGGCTGCCTTTGCACAGAAGTTTTTAAGAAGTTGCCCAAACCCACCCACCCCATAACTCTGGGGGTCCCTTCCTGGGGGCTGAAGCCTCTCAAACGGATGCTGAAGACGCGGAGCGGCCGAGGGAGGTGGCAGGGAGAGGGTGTTGCGATGCACCGGCTTGTTTTGGCAAGAGCTCCTTGCGGCAGCAAAGGGGCTGCGGCCACTTTTCTGCAGAGAAAAATGGCAAATTTTCTGCATTTTTTATTAACTTGAATTTTAACTGAAGAAATGAGAGGAGCAAAGACACTAAGGATACTTGGCAGCTGAGTGCACACCCCTTCCTACCTGCCGATGGCTTCTCAGCCACAGAGATTTGAGCACTTGATTTCATTTTGCTGCCGCCGATAAAACACACGTCGAAGGCGAATTGTGGGGCGGAGGGAGGGAGGGAAGAGAATCGTCAGGAGCTGGGAACCAGCGCCGAAGTGGAGGGTGGGGACCAGTCCCATCGGTAACGGTTAAAGAGGGAGGGAGTAATAAACAGGCGTGGTGGATATTTGGCAAGATAAATGGCGCACAGAAAATACACTTCTTGCAAACTTTGTGGGGATAAAAATGATTTAAAGAGATGCCGTCAAGATAAAAATCATATCTATTCAAGAACAAATCCTTACAAGTGTTATTAATAGTACCCGAGCTTGTTACGCTGGGAAGGACTTTAAAATACGGCGTTTGCTTTTCGCTGTTGGTGATCCCTGGTTTAATTTCTGCAGCCTGCTTGGCCGAAGAGCGCAAGGATGCCTGAGCAGGTCGGCGGCAAGCGTTGGAGCGAAGGCGAGGTGGCAGGGTCACGCAAGCCCTGGTTTCCCTGCATTCAGCTCCTCGGCATCCTCAGGGACGTGGTTTTGGGGTGCGGCTGCATTGCTCCACCCTGCGCTCCAGCCGTGAGCATCTCCTGCATCCCGAGCTGCCCTTGCGTAGTGATGCGGAGGGTAGAAGCAGCGGGCGCTTTGCCGTGTGGATGATCCTGATGCCGACGCTGCCGGACCCTTGCACAGAGCCTCTCCCCGCTGCACCCCATAACTGGAGCCGGGTCGGGGCGAGACATCAGTGAAAGCCTCCAAGCGCTGGTGCCTTCCCCGCATCCCTTGGGAAGTTGCGCTTTGACTGCTGGATGAAAGGCTTCTCCGGCATCACAGACCTCCTCCCTGGGTGTTTAATTACAGGCTGTGATCCACTTGTCTCCTAATCTTCTCTTCGCCGACATCAAGGCACCGCTCACCCGGGTGCCCAGGCCCCGCTCGTCAGCGCTTGCCGGAGCTGGGCCGCCATCGCTGTGGTTCCTCCCTGCGGCGGCAGGGACGGAGCGGAGCGGGGCAGGGGGCAGCGGAGCCGCCCCGAGCCCCGGTTGGGGATGTCCCGTTCGGCACAGCAGCGGCCGGGCGGGCAGGGGGGACAGGCTGACGTCCCACCCTGCTCCGAAGGAGTTGGGGGGCGGCGGGGGGGGGGGGGGGGGGGGCCTCCCTGCTGCCCCTCCGAGTGGGCAGATTTTCGTGGAAAGTTGGCAATAGAGAAAACCGGATCGTCCCCGGTTTTTTCTGCTTCCCCCCAGCCCGGCGGCAGGGATGGCCAACACCACAACCCCATTTGCGGGTCCAGACTTGGACGCAGCCCCCTCTCGGGGCTGGGACAGAGCGCGGGGGTCGGAGGGATGTGATGAGGTTGAGCTTTGCTTGTCCTGCCTCTTCCCAAAGACCCCCGACTTCCCCGTCTGCCTCCCTCTCCGCTGCTTAACTCTCCACAGAGCTGCTCCTCCGGCCCAGCCTAAACCTCTCCGTCGCTGACACCCGTTATCCCTTTCTGTGCACCCAGGGGACGGATTATACCTCTTCTCTGCCGCAGAGCTCTTGCATCTTTGAAAACGCTGATCGTGTCTCCCCTCTATCTCCTTTGAACCGCTCAGCCCCGGTGCTTTCCACCCCTGCCCGCAGGTCTCGCTTTGCAGCCCCCCCCCCCCCCAAATCATTTCGGTTGCTCTCTCTGGGCTCGTTCCCAGCGCTTGACATCTTTCAGCCGTGTGAAGATTCATTTTCGCTGCCTGGCCCGCCGCTATGCCGGGAAAAGGGGGATCGCTGCTGTATTTTAAGCCGACTGGTTTGAAAGCTGTGAAAGCAGAACCGAGAATTTAATGGCACGTTAAATATACAGCTGATTGTTAGGTCCAATTCTGATTTCAAAGCAAATACGGGCTTGGGAATTAAGGATGAAGATAAGTTTTACTACAAGGTAAATAAAAATTAACTGATGGTGATATAAATATACCTGCATATTAAAAGCAGGCGTGTGTTTTTTGAAATACACTCAATTAGAGAAGCGAGAGTTTGGGGTTATTTTTAATAAAAGCTTCATAAACATGGCAAAATTTCGAGGACTTACGAACAATAAAAATACCCCCAGCTCCAATATCTAACTCTGGATGTTTATGACTGTTTAGTGCACCTCACATAAAATAAAAGCACCGCCACAAATTAAGCCAGTTGCTTTTGCTGCCTCCCGTCCCTGATCTCTGCAGGCGGCTCTAACCCCTGCCCGGGCGCGAGGAGGCAGCGAGGGGACACCGGGGTGTCCCCGGGGAGGGTGCCTGGCCCCCTGCGTGCCGCGGGACGGAGAGGTGGCCCAGGCTGGGAAATGGGGCGGAATGGAGTAATTGCAGGAATTAATTAGGGCTGTCCCTTGGATGCAAGTCCCTGGGTGCGGGTGCAATTAAGCGTCGCTCCCGACGATGCTCTCGCGGGGTCTGTTTATTCTCGAGGGTGTTTGGAGCGAGGACTGGCGCTTTCCAGCCAGCCCTGTGCTGGGGCTGGGCGGGAGCATTGGTGTTGCTGTAGCACAAACGCGTGAAATCGTAAAAACTGGCCAAAATGTTTACCAGCTTGATTTGCGCTTTGCATACGCGGCACTCCTGGAAACCGGCTTCTGGTTTGGGTGCCGAAGTGGGAGCTGAGGACGATGAAATCCAGCTCTGGCTCTCCGGCAAGGAGGGCTCGGGGCTCGCGGGGTCTTGCCTGGCAGCAGGCTGTTTCTGCTGCTCAGCTCAGTCCGGAAAAACATCCCTAAAATGAGGCAGGAGGGAGAGAGAAAGAGAAAACGAGAAAGAAAAGCTCCTGCTTCAGGGAGCGTTCGCCTCTGATTGTTACCAAACTTCTTGCAAACACGAAACAACAAAGAAGTGAAACGCGGAGATAATTAAGGACGTAACTGTACACACACGACTGCTTAATTAAGCTTTTCCTCTTTAAACCTGACAGAATCTGCTTACAAGGTGCGAGCGCGAGGGGAGGCTGCCCATATGCCGGGCCATCTGCACCGCAGGCGGGGGAGGCGAGACAGCCCCGTCGCCGCAGCCCGGGGAGGAGGAGGTTGCCCAAGAGCCGGGGAAAAGAGCGTCGCGGCCCCGAACCCGGCCGCGTGCAGGTGGCCGTCCGTCGGTGCTGCGCGCGCGCCCGCCCGGGCCGGCGCTGGCAGGTCGCCATCTCCTTTCCGCTGCTGCAAAGCAGAGAGTCGTCCCGGCTTCGGGCTCCTCTCCCTCTTTCCCGCCGCAGCATGGGATGCGGGGGGCGAGGACAAACAGACAGCAGAGATTAATAAATGAAAGAAAAAGGGAGGGGGACACCTGACCCAAACTCCTCCTTTCTGAGATTCAAATTAAAGTCATAATGCTGTTAGGAACACGATTCGGGGTTTATGAACATGTTATTTATATTGATTTATCCCTGCAGCCCTCAAGACTTCTTGAAAATAATTAGGGTTGACATTGCCAACGCTAGAGCTAAATGTTGATATCGTATAATGAAAATTGCATGCCTCGGCTCTGCCTGGCAAACGCAGTGTGTTAAAGCAAATACCAACATCTGCAGATTGCACCCGGCACGGCTTCTAAATCAGGCACCGCAGCTGATGGTGGCACCCGGGAGGACACGCGGCCACGGGACAGGGCACCTGGAAGCCCCGGCCTGCGGCTCCCGCTGCCCCCAGCCCGCTCGGCCGCAGGAGCCGGTTGTCCGAGGGGCCGCAGCGGCCCCATTGCCTCCGTCCCGGCTCCGGCACCGGGATACCCCGCCTCATTCCTTCCCGCGTCCCCACCGGGATGTGCAGCCCAGCCCTTCCACCCGAGGCTGCGCTGCCTGGGCAGACATCTCCGTCAAGCATCGCTGCTTTTTCTTTGCCATATAGTAGTTTTATTAAATTTTTTCCTTAACACGGCTCATAACAAGATAGGACACGTGTACCCAGACTAGGAAGGTATATTATGGCCTAGCCTGGGGCCAGGATACACGGCTCCAGATTTAGCACACGTGCTCTCCCTATTAGGGCGATATTTGCTCGAGCTGCTGTGGAAGTGGCTCCCCGGGGACAGCCCATCTACTCCGGCGCTGGAGAGGGGCTGAGCCGCATCGGCTGTTTCTCCTAACGCAGAGGATGCCCTCCCTCGAGCTGCTTGGTTACTTTTAGATAAAACCCCATCAGTTTTCCAGCTCAGGGATATCAGTTTCTTTCACCATCACTCTTAGCAATGGGTATCCTGCCATAACTCAGCCCCGATGGAGGGGACACCGGCACGTGCTTTGTCCCCGTGCTTGGGGCGTCACATCTCGCTGTCCACCCCGTCCTGGGCTGATGGCAGGGGTGAGAAGCCAGCTTTGGGATCGCTGGGATGCCCACACGCGTGGGCAGCCCCACAGAGAGCAGAACGGAGATTCCAGCCCAGGCTTTGCATGGCGAAGCTGGCAGGATCGGGGGAGCAATTCAATTAGGCGCCCGACGAGGCAAGGAAATATAAGATGGGTCGTGGCCGCACCAGGGACGTGCTGGGAGAAGCAGAACCGGCGTGACGGGAAAGGGCAAGGCCTGGATCCTGGGAATACGCATCTTTAGCAGCAGTAAGCGGTAGCGGAGATGACAAGCCTGGCAGCTCTGCTTGCCTCCAAAAAACCAAGGAAAAGCTGGCATGAAGCTGCCGGGGAGGGCATGAGGAAGGCAGGGAGTGGGGAAAGCCCAGCTGGGGGGCAGCGGGGTGAGGGAGGGGGCTGGCAGCCCCGGGAGGGGGGGGCGAGAAGGGGGATGAGCCCCAGCTGGGGCGATTCGGGGATTGGCAGCAGGCGGGGCACAGCCGGGGCTTCGCCCTTGATAAAGGGCTGGTTGTGCCATGGGGAGGCTTTGCAGGGAGAGGGGCTGGTGAAGCTGTGCAGGGGCCCTGGGGCTGGCAGGGTGCTGCTGGGCTTTGGGAGAGCCCGCGCAGGAGATCCCAGCGACGGGGTTTGGCGTTCGCCTCTTCTGCTGAGCCGAGGCTCTTTCTGCGGTCAGGGGCTGGGGTTGAGCCTTTCGGTGCAAGCTGAGCTCGGCTCCAGAAGTCGGCTTTAATTATGTGCCGTGCTTGGTGGCATCCCCGCGAGCAGGGCTGTCGGCAGAGCCATCGCTCATCTCGCCCAGGTTAGCTGCGTCCCACACGCGCCCGCTCTTATCTTACTGTTTATTGCTGTAAATTATTGAAGTCAGGAAGGCTGACTCAGCAACGGAGGCTGGAGGAAATTTTTACACATCTATCAAAGCAACGAGTCCCACTCCTGTCTGCGTTTATTGCTGGCTGTGTCACCTTGTGGTGGGCTCACCTCCAGGCTGAGACTGGCAGCGGTGGCTGCGTGAGTGACTTGTGCCTCTCTGGGGTTGCCCAAAGTGAGGCAAAACTTGATGCATGGCTCCGACTCTGCCGCCGGCATCAGCCCACGTGGTGCCGTGTTGGATGCGGGGTGGGATGTGTCTGGGGCGGTGATGACAGCCTGGTGTGCCGGGGCCATGAGCATGGATGAGCTGGGAAGCTGGAGTGGGTAACTCAGTGGTGGGGTGTTGCAGCTGGGTGGGGAGAAGCGGTAAAATTTTCTATTATTTCTGCAAGAAGAGGGGAAAGCCTTGGCCTGCAAGGGGAGGTCTCTGCTGCAGACCCCCTGCATGGCTCGATTTTGGGGGTGCTAGTGCCCTGAGACTGCTGAGAGCTCGGGCCTTAGTGTGTCAGGATTGGGGCTGCCCAGTACTTTGGGGAAATCGGTTGTCTTGGGCCAGCTGCAAAAAAACCCCTTGTTGTCTTGGGGAAATGTGGCCTGTCCCCACGGTGCTTGCCCTGTGCCGGTCCAATCCTGGCACCCACCCATGTGTTCCCATCGTGGAAGCGTGCTCCTCTGGGGATGCGATGGCTGAGTCTCCCCGGGGTTGGGGGGTCCCAGGGAGGGGAAAGTTTTGTTTCTGTATTTGTTCCACTTCAATAAATTAAAGTGGTGTGGGGACCTGCTAATGAAGTGTTGAAGATGGATTGTGGCCGGCTTGTGTTACACAGGGCTCATGGATAGTTAATTGCATTGGGAAGCTTGAATGCAATGAATACTTCATAAAGCAAAAGCCAACAGTGAATTATTCATTATCTATTTATCAGGGGCAGCTCTGCTAAACCCTCTGGGACAGGGACTGAGCGTGGGCTCCCCTTCCCAGCCCTTGACAGGCACGGACCTGCTCATCTTCCCCCTCGGTGCGGGACCCACAGGGGCAGGGACCCCGCGGGGCTCCTCCGAGGAGGGATTTTGGGGGAAACCTCATTCCCTAAAGCATTGCTCAATTTGTACAATCACGCACTGAGCCACAGCAGGCACCTGAAAAATTCAGCAAAGGGCTGGGGAAGGGGGATTGGAGACATAGCGAGGGAGCGGGGTCGGTCATCTCCCTGCAAGGGGAGAGCGGGGCAGGTCGTGCGCAGCGAAAGGCCGTGTGTTCCCCCAAAGGACAGGCACTGGCCCCCCACAAAGTTGAATTCAAGGTGGCAGCTTGGCCGCTGCTGTGGGTGTACCTCGGGATGCCCCGCGCCCTGCTCCGGGGCCGAGGGGCAAGGGAAGAGAGGCAGGCGAGGAGCCAAGTGCCAGGAACGGAGGCATTTATATACACCTGGCCGGCTAATTTGCTTGACACATCCCAACCCAGGGAGAAACTAAGATCCATCCTGAACTCTGAATCATGCTTAAGGGGAGAAACCTGGGGAAAAGAAGCTGTGGTGGAAAACTCAGCCCATGGGTAAAGCGAAGGACTGGACAGTCTGTGAATACCTGCTCGGTGCGGTGGCCCGCGTGGCTGGATGGTGCCTGAGCAGGGACCGGGCTGTCGCATCCCGGCTGCCGCAAGAAATAGGCTTTGCTGCCATCTACCTCTCCCGGGCTCCCCGGCAGCCAGCCCCGGTGCCGTGGGGAGGCTGTGGGTGCCGTGGGCTGCTGGAGAGGCCTGGGGCTGCTCTGCTGCTCTTGGGAATCCCAAAATATCCCAACCCGAGACTGAAATGGTGCTGGGAGGCTTGCAGGGGGAGTACTTTGGTTTCTCCTCTCCATCCTTCTGCTTCGGTCAGCGGTGGCTCTTGCACCGTGGTCTTCCTCTGGTGACAGCCCAAAGGTTGCGCTCCCCTCCAGTGCAGGGTGTAAGCGCCTCTGTTCTCTGTGCCTCGGGAGGATTTCGTGGCGGGGAACGTCCCCTTGCCATCCCATTTCATCAAGCATCTGCTGCCAAATGTCGTGTCCTTCCAGCGGGGCCTCCAAGGGCACCAGGCTGTGCCAGGCACATTTGGGGGCTTCTCTGCCCCGAGCATCAGCATCGTCCGAAGCAAGTCACGGCTTTGCTGGAGCCCTGCCAGCCAAGGCAGCCTCCCCTGCCTGCGTGCCTTGGGACCTCGCCTTCCCCCGCTTCCCTCCCTGCTCCCCATTTAATAAATGTTTCTGGCACAGGCAGGGCAGCCTGTGCTGCACATCTGCATTGCACATCTGCATTGCACAGCTGGCAGGGCACATCTGGGTGGGATATTCCCCTACAACCTCCGGCCAAGCCTGTTCCCCACCACGTCTGATCCTGCTGGATGGAGATGCAGCAGTGGTGGGACGTCCCAGCCCTTTCTCTCCCATGGCATCGGCTCTGCTGCTGCATCTTCGTGCTTCTTCAGCGCTAAGCTGATGGCAGTGCCCAGTTCAGGCCATCCCCCCCCCCCCCTTTTTGTGCTCAATTTGTAGTTTTGTGTTATCCCCTGAAATCTGTGCTCCTGCTGATGTTCTCTAGACCTTAAAGAACATTTAACCACCTGTTAAATTATTTATCCCTCTGAGGTTTCGTGCACTCGGGGCAGCTCGCAGGCCTCCTGGAGAATTAACTAGAGCCATAAATCAAAGAGACATTTGAGAAATTTCCCATTGCTTGTGCTGATGGCGGCCTGGCCCCTGAAATGCCACTCGCAGGTTGGGAGCCGGGCGCTGCCACTTGCTGCTGTTACTTGTTTAGGAGCTTGTTAAATTTAGAAGCTAAATAGAGTCCAGGAAACGGATGAGACACACCAAGTGCCGGCTACGAGGGAAATTGGGTGGCTGCCGCCCCCTAATACTCCTTTTTAAGGTGGGGTTTTTTTCAGGCTTTGCAAAGCACCACCATCAATCCAGTTGCGAGGCCGAAGGCAGCCGAGGGCGGCTCGTGGGCTGCAGCAGGGTGTTGTGCCATAGGGAATGGGGACAGCAACGCTGCCTGCTTGGTGGATGGGAGATGGAATGGGGGGACTGCAGCAGCTCCACCTGCATGGGATGTGCCCAATGCAGAGGAGGGGTAGCCTGATCCCCCGAGGGGCTGCCAGCGACGCTGGGCATGTAAAAGGGCTTTTACCTGTTGTCTTACAGGGATGGAGCGAGGTCTCTGCCGTCCTGCTGCAATGCTCGAGCCGCTTGGGAAGGCTGCCTGTGCTTCCAGGGGGGCCGGCGGCTGGCATGCAGCAGCGCTTTCTTCATTTGACAAAGTGAGCCTTGTCCTGGGTGTCCCGGATAGCTGCAGGAGAGGGTTAGGAGTAAAAGGAGGCACAAGAAGGAGAAACCCAGCAAGGGATCAGGCTGCCAGCCTCGTGGCTTGTTTGACTTATACCCCAGAGCTCAGCTAAGGATGGGAATTCGGGCGGTTTCAGCAGCGTTTGGTTTTGCACAGGGCTTTTTTGGACACGTGCTGCAGCAGCAGCCCAGCCGGGCTGGAGCAAGGCAGCAGCCCTGCTCAGGCATGCATGCAAAAGCTGTTCAGTAAGGCAAGGCAGGGGACAAACCCTGGCTCTCTGATGTCTCTTTGCGGTATCATATGGAGGGAAATGTGTTTAGGAGTCACCTCTGGGCAGGGCCTCTCAGTAAACAAGCTGTCGAGCAGCGCTGCCGCGTCCTGGGCAGGGAGCTCTGGGCAGCAGAGATGTAACGGTGCCCGCAGAGCTGCGCTGATGCCAAGCGACGCCCGTGGGGTCTCCGCTGCAAGGACATTCCCATCTTGCTGAAATCGTACAGATTGCCCTGTGCCCCGAGGTCTGCAGCTCGCTTCATACGGCTTCTGTATTTTTATGGCTCTCTTTGTATGCTTTACGTTGCCTGAATGCTAATGATTGCATCGCGGGTGTGAGTTTGGGGCATCTCTCCCCTCCTGCTCCGTGCCCCCAGCGGAAGGGAGAGATGTGGACCTGGGAGCTCGGGGCACGCTGGGTTTGCAGGAGGAGGCTGCCTGGCCGCAGGGCTACCAAGACACCATCCCCTGCCACCCCAGCCGTGCTGCTGTGGGCTCTCCGTGTCCCTCTGGGTGGGTGTGGGATCTCCATTTGTAGCCCCTACCTCCACAATGCCTTTTCCCTTGGGTCCCCCGATTCCTTCCCATGCTGGAAGCCTTCTGCAGGGGTGGCAGACGGGCGTTTCGCCTTCCCCGAGACATCATGACTTCCTCTGCCATCAGCGTTTTTCCAGCAGAAGCCACCTGCATCACTTCTGCTCCCGAGCAGAAAGAAGCCGCCTCGGGAGACTGATTTCACTGCTGACCACAGTGCAAATCACTTCTGTGATGGCTTTCCCTCCGCCATCAAACCCTCCTGCTCCCCCTGCACCGTCTCGGTGAGATTTTAAGCGTAGTTTGTCCTTATTCCCTTCCTGCATTAAATCTCGGGACCACCCCGAGGTGCACGGCAGTCCCTGGGACGAGCCCAGCTGCACCCACAGCACCCGGGTCCCGGGGGACTGCAGGAACCCTCCTCCCCCTCGGGACCAGGGCAGAGCATCCGAAGAGAGGACACGATCTGCTGCCATGCAGTCAGACAAGCCCCAGCCCCACTTTCCCTAATAAATTAATTCATTTGGCTCCCCAGGTGACGATGCAAAGCTGCAGACGCACCCCAGAGAGGGGTTTTGTCCCCTCCTGTGCTGCCCTCAGCCCTTTGCAGCCTGCCTGGCTCGGTCCTGCTGTTTATTCCCCATAGAAATGAGAATTTCAGTTTATCACATCTGCTTGGCAGGCAGCAAGCCACCAAGTGAGTGAGAAGGAGCCTGCAGCAGCCAGGAGAGAGCTGAGAGAAAGCGCTAGGTAATAGAGGTATTTATTAAAGGAGGGAGGAAATTTATATGCTATTCCTGCTTCTTCAGCTCTCATTCATCGCCAAGGGGAGAGGAGGAGTGGGCAGCTTGCACACGAAATAGCCAGAAGTCTGTTTTCTGCCCATTTGTCAGTCTGATGAACAAGAAAAATATAGGTGGTCTTGATGAAGGAGAAATACAGAGTCTGGAGGAGGCTGGCGCGTGTCTCTCCATGGCTGTTCACAGCCCCGAGCAGCCCCGGATTCACGGGGAAGCCACCCCGGACCCCCCTGGGCTGGGGGCTGGTGCCGCGGTGGGGCTGGGGGGACCCCAGGCTCCCACGCTGGTGGCAGCAAGCTGTGCACGGGAACGCAGGGAGAGGGCAGGGACGAGGAGGGGGTGGATGGGGCGGGGAGGAGACGGGAGAAGGGGACATGGTGAGGAGTAAAGGGGGGCTGGTGGGGATGGGCTGGGGGTGGTCTCGGTGTCCGGAGCCATCGCCGCAGGCCATGCATCTCCCCTGAGCAAGGGCCCCCCTGCCTGTTAGTTTACCTCAAGTGCTTGGCATCTACCAGAGAAGAGCACTAGGGAGTAAAAAACCCACCAAGTATTAAGTGCTAATAATTCCCTACTTTTATTTGCAGTTATCCACCTACATGAGAGAAGCTGGGTTTTTGCTGACACTTTCTTGCTGGGAATTGAATGCTGCCTGAATCATCCATCCAGGGCCATTTGTTCATAAAAGTAAGGAATTGCTGTTTGAATCTTTTTATTGCTGCTAACGTGACACAGGCAGCGGTGATGGATTCGGGGAGCCTTTGCACAGGTTGGGGATGTCCGTGCTGGGAAGTGGCACAAGTGGGTGTTCGTGCACCCTTCCCGGGGGGTGCAAACACCGCTTGGGTCTCCCTGGGTTCAGCCTCGTGGAGGAGAGGCTGTTGGGGCCGTGCAAAGTGCCCCTGGCACTGGCAGGGGGAAATCTTGGCCTCTCCCAAGGTGTAACCCCAACAGTTTTTCCACGAGGGGCAGCTTCTCCCCGTGGTACCGGGGTCCATGCGCCCCGGAGAGGGGCTAGGGTGGGATTTGGACCCCCCAGCCCTGTGAGTGTGATAGCACAGAGGGAAGGGGGGAGTTTTTTAATCTTATCTTCTTGTTTCCAGAGCTGCTGGCGTGGCTGGACAAGGAGATGCTTTTCCTTTGGCAGAGACAAATAGACAGAGCCAGACCCTCCGGCATCCCGGCTGCCGCTTCTGCACTCAGACATGATAAATATGTCCCAGGAGAAACGCCAGAAAGCAACGTCCCAGCCTGAAGGGGATCAGCCCCGGGCAGGATGAGTGCTGCACGGCACGGCAGCGGGCCAGGACCCCCTCTCAAACCTTGCAGCCCCACGCCCGTCCCCGTGTTTTGGTGCAGGGTCTCGGTCTGTGCCCCGCAGCCGCAGGGGACTCGGGCAGCCGCCGCGGGGCAAGGACCAAAGAACGGCCCCTTGCTGAGATCTCCCTCAACATCCCTAATTTGGAGACATCCGCAGGGATGAGATTAACTACAAGCTGCTTTTCCCCCGACTGCTGCTTGCACAAACGATAACTGATTTAAAATGAATTGAGCCAATTACTGCAGTTTTCCTAAAACAGATGACGGCAGTACTCGGGTAAGGAGGAGCAATCCCAGCTGCAGCGGGGATAAGAGTTAGACACTGAAATGCCCTTTGGGCCCGAATTTCCAGCTGTCTGGGTTTCCTGGCTAAGTCTGGCTGCTTTCCTCAATTGCATGTGAATTTAGGTGGTAGCAGCCAGGGGCTGCTGAGCAACCTCAGGCCAACGGCGCTGGAGAAGGTGACGGTACCTGCTCCGTGCGCGATTATTTGCGATGAGTGAGTGATGCTGGAATGATCCGTGCTGATTGCAAGCAAGCAGTGCCTGAAAATATCGATGCATTTATGGAAAAGTGGAAAGAAATAACTCCTGGATGATTTTTCAAGGGTGGGACCTTGGGGCTGGGTTTGGGGATCTCCCAGTTCCTTGGGGCTGGTGCACGTAGGGATTTCCCATACGGGAAAGGTGGGGGTTGTCCAAGGGCTCCTAAAGGGTAGCTCCTGCCTCAGGTTATTTAATCAAATGTTTGTTTCATAGATATGCCAAGCTGGTCTGTCATGCCCAGATTCGATCTGCAGATGAAGTTCATCAAATTTTAAAGAACAATAATTGTCACTGGATGTCTTGTCCTTGTAATATGAGGAGCTTTAGTGAAAAGGAAACGTAATGAAGATGGATTAAAGCCTCACTGTGTGCAAATGAGTTAAGGAATCTTGAAATCAGGTTCCCATTTGTCTGCCTTTCCAAAGCATGGGAATTATTGATTTACTTGTGCCAGCAGCAGTGACAGCACGCCACGGTCCCGGCAGAGAGGGTGAGGAGCGACACGTGCCACCGGCTCTCTGGGATGGGGACGGGTCGAACCCTGCACTGCTCCTCAGCCGGCTCAGTTTGCCACAAGGTCCGAGCCCTCGGCGGGTTTGGCCGGGGCACGCAAACACCGCAGGCTGAGCCGAGGAAGAGGCTGGGCATGACTTCCTCACGCCGAGGGTGCCGAGCGGCTGGTGCCCGTCCTCTCGCGGAGGACGGTGGGACCGAGGCCGAGCTCTTCCCCGTGCCCCTTGTGCTCCCCAGTTTGGCTGCAGCCCCCCAGCCCTGGGATCCCCTCTGCCGGGGGCTGCCCCTGGACAGGATAGTGCCCTTTGATGCAGCCCACACAAAAGCCTTTAGAATTGAGATTAGATGAGCTGTTGCAAAATCAATTAGTGATAAAACCCCGTGGGCAAAGCGCACAATTGTATCGTTTTATTATGTTGCCATCTGAGCGGTAAAAATACATAGATATACATGTATAAAACAATCTGAAACACTGGGTCAGAAATCCAGGCTCCTGCTGCTTCCCTCTTAATCTCCTGTTAAGTGATATATCTTCTGATTGCTTTTGTCAGCTCTCTAAATTTAATAACTGAACTAACCATCTTCTCCTATTGTTTGCATATAAATAAGTGTTGGATCAATAAAGAACATCTTTAAAAGCCCCTGGACTTGAAAAACAAGGGGAGCATGGCCTGGCGGGCAGTTGCGAGCGAATTATGACTTCACACCTCCAAAAAACAGTGTTTAAAACAAGGAGGGGAGGGACAAAAAAAGAAAAACCCCTTCGATGAGATGCTTTCTGCTACTGAAAGGTTGAATCGATGAGGGCTGGATGAGGTTTCAGCTTTTGGTTGCAGATTGCCTGGCTGCTGCACTCCTCCCCTACCCCTGCCTGGCACGGTTTTGGAGAAAGCAGTGCTGCAACTTGGATGCTTTAATTTTTTGCAGGGATTTGTTCAAGAAGAGGCGAGCATCATCAGCTGCTGCTGCAGGGCCACCTCGGATAGAGAGGGGCTGGAGGCAGAAGAAGAGAGCTTGCTCTCTTGGGCTGGGTTTATCTTTTTATTCCCAGCTGCAGCCTCATCCCCAAATCAAGCAGCTCCTCCTTCGCATCGTGGGTGACTCCAAGGTGCCTGATTTCAAGCTGCCTGCGCCTCAGAGCATCGCTGGCCAGCTGCGCTCGGGATCCCGCAAGCGCACAGCCTGGGCAACGTCCACCTCGAGAAGGCTCCTTGCCGCAGGGTGGCTGCACCGAGGAGGTCAAGCTGTTCTGCAGGAGAGAATTCCCTCTGCAAAGCATCCCTGGGGCTGCCGCCGGCTTTGCAAATGAAGCTCGCTCCTCCGCCGCGGTGTCGCGGGCGGTGACGCTTCTGGCGAGGCAGGTGAGGGTGGCCGGAAGGCATCGCTGCCAGCATCCGCCACTGCCCAGTGAGCCGCAGCGCCCGGGCTGGGGCACTCGGCTCCATCCCTCTCGCACCCGTGGGAAATTCACCTGCGAAGCCTCAGCCCGCGCCGAGGTGGTCCCCGGCTCTCTGCGGCTCCCTGTTAGGGGTCACGGGCTGCTGTTATCCCCCTCCAGGGTCTGCTGCGTCGCTGTGAATTCTTCCAGCATCGCTGCACGGCGACAAAAGGCGAGCAGCCCTCACCTATAACTGCAGCATTTAAAAAAGAAGAAAAAAAAAGTGTGGGGGGGGATACACAGCCAGGCGCCGTGCTCTGTTCAGGGCGTGCGGCTATGGAGGGTTGCGTTCCTGAAATATCGCGCTCAAAAGTCTAAGGGGTGAGATAAGCAATGCCGAGGAGGCCTCCTTCGCACGCGGCGTGTTCAATCACTCGCTATAAAAAAGCGCCGGTGCCTCCACTCCTCTGCTGCTCCCTCGCTTCAAAGAACAAAAGGAAATGGGCTTGTTGCTTTGTAGGCGAAGGAAAGGAGGCTCCTGAGACCTGGGGAGAGCGGGCCATGAATTATTCAGCGTAGCTGTCGGTGCAGGAGTGGTGCCGAGACCCGCTTCTGCGGTGAGCCCGGCATCGGGCCCTGGCCAGGAGCCCCAAACGTGGATGGACGCAGGCGTAGCCCTGCTGGGTCTGGAGGCAGGAGGGTGCTCGGAGGGCTGGGGCTGGGGACAGCATCCTGCCCCCCTCCCCGGGGCACGGCTGTGCTGGTGGTTCGGAGCAAAAGGCGGTTTCTATTCCCGCACCCCCATCCCAGCGGTGAGCCTTGGGCTTCCCACTGGTTTTGGCTGCTTTGGACCAAAAAAGGAGGAAAAATGCCTGAGAGGGGGCACGCGTGTGCTGAACAGGGACGGTGGCAGAGGGCAAGAGCCCCAGCAGCGAACGCGCTCGGCATTGCTCTCCAGCCAGCTCGGTAACAAATTCACTGACACAGGGAACAATTTTTCCCTGACTCTGCCAATTCCTTAACGACGCTGACTCGAAGAGCCCCGCGGGAAGGGGAACTTGAACTCTGAAAAAAGCTCTCTGCCGAAGCTTTATTTAAGGCTACATGGGGGATGCTTAAATATTAAAGGCCAAAGAAATAACGGCTGGTGGTAGGCTGGGCAGCGAGGGCCATGGTACAAGCGGTGGCACCGGCTGCCCTGTGCCCTGTCTGTGCCTCTCTTTGCCTCTAAACCCCGTTGGTGCTCCAGCTAATGGGGCTGTCACCTTGCTGGGGACGGTCACTGCGCTCCCCTCTGTCATCTAGGCTGGTCTAACCCACGGGTCCCCTTCCATGGCTTTCGAGACAGCTCCGGGCTTGCGTCTCCAACGGCAGCATCTCATTTTCTCGGCTGGATGTCGGTGTCTTGTCAACACAGCCCAAGAGAAAGGACAAGGACTGAGCATCTGCATTTTTCTCTGTGCTGCTTCTGTTTATTTCTTATTTTTTAATCCCTACTTCTTGACTGTAGAAGTCCTTGTGCTGACACGATATTATTTATTTATAAAATATGTACAGGAAAGCGCTCGGGTACCGGTCCCACCCTCCAAGGTTGGCCGTGCGTGTCTGGCCGGCAGGAGCGGAGGTGAAAGACGGTTTCTCTGCCTTGGAGTCGGGAGGACGAGGAGAAAGGAAAGGGCTGAGCAAGATAGAGACTTCAAAGTATGTGAGCAAATATTTACAGGTTCCAAGACAAAAAAAAATATATCTACAGTGTTGTCTTGGGGATACGGGGAGTCGGGCTTGAAGCGAAGCCCGCTCCCAGCTCCATTTGTTATATTGATTTATAAAGACTACGGGTATCGATTTCCATCGGCTGTGCCGGCAGCGGGGTGCGCAGCTCCGGCGAGCCCCAGGCTCAGGTGCCGGCAAGGGGCAGCCGGCACCGCTCCAGCCACGGGTTTGTGCTCCTGGGGTTTTTGCAAGGGTGCTTTGTCTGCGTACTTAGTTTTTGCAAATGAGGGTCGAACGCTTCTGCGACGCTCCCTTGAGCGCCGGGGAAAGGGGATGCTAGCAGGGAGCGTGTTTCAGAGCAGCAGTGAGGAAAATATTGCAGTTTGGGGTTTCCCACTGGCTGCTGCTGTTTTAACACGATGTGAACAAAGCAGGGGGTTTTGCTGGTGCTTGGGGCAGGTAGGGACGGTCCCCAAAAGCTGACCAGCTCCTGGGAGCTGGGGAAGGGACCCGGGCTCCCCTGCGAGGGGCTGCGTCAGTGTGAAAGAGCTCAGCGTGCCGTGTTTGCACCCACGGGTGCAGGGGTGCCCCAGCGAGTGTGCCCAGGGCCGGGGGTCTGCACGCGGGGGGGGGGGGGCTACCGCAGTGTGTGCGGAGCGAATGCTCGCGCGGGGAGGGTGTCGGTGCACAAGGGAGCGACTCCGTGAAATGAGGCTGTGGGTGCATGGGTATCTGCCTCGGTCCCCGAGCTCAGCAGGTCGCCCCAGTTCAAACTGTCCATGGTCTATGCAGGTGATACTTGGCTGGAGGAGACGGAGGAGACCTCGGTCTTGCTCTGGGATACGGTGGAGGAGACTTCTTCATCCCCAAAGGGGTTCTTGCCACAGCAGATGGTGGTGATCATGCAGTTGCGGAACTGGAGGAGGGAGAGAAACGGAGAACGATGGCGCTGGGGGCCAGCGGGGACGTGCTGCCGTACTGAGAGCCGCCGACAGCCCCCGCGCTTGCTGCTCGCCCCAGGCTGAGATGCAATCACTTATGGGGAGGAGCAAGGTGCCTGTGGTGACCCCAGACGTGCTGGTAAGCCAAGGGCAGAAGCTCATCCTGCATGACTTGGGGCATCTCACCTGTTTGTTCATGAGGACGTAGATGATAGGGTTGTAGAGGGAGGAGCTCTTGGAGAAGAAGGCAGGCACTGCCATGAGCGTGGCGGTGAAGTCTGCTCCCTTGTTGGTGAAGATCCAGAACGCCACCACGGCGTAGGGCGTCCAGGCCAGCATAAACCCCAGCACCATGAGGATCACCATCCGCGTCACCTCCTTCTCAGCCTTCTGGGTCGTGGCCGACTCCTGCTGCTGGGCAGCTGCCTGTGGGCAGGGGGGGTGGTGAGGGGCACCCCGCAGCTTTCCGCCCCCAGACCACCTCCCTTCCCCTGCCTGAGCTGCCCACCCTGTCCCCATTCGTACCCTCCCGACGTTACCTCTCGGACTTTGCAAATGAGGCGCCCGTAGGAGAAGAAAATGACCACGACCGGGATGATGAAGTGGATGATGAACATGTAGAGGACGTAGGACTCATTGTGGTAGTCAGGGTTGTGGGTGTAGTAGTCGGGGCCGCAGGAACACTGCATCCCCTCCGGCATGTACCTGCCAGTGAGAAAGGTTAGGATCTTCACCAGGATCCTCCCTGGGGACAACGGGAGGGGTTCAACCTGGATTCCCCAAGGATGGGGGATGCACGTGTGCTTTGGGTGAGCTCCTCCCCAGCTTCTCCTCTGCGCCCCATGCACCCGGCCTCGCTGGCTCTGCAACACGCGGCTCCTTCGGGGCCGGCAGCGAGATGTGCCGACACGTTGTGCTTGGGCACGTAGCATCGGTTTGTTGTGACACTCGCTCCCTCCCACGGGGAACGGGCTATTTATTTCCTTCCTACGTAGCTGAGCACTTGCCTGCCAGGAGCCACCTGCTCTCCCTCTGTGGACGGAGGGACGCCGAGTGGGGACGGGAGCCGCTGGCTTGGTCGGTCCAAGCTCTTGAGGGCTTCATCCCTGCTGCTGCATGGGGTGGAGGGATGCGCAGCCTGGTCTGGAGGGGCCCTGGCTCAAAGGGATGCAGCTCGGGTCTGCTTGGGAGCCAAGGACCGGCTGCCTGGGCACGGATCCCAGTTCGAGGCTGGAGAGGGACCAGTTCTGGCTGTGCCTCATCGCGGGTGGATGGTAAAGGGACTTTGCTGCCCCAAAGCCGCCTCGTGCACGTGCCCAAAGGGCTGGTAGGGGCTTGCTATGACCCCATAGGACAGCTCTGCAGTGGGGGGGGCCGGAGCTGCAGCATTAGAGACATTACCTCCATCTCCTCAGCTCCTCCCTTATGCTCCGGGTGGCCTTTGGCTGCTGCATCGGCTCCTGGCCAGGGATGTGGGTGCACACAAGAGTGAGACATGGGCTTTAGCTGCCCAGAGGACATACTCGCTGGAGCCTAGCGAGCAGCTTGTGGTGTGAGCAGCCAGCGTTGCCTCTCTTATTGTTGGGGGGCATTGGTTGGTGGGGGGCTGAAACGTGCTGCGGTGCTGGGAGCAGGACAGATGGGTTCACGGGGAGAGCGGGGCAGGGGTGCTGGGAAAGGTGCTGCAGGGCTCCCAGGAGCAATCCTGGGGTGCCAGCACGTCAGCAAGGCCCGGTTTGCCTCCCCAGAGCAGCCTTGCCTGCTGGCCTGGTCGTCCAAATATTCTTTATGGTCTGCAGAGAGAAAAGGGCTCTTCACGGCATGGGTGAGATGAAGCGTGCCTATCGAAGCCCCTCTTTCTCTGCAGAACATATGGGAGCACGAAGGGCTATTGCAGCTGGAGGTGCTTGGTTAGGGGACACCAAGCCATCATGAGACTGACAGCTGAGGTCCCATTTCTGTTCTGACTCGCCCCGTTGCCTCTCTCGCCTGGAGCCCAGGGATTTTCACGTCTGAGCCATGAGTGCATCTCCTGTCCCAGAAACTGGGGTCTTTGCACAGCAGCTGGGGCTGCCGCTGAGCATCCTTTGACTCACCTGGACCAGCCAAAGAGGGGTGGAGCGGCACAGGAAAAGGCCATTATCCAGGTAAAAGCAATGCCCATCATGGCATGGGTTGCGGAGAAGCGGAAGTTTCCCATGGGTTTGCAGACGACGATGTAGCGCTCTATGGCCAAGACAACCAGGGACCACAGGGCGACTTGGCCTGCGGGAGGGAGAGAAAAAGAGAGCGTACGGTGGTGGTAAGAGCTCCTCTGGGCTTGATTTTCCCTTCGTGGTCTCGTGGTCCCAGCAAAGAGCAGAGGGGACCGCGGGGTTGGGGATCAGCAAGGGATAACCGGCATCCTATTCAATAACGGAGAATCTCCCGGCCGTAACATGCACAAGGTCTGGGAGCAGAAGGGAGCGTCTGTGCCGCAGCAGGATGCTGGTGATGGAGGAGGGGGATCATCACGGGTTTTTTAATAATTTAAAAATCAAGGGGGTGTATTCCACCTGGGTGCAAGGAAGCACAATTTCCGGCAAAGATGCCAGATGCGTCCAAACCTGTTGCTGCCTTTAAATGTGTATTTCATGAGTCTTCCGCCAGTGCTGGATCAGGGGGAGGTGTACGGGGGAGGCTGTGTGGGTGGGCATACGTGCACATGTATTTATAAGGGATAATTAAACTTCAGGGGATTGGGAGCGTTTAGACGGTGCTGTAAGCCTGCTAATGCCCCCAGCTGTGATAATCTGCCGATAACTACACCCTGCGCTAGGATTCGCTGGAGACCTGCTGCTCACACAGGGACTGCTTCCCATCAAACTTTCTTCCCTGTGAGCAGGAGCCTCCTTGTTCTTTATTAGGTACAAACATCGGACGGGCAAGTAACGCTGCCTGAAAGCCCACAGGCTCGCTTGATCAGAAATGGTGCAGACCCGTACGATCTTCTGACCCCGAGACCAAGCCCTTCCTTGGTCCTTGCCTTAGATCAGGATATTCAGCTTTGCTTTTGCCTGGCAGAATATCTGTTGTTTTGTTTTTTTTTTTTTCTCCCAGATCAGCGTCGTTGTGGGAAATTGCCCCATTTAGGGGAAAAAAAAGTGAAGTCCTTGCAGTAGTTATGGATCTCTGCAGCAAGGATTAGCGGTTGTCAGATCCATCACGAGGTGTCATGTGGGCCTGGCTGGCTGCGTGGGCACGGGGTGCAAAATGAATTTTCCCTGTTTTGCACGGGGGCTTCTGCAGGGCGAAGCATTAGCGGCTCCCGTGTCCCTGAGAAGAGGAACAAGGAAGCTCCCAAGGGTACCCAGATGGGGTGCAACTGGGACAAGAGCTGAGCAATTGCTGCAAAGCCTGGGCCTGGTTTCCCTAGCTCTGTGCAGCCCTGAATCTTCCTTCCCCTCCACGCTGCTGCTCTTCTCTTCTTGTTAAGAACTGCCACATCTTCCTTTTGCCCCTAGATAAGCTGTGACCCCTCTCCTTGTCTTGAACTCCTCCTCTCCATGCCTCTACCCCTTCTGCAGGGTCCCTCTCCCAAGGGATGTCTCTTCCCTCCCTGAACCCTCCCAAATGCTTCACCTTTTCCCAAGAAAAGGCTTTTGGCAAAGATGCTTGATGTGGATTCAAGGACATGATGTGGTCATCCCCAGCAGGTCTCTGCTAGCCGTGCAACTTTGGTGTAAGACCCCCTGAATGCACGCTGGGCAGCGTGGCCAGACGACCCCAGGCTTGGTCCTGCAAACAAGGACCCCTTCCTGGCATTCATTTCCTTGCAGCTGCCCTGCCAGTCGTGAGATGGGCACTTCTTGGCATCAAGATCAAACTTGCCTAAATCTCTCTGTTTATCCCCGTCTTGAAGCCGCATGGAAGCAGCGCCTTGCATGGCGAGCTCTGCCCCATGCAATGAGCTGCGACACCGCAGCGGCACGCGAGATGGCTTTCTGCAGGGGAGGGATGCTGCGTGCATGGCAGCCATCCCAGTAGCATGACGAAGAGGTGGAACTGTGCTCCTAAAGCTGTGAAGAAGCAAGATCACCCACTGCCGAGCCTGCCCTTAGACCCAAGCTCCCACCCCACAACACTTACCTCCCAGCGTGGCGAAGAAGCCCTCCACGGCACAGCCGACGGGTCCGAAGACGAAGTAGCCGTTCCAGGCAGTGTAGAAGGTGACCGTGAAGCCAAAACAGGCCATGAAGAGGTCAGCCACCGCCAAGTTGACCAAGATGTAGTTGAGCGGCTGCCGGAGCTTCTTGTGTTTGAAGGTGACCAGGAGGGTGAGGAGGTTGATGGGCAAACCGGTGGAGATGAGGAAGAAGATGTAGCAACACACGACACGGTATTTCCAGGGCTCGGCTAGGTAGTACTGGGGGTACTCGAAGGGGCTTCGCACCACCCCTGTCTTGTTGGACATAGGCACGTAAAAATTGATACCTTCCGTCCCGTTCATCCTGCCAATGTTATGGCAGCTGCTTTGCTTTTAAGGGTTTTCTAAAAATCAGATGCTCTGATTTCGTAATTAATTTTGCTTCAACCCCAATTAAAATAATAAAAAAAAGGAAGCCCCACCCCCCAATGTGGAAAAATAGACAACTAAAGGATTCCCCCCCCGCCAATCCGAAAAATAAATTAATTAATAAGAACAACAGTAAATCCCGAGGGGACGGGAGGTGGTGCGCTGCCCCTGCTCCGCGTCGAGGGCTGGCGGTGCCCGCGTGCCAGGGGAGGTTTTATATCCTTCGGCCTCCTCGAGGGAGCGCGGGGGGAGGCTGGATTAGGGGCTCGGCTGACTTTGTATGACAAGGGCAACGGGATTGAGAGGGGTTGATGGTTTAAGCACCCTCTAAGCAGCCAGTTGGCCCCAAAACCTGCATTAAATCGTATTAATTGCCATTAAGTGTTTAATATTGTTTAAGGAGTTGGGGGGAGGAAGGGATGGGGTGGGGAGCCCTTTGGAAGAGGGGCAAAGGTAGGAGGAGCAGTGGTGAGTTGGGGAGCGGCTGCTTTGGGCGATTGATGGGGAAAGGGTCCGTGCTCGGGTCCACTGTGGGTCCCAGCCTTTGGGGTGTCCCTGGGTGGCTGAAGGACGCCACGGGAGCGTTTGGGGACTGGGGAGTGCCCGGCTCTGCCCCACTGACCCTGGGGAGATCGCTGGGGGAAGACTGGACCGAGCTCTGCGGGTCTGAGCTGTTGGCTCGGCTCTGGCCGGCTGCTCTGTGCTTCGGGTGCCTGGCTCTGTGCTTCGGGTGCCTGGCTCAATGCGGGTGCTGCCTGATATGGATACGTGTCCCCATCACAGAGCAAAACCGGGCTCTGCTACCATGGCCAAGGCCACCTCTGTGTACGGAGCTGGGCAAAGGCAGGAGGGGAAACCGCTTCCCATCCCAAAAGCTGCAATCTTGGCAAACACAGCATCTTGGGGGCAGGTCTCTCGGCCGAATGACACCCTGAATTGTGCACCCTGGTTGTGCTAGAGTGCAAAAGACTGAATTTCCTCCTCTGCCTTGCCTCCTCTCTGGGCTGAAGGATATATGTTATTCAGCTGATCCTCCAAGGATCTCTGGCAGGACAGGAGGGAGTACGCTGTCTAGCAGGGATGGATGTGGCACAATCAGCCCCGCAACTCCCTGTCTCCCGGGGAGCTGCTGGTGAGTGCTTCCCGCCCAAGCCTCCTCCCCATCCCAGCAAGAGGGACACCAATCTGGGCTGCAGCTTTGCAAGGACTGGCGGGGTTTAGGGAGGGTCCTTAGCCACAGCTCTAAAACCAGCCTGACAAAGTGCCACTACTTGCTGGAGAAGCAGCGCCTGAGTGCCCCGGGGAGGGAAGGGAAAGCCTCAGCAATGCTGATGTCCTGAATTCCCTCCAGAGATAGTGCAGAGAGACCAGCACCAGCCTGTAGCCACACTGGGAGAGCAGGAGGGATGGAAAGAAACTTCTCCCAGGCTCTTAGCACCCAGTATGGGGCGTGGGATTCCCATCCCAGCACACACGAGACTGCGAAACCCTTCTCAGCAGGGTCGGTGCCAGCTTGGAGCACCAACGTTCCATCTCATCCAAGCTCTTTCCCCATTTCTTCCTTCTGGGTCATGGGTGTTCCTTCTCCAGGAGACCCGCCTAAGGCGCCTTAGCGAAGCTCTTCCATTAATCTCTGACATCTGGTGGCGTTAATGGCCCTGATCTGTTAATGCGGTAAGCTGTTAGCCTCTTTCTCACCGCTGTCCTCCGCCAAGACAAGGTGGATGGAAAAAGTCAACGCTGTCTTGCTGAATGAATGAGGTCTTCTGCAAGACTGGAGTGTCTCGGAGCTAGAGGGCAGGAGCGGAAGGCTAAGGGGTGTGGGTGGGATGAATGATGTCCTAATCGCTGACCCGCTGATCCGTCTGCACAGGTCCGAGAGGGGCAGAACTAGAATGTGGCGAGAGTAAGTGGGTCACATCAGCCTCAGGTGCCCTGGGACAAGGACTCCCCATGGGATGTCTGCGCCTCTCAGAAGGTACCTCACCGCATGTCCTACGAAACCGCCAGTCATGAAATTCCCAGTCTAGGTCTTCCTTGAGGGGAAGAGTTTCTTGTGGAGAAGTCCCATGGCCTTACTTCTCATAAAGCTTTCGCTGGGGGTATTTCATGCTTCTCCTGGCCATAGTCAGGCTTCTGGACCTACAAAAGTTGGGCACATTTTTGCAGAATTAGTTGAATATTAAAGGAGAACTCAGAAATGCTAATGCACATAAACAGATGTGCATCTCAATTCCAGTGTGTCCCTCCCAGCTTCCACGGTAGAAGGCAACTCTTTTCAGCTAAAAGATTTCACTATGATGGTCCACCTTCAACAGACTTGGACCTTGCTGTCAGTGACAGCAGCATCTGAAAGCTCTGGTGCTTCTCCAAGGTTTTGTATATGAACATGGTTATCTCATGGGAAAGTTAATTTTCATCTCCCAGAAAGTAATTTTCACCTCCCATCTCTGTGAGACTTTCTGCCATGTCTTTGCAGTGTCCCGTCTTCTCCCGGAGAGTAAAGAGTTGTACAAATGAAGCACAGCTATGGGGAGGTGAAATGACAGACTGTTTTGGGTGGTGGAGGAAAGCATCAGCAATAGTTTTTGCACAGAGATTTTTTCCTTGATCAGTGCAAACCCTCTCCACTCCCTCTTTCAGCTAAGCTGTGGTCCAACTTTGGCTTCATGCATGGTACCCAGAAACCTTTCATACAGAGGATTGCCAGCAACCGACCAAGAGGACTTTCACCTGACCTTCAACTAGATCGGGACCAGGACCTTTCCTCTTTTTGGGAGCTGAATACAGAGCAGGTAAGCCTGAGTTGCCTCTGTCATGCTAACAGGGGTTTGTCCCTTCCCAGATGTCCTCGTGGACTCACCTTTTCCCCCCTGCGAGCTGAGGTCGGTGTTTCGGTCGATACCCCGAGGCCGGTGGATTTAGAGCTCTCCGCAGGTCAGCCACAGCCGGAGCAATGCCGAGGGCCTCGAATAAACCCAGCGTAGGAAAATGACACCAGAGAGGATAGCTGGTTCCTCCAGGACGTGTCCTGAATGCAACCTCGGTTCCCTCTGTGTCTCTGTCACAGAAATGGAAAGTGATGGCTTTAATTTGGTGTCTCTTAGCAGGGAAACTTTACGGGCTGTCTCCCAGAGAGCTCTCAATTGTTTTCTATGCTGAGTCTACGACAAAGAAGGCAATAGCAAAATTCAGGCCCTGTTAAATGCGAGAGGAGAGGCGTGCTTTCTTTGTGTTTGCCCTTAAGAAAAGGAAGGGTTTTCTTCCTTCTTGCAGGTTTTTTCTGCTTTGCTAAGCTCTTTGAGATGAGATTGTCTCTTATTCATTGTTTGTCAGCACATTGCGTGACGGAACCCTGAGCTGCTCTGGGCTTTCATGTCCTGTGTAAAGCAAGAAATGATAATTATAATCAAATAACTAACTTGCGCTAAGCTGATACGGTTGGTTCACTGGGCTCGAGCGACAGGCAGAGCAAACCACGCGGATGTGCCAGGGAAGGTGGGTTTCCCGGAGCGGTGGCAGCTGGGAGCCCTTTGCGGTCCCCGTCCCCATCCCTGTGCAAGGCTCTTCATTGCTGCTTGGGCAAAGGCACAGGAGCGACTTGCCCAAGGGCACACAGGGAATGGTTTGCAAAGCAAGGTGTAGAGACGTGCAAAAGCAATAGAAATCAGTCACGAAGCAAACGTCTGTCCTTGAATTCTGGTGACAGACTAACGTACAGGACCTTGAACCGTGGCCCAACTTGGCCTTGGCTGAATGCAAACTGGTGCCGAGCTCGCTTTCGTGCTTTTGGCTGGTTTTGTAGTGTGCCGCCCTGACTCTCCCTCCTGCAGGGGCTCGTTCCACCCTCGTGAGCAGGCACGTACTGCGGTGCCTCCCCATAGCCCCGGCTGCCCTGGGGAGACCTCGGTTTCCCCATATCAGATAGCAGCCACGCGTGGCCGCTGCGCTGAGCCGCTTACGCCAGGCTTGTGAGCTCCCTCGCCAGGAAAGGGGTTAAAGCAAGATAAAGCCGGAGCGTTATAGAGACCATATGGAGGACCCTTTATCCTGTAATTGGATTCGTTCCCAGCCGCTCCCGGCGGAGGTGAGGCTGAGCGGAGCTGACAGGTCGTGATGGGCGAGGCGCTGCCAGCCGCCCCATCCAAAGCAGGATGTGTGTGCACAAACTTGTAGATCAATCCATTAGAGTGGATCAAATAGATTTAAATGTGTGGCAGGGAGAAGGAGGACACAGATGTATTTGCAATTTGGTTCGGTGGGCCGTTCCTCCCTCAACGGGGATTAACTCGGCTGTGGCTGGCAGCTCCGAGGAGGCAGCCGTGCCCTCTGCCGGCAGCCGCGACGTGCCGGGGCCGGCTGCCTGCTGCTCCTCCGGGCTTGCACGGTTGCATCCATCCAGGACAAGGATCTGGTGGTGCAGAGGGAGGTTCTTTGTGCCATGCACTGGCTTCTTTTCCGAAAAATAAGGGTGCACGGAAGCCCGTCTCCTGCCTTGCTCGCGGCCCCCAATGGGCTGCAGCCACAGGCTTTGGGCAGGAGGAATCCCGGCTCCTGCTTTCCGTGCAGGTTCCCCGTCACAGCTCCTTCTCCAGGCTCTCCCCACCAGCACAGCCTCGCAGGGGGTGGATGCACCAGAGCCAGAAGGCAGCTGGGAAGTGGGGAGAGCTTCACCACTGCCAACCTCGTCTCATTTGCATGGTATTCGCAAGCAAGCAGGCCCCTGTCACCTCCCAGGCTTTTCCTCCTGCTCCTGATCCAGGTAACATCCCTGCAAGCACCGTAGGATTTCCTTGGAGAGACAGAAAGTCTTTGGGACCTGTTATTTTCTTGCCAAGGAGCTGAGCAATCCCGGCTCAGCTGTGAACCTGCACCACTCCGTGTGGTGCTGTCAACACTTTTAACTAAGTGATAAACCGGGGCTGTAGCAGAGTAGGCAGGTTTGCAAGACAGTCTCATCGGCCACGCAGCACCACGGGACGAGCAGCCAGCACAGCCCAGCAAATCCAAGCAGCACAAGCACATTTCTCTGTATGCGAGCAGCTGTGCAAGGGAGCAAGCCATCCTCCGATGAGGGTGATGGCCAATGTAAGGGAGAAGATGCTGGCTCCTCCTGTGAGATCTTCCTGTCTTGCAAAATGCAGTCAAACCCTTGCTGGATTTTGTTCTGTTTTATGGGCTGTTCGAGCCAGGTAGTTGTTAGGGAGGGGTTAACAGGGAGACCTGGGAGTCGGGGATCTGTTTCCAGCTCTTCTCTCCAAGCTCTGCTTTGCCCAACTAGTGGCAGGTGCTTAACTGCGAAGTCCAGAGAGGCAAGAGGAAGGCTTTCATTTAATTCCAGAGGGATGCAAGAGCACAGCTCCACCACCTTCGTTCTGCAGCGTCCAGCAGCGCCCGCCGTGGCCCGACTTTGAGAACGGCTGAGCAGTCAGAAAAGGGGGTTTAGGCAAACAGAAATGATCCAGCCCTTTTATTTTTAATTTGTAAACCTCATTTGAAGTTGAACCTTGTTATTCCTGAGGGCCTTATTGTGGATGTTTGTAGCCCTCTGCAGCGATGCTTTCTACATGCTGTTTCATTTTGTCATAACTGGGTCAATGGGTTTTTTTTTTCATTTCTAGTGCATAGCCCTTGGTTTTCTTTGTGGAAGGCTGGAGACTGCTGTGACATGGCCAGCTGGTTTATAATCTTTTTGGGAAACAGTACAGAGGAAAGCTGGGGTTTGCTTGCTTGTTTTCTGCTTTCCAGCAGGGCCTGGCTGGGCTGCTCCTTGCTCCAACATCCCTACAGGATCGTGAACAGCCAACCTGGTGTTCCAGCTCCCAGAAAAGCCACGTCCTGGTGGTACTTCGGGTCTCCCAGGGAGAATCCCTCACGTCACTGCCCTGGCCACACTCTCAGCCAGCTGAAGAGCCCCATCCCCTGTCTTTTGCCCCATTTTGAGGGCCCTATTCCTCTCGGTGGCAGCCGAGTGTCCTGCATTGGAATTTGGTTTTGTCCTTTTCTTGCTGTCCCTGCTTTAAAGCCTTCTAGGGGTTTGCTCCAGACCAAACGTGTCTTTTCTCTGCCTTTGCCCTTCATCCTGTAATTGGATTCATTTGTTCCATCCAGCCCACCCCGGGCTTCTCCCCATCCCTTTACGTAACGACGCTGGCTCTGGGCTGTGCCAAGCCCCGGCGCTCGGGGCTTGACCCGCAGCCACTGAAACCAGTGGAGGGGTTTGCACCGATTCCTATTGCACATTGAATCCCACATCGGTACAACAACCTTTTTCTTCTGCAGTTCCTGCTCCCTTCCCCTTTGCTGCCTCTTTTTCCTTTCCGCAGGCAACGTGTGCTCCCTCCAGCCCCTGCGTTGCTCGTGCAGTGGCTGCATCTCCGCATGAACCCCCTGAGCGCGTGGTCCTACGGCACAAGAGAAGAGGTAAATGCAACAGCCCCGCACAGATGAGCAATGCAATGGCAGGATTGTCTGGAAAAATGATTGACTTTTCCACTCCTTTCATTAATATTTATTCTCCTTAATTCCCAGTCTTTACTATTTAGCTCTCCAAGGCCTTAGTGGTTGAGAGGCTTTCACTGAGGTTGCTAATTCATCACCTAAGCAAAACATCCATGGATTAAATAGGCATTTTATCAAATTGGAGCCCTGTGCTGGCATCAGACTTGGCTGGACAGGCCCAAATGTCTCTGCAGATCTTTCCGCTGTTGTCTGAGTTTTCCGTTTGGTTTTCCTGGCCCCGTGTCCCAGCCAGGATGGATGTGCCACTGTATTTCACTGATCACCAGGTTTCTCCCCTGAGAAACGCTCACCAGTGAGCACATACATTGACTTGCCATGTGCGCTGTCTCTTTTTCGCCCTGAAGGCATCTGACCCTGTTTCCTTGTTGCCTTGCAGAATGAATTGGTGCCTTGAAAGTCTGAAAGGAGATAAAGCAGCAGCAAACTCTTCTCTCTTGTTGCAGATAAACTGCTATTAACTGCTGAGGGTTTCTGGAATGAGAAGGGTGACTCTCCATTGAAAGCGCTGATAAATCCTGGGCATCCAGCATAATCCAGTCCACTGTATCAGGAAATCTCTTGGGAGCTCACAGCATTGAGCGCAGCAATGCCTTTTCATGCTACAGTTCTCCCATGGACGGATAATCTCCGTGGACAACAACTGCAAATGCTGGAGGTTGGATCCTGACTGCTTTTGCCTCCCCTTCCCTGCTCAGCAAAACAACCGCTGCGTTCTGCTGCGAGACAGGGCTTTACCTGCAAACTTCATCTGCAACGGTGACCACAGGACTGAATTTTGCATCCCGTGCGTGAGCAAGAATATTATATATTGTCCTCCTGCTGATTCGGCAGTGCAAGCGGCCCTGCAAAGCAGCGATTTAATGCACTTCTTGGTGCCTTAGTGTTTCGTCTTGCTATGCTTAACCTGATATATTGTTGTTTGATAGGGGAACAGTAGGAGGGGTAAAAGGAGGTAATAAGAAAATAGAAGGTCAGTGGGTGACTGGTGTGTGTAAAGGCTAAATTGCTCTTTCATCAAATCTAATAAATATTCCCTGTGAGTGGGGTAGGGAGCTCCTTTGCTGACACGCTAGGTGATTTCCCTGCCTCAGAGCCTCAGCCCAGGACTGGGATTGTCAGATGCGGGCAGGGTCTCCCACGGCCGGCCGTGGCACCTCGCCTGCCCCTGGGCCACCGCCAGCCAAGCCCTGCGTCTGCAGCATCCCGAGAGGCCAGGGCCGCTGCGTGCGAAGGGAGAGCAGCCATCCGCGAGGGACGAGCCAGCCGCAGCCCCTCGCTGCACATGAAACTGCATTTTTCTACCATTCCTAAAAATATTCCTGAGCCTTCAAGTGAAAACCCGGTGGTTTGGATTTGAAAACCAAAATGGAAACAGATGAGATGCATCCCATCTAGTTTTCTCACCTCCTCTCCTTTCTCTCTTCACTTGTTCCAGATCGGGGAGAGAATGGCAAAGGAGTGACCAAAAATGAAGAAAAACAAAGCGAGGAAACATTTTTTTCTCTTGTTTATTTTTTTCCTTGTTTGAGAGACTAGAAAGTTTTTATAATCTGTTTTATTAAAAAAAGGGATTTTAAAACAATTTTTTTTTTTTTCATTCCGATGGAAGATGATTGTTATAGGAAAGGACACTTTGGCCAGTGCCTCTCTCCTCCACCACTGGTAGAGAAGCTAAATCCATCCAGGCTATGGCCAGAAACATGTGCTTTCCTCTTTCTTTTCCTTCCTTTCATGTCCTTCCATCCTTCCATGGAGAAACTGAGGCAGCAGGCAGAATTTCCAGGGGTGTCCAGATCACATCAGGCCCGGTTTCCAGAGAGGCTTTGGCGTTACGGGGTACAGCACTCATTTTCCAGGCTTTAAATGCCTGTGGGAAGCTCTTGCAGGTGCATTGCAGACCCAGAGGAGCTCAACGAGCTGCTGAGGACTTAAATCGGGGTGATGCCCCTGCAGATGGGTCTGCTGCAAAGACGCGCTTTTGATGCCCCATCTGGGCTCTCTTGGAGATGTTGGTGCTGAAGAACTACAGAGCATTGCATTTACAGGTAAAACGGAGATCGCTGCCTCTGAAAGGTGAGCGGTGGGATGCTCCCTACCCTCTGCTGCACACCCAGTCCTTCACCTCCTTCCCCATGTCTGACCTGCACCTTATCCACAGCTCACCGCCATCAGCAGGGAGAGCCTCCGGTCTCTGGGTTGGCTGTAGAAACCAGGCAGAGTGGGAGGAGAGAGAAACAACGCAAGACAAATTCCCCATTAATCTAAGAGATCATTATTTGCTGCTAGAACCGGGAGGGCGAACTGTTTTTGGGAGTCAGCAGGAGTTAAATCCTTGCTATTGATTCTCGCCCAGCCTGGCTGCGCAGCCGTGAATTACTGTAAATTACACCGCCGAGCAGTGGGGAGAAATTGAAGTGGGCGCCAGGCAAGCGTGGGGATGGGAGGGGGAAGTCTGCGCCCTTAAAATATTTATGCTGCAAATTAACATGTGTTTTAAGCCTGTGATTCTTCAAATATTTATCTAGCGTTAATATTTTGAAAACCGCATTAAAATTTGCCACTGGTGCTTTATTCATTAGGAGCGTTCAGCAGTCACAGACAGCAGCGCCTGCTAAATCTGTAATGTGTCCATGCAGAGACAGCAGCTGGAGGATGGTGCCTGGGCTGTGAGAAAGAGCTTTCGGCTCCTACTTCCAAAGCAGGGAGCCTAAAATGAACTCCTTACCCACATCGACTTCAGCTGTGTGACTGCAGACGTTCAATTCAGCAGAGCATGCGCCGTGTTTTTGACCCATCTGACTCCAAGCAAAAATAATTTAATGTGAGCGGAGTGATATAGATATTCCCGCGGGCATCGGGAAGGGGAGCTGGGGCTGGGGACACATTTTTTCCAAGCCTGATGGCTGCCGTGGGTCTGGTGGGGCTGTGACAGCAAACTGGACATGCATGAAGCCTTGTCTTCCCTTCTCATATGGGGGGAATGTCAGATATGGGCCGTCAGATACGGGCTATCCGATATGGGGGAAGAGAGGGTGATTTGGCCCGCCATGGCTATCAGGGCTAGTGCTTCGGCTCTGACACTCACCCCAAAATTGGAAGCTTTGCTGGGGGACACCCCAATGCCTGACCAAGAGTCAGGCGGAGCAGCAGTGCAGGATTTCAGTCTTTCACAATCTCCCCGCATGCTCTCCGCCCGCTGCGTTAGCCTAGGGCTGAAATTCAGCTTCAGACTCGCATTGGCTTCCATCTCCTGTTTTTTATGCAACCCACTTGCCAAAATACCCCGAGCACAGAGCGACTTGGAGGGAAAAGTACAGGACATGGAGACAAATGCTCAGTGTCGCTGGCACAAGGAGCTCGTTTTCCCTTGATTCCTTGACATTGCAATTGATACATGGCTTAATGGACTTTACTACTACTGCCAGTTTCCTGTTAAAATTACTCCCAATTATGGCAACCGTTTAACTTTAGGTACGAGCAGAACTGCAAGCAACTCCATTTTGTACATCACATTTTTGTTAAGCTTCTAACCTCTGCTGCAATTTTCCTTCATAAAACAAGGAGAATTTCAAGGGGCCTGCAGATTGCAAATGGTCACAGGGACTGCAGCAGATTTTTTGCATTATAATGCTAGGGAGTGAGATTTCCAGCTGTGATTTTTTTTTTTTTTTTTTAAATTTTCATTTATCCTCATTTTGCATTGGCAATGGGGACATGCCAAAAGCTGCTTTCATGGGCTGGGCAAACCTAGAGCAAAAAGGCGCCTGTTGCTCCTACCCACTCTGGTGCTTCCACTGAAGAAGCCTGGGAGTCAGGTCCCTTATTTTCAGCTCTCCGTTTCCTTTCCTTTTTGAGTACTCTTGCATAATTAAGAGGTGAACCTGGCAGACAGCATCCAACTAATACAGATATGATTAATTTTCATCTTCCCTTTTTATTTTAAAGGTTGTCCTTTCCAGTGCAGAAAGCTTCATCACAGATGGATGGGAAACCTGCCAGCCAGCCACATTTTTGAGGTAAAAGGGGACAAGGCATGGGAAAGTTTAGTGCTTTGAAAAAGTGACCTTTCTTGGTAATTAATTTGTCACTTCCCAACACCATCTGCTGACTCGTCAGCTGCATCCATCATAACCATGCAAAAACTACTGGAAAAGTCAATTAAAATGAGAACCGGTGTCAAATGGACTTTGCACAGATTCTTTAGCAAAGGGGGGGGGGGGGGGATAAGCTATCGTGTAATGTCCTTTCCATCGACACACATACACATGGTCCCAGGGAGAAAAACTATGTTGACCTCTCTGGAAGTTTTATAGCTAGGGCCACTTCATTGCCTGGTGATAAGCTGCAGTAAATGCACAGGGATCAGGGAAGCATCTTAGCGACCGCCACGTTTTTTAAGGAGGGGCTTGGCCCAAATTGAGCATTATCGACTGTAGTGACAGCAGCAAGTCCCTTGTGAGGACCAACGTGCAGCGCAGTGTGTACACGTCGTATTGACCAGCTGCCATGGAGCTAGGTGAGAAAAGTTATTTTATAGGCTTGGGCAATGGCTCTTTTCCCCTTGGCTCCAGCAAATGCTGCCAGTGCTTAGCTTTCAACCAGCCAGGCAGGAATACCGCTGCGCACCCCTGCTCTAACATCCCATAAAGCCATTTGATGCAGGAGGATTTCATTGCTTCCCCAACTCATTTTTTTTCCTCTTGCATCTCACCTGCTTTTGGCTGGTTGCTCTCAGGTTTCCTCGCACGTAGCCACCCGTCTGTGAGAAGCACCAGGGCGTTTCTGGCCTGTTCCCAAACCCTCCAGCATCAGCTCCTGTCTGCTGGTCTTGGGAGACCAAAGATGAGGTCTTACGCAAGTCACTTGCTCTCTCTGCGCCTCATTTGTCTGGAGAGAGACGTCAGTGCGCAGTTTTGTGTCCCTGAGGGGGTTCAGCGTGTCCCCAGGACTGTGAGATGCTCAGTTACGGTGGTAAAAGGGGCCACACGGAGACTTAAAATGGACAGATAAATCCCCTGGACTGCTTTGATATCTCCCCACTTGTCTGCTCAGTTTAGAAAGCTTTTTGGTGATAGATTTAGCATGCATAGTTTTATTTATTATTTTAATATTTAGCTCTAGATCCTGCCAGGGGATTTGTTACCTTAAATCTATACTTTTTGTAATGCTGGTGGGTCCAACTTCATTCTGCATTATGCTTATTTTGTGGGAACTTTGTTATTATTGTGATTTGTCCACATTACAGTAGAAATGTAATTAAGATATAGCCGTTGTTTTACCACTGGTACACTCGCATCATAAACACTTCATCCTGGAGGGCTCACGATCTAAAAAGATAAGCTGGGAGAGAGGAATTTCTCCATCTTATAGATGGGGAAACTGAGGCAGAGAGAGATTCTCCTGTCCAGCTGTGGGACCCACCGAGAACAGCTGCTAGCCTAAAGACAGAAGCCTGGGGAGGGAGGAAAGGGGATCTTCCTGGAAACGAGAAACTCTTAAAAATCCAATGCAGATAACAATGTTCCCTGTCCGGCAAACCCGTTTCCGTGCACGCCAGGTAGCCGTTCGTCAGCTCTGCTGGAAGTGTGGGCACCTGCACAGGTAAGTGATTGCGCACCGGTGCCTCTACCCGTGTATAAAGGGTGGGAAAGCCAGCAGGAGCATCCAGGTGTGAACGGGAGCAAGAAGAGGTCTGACCTCCAGCATCCCGTGGCTGCGCTCGCCAGGTAGGTGCTTGGTCTCTGCTCCCATTTGCAAGCTCGGTGGGGTGGGCACTTCGTGGGTGCCCAGATAGGCACTGGTGCTACCAGCACGTGTTGGCTTCAGCAGAGAGAGCTCTGACAAGAAAGGGGAAATGAAATCGATGCTTAAATAAGGGGCAAGGTGCTTTCTGCTCATCTCCCATCGTGGGAGCATCGATTCCACCAGCTCCTGCCTCCCTGCTTGTCGTGAGCACCCAGCAGACACTGAGGCGTGCTGCAGAGGCGCGAGGAGCCCTGGGTGCCCTCTGCACTCGGGGAGCTGCTTTGAACAGACAGAAAATGAGTCACAGGCAGTTCCTATTGACAGTAACGATTTGATTTTTTTGGAAGACAGCTCGGTAGATAAATGTACTGTCTTGTCACTGTGCTCACACCACTATCAGGTGGATGTTCACCCCTCCTGCCCCCAAACTGGCATCTAACCCCATTTTACACAGGCATAAGCGGAGCTGGGCAATGCTGCACCCAGCCCCATGCGACCACAGTACTTTGTTGTGCTGGTGCTGAACTTGGGATCTTCCTGCTTTGTGCTTTCTCTTTGTAGCTGGGAAGCATATTCACTAACAACAAAGTATGCATCTGCCTGGAGAGGCATTGAGCTAGAGATCTCAGGTCTGAAAGACATGTCCTGCTTACAAAATAAGGAAGGGACATTCAGAAAAGACATTTTTTTTTACTGGAGTAATGTGTGGGGGTGTTTCTCCGGGGGAAGAAGGAGCAAATCAATTCACAAAGGGATAGTCAATAAGAGATGAAGGAGGTGACTGGGTTTATTTCTTTGTATATGGCAGTATTTTATTGCGGTGATAGAATAAATGAAAAGGCACTAAAGATTGATGCTACTGAGATAACACCATGTTATCAGCACATATGCGTAGCAACACGCCGTATTACAAGGGGAGAGCCTGAGAAAGCCTCTCTTGATCACTGCAGCAAAAGGTCCATCTGGCTGGGTCAGCCGGGGCGATGTCCCAGTGCAGCCGATAGCTTTGATGACCCAGTGCGGGTGGGCAGGGGCAGATGGCACCGGCGTTGCCCTAAGCAGTGCCAAGGGAGAGGAGAGGGGCTCCAGCCGCCTTCGCTCGCTGCCAGCCCTCCCCTGGCCCGGCACACAGCAGAGGGATGTGATTGGCAAGTGCTGCAGAAAGGGAATATTTATTAACTTCCACTGGCCTTCGGTTCAATACTAGCTGATATTTATGGGAAATCTAATTTAGGGGTCAAATTTGACCTAACAATGTCTTTTCAATAACATCCAAACCAAGAAGTTTCTGAAACTAATTAAGGATCAGGCTCCAATCAGGTAGAGTAGTTAAGCTGTGGGACCAGACTTCATTAAGTTTGTCCAGAGAGAATAGTTTAATATTTAAAGAGAACATTTAATGTTTACGTAAGTCGTCTTCTGACGTGAAGCTGCTGTTAAATCACTTCAGAAGGTAGTTTTTAAAGCCCTTTATACAAGGCTGTTATGGAGCCAGGCTGGCAAATGCCCTTCCCAGCTCTCTTGGACCCAATGAGGCTTATTAAAAGATTCAGTCCATCAAGGCAGGTTTTCAGGGGTGAGGAATATGAAAACAAAATTTAACAAAACAGCTGTCTTAAGGTTTTTCTCTCTTACAGCATCACTCTGTCTCCCTTGCTGTCAGCGGGATTGATGGGAGCGTTTTGCTCTGGATGTGTGTGGGTCTTAAACCAGTACAGCTGGAGGGCTAAAGCTTGCAGAACAGAGGGAGTCTTTAACAGTGCTGAAGGGCTGGGCTTGAAGTCTCTGGAGATATTGCTCAAGAACAAATCTGTTTACAGAAAAAGGTTTGAGAGGAGAATTGTCAGTCAAGACACTTCTATTCTCAGCTCAGGAGCAACTGGAAGAGTAAATATACCTCTAGTTAGCTGGTGGATAAATTAGATTGCAGCTGATCAAAAGCCAAAGGGATTTCTTGTCAAATGGCCCTCTCCACTGTCACCCTGGTATCTTCTTTCCTTTGTCGTTCAGACTCTCACGATGGTTTCAAAGAAGGTGGTGGCCAGTTTGCTCTTGGTGTATGTGGTGTCTCTGCTGGCTGAACAGACCGAAGGCTTCGTGCCCTTTTTCACCCACAGCGACTTCCGGAAAATGCAGGTAACCCCTAAGAAACGTACTGCAGGGGCTGGAGCCCTGAATAAACCAGGAAAGGTGTTTCTTCCTCCCTCATCCCCCAAGCTCTGCCAGTGCACTCCGTGCCACTGTCATCCCCATCATCTGCCCCTTCTGTTCAAACAGGAGACACGATGATACTGGCAGTCCCTCACTCATCCCAAAGTTAAGGGCTACGGGAGAGGGCAGAGACAACTTTTAAGATGTGAGACTAGCAAGGAAGAGCCTGGACTCCTTTACATAAGAACCAAAAGACCTGTGTGGATTATCATCTGCAGCTAGTGGGTCTCGTTTTTCTTTCCTCCATGCTAGTGGCTGTAATTTTTATAGAGAAGCTGCAGCCTCCCATCATCATACTGATGGGTCTTTTTGTTGTAACAAATAATTAACCATCCTCCAGACAGTTGTCACCTCTGGGATGTGCAGAGAGGAGGATGTTTTTTCTTTTGATGTGAAACTAATACTGTTGAAAGGTGTCAGGCAGGCAGCATCAGAGACTGCATCTTCTTAAACACAGCCGAAGTGAGCTTCCCCCGCACAACACAACCCATTGATACTGGGGAGAAATCTTGTTTCCAACACCTATCCGCTCGCTGGATAGCAATTGCTTTTTGTGGGGAGTACAGTCATCCTTCAGCCTCCTTGAGGAACATGATGGGGACCCACGCACGGTCCCCAGATCGATTGTTCATACATCAGAACCCTTGTAGCTATGTGTCTGCTAGTGATTGAGGGTCTTCTAGATGTACGTGGGTGAAATCAGTCTTCCAAAGGCTGCCTCCTCTCCTCTGAGCATGCATTCAAACCAAAGCAAGTGCACAGCAACGAGTTTGACACTGAGCACAGCCTTCGCTCCATTTTACATGTCCTGTAGCGTCTGTCATATCCCAAAGTAACTTTGGCTTTTCTCTTTGGGCTGGGAAGAAAGGGAGAGTCCTGAAGCCAAGTTTAGCCCTATAAATGGGAAAGGACTGACACTACAGACCTGCGAGAAAGGCTGGTAATACGTAACATCTGCACAGAGCTCTCCATTTGCAATGAGGCTGTGCAGGCTTTTATTAAACTTCATTGCCACTGCTCCAGAACAGAACCAGGACCAGGCCTCTGGAATAGCTCTGTAAGGTCAGTATTCTTGGCTACCACATCCTGCTGACAGCGTTATCTTGCACAGATCAAAGGAGTCGTCTATGAGTGTCATGTTTGCTACAGATCTTTTACACACAATCCTGTAACCAGACCTTACACCCAACATTGCAGCCTCTGCTGCATGTCAGAATTACAGTCCCCAAGGCCATGGTGCACACAGCTGATGAGTCCCTTCCCAGTGAGCTGTGGCCCTGGGGAAGGATGCCGCATTGGCTCCAGGCAGCGGTTAGACCTCCAGTCCCTCTGGTTTTGTGCCCAGCTTTGCAGGCTCCTGGCTGCTGGGCATCGCACTGTTGGTATGGTGCAGAGCAGGTTTGGTACCTGCACAATGCTGCATCCCAGCATCACTGTCCCGTTTGCTCTCTGCTGTGAAGTTGCAGGAAAAGGAGAGGAACAAAGGAGGGCAGAAGAAATCCCTGACCTCGCTGCAGCAGCTGGAAGAGGAAGGCTTCTCTGAGCAATCTGGTGCAGATGTCAACAAGATCAAGACCATCCAGGTACGTTGAACCACGCGACTCTAAGGAGCTCATGAGGACACACAGGGGACAAGTAGCCCAAGAGACAGCCCACAGGGCCTGGCTACAGAGGAGTATTTGGTGGTGCTGCGTGAGAAGACAGCGGGTGTTATCGGGAGCTCACAATTTATATAAAGGAATACGACCCATTTCCTGCCAGCCCTGCCAGGCATCTGAGCAAGGTTGCATCAGAGAAAGATTTTACCTCCACCCTATAAATTATCGTGGACATTCAGCAGCCTGGTCACCCCTCAGACCCACCTGGCTTCTCCCTTAGGAAGATGGAAACAACATGAGGTCTTTCTTTGCCATTCAGTGAACACCAGCCAGCTGCAAGGCAGGAATTTGCAGCTCTGCTTCAGCTCTGGGTTTAACTTGTCACTTTTTCACCCAGCTCCAGATTAGCTGCCCGGTGTCACCTCTGATCTCACAGTTCTCTGCACTGGCAAGACCTTATTTATAAACTTGGGCCCATACAGCCGCACCCCCAAAGTCTGTATACAGAGCAGAAAATTGCCAATTTTAGGGATTTAAGTGCCAGTCTAAGCCCTCAAAGGCATGCTTACCTGGTTAGCCAAGTCTGAAAATTGTGCTTTTCCACTTGAATACAGGGAACTCTTTGCCCTGTCCGTGCAGCTGCTCCTGCGGTGAGCTCGGCCGTTCTCTCTGCCAGCAAAAGGATTGTGTAGGTCCACCCCAAACTGCAGGATAGACTGAGTGGGACAGGCAGCGGGACTAGCTAGGCTGGAATTTGACCAAGACTCAGGTTAATGTGCAACTACTCTCGCAAACGTGGTGCACCAACAATCAATAATAGGATTTAAACAGCAAGGATTCACAGTTCAAAGCATTAAATAACTGGCACATCCCAGTGTTTAACACACACACACACACACACACCCCGCTGCAGCCCTCCTTTGCCTCCAGCCATGACCGGAACAACTCTATTTACTTCGGGTACATCTGAGCCACAGCTGGCTCAAAGTCAGTCAGTCTGGAGGCAGGATGATGTCTCATCCTCAGTCTTTACTAAGGCAGGGTGCTTCACCCACATCAGTAAAGCTGATGGCTTGAAGGGTCAAGGTGTGAGATAGTGGAGGATTATAAGGTTCAGAAATTATTTTCTTCTTTACAGTCTCTGTTGCCAGGAGGTACCTTTATCTGTGTTTCTGAGTCAGCCCATAGATGATCCAATGCATGAAAACTGTGGCACTCTGAACAGCATAAAATTGCATTGACTTAAAAATGTTGCTTTTCCCCATATAAGAATCATCCTCTTCCCTTCAAATCAGCCGTAGACCCTCTACTGACTTGAGCAAAGTGGGGTCAAAGCAACCCATCCTGCCTCCCTGGGCTCCACTCAGCTTCTCTTTCTGACTTTTCTGGCTTCCTCCACAGCTAGTTGTTCCTGTCAAAGCCAGGATGTGGCTCACCCCAAGGCAGCTGGAAAAATACCAAGATGTCCTGGAGAAACTGCTAGCAGAGATGTTACAGGACACCCCAGACGGTACTGTCAGGAGGTTGATTTCTGCCTTGGGAATTCTGCCTTTCCCTCTTCTCACCAGCTCATCATCACGGAGATATTTATATTCCTCAGAAGGGCTTTTGTGTCATGTTTGCTCACTTTACAGAGTCCTCAGATACCCCACCCGCTCTCATGTACATGCTCTTCTTCTGGGAAGGTTATTCACTCTCTTAGGGTGCTGTGTGTGCCCTAGAGCTGATATTGACTGTTAGCAGCATTGCAACACTTCCCAGCAGCTCTCCTTGGCACTGCTTCCCACTTCCCTACTCCTCCTCCCAAAAAGTCCTCAGTCTTCAGGGCGCAATTTCCAACAGAGTTTGTAACGCAAGCGACACCTGCGAGGCAGCTCAGCACCTGCAGTCAGACCCGAACACCTTGCTCCCTGCACAGGGGCTGAACACTAGCAATTACGGCTAGAATTAGCTGCAATTCAAGGTGTTGAGTGCTAACAAATCCAGCCCTGGGCTTTGCTCTTAGTGTATTGGAATTGCAAAAGGAAATATCCAGGGGCAGTATGTGATGCAGCTATTCCTGCCTGCAGACTTGGGGGGTGGTGGAATGGCTCTCACTGGTGGTATCTCTGGACCTTTGTCTTATCTGGGCTTAAATGTCCCAAACAAGAGGGTCCCCTATATCCCTGTGGGAGCTGTTATTCTGCTTTGGCTGTGCTGATTTCCCTTTGCCTTCTAGCTTTTTAGTTGGGGAGCTGAGGAGGAGGAAACAATATATAAAGCCTAGGAAGGACTGAATGACAAATTTAAGGACACTTGTTCTTTGCTCTCTTTTCTTTTTAGCTGACTGATACCTGCAGAATCAGAAGAGAAAGCGAAGTAGCTTGCTAAAGCTAAAAGACTCCACTTATGTAAACGAAATCTGTAAAAGAGATTAACAACAAAATCTGAGGTGAGATAATAAAATGCGCAGTATAATTAAATGGAGGATTTGTGTCTCCTTTTCTGCGTGCCTCTCAGCCAGATGGCAAGCAGCAAGTGTGGGAAAGAAGAGAGGGAGGGTTTCCAGTTCTAGGGAACATCACCGTCCTTCTGAGAAGTGCAAAGCATGTTGCAAAGCTTCAGTAATTAATCTTTGTGGACTAATACGTTTTATCCCTCTCTTTTGGCAATGAGGGGAAACTGAGGCAAATATTTACCTGATCTCCTAGCCAAATTGGTGACACAAGTGTGGGATGAGGAGTGCTGGGTGGGGGACCTGGGTGTCCCTACCCAGGCTCCCGGCTCTGGACGCGGGAGGGCACTCTCTCCCACACTGCTGGAAGAAAGCAGGAGCCCTGATTTGCAGTTCCTACCTGTGCTCTTAACCCCCTCTTACTCACCCAGGCGATATAAATCTAAATAACATTGTGAGGAGCACCTCTCCCACAGCTATGATGTGAACAGGCACAGCGTGTGTGAAACAAGGCAGAGCTCCGGCCTTATTTCTGCCTCTCAAACAAACCTAGAGGTGAAATCGTAATTCCACTTGAACATATTGCTCGCCATTTACATACCTTTGGCTTATTTTAGAGCTGCTCCTCTATATTGGCAGCAGGAAATCCAACATATGTAAAGTAAGGACGGATGAGATCAATGGAATGTATGTGAATATATCCAGTTTCAATCCAATTTTATCCTCCCAACCTAACACAAATTCTGTTCTCACTGTGGCTCATTTGAATAGCTGTCTTTGTGCTAGAACAACACTCCTCGGTATGCTCTCTGCTGCAAGCCATCCCTTAGGAGGAAAGAAATCTCCCAATGTATAATGCAACATCCAGCACGGAGTGGATTCCAGCTTTAACATTTGATTCAAAGGCATACTCCTGGTCCATGGACTGATCAGCTCAGCGTAACTCAAAGTTTGCAGGGATTATTGCTGAGGCAGGTTGAGCTATGAAATCACTATAAATGAGTCTGAGTGGTTGGAAGATAGAAAATAATACATTCCATTAGTCTGAAAGTGAAAGCAACTGCATGTATTGCTGGGCTATAGGAGCTCAGCCAGTGCAAATCACTCTGTAGTGGAGTGATACCCATGGGAGATCCGGCATGGAAATCACCAGGGGAGCTGCACCGCATTTACACCAGTGTACAGCAAGATCAGAGACAAGACTGTTTGCTTCAAAGGAGGCACTGTTGACTCATTCCTTCGGAAAGACCCAAACCTTTACCCCAGGTTTAAATTTGCCCTGCTGTGGGAAAACAAGGGGAGTTTCCCCTTGAAGGGCAAACTGCTCCCCAAAACCCTAAAACCATAAGCTCCACTGCAGGTCAGAGCTGTCCCTATAGCATCCCCTCTTGCCCAGCTCTTTCACTCAAGTGGTTTCCTGGGCTGACAGCTCCGCTGTGCCATCCAGGAAGGAACATTGCCCGGTGACAGCAAGAAAGTGAACATGAGTCTCTTGGATTTGCTTCCTGGACCATTTCCCACCAGAGCAGTGGTGGGGCTGATGCTGCGGAGGCTTCCATAAGGAGATCCACCAATGTGACTTTGTAGGGATATCTCCCTCTACTCTTACATTTTGACCCAGACAAGCTGCAGCTGCAAAGGTCTGCTTTTAGCCTGGCCATCGCTTGTACCAATGGCTCTACAGTTGACCCAGCTATAAATGAACTCATGGATGTATGGCTGGTTGTGACAGCAACTGTATGAACCCCCTGTCTTGTCCTGCAGCAACAACTGTGCTGTCCAAATAGGCACCAAAGTGCAAGGGGGCCTTCAGCTTTTGGAATTAGATTCCTTCCAGCCTCAGGGGCTTGACTAGTGGGAAAGAAGCAGAAGGAGAAGATGGATGGACCCCACCATCTGCCCAGGCGTGGCTCCCGCTGTCAGGGCTATATCTCTTGTTAAGAAGCAAAATGGTCTCCAAGTTGCAGGACAGATCTGTATCCCCAGTGCCCTGGAAGGCTGCTTTGGCAGCCAGCAACACCTAAGTCCATGCCTGCAAGCACGTAGGAAGATCTTGCTGCTCCAGAAACCGAACAAGAGTTTTGTGGCAGGATGAGCAGCCAAACAGTTGTGGAAAAGAGGCAGGGAAAGGAGAAGGAGAGAAAAGAATGAAATCAGCACTGACTTTCTAACCTAATAAGAAGCTCGGCAGGCTGAGGACATGACATACGATCGGGAGGATGAGAAGCGGTGTTCTTGGGTCACACCTGTGCCGCGGCTGTGAGTGACAGGGTGTTAAATCGGCACAGTTGGCTTCCAAGTAAGATTTGACACTTCCCCTGGTGACATATGCAGGACTGTCGTCCAAATGCCATGGGATAAGACAAGGGGGTGGGACGGCGGGGTTTTTTTCAGCAGCCCCTCAGTCAGGGGTGGAAGGGTTCATCTGCTGCCCATGCTTTTCGGGGTGCAGCACGCTCCCCTCTTCAGGCACCTTATGAAGATGGTGTAGATCTATTTCTGCCCCTCTGCTTACACCAGTCCTGTGTTGATACTTCAAGAGGAAAAGCAGACGGTATGGCACGCCTGCTCTTCCCATTCGATATCTGAGTCACTGCCAGCAGGCCTAAGGCAGCTTCTGGGCTCACAGGGAAGGTGGAGGCTGTCCCCTCCTCGCTGTCCCATCTTCCCACATCCAGCTCAGGATATTTACAGCCAAGATATTCGAGAGCTGCACTGTGGGCTGGGAAGCTGGCTTTTCACAGCCGAGCATCTCTCAGCATCACAGCCCATCTGCAGTATCAGCAGGCCTGTGCTCGCCCCAGCAGCCTTTGCTGCTGCCCAGAGCTGTGGGGATGACGAAGGGGCTGCAAAAAAGCAGAAACTCCACCATCAGCCTCATCGTCGGCACTGTGGGCAGGGCGATGGGAATAAATCGATGCTTGTCCATGGGGCTATAAGAGATAGCCCCTGTCACATCTGAGAGACAGGGCTGTCTTCTCCTGCTGCCTTCTCTGTGGTGTCCAGGTACCTTCCAGGGAAGGCAGGCATGGTCCCGAGGGTTGTCTTGCTAGAGAGGGGTCATGGATTTCTCTCCACAAAGAAGAGGCATCTGTTCCTGCTGGGCATCAGTGCCGCCAACCTCCTTTCTGCAAAGGACTCACAGCTTTTCCCCAGCCCTCCAGTTCTCGAACATGGCTCCCATGTTCTCCACTCTGAAGGTCACGCAATGAGGCTGCTGGGCCAAACTCTGTCCCGGTGCAACTTCCCTGACATCCAGAAACACAAGAAGTGGAAGGGTTTTGGGGTTTTTTTTGTTGCTGTTGTGCTTTTTCTCCAAAGCAAGAGGAGTTCACTTAATTCATGAGCTTGTATCAGCTCAGGCTTAGATGCCAGCATTCATCTGCATGTCTAGGCAGAGCTTCTCCAAACTGAAAGCTGTGAGCTTACAAAAACTGTGTACTAAGAGCATATTCTAATTCTGTATTTACATTAGACACTGATCCAAATTATTAGCTGTCAGTTGTGCTTTCCAGTTAGTGAGCAGGGGAGGCTCGGCTTAGCACGTTCACACTTCCCAACGGAACTGAGTATGTTCTTTTAATGGGCTCCCTGGCCTCTACTAAGTGTATATTTGTTGTTGCTAACCAGATTAACAAATCTCAGCATCTTGTTGCTGCTTTCTTGCATAAATCAGGAAGAGCGAGGCGAGCTTTGCCTTGTGCCCTAAGAAGAAGGGCACGGCAGCAAAGTAAGCGTGAAAAGAGGGATATCCCTAAAGAAGTTTTTATGTCGTGAAGGCACAGTTCAGCATCTCCAGCCTCATGGTAGCAAGTGGTGGGTGCCCACCTGAGCTCTCCCAGGGCCCCCTCCAGCTCCACTTGCTGCAGGTCCTGGTCCTGCGGGACCGCCAAGTTTCCACCGCTCCGGTATCATGTGTCGATCATAAAAACGGCGATGCACAGACAGCCTGCGTGCATCCATCACTACTTTTTCATCATCTTTAATTAAATTCTGATATTACGCCACAGTATTTCAGCCACTTTCATTACTTTCTTTATAGGCGGCAGCAAGAAAAAGCAATTACTGTACATCACTGCCTTGCCAAAATAAATTTTCAAGTCGACGGTTGGTTTTGCCTTTTTAGGCTGAAAAGTATGCAAGGAACCTCCTTCCCCGGCAAATATCCCGAGGACCCAGATCCTGATCCTGCTGACAGTGGTGGCAAAGCTCCAGCCCGCTTGACGGGTGCCAGTTAAACGACTCCAACTTGGCAGCGATGAGAAGGATGAGGAAAATGTATGTGGGGGGTGGCAGGTGGCTGGGAAAGACACTTCTTTCTCCACATAAATGTCCCTAAAAGTGTCAAAATATCCGTGTAGCTTGGTCGGAGTGAGGTGAGAGGTGCTCAACCCCCTGTGCTTGCTCCTGAGCAGGGTCCCCCAGAGTGATGGGGTGGTGACACTGGCCGGCCCCAGCTGCTGAGGCTGCTTTTGCCCTTCTCTTTCTCCATTTCTTCCCCCTTTCCCCTCTCCTGAGATGAGCAACAGCTCCCACCCAGCACCATTCCCGCTCTGAGAGGGCCCCTGACCTCCCCAACATGGCGGAACCAGTGACCCCGCCTTCACAAGATGGCGGGAGCGGTTACGGGGAAGCCGCGCTTTCCCTCGACCTTCTCAATATGGCGCTCACCCCCGCCTCCCTTATCAAGATGACGCCGGCCGTGCGGATGGAGGAGGCCGCAAGAGCTCCGCATTTGCCCTTCCCAAGATGGCCGCCCGAGGGAGTTGGGGTGCGGCGGGCCTCTCCCAAGATGGCGCCTGCTCTTCCCTGCTCGCAGAGCGCTTCCGGTGGGGCCTAGTGTCAGGGCCGCGGCTATGGCGGAGCTGACAGACGCGGAGCTCCGGAAGCAGCTGATAGCGCTCGGCTACCGGCCGGGGCCCATCACCGCCACCACCCGCAAGGTCTACGTCAAGAAGCTGGGCTGCCTGCGGGCCGAGGTGGCGGCGGCCGGGCGCAGGGGCCGCGGCGCAACGCCGAGCCCGGCCCGCACCCCCGCCAGGCCGCAGCAGGCCTCGCCTTCGCGGCAACGCTTCGGCTTCCACCCACCCGTCGGGGCCGCCCGCGACAGTGAGGAGGAGGAGGAGGAGGATGAAGAAGAGGAGGAAGGGGGGCAACCGCCCGCGTCCCGCTGGGGGACGTCTGGGGAGGGTGGCGGGCTGTCCTTGGGGGGCTCCCGGGGGTCCCCCCCGCGCTGGGGCGGAGGGCTCGGCGACATGGCTGAGGGAGGCCTGTCCCGGGACAGCTTTGGGGGGCTGAGCCCCTCGGCGCAGTGGGGGGCATCTGTAGAGAGAAGTGGGGGGGCCGGGGCTGGGCTGGGGGCGTCCCAGGGTGGGCGTGGGGGGCTGAGCTCCCCCTCCCAGTGGTACACGTCTGTGGAGAGAAGTGGGGGGCTTGGGGCCGGGCTGGGGGCGTCCCAGGATGGGCTTGGGGGGCTGAACTCCTCCTCCCAGTGGGACACATCTATAGAGAGAAGTGGGGGGCTTGGAGCTGGGCTGGGAGCATCGCTGGATGGGCTTGGGGGGCTGAACCCCCCCTCCCAGTGGGGTGCATCCTCAGAGAGAAGTGGGGGGCTTGGGGTTGGGTCGAAGCCTTCCCTGGATAGGTCTGAGGGGCTGAGCCTCACGTCCCAATGGGACACATCTGCAGAGAGAAGCAGGGGGCTCAGCACTGGGCTGGGGGCGTCCCTGGATGGGTTTCGGGGGCCAGGCTCCACATCCCAATGGAGCACATTTTCAGAGAGAAGTGAGGAGCTCAGCGCTGGGTCAGAGCCATCCCTGGATGGGTTTCGGGGCTCAGACTCCTCACTGCAGTGGGGCACATCAACAGAGAGAGGTGGGGGGCTCAGCACTGGGTTGAGGCCGTCCCTGGACAGGTTTCCGGGATCAAATTCCATATCCCAGTGGAGCTCATCCGCAGAGAGAAGTGGGGGGCTCGGCGTCAGGGCTGGACTGGGGACGTCCCTGGGTGGGGTTGGGGGGCTGAGCTCCACGTCTCCCTGGGGTACCTCCACAGGCAGGAGTGGGGGGCTCACCTCCAAACCCCTTTCCAGTGATGAGAGTGGGGATCTGAAGTCCAGGAGCCATTGGGGCACGTCAGGAGGAGGAATTGGAGGGCAGAGCTCCCGAGCTCAGTGGGAGACAGCAGGGGAAAGGAAGGGGCTCTCCTCTAACAGCTCATGGAGGCGGGAGAGCGAGGTGACACCCAGCACCCACTGGGGCACCTCGGTGGGACCTGGGGGGTTGAGTCACCAGTTTGGGAAAGGGAAAGAGGACTTTGCTTCCAGTGTTCGGAAGGAGGCAGACAGGGAGCTGAACCCCGGCAGCCGGGGAGGGGGGTTGATCCGGCGGTTCCCATGGAGGGCTACGAGCAATGCAGGGCTGGCCTCGGGGAGCCGGTGGGAAGCATCGGGAGCAGGGCAGGGAATAACCTCCCGCACTCACTTGTTGCGGTCAGCCCCCAAGCAGCAGACGGAAGGAAAGGGCAAAGGCCTCGAATACTACCTCTCCCAGTTCCTTTGCCTCGCCAGCTTTGTGCTACTGATGATTTTTCTGGGCATCCTCGTGGTGAAGATGATTGGGTCAGGCTGGCTTGACAAGAGAGAGGAGAACTGTACGTGCACTGGTTTAATCCTGTTTTTAAACTTTATTCTTCGCCTTTCTTTTCTGCTTTCCCTTTATTACTTCCATCGCCATCACATTTATCATTGTCATTGCTGTAACCTGACATCTTTGCTTCTGTCCCCATTTCCATCTCCCCTTGCCCATGGGAAACCTTCTTAGTCATGGAAAGTAAGTCAAGTGTGTGCTTTTTCTCAAATGAGTTTGGCCTTTGGTTCTTCAAAGCCATGGGTTTTATGGAGAGTGACATTCCTGCTAGGCCAAGGATGTATTTTATGATTGTCCATTGTGTAACATAATGTCTGTGTAATTGCCCATTGTGCGTTTTAATGTTAGCCTCTGCAAAGCACGGTCCTTCGTGGCCTTTATCCTGGCCACGTGCGAAGTACAGCGGTTGAGTTGATACTTTGGCACTTCAAGTGTGGCAGAGCTTCGATGAGAAGTGAAAAGTGGCTTCCCTGTCACCCAGTTTTTAAAGCAGAGTTCCCCAGCTAGAGCAGATGGAAATAGTGTCATTTCATGGCTTTGAACTGAAAGAAGAAGGGGTTTGGGGTGTGGTTGGGAAGTGCGAGTCCTGAAACTCGGCACACTGTGCCTGTAGGTGTTTGTGCATTTCACATGGGCTTTCTCAAAGTCAGAATAAAACTATCCAATGTCATTGAATTTCCGATGCACCCTTTACAACTTTGTTTTAGATATTTCAAACCCAATGGTATTTTGAAGCAAGAAATCTTGCAGCACAGCTGCAAATTCTTTAAATTCTCAGGTAGTTAAGATTGCTAGAACGTACTGCATGGTGGACTGTACTGCTGGTGTATATCTAGTTGTCGAGGCGGGAGGGAGCTGTTAAACCAGAGGCCGTAATCTGCAGAGCTAACAGCTCCAACTAAAATAAATCCTCTGCTTTTGCCTTGAGGAGGCTTGATTTAAATCCCTGTTATCACTGTGATATTTCAGGTGACCATGGCGTGCAGCGAATGGCATTACTAGATTGTAAAAGATCAGTGCAAAGCAGTGGGTAGTAAGGGAGCGGGAAACATCGACTTAAACAGGGGCTGTTAAAACCTTCAGACCCCAGTTTTTACTTTCCAGCTGAACAGGGTTCATCATTTGTGCCCATTTTATTTGTTTTGCTTTCCGTGCTGCCTACCAGAGCAGTGCTTTGAATTGGCTATTTGCATAGCAAGGTACTGTGTAGAGTGAGATTAAGAATAGCAGAAGCAGGCTTTAAAGTAGAACCTTCTTTTAAAAAGATAATTACTTTCTTGATCAAAGCTCTTGTTTTGCAGCCAGCTAACTCACCCTCCCCTTCTCTCTCGTAGTTAAGCTCTTGCCTGTGGATTGTGACAAAAGAACGGATGATGTAAGCATATATTTATTTATCTTCAAGTATTGTGGATAGGGGATTCTCACAGAAGAGTAATTATTCTAGGCAACTTCCACCAATATCAGTATCACTGTAAAATTATTAGTTCTATCATTTTACAGAAAAATTGTGACTTGATGAGTTGGAATTAATGGGCCAGATTAATTTAGGACTGTATATGAGACTCTGAAAGATAAAAAATTAAATTCCCAATTATATGAATCAATTTCTTTAATAGTTGTAACAGAAGTGATATTGGTTTACAATAAAGCTGTGTTCAGCTTTAACGATGCAAGATTTAATCCAACTAATTCCCTGAACTCCATCATAAAGTGTTTGTACAGCCCTGTTTCTTTTATCATAATGTGTTATTAGGAGGGAGGAAAATTTCATATTGGATTCAGAGTTATGCTTAGTCTCCTGTGACGTTCTGGAGGCAAAGAATCCATCTGTGGTCGGTCGGATGGGATGTCTAGAGATCGCATCGGATGGGACGTCTCCTGTGACGTTCTGGAGGCAAAGAATCCATCTGTGGTCGGTCGGATGGGATGTCCAGCGGTGCCGCCTGGGCTATGGGCTGGGGGAGTCGGTGGCACATTCAGAGGATGCGCTGCCTCGCTTTTGACTCAGAAACTGTAGGTCTTTGCTGCAGGTGTGTTTAATTTGAACTAGTGGTGCATGACTGAACTAAACCCCACTGCTGGTATTTTGTTTTGGTATTTTTAGCTACTCTGACCACTGTCCTGTTGCTGCTGGTCTATTCATGTTTGTTACCTGTTTCTGACTTGCAGTTCTGTCAAGCTAAACAGAAGGACATAATACTGAACATACTACACGAGTTGTATAACTACTTGTCCCTCCAAGCTGGTAAGTTCCAATTGTCATTATAAAACACTTATGAGCATTCAGCAAACTGCCTCTCCCAGCTGTCTGGACATTTTTAACCTCAGTTTGAAGAGAAGGGTTTATGGAACAGTGAGTTCCACTTGAAGAACTCTGAGAAAGTCGGGTAATAGAAAAATAGAAGAAGATGTGTTTATTTTTATTCTGAATAGTGCTTAGCTAATGCACTCATATCACTGTGCTCTTGTGGAGTGGTCCTTATTTGCACTTGATATATTGGGAATTTGAGGTAGAAATATTCAGTTTTGTGGTTCTTTTCTATCAGCATCTTGAAATTGTCTTCAAGACACTCAGAGCCAGTAAGTGTAAGCTTACAAATAAAGTTAAAGCGACTTAAGAAATTGCCAGCTCTCTGCTGCAATGTGGCAGCTGATTATGTGAGTGCCTCTATTTTTTCCCAGTACAGAGTAAGACAGCCTATCTTAGATGAGGAGCTAACTGAGCACAGTAGTTCAGCCAGTCTCTACTATGTATGAGCAAATCTGGTCCATAACTAGTATTTTGTGATGGAGAAGGCTGCTAGAAATTCAGTGGATGAGTAGAAACTTGTTCAGCAAGATGTATAATGGTGGTAATGAGTAAAAATGATTAAGTTCCATTTTCTAGATTTCAGACCTCAGCAGGGCTGAAGCCTTTCGATACTTAAGCTTCACAGAATTTCTAAATCTTTTCAAATCAGACTTCAGCACCTGCAGAATTTCCACCAGTTTTACAGTCTCTCAGCACACTTGTTTAATCAACTTTGTGAAGCAAGATTTAGTTCCTCGCCAGCGTTTCTCTGTCTGGGTAAAAGGTAGAGCTGCAATTTGGGCTCCTTAGAAGCATTTTGAATGCTGATCGTTAACTCCGCAGTCTTTGATACCCGATGGAAGGAGCCCCTCTGTAGGGCATTAGGTCAGAGAGGTGGTTATCTACTCTGCAAGGGGGAGAAACAGTATTTTCTTTTTCCCCTCATTCTGTGTTGAGTAGCTCACACACTGAAGCATGAGGTTTGATTGCCCTGATCCAACCTATATGCAGTGGCTGAGCATTTTATTAATAGCTATAATCTTATCTGCCTACAGTATAAATCTTGCCTTGTAATCATTTTGCCCAGAGCTATAGCCAATTTTAAAGGGTAGCACTTCCAGACAGTTCAGTGTATTTCTGAACTGTTTGAGGGCTTTTTTTAAAAACATTACTTCTATTTGACTTTTTTTACCAGGTAATTTTGAATGCGGAAACCCTGAGAATCTAAAAAGCAAATGCGTTTGGGTCAGTGAAGCGAAGGATCATGTGCTGGTGAGTAGGCTGTGAACAGCTATTGTTATAACATAGTGCTTAGTCTCTTATAAGGCAATAAATAATAGATACTAAAGCAATTCACCATCTGTTTTACTTCCTCATCCTGTTTTGATTCTTTCCCATATCTCTAGCTTCCCCTTTGGCCAGTCCTGTTCTCAGCAGTTCTTTTGAAAGTAATCTTCTACGTCTCTGATTCAGCCCCTGTAAATCTAACTTAATGGTTTGTTGTTTCACCATAGTCATCAGTCTTCTGAAACCAGAAATTTCCCTGGATTGAGGGCTGGGCAGAAGAAGGATTTTTCTATACCCCAAAGTGTCAGAAGACAGACTGCTTTGATCTAGCATTCCATTTCTTTCATGGTAAACTGTCAGTAAGATTATGTTGTATTTAGTGGTTAGTCTTAACAGTCTGGGATAGTGTTATTTTACAGAGTGCTTCATGCATCATCTACCACAGTCGGAAGACTTTAGTCCAGACAGACCTTCAGATTTAGTTCTCCTTCCTCCAGTTTGCAGAATTATTATTAGAATTAACCTAGGGACAGACCGTATAGAATGAATTCTCCCACTACTGTAATGAAATAATGTTATTCAGTATTTTAAATGAATGGAGAACTAATCTTTTATGGATTCTTTTGAACAGAATGTAACTGGTAGTTCCCCACAGAAGTTTGAAGCTGCCTTGCACTGGATACTAAACAGTAACAAGGATTTAGGAATATGGTAAGTAGAAGACCGCTGTGTCAAAGTTATGTTTCTCGGTGTTGGCTGATATGTAATTTGACATCCTCTGTGGTGTGCCCTAAAAGCTCCCATACCTTGTTAGATTTCAGAAGATAATCTGGGATTGGCTTTGTCAGTGCTTGCTGGGCAAGCTTCCAAATGAAAAGTACAGCCCTGCAGCAAAAATTGGCAACTGAGCTCATTCCTTGGGAGTCTGTTTCCCAGCCTTTGCACTGGGGGACATTGCGTCCACAAACGCGCTGTCTCGCAGATGAGGCGTAAACCTGAGGTCAGGCTGCTTATGGCTATTGAGTTATGTTGTGCTTCCTCTGCAAGGTTTAGAAGTGGTGGTCTTGGTGTCCTGCCCGCAGTCCCGCGACTGCTGTACTCTTGTTAAACTTGCTCATATACTCACTTTTCCCAAGATACCTTTTCCTCAGTACAGTTACTGTAGGCAGTGCTTCAATATTGTGTGGAGATGCATCCTTTGACCAAAAGGTTTATTGGACAGCAAAGCACTCTCTTCAGTAGGTAACGTCACCCGTGCTTTGGGATCCTTTGGAGCAAGTCCCGATGATGAGGAGAGGAAAATGGATTGTTGAATGGTATCTTTTCTTCAGTGTCAGTTGTCTTTTTGGCAGAACACACAGTACATGTTGAAATGAATGGTCTGACTGACTATGTAGGGTGTTGGTCGGTCATTGGTGGGGCTTTTTTCTTTCGAGTTTCTCGGCTAGCAGTCTCTTCAGTACGTGAGAAATAGCAGAAATGCTATTTTTTTCAGGTAAAAAATACATCATTCAAGCCATAATCTAATGAAAGACTTTATCCAGAGTCCGCAGACATCATTATCTTCCTCTGGGAAGTGTGGGCTGCCTCCAGTCTGTGTTAACTCTGAAGTCTAACATTTGTTTGCATTTTAACATTGCTAAATGTATCTCTGATTAAATGAATTGTAACAGTAGTAACGCTGGAGTTGGTGGGCATAGCTTGTATGAATTCCCACTGCTCGATTTTTCTCTAAAAAAAATTCTGCAGCTGCTGCTGTGATCTAAGGATCAGACAGTGTCTACTGCTTTGATTATTGGTGTGTGGCAAATTCCCAGGACAGGACATAGTTTCCTTAGTGGCAGGTTTGGATTTGTAGGTGGGCTGGGATCCAGAGTTTTCAAATTCATATCTTTATACAGGAGCACTGCTCATGTCAGGAGCTGTGTGATACAATATACTCCCATTTTTTTATTTTCATAATTAGTGAGTCTGCCGGCTGTTTGCCGAATGGATCCACTTTCAGGAAGTCTGCATAGCGTGCAGAATGAGTGCTCAGCATGCTTAAAAACCTGCGGGTGGCATTTTTTAGCAAACGCTACGTGAGATTATTTTTCTAGGTGCTAGTCTGAGAGGCAGAACTGAAAATGAGCTCTGCACTGGGTGATTCTGCTGCATATTTTAAATATTTTCATGGAATTTGGATTGTAAATAAGACAAGGGGGTGGGAAACAACTGTGTGTCTCCAGCTACTGTAGAATCCAGTAACCAAATAAAAGATGTCAGCAGTTTGTGAGCTGTGCACTAGTAAATTGAGAAAATGTCTTTGTCTTACAGGTTATTCATTGCAAACCTAGAATGAATTAGTAGCTTAAAAAAACAAAATCCCCTCTAGTCCAATTCCTCTGAATCTGATGGCTCTCACTTGGATTACTTGATGCCTGTTGGCTAAGAGTATCTAATAATGAAACCGCATCAGTGTAGATCTGTATATAAAGAAGTGAGTAAAAGCATATCGGGTAGCACAGCAGGTGTGTAGAAGTGATTTTGCAGGAGGATGTGTTATCGATTTTGCCATGAATGCTTTCCAAGGGTGTGCCTGTTTCTCGCTGCAGATACAGTTGATGCGTTGTCACTTTTCTAGCTAAACTGTTTATGCTCATCTGTACTGAGGAAAACAGCACAACCTCCACGGACATTCGCAGTCTCCCTCAACTGCTCTCTCTGCAATTGCTGATGAGTGACTCAGTAAACATTTCCATTTCTCTGTGCTGGGAGGTGGGAATCCAATTTAAAGTTTAATCTTCTGCACGCTGAGAGGTGCTGTCAAAGAGTCTGCAGAGGGAGACTTCAGTTTACCAGTGGGAGTTCCAGCCCTGCTGCCTTTTCTAAAGCCATATCCATTCCTTGCTAAGCAGCCAGTCCCAAAATGTTCTGGAAAGAGGAGCTGCAAGGTTGTTGGTGTATTTTCTATGTGGTGTACAGAACGAGTTACTGCATCCGCAGTCTGTCTGTTCTCCTGTCTTGATTAAAGACTGCAGTTGGAGTGTCTGCTCTCTTCTGTGAAGATTTTTCTGCCTCTTCCCATCAGGTTGAAAGGCAGAGACCTTTCGGAACCAGTTACCAAAGTGGAGGAAGTGTTCTGTCTGGAATCGGCCCATCCTCAGATGGGGCTTGCCTGCCGTTTCCGTCGGGCAGTGGTCACTGCCATTATGAACCTTTTCCTGTTTTTCTGGAGTAAGTTGTTGGTGTTAGTAATCACCTTCTCCCCTTGCTAGCTGTAGAGATGAACCTGTGCGCGTGCACACATTCTCCCAGCCATATGAAATTACTAACAGAGGTGAAATAAATCTGCTGATGAGTTAATTTCTAATTAACCTTTGTTCTG